>NC_057948.1:20472579-21672579 GCF_018555375.3 Anguilla rostrata
TTGGAAATATTCGTGTAAAATCGCGCGGGGTGGTAGCGCCCGAAACATTGGCTCTGCTTCTCGGGGCCGCTGTCTGTGAACACTCTAGCAGTGGTTTGATGGTCCTAGGCCCTATTGTCTGGGAGCTATTGAACATTGAAAGCGTTAGCCGGCTGCATTTTTTTCCGGTCGGCGGATAAAAGTCAGGTTTGGAAATATTCGTGTAAAATTGCACGGGATCGTAGCGCCCGAAGCATAGGCTCTGCTTCTCGGGGCCGCTGTCTGTGAACACTCTAGCAGTGGTTTGATGGTCCTAGGCCCTATTGTCTGGGAGCTATTGAACATTGAAAGCGTTAGCCGGCTGCATTTTTTTCCGATCGGCGGCTTAAAGTCAGGTTTGGAAATATTCGTGTAAAATCGCGCGGGGTGGTAGCGCCCGAAGCATAGGCTCTGCTTATCGGGGCCGCTGTCTGTGAACACTCTAGCAGTGGTTTGATGGTCCTAGGCCCTATTGTCTGGGAGCTATTGAACATTGAAAGCGTTAGCCGGCTGCATTTTTTTCCGGTCGGCGGCTTAAAGTCAGGGTTGGAAATATTCGTGTAAAATCGCGCGGGGTGGAAGCGCCCGAAACATAGGCTCTGCTTCTCGGGGCCGCTGTCTGTGAACACTCTAGCAGTGCTTTGATGGTCCTAGGCCCTATTGTCTGGGAGCTATTGAACTTTGAAAGCGTTAGCCGGCTGCATTTTTTTCCGATCGGCGGCTTAAAGTCAGGTTTGGAAATATTCGTGTAAAATCGCACGGGATCGTAGCGCCCGAAGCATAGGCTCTGCTTCTCGGGGCCGCTGTCTGTGAACACTCTAGCAGTGGTTTGATGGTCCTAACTCCTTTTATAAAACTGGGTGCACAGATTACAAAACCAAATGTATCGATTACAGAACTGAGAGTATGGATTTCCACATTGAGAGTTATTTTTTTTCCATCAAGGATGCCGATCGGTGCGCACGGATTCCAAAACCAAGAGTACAGATTTCCACATTGAGATATTTTTTCCCCCACTTAGGGTGCCTTGGGGGGCTCCAAAGATATATTCTTGTCTATGTGCTCCTATAATGTAGCAATAAGACAAGCCCATAAATACAATTGGCTATTCCAAACTAAACACATCCCGAAAAATCTGTTTAAAAAGGAATAGAGCTCACAATGATTCACACTGTTCAGGAGTCAATGTTGTTGGTTAGCTGCTTTGTTCATATCCATAACAGTGCTTCATAGCCCAGAAGTTTGGATATGGTCCAAACCTATGATGGGGCATTCAGGCTCAGACATGGTATTCATTACAATATGGAATATAAAAAGGCAAGTCCTTTGTGGAATAAAATATTTTAATATTAACAGTCTTCAAAGCTGTGATGAAGATGTTAACAGCAACTGACAGGAATAATCATTTTATGTTTTGTTTGTCTCCTCTTGTACAGGAGAAGTAATGTATTATGCAAATGAGTCATGTTACATCTGATATGTATCCAGTACTGAATGGGTCATTGTCCACATCTAAGAGTTAAAGGAAAAAGAAAATAAAAAAATGTGCTTCTGTAACTCACAGGAAAACTAAGAGCACTCAGTTCCCTATTGGATATTCTGGGACAGAGTAGCACACATAAATCTCAAATACTCATTCCTTTTATGAACAAACACATCTTCACTAGGCAACATAAATCCTGGGCTTGTATCCTAGAAGTGTCCGGTCTGTTGTGGCCCTTTTATTTTTCTATAAAGAGAGAATAAGTACATTCTGCTCCATGACGTGATTGAGAGAACAGGGAGGATAAGCACACAATGAAGAGAAGGTGTTTTTGCTCCAGTCATGTGGAGTGGTTTACTCGTGCATTCTCTCAGAAGTGTTTATTGAAAGAACCTCACACGAGAAGCAAGCTGAAAGGTAAAACAACTGATGGGTTCAAATTGAAATGGGGGCAGTCTTGAATCACCAATATTATTAATACAAATGCACACGTGTAAGAAAATTTAATTAAGAAATTTAATTAAGTGATGGGAGTCAGGGTGTTATTCTCCAGTTAAATACACTGAAATGTACATTTGATAAATGAAGCGCAAACATGGCGACCAAGAATTGTGCATGTTTTTAGTTAGCTGGTATGAACACGCGTTTTTCGAGTGTTTTTCGACCGTGTCTGTGTCTGTTTAAATGGAACGTACAGGTCACCCCTCAGTGCGCCCAGCTTTGATATTCCACAGACTAAAGGCCAACATTAAAGTACTCTCGTTCCTTGATGAATTTTACACCTGATGCACAGACTTGTTCTCAATGAACCCACAAAGAGTTTGTTCAGTGAACAGAAGCTCATAATCATGGAAACTGTGCTCAATTTTTTCTCGTGTTCCTGAAAATCTCTGTCCCTGATTACTCAGTTATTTGCAAGACATTTCACATTAAACACAACATTTACTTATCTGAATAATTTTCTGTCAGTCAGACAATAGACTCATAACACCACACTTGGGAATGCTGAGTTTATGAAAAAAGAAAAACCCTTTATTTCAACTGCCGTTGGCAACATACCATACGTCTTATAAATGATTGCACCTTGATCACCATATCATTAATAAAAATAAACATTATTGAAGGTGATTGACAACAGTTATGGTAGGGTGTGCCTTATTTAATCAAAATATATAAGGTCATATTCTTATACATAAACATGTGAAAAATGGGTACGTATACCTACATACAGTATCCATGACTGGACTGGATGCATATGAACCCTGTTGTAGATGTCTATGAAATGTAATGGAATGCTTAACTGCTCAACAGTTCGTGCAAAAAAGACAAGGACATTTTTCTTTTTTGATTCTTTTTTTTTTTTTTTTACAAAATAAACAGCCAATAAAATAAAATGAAAACAAAAGATACAAGAAAATGTATGGCTGCCATGCACACAGCAGGGCGGACACTATTATTTGGAAACTTGATTCATTGTTTTGTGGATGTTGGTTGTGTGTATAACAGAAATGTGAAGCTTGTATTCACATAAATTCCTTTATTTTTTGTCATGCTTCTTATACAGTCCATTTACATCCCAGCTATAAGACTAGTCTTCTAATAAGTCCCAGTTAGAAGATCGTCATTTCTTCACTTCTCCAAAGTCCTTTTTTCCCCAACCTCTTTAGTGGTGTGCCATATGGGTTTATATATACGTATATATTTCCCTTTGTCGTTTGGTATGTTTAGTGAGAAAATTGCAGGGTGTGGTTTGGTTGAAGTTCTTCAGTTTGCCACCAGAAGGGGGAGAAGCCTGTGTAGGATCAGTAGGCAGATGTAGAGGAGGGGGTCGGTTGTGGTGATGACTCCGGAACCTGGTAAAAATGTAACATAAAAGAATTAGCATTAGATCAATCTATGTGCTCTGAGCATCATCTAAAGTAACTTTATACCCTTGACAAATTGTGACAAAAAAGATTAACAATAACATTAACAGTAATATACAATAAATTAATGGGCAAGATTTTGGAAAAAAGTCAGTAAAATGTGCTATTTCAATAGCTTTTTCTATAGCAATAACTATTAAGGATTTAAAAAGGTTCATATGTTGTAATTATCTTCAAATTCTTAAATGTTATCATCTGCCAAGCTTATATACCTAAACACAATTTTCTCATACCTGTGTTATCATATATACCAGGAGGCTGTGTGCAGGATTAAGTAATTCAACTGAAGTGAGGTATAGACATTTCAGATATTAAAATCATACAGCTCTCTGAAAATTATAGGGAAAATGTGTTTGATCTTCAGAACATGACTGATCTTATACCAAGTTCATTATACTGTGAGAAAACTGGTTCATAGAAAAAAACTAAATGCACACAAAAACCAGAGATATTTGCACAATTGAAGATTTACAGTTTTTCCTTAGATTACAGTTTTTTCAGACTTTTAGCGGAAAAAATAAGCTTAACTGGATACTCAGTAACCTGGTTTTGCTTAATGTGAACACATACATTTCCAACATGTCTCATGTGGTGCAAGGTCTTAAACAGTATCGGTTAGCCTGAGCATTCACATGTTCTGACTGGTGAAATGTGGACCTCCCTTCCTAGCTAGACTGATGCTTGTTTTGTGGCACAGCACAGTGTGTATCCCTCCATATAAATCCTTGGAGGTTGATGAGTGGGAGCGATAATCTGCAAACCTCACTAGGACGGCAAATGAGAGCACAACATATAAACAAGCAAAGCGATGGTCCAAACAAAAAGGCGTCTGTTCGCTGCAGGTCTCAATTCAGAGAAAGAAAGAAGCAGAAAATTACACTAATGAATTGTTATTTAAGGAAGGACTCCAAGTGCGAGGGCCGCTGCTGGCATTAGCTAAGCGAGGCGGCCTTCTGTTTGCGGGCCCACGCACTCCTGAAGCCACGGCTGGCAAAACGCATTTCAAAACTGATGTCTAATCACCTCCAGTGGGTGGAGAAGCAGCAGGGCGAATGGACTTAAAAAGCTATGCACAGCACACACCTTCAACTGGATCTAATGTAGCAGACTCTTTCTGAGGGGAGGTACATATACTATATGAGCAATGGCCCTAAATACTGTATGGCAGTATGGCACACAAACAAACATGGTGTCTGAAGCAGGTTAGAGAAGGGGAGCATAGTGCCCTCCCCACCTGCAGTGACCCTGTGACCCATGGTTAGAGAGAAGGGGCTGTCTCATCCTTGGTGCGGGAGCTTAATTTAAAATGGCTCTCTCTAGCCAGAGATGACAGGTGTTTATTTGAAATGCCTGAAGACACCAGAGACTGATGGCCTCTGTCCGTCACCTTTGCCTGGTGATGTGCTCAGTGTTCAGCTATGCAGTGCGAGCACCACCGTTTGCTTCCCCAGCCTCCATGTGGAGATCTTTTGTCTTTAAATCACAGGCAGAAGATATCCTTCTTCATTTACATTACATTTCACCATTTAGTAGACTCTCTTTAGCCAGAGTGACTCACACAGATTGTATTTTTACATACAATCCATTTATATAGCTGGACATTTGACGGAAGCAATTCAGTTAAGTACCTTTCTCAAGGGTACAACAACTGTGCCCTGACAGGTAACTGAAACAGTTCCCATTTCCGAAACTGTTATGTTACACTGCCACCATGCCTTTATCAGTGTCTTTTTACCTATTTAGCCATGGCCATTAGTTACATAGACAAATAACTAACTAACACTGTCCACCACAATTTTGGTTATGAATCCCTGTGCAATAAGCCATCTGGTGAAAATATGTTGACTTCAGTTGTTACACTAATAAGCTCTTTACTTGAGCAGAATAAAAACATATACTGCAACACATTGAGTTTGCACTGGTCTGTGGAATTCTCTTGATGCAGTCTCTTTCAGTGAAATAAAGTCATGAATATGGTTTGCTGAAAATAAGCACTTTCCTATTCATCCAAGGATGAAGATTTAGATGTCTTCCACAGTACAACAGTGCAACACCTCCTTTAATATGCACCCACTGATGAATATTTCCACAAAAAGCTTGCTTTTTAGCATAACCTCTCTGCCCACACTGGCTATTTCTGTGTTCAGTCGCATTCTTTCAAACAGCGTGGGAGGACATTCACAGAATATTTCAGTGGGGCAAATTGAATACTTCTTTTAACAATTATGAAATCACACAACATTATGTTCCCACTGGAGGTCCAAATGGATGAAAGATTATGTTTAACTTTGTTGCCTGGCAACAGTATAGCCTGTGGAGGAACTGGTGATATAAGGTTTTCACCTCGAAGATGGCACACAAAACAAGAAATATCATCCTTTTATCGTATCTCTGTTGGATTTTCCCACAAAGTAAGAAATAATGGAACCCATTCAGACTTAAAAAAAATCTATTCAGGTTTATACTGTGACTGCCCCAAGCTTCAGCAGTAAAATCATTGGAACTACGTGACAAAACGTGGCCACAATATCAACTACAGCACCACATTACGTCGATCCACAGCATTCTGAACTGACTGGTTCTGTTCCATGATTAGTCTCTATAGAAAACAAAAAAATCACGTGTGTGCTACAGTGTAGATCATTAGATTTGTGACTACATGCTATAGTCATCACATTATTTCAACTGCAAACCATACCAGACTTATTCATGGAAATGCACAGTACACTATTCCTCCTTTAGTAATTGGCTCCCCAGAACCTCAGCCTAACTATCCTCAGGACAACAGTTCAGTTAGACTTTCATCACTGTGACTTGAGGGTCAAACAGGAGACAATGGCAACTCACAGCAAATGGCAATGGCAAGACTGCAATCTGCTTGTAGTCTGTTTGCAATAAATAACTGCAAATTCATGTGCTTCAGACTGATTCCTTTATGACACATTATGACAGCTCAGACATGACTACGTTTACAAAAGCATGTGGACACCCCTTCTAATTACTGATTTTGGCTATTTCAACCACACACATTGCTAACAGGTGCATAAAATCAAGAATACAGCCATTTAATCTCCATTGACATTGGTAGTAGAATGGATCATACAGAAGAGCTCAGTGACTTTCAACTGTCATAGGATGCCACCTTTCCAACAAGTCAATTTGCCAAATATGCACAACATCAGTGCCCAACCTCACTAATGATTTTGTAAGTGAATCCATGCAGCCATGTTCCACAATCTACTGGAAAGCTTTCCCAGAAGAGTGGAGGCTGTTACAACTGCAAAGGGAGGTCCAACTCCATATTGATACCCATGGTTTTGGAATGTGATGTTCAACAAGTACATCAAGTACATATGGGTGTGATGTTCAGGTGTTCACTTACTTTTGGAAATGTAGTATATTTCATCGCATCAACCAATCAACAATCGCATCAACCAACTCAAAAACTCCTCTCCTGACATGCCAATCCAGTGGCACAATGGCACGTTTACTGTGGGATGTGCCCTCAGGTCCACGTTGTCTTTAAATCATTTTTACCTGTCCTCCTGGGAACAGGAAGAAGCAAAGATAATGATAGGATTCCCCTTAGTGTGACTGAACCAGCAGCAAAGAAGAGGCTCGTGGCAAAGGCAGGACAAAGGAAGAAAACCATAAAGAATAACTGGATAAAATTGACATTGAAAGGATCTGAAGGAGAAAGAACAAAAAGAAAAAATATGGTGTTTTGGAAACACCAAGCTTACAGACACGCTGCCTTCACATTGATGGTTTATTGCATTTCAAGCAGGAATATTAAATAGAAAAAAGAACAGATTTGTTCCATTTTAAACAAAGCCCTTTCATCCTCCTACTCTGTGGGTTTGATGGCTGAATCCTTCATGGGGAGGAAAGTTGGCTGCCTACAAGCTTCAGGATGAGCCAGAACACCCTTGCGTTTGTTTGAAAAACGTGAAACAGCGAACGAAAACCTGAAGTCCTCAGCTTGAGCTCAAATCATGTTCCGTGTAGAGCACAGACCGCACGGCGTCCTCCGATTATCCGGTCTGAAGGAAAGCAATGATTTGAAGGGTGCCCACAGTCCACTGGCATTGTCTGGGGATCCTTGTGATCCAAGCCATTGTCCAATCACCCTGAACTCCCCCAAACAGAGCACACTTTGGCACTGGCTGATGACTCAGCCTCCTGCACAAAGGCCCCACGCTTGGAGTGCCAGTATTCCCCTCACGTGTCTCTAGTCTCTGCCACTTGTTACACTGAGCACAGTGGCTGGCAAAGGCGCAGCCGTGGACAAACGGCCACAATTAAAATCAGGAGAAAAGGGAACAGGCATGAGAAGAGCAGCGGGAATACACAGACAGAGGAAACTCCCACCAGAGACATTCCGATAACATCCTCACAGAGTTCAGGCGCAGACCGAATTAATCCTCACTAACATTTGTATACCTTTCGACAGTCTAAATGGAAGGTCTGAGGCAATCCACAAAGGTAATAGCTATTGTCTGCATTTCCTATTTTCTGCTGGTAAGAACTTTCAACGTCTTTCCTCTGGTATGATCATTATGCTGAGTACCTGCCTTTATTCACAATTATTTAAGTGCTTCCAAATTTATTTTCTCCAGCACACTCAATATTGGGTGCTGAGTGAGACAGAGCACCACTGAGACATAGATGGAGTCAAAAAATAAGCACACACAAACAGCTTTCTCTACACCCATGATATCTCACCTGCATAGCTTCAGAAACACTGGAAAACAGAAAACTTCTTACACGTAGTTACATATAAGGCACTTTGCTTTTCTGGAAACATTTTTTTTTATTTATTTTATTTTAAACAAATCTTCCAACCTCATGTTTTGCTGGAAAATACACACAATATCAATATCAAACATAAATTCATAAACTTTTCAATATCTAGTAATTCCATAACCTAATTCCAAAATAAACCTATACAGTGTCACTTGTATTGGACTGGCACATTTCATCATGGTGAATCATAAAATTCTATATTTTCCATTTAGCTATGGCAGTGACATTTGTATTTACATGATAATTTATCAAGGGAAATATTAGAAAAAAAGAACTGAGTGCATTTTAAAATGAATAACCTTATGTATCCATCATCTTATAGGACACAAAATACTCAAGGACAGGACTACACACCTTAGCCACAATAATGTGGCCAATTATGCAATCCACAACAACCATTAGTGTAAAATATTACATGGTCAGGATATGTTCAGATATTTGATTGAAGAAAATCTTTTTTTTTTTAAAACATAGTTCATGGTTAAAGATGGGAATATTAATACTGACCTTTCTCTAGGTACTATTATGCACTGTAAAACTGGCCTTTAATTCCCTGTAGAAAAGCTGAGAACTATTTAATTTTAATTGTGTGGGCACATAGAACAACACCATATTCCAATGAGCAACGAAATTTCTAATGAATGTTTCCAATGTGAGTGTGAATATGAAAAACCCAACAGCATTCTGGGGACTAGGCCTCTCTGCCATATTTCCTTTTTAATAATAATTGTTTCTGCCACTCAGTGAAATGACATTGCAGCAAGCGTTTTGGAGGGCTGTTCAGATTTCCTGGCGCACTCGGCTGAAAAGGCTTTTAAAATTGCCAGGTGGCTTTTTAACCTTCAGAAATTGATGACAAATACACAGAAGGCTCAGTTAAAAGCCATAACAAATTCTGCATATTTTTGTCAATATGAAAGTGTCAGGTCACCACTTACTCTATTTGATTTACTTTGGTTACACATCAAGAGGACCTGCCACATGGCAAGCACTCCTTGGCTTGTCATGACTGATACTGCGCATGATGTCATAGAACATATTTGTTACACCAATGAAACACAAGTGTGTGTCCTGCACCACAGGAATACAGAGCACACACATTAATCTGTTTGGAAGAAGTGAGAATCTTTCTATAGCAACTTCTAATGTGATCATAGTTTGGTCATACATAATGATAACTATAGAACTGAATTGAGAAATTAAATACTGAAACCCCCTTTCTATGTTCAAACTTCAGCCAGTATTTGAGAGGATTGAGCTGAGTTGGGCAAAGAGACACATCAATTGAACATGTTGAAGAGAATAGTTCAGCCTCACTTAGAGAAGCGAATGCAAATTAATGATTGGAATCATAGTAATGAATCACTTGGTCATGAAATGCATACAGTGTGCACTAATACAGTATTTGCTCAATGGGTGATGTAATATGCAGTATTAACTGTAATATATTGCCTTTGATCTTCATGAGCTCAATTAATTGTCAGCAGGAGTCTTCCTCAAACCCAGAACCCACATTCTTCACATAAGAATGCAGTGTTAGAGTAATCAATCTCTACTGAAACAACATATTCTGAGTTACAATGTAATATCCACAATAGTAGGTGCTACAGTCAGTATACATTTTCATATCTGGAAATGAAGACTCCTTTGAAAAGGTTGAGTTGTGTTTATGTGAAAAAATTCTGCAGTTGTCTAAGGGCTCACCCCCTACCATGAATTATGACTTATGAATTATGGGAATCTCTGCCCCCCACCTCCACCCCACCAAATCAGACCAGTCTGAAAACCACATACCATGACAGACAAAGATGCTGTGCTGTGGTGAAATATCCACAGCAAGTCTAAGTGATGCCCTTCCCTGTCTCCCTACAGGCCCCACTAACACCCAGGACACTACTTCCCTGGGCTGTAGAAACGTGGCTCCTGCTCTCGAATGCCATGCACATCCCTGTCACTCTGCCTCCTGACCACACTGGTGTGGAGGCAGACATGCATCTAATCCAGCAGAATGGTATATTAACCATTCCTGCAATGTCTGTGAAATGCAATTATTCTGGGACTTGCTTCATTGATCTCTGAAGGAAAAAAATGGTAAAGCTCGTCTGATGCTAATTTCCCAGTAGCAAGATGGCGGACCTGATTTGAGAGCCCCAAATTCTCCAGTAAGAGCACGAGAAGTCGTGTCTGCAGCACAGGCATGCCCATTGTCCTTGAAAGCAAGACGTCCTTGACTAATCACACACTACATTAATACTGAAGACTTGTGGCCAGCCCAGAGTCAGACCTGCTATAGGACATGGATAATTACTGAACCTGCAAGCCTTCTGCCAAATAATACCCTTTTCTATAAAAAAAATAAAGCACTGCCAAATTCTCTACATGTGAATGCACCATAGCTCAATTCAAATTTGGTCTCCATGTTATCAGCTTTGCACTATGCTCCAACTAGCTAATCCATCATAGATTCAAAAAAGCAACGGTATTATCAAGCTTTAGTGCTCTGCTTTGAAACAGTCACAAGAGTGTTCCATTGTGTTGTGCTTGTGCAGGGAGGGATGAAGAAGTATACTGAAAGAAGTAGGCGCTGTAATATTTACTCCAAAGATCATAGGTATTCTCATAACAATAGCCTCTCCATATACAAAATGACACACGTATAAATTACAATATTTTATAACTGCAGATAACAATCTATGTGTCAGGCTAAGAAAGTTCAGAAAGACGGTAGACACCCACAGGCAAATGTATGCGTACATGCATGCACTCACACATTCAAAACCCTAACTGTCCACATGGCACCGCTAGGTGTCACTGTGGCTCCACCACTCACCGGCTCCATGTTGCTGCCGAAGGATGGCTGCGTTGCCAGGGCAGGGGGAAGCCGACGACTTTGCTGCAGAGGCCTCCGCTGTCGTGGAGTCAGGGACGGGGCCGGGGCCAGCAAGGGGGGGCACGCGGGGCTTTCCCTGGCCCGGCACAGAGGTGGACCGGCCCCCGGCCGCATTGTTGCTGTTTCTCAGGGGCCACCTGTTCTGGATGTGGGAGACGGCCTCCTCGGCCACCATGCCATCGCGAGGAGTAACCCACAGAGTGGCCTGGGCTTTGTGTTCCTGAGTCTCGTCGGCATTGTTGTCCGACACTCGGCACTCGTACACTCCCTCGTCCACCTTGCGCACGTTGGAGAGGTGAAGCCTGTGAGAGATGGCATTGCCCTGCACCCTGACTGTCTGTGGCGGGGGAAGAGGGAGAGAATTGCATCACATACACATTAAACCTTAACTGCTGCTTCTTGAGTATACCAGGGCCCTCCTGTTTTTTTTCTACTGCAGGGCAGCATTGTTTGCTTGTTATTTCTATGTGAAGCAATGCATCGTGGGAAAAAACAAATTTATGCTTTTTCAGTCACACCAGGGATAATGTTCTTTATTGTGGAGGAGATTTAACAGTTGGCAAAGCTCTGGCAAAGACTGTTCCTTTAAGAAATCTGTCAATCAGAGCTCAAAACAGATTATTATTTTCTGTCATATTAATAAGTGATGAAGATCATTATCTATCTTCATTAAGTCTATAGAATATTAGCATTCATTAATATTTATAAAAACCACCAACGTGTATAAGATACCAAATGACAAAAACAGTTCACAATAAAATTTTATAAACATACTATTTATAAAATGATACTATTCATAAGTAACCCAACATTGCATAATGAATATAATATATAATAAAAATGTCTTGTTTCATTTGGTATCTGCAGAAATGGGCAGATATAACTGAGCAAACTAAATACTAAGCATCAGTTAATGAATTATGAAAATGCGTTTCAAAAATCTAGAAAAATGCACAGTCCAGACTGTCTCTGAGAACGGTTAAATAATTTTGTTTACCATGTGGAAGAGTTCCCAGTTTTACGATTGTAGCACTCACCCCCCCCCCCCCCCCAAAAAAAAAAAAAAAAATCAAAAAGAATAATCCAGAGGTAAATCTCTCACTACACGAAGGTAAGAACGTGATGTCATTTGATTGCAAATTTCCCTGGTGCTTCACTGTTGCCAGGATTAGTATTTGCTTTCAAACAACTGCACAGTAGTGCAAAAATGACAAGAAAACTGAAACACTTACACTTATTTTTGTAGCATCCCTGGGAGCAACCTGGAATTAGAATGCATAGAAAATATTACTGCCGACTGAAGACGTGATCACACCGTACCCTAACATTTTGACATAGGGGCTATATTGTACCCATTGTAGAGTATATAACATGGATCGTTTTAAGAGACAGATCATTTCACCGTAATAAACCTTTAACAGTGAGTAAAATCGTATAGGGTTATACGCACGCAGCGTTACTTAACCAATTGAACTGGTACCATGGACAGCAACAGTTTGACAGGAAATGTGAAACGTGCCGTGCGTCCATGTGCTAGCAACTGTTTTCAGCAGGGCGACTGTTTGTAGGCTTGAAAAAATACACTATTAACAGTTGAATTTTACACATCAGTAGCACATTTGACATTTAAATTGCAGCACAGCGCTAATATTCCAGAATTGAAAGAGCGCTTAACACAGAATACACAGTCCGCCCACTCATCCCTGCATCCCCTTCGACAGAGGTTTGTAGCTGGCACAGTTAAACAAATCCGTACCACGGATGAAAAAAAAAATCCCATTGCATTTTACCATTTGAACCACATTTAGACGTTGCCAGAGCTACCAAAGCCTACCGGCATCTATTTGCTTATAACTGAGCCAAAGAAAACCTGAGAGGGCAGACATTACTTCGCGGGTAGTACCTTTACCTTTGCTCTGTTCGCGGGTGCACTAATTTGCAGTTCGTGTGTAAGCTCTCTTGGGGTTGCCTCCTTTAGATACCACCACTGGATCTCCAAGGAGAACGGCGTAGATCCGATGGCCCGAAATGCGCACGGCATCTCAATATCTTCTCCCTCACCGACACTTACATCTTTGGGCACTTCAGTAAATGTGGCTAGTGGAAGAATAGAATAGGAGAGAACAAGCCAGTGATTAAGAGGTAAGACATGTCTGCCCTTGGTTTTGTAGTAGCCTATGTGCTGCAGTGATCTGTTGCCTGTCCATACGACATTAGGGGACAAACAGTAACAGAAATATTTTAGTAATTTGCATTGAACTTTATGAGTGCCGCATTCGCTGCTTAGTTTACATAAATTTTGATTAAGACCATGCTCTGATGGTATATTTTAACATAACGTCATTCACAAACTGTACCATTATAGGCTAGTATGAAAAAAAGGTTAAAACACAAACATTCACATGAATTCAAGACATATTTTGATTTAGTTGGGGGCGTTTGTATGTGCCTTGTTTTATTGTCACGTTTCATGTAACCTGTTGAAAATTCCATTACCATATAGCCTATTCTATAAATCTATAACTGTATTAATTCATCATGTTAATAGTAAAACATAAAAGTAGTAGGTCGGATTATGAAGGTAAATTTCAGTCTGTCGTTGTTGCTATTATTATTGGAATTACGGTAGTTATTATTATTATTATTATTATTATTATTATTATTATTATTATTTAGCAAATGTGCAATGTATTATCTTTCACGTATTACATTTTTCAAATTATTTTATTTGACCATACACAAGTGCTAAATCATGCTCAGTGGATTTGGACTGTGACAGACTTATGCAATAAAACTAGGTTTTTTTTGTCCAATTTTCTGCATTACAAGCATTAAACAATGAATTGATAAAATTATTTTTGTTAAACGAACTTTTAAACAACACCACGCCTTTGCCTCCGATTTATAGCTATAGGTATCCGTGGAAAATCCAGTCTCAAAGTTAACTCGTTTGACTGCTACGCCAAAGCACCATAATACATGTATTATTTATTTATTTATTTGTACTTTGTATTTCTCTATATAGGCCACAGGTAGCTTTCAATGTTGAAGAAGTCAAACTGCAACAACTGAACAAGCTTACTTACCATTTACGTAAAACAACAAGGGCGCATTTAGCATCAGGTAATACAGGACGCCGTGGAGTCCCCGTTTTTCCATCTCATAAATACAATTGGTAGATTAAGGAACAGATGAAGATGATCATTTGACTTCGTAAGCTTATAAAACGTGCATTTCCATTATGAACAAAAGATAGAAGAGTCGCATTTGTTTTTTTTTTTTTTTTTGTTTGTTTTTCCCCCCCCCTAGATGTGGCTGATTGCCTACTCTCCGAAATCCAAATAACGTACTCCCAGAGCTGTCCTTAGCGGGACAAACCACGTACAATCCAAAGGTGACAGATGCAAAAATTCCTCTGTCGCGCAAAGATAGGTTAAATGTCCAGCCGCTTGTCCTTATAATTAGTTACTCCTTTGATTCTACGATTGCTTAATTCCGGTTTTGCTTAGAGTGGCATCGATACTTAATTTCGGCGGTAATAAATCTATACCTCTTGATTTCCACTGGAGGGGAATCTTTCCGGGGCTCTTCTCCAACACCCATCACCAAAACATCCCTTGTGTCAGCTTCCACAAGAACACCTACCGAGGAGGAGTGATTCCCTTATTTTTCCAGAGACCTGAGGATCAGTCAATAGTTCCCGCTTGCCCGACCGGATCCTTCTGCTTTGTATGTGAGTGCATAGCAGTGAGGAGGCGCTTTGGCATCTCCAAAACCAACGAGCTCAGTGTGTGCTGTGCGCTACACAAGCAGCAGCTAGACGAGCGCTGGAACCAAACCAACCTTTTCGTCCCTCAAATCAACGCGCGGCTCAACCTATGAGGAGAAATTTCACAAACTGACGTTCTCGCGAAATTCCAGCCCTGAAAATATATAGAATCAAGATGATTCATGTTGTTTTCTCTCCAAGATCAACAAGCAGCCTTTAAAGCTACCGCAGTACTGCTGTAGGCAGCAGTATTTAATACGACATGAAACACTAAAACACCAGGGATTATACTTTTTGTGGTATCTCAGTGAGCAACTGCATAGCTTCTGGATTTAAAGCACTGGGCTAATCGGACAGATAATGCAGTATCCCAATTCAGATAGAAATGCACGTACTGCCTTTTACCGGTAACATTTTGCCAGCCATTACACTTGCTACCGGTTTGACGCATTTCGTTTACAGTAAGCCTTTTAAAAAAAATCATATTTGGTGTATTTTGTGTGATCCAGTGTCAAAATTAAATCTGTGGTCATTCTAGGTTTTTGTACATAACTAAAATAAGCATAACTATGACCATAATCCTTCAAAGGATACTTAATATGTGTTCTAATGTGATTTGGATATCATCTCTTCATTATTAACGTGGCAGACATATATTTAAATGCAACAAGTCAAGATCCAGGAGGAAGATTCCACCACGGTTGGAGGAATGTTTGGAGGATTGTCTAATTCCGAGTATCCAACAAACAGTTATGAGCCATTTGCAACAATCTAAATGGAGATATTAATCTTTATTTCATGCCACAAGATTTCTAAAATTAATTTTTCTAAAATGAATTTAACGAATAACCAATAATTTCACAACAAACAGAGTTCAGTAGCCAGATTGTCATAATACAAGATTTAAACTGTTGCTATGGTTCTTGCATTTTGTCCTAAATATTTTCCCTATGGACTTATTCTGGGATTGGGGATGGGGGCAGAAACTGAACAATTTTTTGGATTGTTGCAGACCTTCAACTGCGACATGGGCAGACATAAACAGAGTAGGCCATAGCTCTAAAATACAAAGAAAGATGCACACATTAAGACAGGCTGACATGAAAATCTAAGGTTCACAGGGACACTGGCGTACGCAGATACTCAGAGCTGCCAGGGGAGCAAGATTGTGCAATATGTAAATACAGAGACATGTGTGCAACAGTGCTAATGAGGTAGTTGTGGCTTGACGTGCTGCCACATTATTACTCTAATCCAGCACTCTCCTGAGACACTCAGTTGGTGCAGCCGACTGATCCCCAGGCTGAATCCTAAAACGGCCTCCCCAGCTGTGAGCCAATAAAGCTCTGCTTGTTCACTAAAACCTTCTTATTAGCAGTTCAGCCACAATAAGTATGGGTGAGAGAGAGAGAGAGAGAGAGGGAGAGGGCAGGAAATGTGGGTATTTACTCTTTATCTTTATGGGGGAAGTTTCTACTCAGTCCTATGTTTCAACTATATCTCCCAATACATTTGGATGAGGTATTATTGATCCTAGGTTAAGTTTGTGAGTGGGATTGTACATCGGCTGTAGCAACAGGGTATGCTGTCAATGTGGAGGAGGTGAGAGTGTCAAAACATTTTTCTACTAGTGCTTTTACCTTTTTTAATATAACACCCTTCTACTTGAAACAGCCATGAGTTCACTGTATATATACACGGTATATCTCCCTTACAGGAACAAGTCAGTTCAGATGATCATTCAATGGGAACTTTGTTCAGCCTTTATTCAAAACAAATATGTCAAGGTAACCGACATTTATCATAGCTGTATATCATAGCAAGCATTCCAAAAGATTGTCTTGGAAAAGGCCCATCAGAATGTTTCAATGGAATATGAGAATGCTATTTAGTAGGGCAACGGAACTATTTCCATTATGATCACCACAATCAAACAATGTACACTATGTTCTTGGTGGAGGCTGGGAAGGGTGAACATTCACTGAATGAGAAACATGGTACAATATTTTCCTTTGAAGAGTTAGAGAGAAAAAATAAATTTAACTGTTTGTGATTGCTTAGGAAAGACAGGCCGTACTGAAAGGCTATATGAGGTTTCTCATCTGGAAATTGATTTATTCTCAGATCCAAAATTGTGCACTTAGCCAAAAAATTGCAATTATTTATTAATGAATTTGCTGCATCAGATACAGCTGGCTGTATGCAAGGAGAAAGATGCTCAGGCATGCCTCTGAAAGTAGTGCCTGTGTAATTTATGCAAATTAAACATATCATCATATATATATATATATATATATATATATATATATATATATATATATGTATATATAGAGCCATGAAAAAGTATTTGCCCCTTTCCTTATTTCCTCTATTACTGCATAGTAGTCACACTGCATGCTTTCAGATCTTTTGACAAAATATAATACTAGACAAAGGGAAACAGAATAAACACAAAAACACTTAAAAAAAAAATAATTATCAAACACCATAACACTTGTGTGAAAAAGTATTTGTCCCCTTAGTTACTTGAATCCAATTAGCCAAATTTAATTGATAATTAGATTCGATTGAACACAGACAGGTTTGCAAACCTGCCTTGTTGAATCTAAACCTAGCTCTTTATTGAACCTTACCATAACAGTGAAGTAGTCACCACAAAGTTTGTACAAGCACACTAAGCTGCGATCAACGAAAATTGAAGAGATGAGAAAAATAAGTTGAAATGTATCATTCCGGAAAGGTTTAAAAAGGAATTTCTAAGGCTATGAGAATTCACTGAATCACAGTAGGAGCTATTATCCCCAAATTCTGAACACTTGGAACAGTAGTGAATCTTCCCAGGAGTGCCTAGCCTGCCAAAATTTATCCAAGGGTACAGTGACAGCTCATCCTGGAAGTCTCAAAAGATCCCTGAACATCCAAAGAACTTCTGGCCTCTCTAGCTTCAGCTAAGGTCAGTGTTTATGACTCCACAATAAAGAGACTGGGCAAAAATTAGATTCATGGGAGAGTAGTGAGGTGGAAACCACTGCTGACCAAGGCAAACATCAATGCTTGCCTCACATTTGCATAAAAGGACCTAGATGGTCACCAAGCCTTTTGGGATAATGGCTCTTTGGACAAAGGAGTCAAAAACATTTTAGTAAATAGCTCATACTATCCTTTCAGTCACCTCAAGCTTAGGTAAATTCCACATTTCTTTCCCACAGCATGTAAAGTGTTTCTTCTACCATTCTCAGAGGTAGTACAAGGAGTATGCAATAAATAAATAAATAAATGGACTGTTCAAACTAACATTGCAACTATGTAGCAACAAAAGCAGATATTTCACAGAAAAGATTACCAAACTAGCCTGTGGTTATCCTCTTAGAATAATTTAACATAATAATGTTAAATGACCTTGTTCAAAATCATATTTTTCACCAGTCTGTGAGAACAGTGCATTATGAAATTCTCAGTCCTTTTGTATAAATATTGAATGAAAAAGGCAATCACTGTTATTAGGAAATAGAAGAATCTATGTTTCTATGAAAATTAAGCTTTGAGTAATCTTCCAGCCTATAATCTTTTAACCTTGAATTTCTCCATTGAATTAGCATGTAAATCTTGCGTTGAGAATTGTTACATTCCACCCCTACCTTTCAAAATTCAGTCCATTTAGATCATATTGGACAATAGAATTACAAGGCACTACTTCACAAAGCTTTTTTGGGAGGTGTTAGATTTATGATAAAAAAGGAAACAAAAAGAATTAAAAAAATTAGCGTATCCACCTGTCCATGTACCATCTTTCCAGGAGGTGTGTCTCATTCTGAGAAACATGTCCTTGTTGCTATGCAGAACTGAACAACCCCCCATGGACAGGCCTCGACCCTGTTGCTTTTCCTTAAGATCACAGCAATGGCATTTTTGTGTGTCCTCCATTTTGATGTCATGAAAATTGCCTTGTTGCTTTTGACCTGGCATTGGTGCACGTCAGCCCAGGATCCCAGGATCGGGTTGATGAGGACACTAGCCTGTGATTCTGCTGCAGCTGCTTTCACGCCACATCGTGAAGAAAGCAGAAGATCCATAACACCTCCAGAGTGCAAGTGAGAGACTGAGCAGCTGCGATGGCCATCTTTAAAACCCTCCTTATCGATCATCATCATGATAGTGTTTAGCAGATCCATTTGTTCTGTCTAACTTACACTTGCATAATTGGATCATTTCAATGAAAATGGATAATTAGATGAAAGTTCTAGTAAAATTATTAAGTTTGGATTTGTAATAATAACAATATGAAATGAATTCTAAAATAAGGTGGAAGGAAATCAAATGTATACAGGGGTGTAGTATGACCAACTCTATTATTACTGCTGTGAATGTCTTTATGAAGAGTACCCCAGTTACTTAAATGTGGCCGTACCTCCTTCAGGCAAACATTCATAAGCAGTGCAATGAAAGTGAATGCATGATTACCTCTGGTGATGGTCCTTTTCAATTGGTTGACAGCTCTGCAGAATTTGCTGTGGATATGTTTTAAATTGGAGAGAGGAGGAACTCATTACTCTAATAAAGCCTCATTATAAAACATGGACACATTTTAAAGCAGGGAAAAAAAGTCACGTCAGTTTTAATGAAATAAACTCTTTTTCTCTCATGTCTTAAAATACGCCGCTCGTTCTCAAAATAATGAATCCCCTTTGATTAGGGAGAAATATGGGAGTTATGATTTTAATACAAAAAGAGCCATGGATTTTCTAATGAAGCTGCTCTGTGTAACAGCAAAGCCACCCTTTCTCTCTATGCTAAGCTTGCTTCTCACAGGCTGTAAATTACCACAGCAAGCAGAGGAAAAGGCCCTTCCAGCGTCCGACTGTGCAAATTGACTGTGTGCTCCCTAATCACTGAAAACGACTCTTGCCGAGGACTGGAGGTAGTGAAAACAGCTCTCTGACATTAACCAAGGGAGGAAAGGGAAACAGAAAGAAGGCTGCAGTCCTGACTTCACTATGAACACAACGGAATACACAAGTTTACGGGGAATAATGATGTTGCTTGACGGCTGCAGGGTCTAGAGTTCTGTCAGTCAGCTTTGCATGTTCCCAGTTCCTGTCTAGAAGAGTATTCTCTGAGGACCGTCCAAAAAACTGGGGTCAGGATGAAGTGGAATCACTAAATTGAATCTTGTATGTGCCCTAGAATGGACTAACATCTTATCTATGGTGTGGGTCCACCTTGTGCCTGTGCCTGCTAGGCTTTAGCCAGCTTTGGCTTATGAAGGATTATCTGGAGTATTACGTTTATGAAATGGATGGATGAAATGTCACCTTTCCTTCTTTGCCAGAACTTAATTCTAGTTTAGAAATATGGTGCATGGAGAAAGCATTGGCATCAAGAGTCACTATTAGAAAGGGAAAGATTTGACAGCAATTCAGAAAAGGAGACTGGTGCTCATTTGAGCCAGGCAAAAACATTTGAAATGGTAAAATATGCATAGAACAGCTTATGGAAATTGTATGTTGCGCTGTGGATTTTTAACTGAATTCTTAAACTGACCACATGACTGAAGATTCATAAATTCCTGCATTTCCTCTGAACTCAAGCTTAATTTCTTAATTGGAGATATTGATTATATGGACACTTGAATTGCCAGCTGTTCTAGGGGCCAATCAGCTGCTGGTTAAAAGGCATTTTTAAAACTGTGAGGGCCATGGGTCTCCAGGCAAAGAATGATCCCCATTACCATGATAAATGCATAACTGTTCATAAGTAGCATGTTAAATGTTATTATGGTTACAGTATGCCATTAGAATCCAAATGTGTTTTGTTCAAGCACTTTTCCATCATTTAAAGCAGTATAATAAATTAATTCCTACTTTTTTATATTTCCAGATTCGTTTAGCGATACATCCATCCATCCATCCATTGATTAGCCATCCCACTTATTCCTGGGCAGAGTCGTGGGGGGCACTGCAGCCCATCCCAGCATGCACCGGGCGAGAAGCACAAATACACCCCAGACAGATCGCCAGTCCATCACAGGGCACACACACCACTCATACACTGATTCACTCACACACTCATACCTAGGGGCAATATTTTAAAGCCGGTGCCATTTCTGTAACGGCCTCCAGCAGTTCACAAGAGTGCAGACTAGTGCACATATCTTCAGAATTTAATTCTGCCAGCTGTTATTTTGCATCGCCTTGCAGCACACAAACAGCTCTGCAGCCAATGCTGCGCAGACTACATGAGTGGTTCTTTTACCATGAGGCAGGGGAAACTCTACCAACTGAAGCCTTAGTCAGAGCACAATTGTGCATTAACCCAGAGGACTTCTCATCCCGTTATCCAGATTTGAATTCAGATTAGATTTTTTATTGTGAGGCACACCACTGCATCCTAATACTTATGATTTAAATGTTTTCCCTGAAAAAATAAGCATATATTATAGGTCTTTTTATAGTCATAGGTACCAAGGCTACTAGAGAACCCTAATTGAGCCCTCAATCATAATTGAATTTATAGGTAACTTTGAAAATATCTGATTACTAATTTAAAATGAATGAATAACAAAGAAAATATCATGAGTACAATAATACTATTGCAAAATATGTTTCAGCTAATTTTTTTAAGGACTAAGGACTAATGCTTCATCTGGACAGACTACCCAGGTGGCCAGAGTTATGGTGACATAAAATAATGCTTGGACCATCGACCAGCACAGCGCTGTTAAAAAAGTGAACTCATAACATACTGTTAGATTATGCACATCATCACATGAAAGAACAAAACAAAAAACTAATAAAGCAGTAACTAACATATAAGATTTAAATAATATGTCAATTTGCGAGACAGGCTGCCGTGGTCTATATGTTCCTTTGTGTAGAAACGTTGCTATGTGGGTGTTTGTTTTCCTTACAACATCTCCATGTTTATTTTTACTCAAGAGGAATTGTTTGCTATTGTCTGAGTACAGTAAGGACAAAGGAAATCAGCAGACTGTAGATACTGTGTGTTAAATGATAAAATGGAGCTGTGAGCTGGTTCTTCTTTAATGATGAAGACCTGAGTGAATCACTAAAGCAATGGACCTCATTTATGTCTTTAATCAGATTTTATTGCATTTCACAGAATTAAAAGGTGACTGAAGGCACAGCAACATAAGAAAATATCTGACTTAATGACAACTGGGAAGAATGGTTCATCTCTACTGTGACTGTAGTCTCCTTTCTTTACTACTCCCCAGCTGGGTATTGCGGGAGAAGAGGGGGGTTAAACAAATCAGAGGGAGTGCCGTTTGTTATCTTCACTGGGCTGGTGAGAAGAGAGAAGAGAGGAGATGCTAGAAGGGGGGAAAGGAGGGGGCGGCAGTTGTTTTCTCATTCGAAAGCAAAAGAGTCTATTTGGTTTCCTCATTGTTCCCAGATGATTACTGACTGGGCCTCAACAGATGAAAGCAAATGGCTATGAAAGTCCTTTCAGCACAGCACGAAGCCCCTAAATGCGATCCCATCACGGCCGTGTGGTGGCAGCAGCTGTGTCTGTGAGGCCCGGGTCCACGGTGCTTGGCGATGAGGAGGAGAACCAGAAGGCGGTGATGAAGATGTTGACGGCAGTGATGACCAGGATTAGCCCAGTCACAATGTTATTCAGCAGGTGCAGTCTGTGCAGAGGGAACATAAAAGGGCAGAAGTGTCACATGCTGCATCTTGTTATCCCCTTCGTACCTTTTTACAAAGCTCTCGTCCCTTCCACCCAGCGCTGCCACAAGCTGGCAGCCCAGTATAAATAACCCTGCTCCTCCCACTGAGAGCCCAGTCTGCTGCAGCCAGGGCTGTCATCGCCTGTCCTAATGACAATGATGTCGCACCGGGAGAACTGCTTTAACCCCATGGGTGTCTTGCATGCAAAGACAGAATGTCAAACTGTTATTTTTCAGACTCGTTTGAAAGTAGTTTGAATGAATGCACCATTTCACATAATTTCACTGTTAAGAAATCAAGATGAAAGGTACCAAGAAATAAAAGACTTGACAGTTTGATATCCCTCTTTTGTTGGCAAGTTGTTGATCATCAAAATAGTGAGAGAGGAAGGCTTTACCACCCTTCTAATAACCATGTCATAGCCACATACCAGTTACACGCATGGTTTGCGTTCGGCCTTATGAAACTGTGCACAGCCACATGTGCTGAGCTGCGGAATCAGAATGGAGCTAGGGTTAGGTGTGGTCATGCGGCAGTGTTTCGGAACAGTGGTTTAGGAATGTGCTGAGGTCTGGCAACTGGAGCTGTCACCGCTTTCAGATCCCATGTGTCCTTATTTCTACCATACCCTTGAGCAAGGACATTTACCCTACGTGTTGCAGGACATACCCAATTGCTTAAATCAGCAAATGTACCTGAGCACCTCTAATCACTGTGGGTTGGAAACTGTTTTACACCATATACATTTAATATGCAAAATGCTTACCCCAAATTCAGCTGATTGTATATACTATAAACTCATATCCATTCCAGTATAATCTAATATTCTTGTATGTTAAATTAATTAGAAATGTAAACATATTCCACCCCTTAATTGTTTGAGAACATTTTATTACACATATTCTTATCCCTAATTTGGAATGTCAAAACATAATAAAAGGTCTTTTCACCATATTGGTCCTCTGTACATTCAGGAGGGTGCGCACAAACACCTGAATCCCAAACATGTGTAGCCAGCCACCGTTTCCTTTCTCTCTGTAGTTCTGAGGAATTGTGCCACAGCATGACAGATGCATTGGGCATAGGCAGGTTGCATGTATCCAGCTGATCAGAGGAGGTGCTATTGAGTGATGAGGCTGGGAATACCCTACCAACTAAGGCCCTCCCTCCAAATATGGCACCATGTCCAGTTTTTTTCAGTAACGGTCCTAGCCACAAATGGCATGAGCAAGGTCAGACCATTTCTGGTCTGATGAAAAACTGTTTTTCAAAAATGCCATGTTACTCACAAATTCAAAGCACTGCCCATAAGTTATTAATTACAATGAAAAAATCTGGGCCTGCCATTGGAAGTATAGATATCAAAATTAGAGCAAGTTATACAAAACAATATTGCCTATCTTACTGTAGCTCACACAAATTAGACAAATTAATCAAGCAATACTACCCAATGTTTCCTAAATTATTTCAAGTAATGAAACTTGATGTTTTTTCATGTTACCACCTGAAGAGAATGTGGTCATTCAAACTTTGTGTCATAAGAGACTGACACATAAACATTCTGATACATTCTAGCTCAAAGAAGCACGTAGTCATGGATTTAGTCATTTTATCTTTACCATGAATGACAAATAAATGAAAGTGATACCCCTGCTAAAACAACACTTTCCAAACATGAACCTGTAGTCTACCTTGTTTAAAAGAAAAGAACATGCCTTTTTTATTGCAATGGGATGTCATTGTTTGAATCCTTTTGGTAAAATACAGGCACACATTAGACATCCCTCACCACAAAGAATGTGCCTTGCTGGATACAACACCCAGCATCCCTATGCTAACCCTTCTTATAAAATGTCACCCACTCCAAATGTACATAGAATAAACCGTCTGTACATTCATCTTCACAACAATTTTATCTAACGTTTGCAATAGGTACATTATAACCTACACAGTAAGCACACAAGGGCGCTTGTGCTTATTTATAGCCAAATGTTCCCACCTTATGCATTTATCTTATTTTCCATTATTTATGTTCTGTTCTCTCTGCAAGGTAATCAACATGGGGACCCATAGTTCTATGATCTCAGCTATAGAATCTATTCTCTTTTCATGTGGCCTCAATTCAAATGAAATATGTCAGATCTTCAAAGCTAAGTCTCATCTGCAGCTCAATGGCTGATTTGTACCTTTTTGTTGTGCGAATAATATTATCATCACAAAGCTTCCAGATGACCTCAATGCACCGTAACTCTCATTTGCGTTTATATTGATTGCAGGCTTTGCCCTGCTTGACTCACAGCAAAGTTTAATTCCAGAGCAAAAAAGTAAAATGGAGTGCTCACAAAGACGATGAATTGCTTGCATTTGCTAAAAATGGCTTTATAATGAAGGCACAACAAGTAAGTACGTTGACATTCGAAAACGAACATATTTTTTAAATCATATTCTGAAAACCTTTCCTTACAGCAGCAAGCAGTACAATGTTGGTTGATTTTGGTAAGCCTAAGGTATTTGGCCTATGTCTCTGTTTTAATCTTATTTCACAGCCTCATAATGGCTTTCTTGACTTTCATTGGCACAGCTCTGGTGCTCATGTTGACAAACGCCAATAACAGACTCCAAAAGCAATCAAAAGTCTAAAATCAAGACTAGATACTGGCAGCTCTCTGTCAGATATCTAATGTTTAGATTATGGCCTTAGAGAAACAGTGAATTGGATACAATATTATATTGAATGAAGAATGAAGCCTGCCCTCCCCTCCACAAATATCAAAGCAAACGTGATTGAGGCAATTTAAAGTCTGCCGATACCCTAATCTAGGCAGGCAATCTATGGGTCCAACCTCCTGCAGTGTTGCTTCCAACAACATAAGTTCACTCCAATCAATAAGTACATGGTCAGATTTTAGATTGGCCAGCCCTTGTCAAAAATGAGCCTGACCCTCAGAGGGGTCTTATCAGGGCAAACATCCTCAAGCCATGCTGGGTAAGGAATTTAAAAAGTTGCATATTGTGTTGCAGTTGGCTTTGGGGGCTTGAAGAAGAATGGTCTTCCTCTTTATTTTGGTGGTGGTTCCTTGGTTGTGTTTTAGCTTGATTCCTTTAATCCTGTGGCGTTGAAACTGGAAGAGGGTAATACTTTGGCAAGGACTGGTTTATCCACCTCTCTCTCTTTATCGGATGAATTGTTTAATCTTTTGTCTAAGGTCTCCTGTTTTGTAATTTAGAGGTAGTGAGCCTGCATTCAATAAAGAATGTATGATTTCAATTAATTATTCTAATTGACTGCTTCTTATTTAATTCAATTATTTAACCTTTGAGTTTGTTATGACTTGTTGGCTGATTCCACCAATTGGCTGTAGAATGACCTATTAATGAATTCAGCAATGTAATTGATAATTTTCATTTTCAACAATAATTATTTAATTAAATCATGCAAAATATATTTATATGAAGGTTAAGTGAGGGTTTCTAGCATGCAATTTCACTTGTGTTCGGTATTCGGAGTACTGAACCTTTCAACGAGGGCATTGCCTATTGGAACCACTAGATACAGAAAATAAACATTTTTTAATGTAATCCTTGTTTGTCCGATATCTCTTATACCTGTGCCAAGAAAGCAATTGAACACAACCTAACTAATCAGAGACACATGTGTAGCCATTATGGTGCCCTGGAATGGAGAGGGACTATGTATAAAAATGCTGAAATTGTGAAATCAGAATGTATAAAAATACTTTTTGATAAAAGCTGAGAATATGCACTTTAACCACAAGTGAACTGTTTAATTTCAAAAATTTAAAAGTGTGGAGTACAGAACCAAATCAAGAATATGTCATTGTACCAGACATTATGGAGCAGACACTGTATGTTGCAGTATTCTGTTATCCAATAAGCTGTGGTAAATATAGATAGATGGAGGACTGCATGGAATACTCTTATCTTGATTAATAACTGTTCTGAGATGATTACATGAAGCATTTTTCTTTGCTCTGATATTTCTCTTTGTATTTTTTGGAGGGAAATAATATGTGAATAAATTCAGCATGTGACGCAGAGTGAAAAAAAGGCAGATGCAAAACACAGAATGTAAGGAAATACTTAAAAAAAAACTAAAATCACTGTTTCAAATGACTTGACTAACTGTCATGCTTAAATTATTCCAGCTGCTAGATTCTTGAATACACTCCCTGTGCATTAGATCTCTCTTGGATACCCAAACTGAAACACGCAAACCAATGCGTAACCGTGCACACAATACCTGTCGCTGAGCCTGCGTTCAGGATCATCGTACTCAATGTTCTTTGAGGCTTTGTAGATCAGCAGTGCTGCCACGATGAGCTGAAGACCAATGGAAATGCACTGTCAAGAAAAGAGCTTTGCATTTTCAAATGCATCTTGTCATGTGCACTCATAATATTCTCATTGCATTTACATCTGACTTCATTTGATTTTTCTTAACATTTACATTTCACACCTTTATTTTTGTGCAAGAGTTGTCAATAATTATGATCTAAAATGAAAAACCTTATCTTGCAAAATATAAAAACTCATCTAAATCATGTAAGACATGTAAAAATCATGATATGTGAATATGATACATAATACATTTTCATTTCCTGATATTCACGCAGAACACATGCAAAGCTTTTCACATCATGTGAAAGAATTGCTCAGACCACTGCATTGAACTTGCAGACAACATTCACACTGCTACACATACGTAACACATATATTCCAGTAAATTCCACAATTCATTAATCCCTGTGTGAATGGCTGGCGAGAGTGCTACAATAAAGTATAAATCCCTGCACATATTACCAAATACACAGTATTTCATCTCAGGCCTCATTACTTGATCATGAGCATGGAGGGCTGGAACAGCAGTGCAACTTTGTTATTTGTACTGCAGCGATAGAGGACATGTTACAGAAAATAAAAATAAAAAAATCTGACAGATTCATTAGGACTAAGTCATTGCTATTTGATTCCCTTTTTCTGTTTGCCACTCCGGCAACACCTGATCCACAAAATGGTGATAGGGCTAGCTGTGGTTCATCAGCACCTGCTGCAAACACAAGCCTGTCACAGTCCACGGTCCCTCTGTTCCAGCTGTGTGGTAGTTCAAGCAATTTGATGAAAATGATGTCATAGAAATAACCATTTTCAAAAATGAATAAATAAATAAATAAATAAATAAATACCTCCACACTGTTTACTTGTTTTCACTTTCATTCATCATATATGCTGGAGCCTATCCAAGCATGCAGTGGGTGAGAGGCAGGAATGCACCTTGGACTGGTGTATGTATATGTATACAGTATACGCAATTCTAGGTTATTAACACATTTATATATTCATAATTATAAGGCATTTCTCATAAGTATAATGACATTACTTTTTGTAAAATGTGTGTTAAATGATATTCATTTTATATCTCTGCTGTAATTATATTGATTTTTCTAGGCCAAGTTTGACAATACAAAATCTCATTGTTCCCTTAAGATTCTAGGCCCTTATAACCAGTAAATATTATTCAGCAGGGACTTGGTGAGCAAAAGAAATGATTGTACACATAATTTTTGATTTTGTCTTGCCAAAACTGTCACGACACAGTTTATATCAGCATCTAAATAAATGACATATATCCATTACATGAATAAACTTTCTTGATTAATCATAATAAACTATGGCAGATGGCATGCTGTACGTTTGATGTCAGTTTGTTTTACAAAGTGCCTGCTTCTGCAGCATTTAAATAGCTGCCCTATTCTGATTATCCCGCCATCACAGAATTAGAGTTTATTATTAGCACGGCTTTAGAGCTAAAATCTTGACCATGTGCAGTTCATACATTAATATTTCATAGAGCATGGAAGGGGCTCAAAGAGCATACGAAGGATGATGATATTGAATCCAGAGGTTACTTTCAGTAGCATCAATGTAGATTCCTGTTGGTTCGGCAATTTGATGAAGCTGACAACATTGCATGAGTTGAGCCAGTGCACCAGTAATTTGACTTATGAGCACTTTGGGCTACATCCCTTTATATTCAATAAGATGCTGTCCCATAAATGTGTATTCCCAGCCCCTGTGTACATACAAGGCAGACAAAGAGGAAGTAGTAGAATTGCGTGTCAGGGCCCTGTTGCACTAGATATTTCATCTGCGAAGCGTTGGCGGTGAAGAGGGCCATATCCAGGAATCCTTGAGCCAGAGTCTTCGTTCTGGTGTAAGTGTTGATGTTCCTTATTACCTGTCATTGAGAAAAGAGCAGCCCTGTTATTACCCCGCCAGAGCTGGCAGGTTAGAGCACAACAACCGCACGGCCAAAAAACAGCCCACAATTATGTGTCAGAGAATAAACCTGCTGGTAATTACCACCCCCGTGGACTGATGGACTACACAAAACAAGTGTGCCACTGGGGAATACAGCAAGCAGAAAAGAACGCCCCATGCTACACATCAGTGACAGACATTGCGTTGGACGCTGAAGCATCCTAAGTGTTGAGGGCACAAATAAATCATATTATTTTTTGTCAGAAAAGAGCTGTTTACAATGCTTGCTACAAAGACGCCAGATAGATTTAGTAGGCTTAGTCATTTGTTCTCATTTAGATTACCTTTTTCAATGATGTACAGAACAGGTAATGCTTTGATTACAGATTTCATAACAATGACCGTCTGGAGATTTATGAAACCAATATTTTCAAGCAGAACAACTATTCCAGAAATGATATATTCCTACTGGCCAACCTGGCTTTTTAAAATGGTTTGATTACGCTCTTCATCTGACACTCCAAAATCCACCTAAATCCATTAGAAACAGCAGTTTAAAAAGATATGGGAATATCAGCCAAATATAGCATGTGGAATTTAATTTATAATAGCTGTCATTATCAAATTGGGTGTCAGTGTAATAACTGCATAGCTCAAGCAACTTCAGGGTGGGTCTGTGTCTTGGACCATGAGGACAAAACAGATTTATTCTCTTGTACAGTATAAATTGCCAAGAGATGTAACATTAATCAAACAAGCAGAGAGAAAGTCACTGGGCAAAAGTGGGCCACTGTAGAATACATCTTTGATTATAATAGAATATCACTTTTTGAGAACCTGTGGTAGAAAAGTCATTGAACTATGTCGTCTGCCAAGTATTCTGAAGCTTTAAGATGAGCTCCATTTATGCTCAGGTTAGAATGACTGCACATCTCTTTCCAGGGTAAACTACAGTATGCAAAGAATATGAATATGTTAACATTTTTCCTGTGCATAGAGGTCAGGACTTAGTGTAAACTACACTATACAGAGAATATGGATATGTAAGAGTTTTCCTGTTTGTAGAAGTCTAGGCACGCACACACTCACACACACACTCACAATACACAGTATAGTTTCTCAAAATGAAAACCAGTTCTATGAGCTCTCAACACACAAGTTCATATTTTTTTCATATACAGAAACATATATTTTTTGGTATTAAGACTGAAACAATGTGGAAGAATGAACATTATATAATGATGCCAGCACCTACCCTGAGCTTCAGAGCATTTTTATATTACAGGCATGCAGCAGACATTCGTATCCAGAGCAACTGACACAACTTCTTTTAACATAGCATTTACATTGCGTCCTTTTATACAGCTGGATATATACTGAAGCAATGCAGGTTAAGTACCTTGCTCGAGGGTACTACAGCAGTGTCCTAACCCAGGAATCGAACCTGTGACCTTCAGCTCACACAACCAGTTCCAAAACCATTGTGCTGGGGGTTATTATGTGCAAAAGAAACAGAGCAAAAAAACCCTGACAAAAATAATAATAAAAATGATTATGAAATCTCATGATACCAGTTTCAAGATATATCCATAGCCAAGTGATATCCATCTTAATTTTCTTTATATTGCATAATTCATATAAGTACATGCATATCTAAGAGGAACATCCCATTACAATTCCCCTTGGAATTTTAATTTTACATTGCTCTTTCAACTCTTATTATGAATGGCTTATTGATTATGGTGAAAATACTACATCATTGTAATCAACAGAACAGCATCACAGTGAAAGAAAAGCTGGTTTGGCATATAGAAAAAACAGGATCAGTTCAAACTGGGCACCCTCTTTAGCATCTTTTGACTTTAGATTTTTTCAAAGAAAGAAGAAAGCATGAATGAAAATCCACACAGGTACAGGTTAACAGGGTGACAGAGCGATACGCTCACGGCTACCACTGCAGTAGAACAGTGTAATATAAGGAACAAATAAGGGCATCACTGGGATGGCTTGTTCCATCATGGTGTGTGTCAGGAAGGGCCACCCACCACATCTAATCAAGACCAGATTATAGATGCAATCCTATTACGCGGAGTTTAACTGGGATTGCTGGAGGATGAACAAGTGATCCTCCATCAGATATTAGAGCCTCCATTTTTTGCCTCATCATCCACAGAGGATTTAGTTTCCCCAAGGCATGAAGGCATGTAATACACGGATCCACACTCAAGCTTGACCTGCTTTTATTGGTCACAACACCAAAGAGTGTCCTTATTAATATTTACTGTAGAAATGGACTGGTCTACATACTACCCCAGGAAATACACAACATAGCAATTTAGAAATCACAAGATGAAAATTCTTATTAGAGCATACCTATTTAGTTTTAGGATTTTATTTATTTCAATAATAATTTCTAGTTTTCTAGCTTTGTTAGTTTTCCCTTTTGATGGTCCCTCAAACTAATACAGGTGTGTTTTTAAATATTATATGCATTACAGTCACTTTGAAGATTATAGAGTTTGATGATTAATGCAATACTTTGCAACAATCTCTCTTTTTGGCATAATAAAGTAAATAGTAATAAACGTAATATCAATGTAAAACAGAAATGTAGAAATTATTAGCATTTTCTCTTTGTCAAAATGAGTATTCAGATTTCTTATGAATGGAAAATGATCAATTTAATGGTCACATTTCTGCATCTCCCAGACAAGTATATCAATTTTGACCATGTATCATTATTTACAGGTACTCTGTGTCTCTTTTTTTCATTAATGTACAGCTTTGCTTATTTAGAGTCACGATCATTTAGTCAGTTTGTAAGAAATAGCATGAAGATCTTCAATAATCTTTCCTCAGTAAGTCCTCTCATCTTTGTATTGGATTTCCCTGTTGGCATCATTATGTACACTCATACAGAAGCCCTCACAGCTCATAATGATAACACTGCATGCATTTCAAAAACCAAATTATATCTGCCTTCATTTTTTTTCTCCATTGTGGTCAGTACTTGTGTTCAGGGTTGCACCAACAGGCACATTTTTAACAAAGCTGCAGTACCATACCTCACAAAATGATTTCAAACCATCTAAGATAGGGAGTAGTACAAAAATGTATTTATTTAAAAAAGAAAAAGGAAACTGCATGTTTTTCACAGAAGGGATCCCAGCCCTGCTTCTTGCAAAATGGTGTGAATAATCCAATTTAAATATGCATTGCCCAGACAGCACACTGTGCTGCTATTGCCCTGGTAGTTCAATTGTGTGCACTGTTAATTCAATGCTGGTGCATTGTGAGTCATATTTGTAATTTTTTATGGTACTTGCAATGGTTTAACAGGCACAAAGCCATTATAGTCATTTTATGGATTCCCCTCTCTCTTCCCTGTTTAAGTTATTAAAACTCAGTTAAGGAAACATTGGTGCTGCAGTGGCTATATAGTTATTGCGAAACAGTATTGCCATTTTTAACATCAGTTGTAAAACTGCTGGGGTAGCAATGGTGATACGTATGGGGCCTGGCTTCATTTACCTTTTTTTTACACCAAAATATTTTTAATAGTTCAATGAAGGTAGATCAAAGTCCTTCATTCTCTACCCACCCCCTCCTTCATTCTATGTACCTCCCCCAACACAATCAGATTTTGAATGCTACTTTTATTGTTATTCATTTTTTCATAATTAATTTGATCCCTTAATAGGAGCATCTATGAAACATATGGTGTGGACGATGCAAAGGCCCCAGGTGAATTGTGCACATGGGGCTGTTTCAGATAGAGCAATTGCTTCAGTGGTGCACAAACTCCCATGACTGATGTCACTCTAGCTTGTTTTCTCTAGTCCGCTGCGCACTGGAGCAGAGAGTAGAATGCATTTTACTCCATAGACTGCTTCTGTATTGAAACTGCAAATCTTTCATCCTGCAGCCATTTTTATAACGTATGTATAGCCAAATACCTGTACCAAGGCCATTGTTGGTCTGTAATAAACCAGAACAGAATACACTACTAATTTGTGTCTCTTTTGTGTCCTTGACTTCTGCAAAAAACAGGAATCTTCATAGAGATTTCTATCAGGGCAGAAGGGGGATGGCTACTTGCTCTTCCATTCCTCAAAGAAAATATGATATTTAAATAATTAATTTTCCTGGAATAGTCTGGCTGAAATGCTATATTAGACTCCTCTTCAATCAAGGGGTTACAGTGCTCACATCACACCCACCTCCCACCCCCACTGAAAGGTTCTGCATAATCATCGGCATTGACAATCATACAATTCCAGGGCATTTCTCTATCCATTCTCTATTTAGTTTGTAATGTGAACTTACAACATAACAATGATTTTGAAAGCTATTGAAGCTATTGAAACAGCAGTTTAAACAGCTGAAAGATAACAAAATAATAAAAGATAATGAAATGATAAAAACACTTTTCGGAAAATAGTATTTTTCCCCTACCCAGTTACATTATGAATTTTTAACTTTTACAAAGCATAAAAACTTTTATAAAAGCTTTTTTAAAAATAAGTTCAGAAATTCAACATCACCAACTAAGTTATTCATCCATCCATTATCTATACCCGCTTATCCTGGGCAGAATCGCAGGAGCCTATCCCAGCATGCTTTGGGTGCAAAGGCAGTAATACACCCTGGACAGGACACCAATCTATCACAGGGAATGCATACCATTCACGCACCATTCCGCACACACTCACACAATCAATTAGGGCAATTTAGAGTCTCCAATTAGCCTACCTGCATGTCTTTGGACTGTGGGACGAAACAAATTAAATAAATATATCAAGTGACTCATCTTAACCACCTGAGCAGTCATGACTTGAAATAGTGACCTGACTTAATGAAATGTTTTGGCATAATGTAATATACCACTTGCCTATATCTGCTTAAATGAGTTGATAAAACTTTAAGATGGCAGGGTAACATACATATTTTTATTTTCACATTTTTACAGAATGCAATTCAATAATAAAATGTATGAAAATAAAGATTGACCCTGATTTTTTTTCTCCCCAAATGCATTTTTCAGTGTGATTCTATATGACTGAATTGTCTGCATTCAGAAGTCTAACCCTCTTGTGGACTATTGATACAGCACCACAGACATGATTGTTAATATTTACATACTGTGAATTACATTTTTTCCCTCTGTATGCACTAATAATACTGTAAGTGAATATGTGACCATACACGAGAATATACAATTGTAAAAATTGTTTACCTTTCAGACCTTTCAATGTTTTTGATTGAACCAAGCTGAAATACAAACAAAAAAAATTCTGTGGGTTTAAGTTTTGGAAAGTGCATGGGGAAAAACACAAGTTAGTCAAATTAGGTGCACCATATGTATGAACAGTTCACCGTTGAAGAATCCAGACATCATTGCATCACCATTGCTTTTCGTGCTGGAGCAGAAGGACTAACAGCAGTTATATCTTGGCGGAGATGTTGTGTGTTATCGGTGGGGGGCAGGTCTGGGCAAAGTCCGATTCCCTGCATAATCAGTGTGGAGATATGGGTGAAGGTCCACGGTCGGCCTCCATTATTCCAGGTTACTGGCGCTAGCGTGGGGTGTAAGTTTTCACTTGGCTCATTTGTCACCGCGTCAGCCCCATTGCTCCTGATATCCCACCCATAATTGCGAGCTCTTATCTCACAAACAACAAACCCCCATTCTAAACCCTGCCTATATATTTCATATTGTATAATGTTATTACCCCAGCGGAGAGTACAGTGGAATAATTTGGAGGAGAGTAAATACCTTAATGAAATTATTTCCTGTTTCCAATTTCACCTTGTTTGAAAGTGGACAAGGGTGGCACAGCGTGCCACTTTAACCATTATAAAACTGTTGCATTTATTTTCAGGCTTAAGCAAAAAAGGGTGATTTTGGTCCTCAGGGTGCTTCTTTCAAATATATTCCATCAGAAAATACCAATGTGCTTTGGGAAATAAAGCACAAATAATTATTGGATTACTTTAGTAGATTCCAAACTGTTAGCTGAGCCTCCCAGTTTTGTATTGTCTGCAAATTTAACTGATGTACTTTCAATGTCCCTGTCAAGGTCATTTATACAAATAAGCAAGAGGGGGACTCCGCTTACCACAGTACGTTGCTCAGATAAGATCCCTCCTACTACTCTTATTAATAGTCATTGCTTCTTCAGTACAAATCAGATGCACTGCAGCAAATACACATATATGCCATTAAATGCAGTCAACCTTAAAACAGAATCCTGTTCATGATTATGCAGGCAATGCACGGAAAGCTGTAAACTTCTCATTGTCACTACCAAAGGTCCTTTTTGGTACCCTGTCACTACCGTCTCCACAGTGTCCATCACAGGTTGACCTTTGATCCATTATCAACATGTATATGCTTTTGCTTATTTAATGTCATTAGCCTTCATTTATAATTCACTGCTGATGAGACTCAACTTTATTGGGCATCTCTCATCTCTCATCTCTTTTTAAGAGCCCCCAACTTTATTACTAAGATGAGTAAAAATGATACTGCCGCAAAATAGCAATATGTTCATGTCACACTTAAAATATCTAACCAGGGCAGGGCTAAAGATCACACAGACCCCATTTACACTGTCTTCCAGTCTGCCTTTGAAGTCTTATCAAGATTATTTTACCTAAAATATATAGCTGTGAATGGCCAAGCCCATCTTCGTTGCCTGATTTCATTTTAACTGATACTACAACTCTGTGCCCTCCGTAAGGCAACACAAAGGCCTGCTAACCATCCCCAGAGGTCACATAAAGCCTACGAGTAATCGATCTTTCACTTACTGGGCCTCATTTTTGTAGAACTCTTTGCCAAGGGCAATCAGAGACTCACCCCTGGATTCAATCAAAACGGTCAAGTCAACTTAATGGAAAGTGTTATTTAAAAAAAAAAAAAAAACACTTTCAGTCAACCCAGCATTGCAAAAATGGGTCAAAAATGTATGGGAAAATAGAAAAGTGTGGAGATTAGCAGTAGTCATCTTTTTTTAATTAAAAGCAGAACCTTTAGCTTTCCTAAAGTGAAAAGTGAAAAATGTTCCTATATTCATAGTCATGGCAAAATGCTAGCCCTAACGCAAGGCACTGGTGAATAAGGGCATGCACCACTCAATTTCAATATGCATGACAATCAAACCAATAGAAGCACCAATTACAAACCAATATATGCATAAATACCAAACCAATAGATGTGTCAGTGCAAACCAATATAGACGTAAATGGCAAACCAATAGATGCATCAATGACAAACCAATACATACACATTTCAAACTAATATATAAACCAAACAGCCAATACATTTGTACATAAATTGATTATTGTTTTCTTAAACTGCACCAAATATTCTGCTGTATTGCTCTGAGAGTTTAACATAAATAATCCATTATTACAATACAAATGAGATATTTGATTCCTTCCAATGAGTGCTGTCCAAGCTGCATTTTTCCATGGAATGGTGTGCTCTTAGGTTCAGGCAATGTAATTCATCAGTTCATCTAAATGGAGGAGTGCTATTGATCATTTCAAAGGGTACTGACTTTAAAACTGTCATGAAAATGTTTGAAGAGATCAAGATACAGATGCATTCAAACAACGATGGCTTGCAATCATCTCCTTTTGTCCACAATGCAAAGGAATCTATGGTATGCTTAATTTTGGTGAAAGGGGACAGGCATTCAAACACGATGGAGCTGGTCAATTGCTAGTGATGGTAGTATTTTTTAGAAGTGGATTGGAGGATATGTCACTGAACAGTATGCTATGTTCACAAAAATCCCTTATTTGAACTTCTGCAATCCAAGAAACTCAATGGTATGACAGAGTTTCATAAGTATAGAACTGTGATGCAAAGACAAAAATCAGGGATTGAAGTGCAGTAATTCTGAAGAAGGAAGAAGTAAGCGCAAGAATAGGCAGACTCACTTGGACAACTTGCCAACCACCCTGTTGAACATTAAATTATAAAACATGAACAAAACTACCCAAATAATAATAAAACTACATTATATTAACAGCAGGAAAGAACCACAGGCAAGAACCAAAAAATATGTGGCATCTGATATAGCTGAATTCCATATATAATAACAGATGATATTTCAGTAATATATAAAAACAAACAAACAAAAACAAAAAAACATATTTGAGCCCAAACAGTGCTGACATGTCAAGATTCAGACATAGTTATCATTATTTAATGAAAACAAAATACCTAAGCTGATGACTTATTTTTACAACTAATAGTTTGTGTTTTTTTACATGCCATTTAACAAAGAACAATGTGACCATTTACCAATTTATTTTATTACAATTGTATTTGCTACAGAACAAGTAAAAATACAAATAAAAATGTTGATATAGTTTCCCTTGTACAATGAGACAGAAATGATACTCACATTAATCTGACTGTCTTCAGCTATGCTAGGCTGGAACAGTGGCTCCTCATCGCTGGATAGATCGTTTACTTCCCGGGCTAAGGTCCTGTGCATTGTTCTTCTAAATAATGAGCCCATCTTCAATACCTTCTAAGATGTGTCAAATACTAAACTGTAATTTATTTTCAAACAAAATAAATAAATAATGATAAAAAAACATCACATGAGTTTAATGAAAAAAATGACTAATAAATGTGGGTGAAATAGGATCTCAGAAGGTCAGGTTGCAGACTTTTTATTACGGGGTGAAATAGCCTCAGGGTTGTTTTCATGTGCATGTGTATTGGTGTTCTAGCACTATCCTTATTAGGAGCTGGCAGCAACCATCTCTTTCAGCAACAGTGTACTGGGCCAAAGGGCCAAAGCTGCTGACTCCCCAAAGCCTTTGAAATGCATTCAGCTGTGTTGGACATTTTTGTTTTTCAGGACCTCTGCCGAGAAGGTTCTCATACCTTTTGTAGATGGTTTGAATCACAACCTGCAGAAAATAAGAGCTGTAATGACAACACTTCTTTTTGTCCAACCTCCATTTTCTCATCAAATGTTTGCCCTAAACATGTCACATATTCTCCTTCTTAAAAAATAAAATGAAAATAAAAGTAGTTAACATTATTCCCCTTATTTTATTATTTTTATTTCCATATTAGGAAAATAATTTTCTTTAGAGTGCAGATGTAGACAGCAGCAGACTAGATCAATTAATATCGATTCATGTCTGATGATATTTATTGTTCATAGTGGCATTGCTATGTACAGCTGATTGATATCTGATGTTTAAATCTATTTCTAACCTCTATGAATATATTTGGCATGAGTTTGCCAGGCTGATGGAAACAGCTGAGAGTTCGTCTGTGTTGTCTTGTACAGAAAGTACTTGGACATATATTTTAGGTGGCATTAGGCTGCTAATTCTGAACCATTGATGACCTGGGGGAAACTTATCATATATAACAAACTAAAATTAAATGGATTCACAAACACCCCTAGGATCATCATACACAATACAATTGTCAATATTAAATCTACCTGACTGAGCACAGCTTATCCATTTCAAGAGTTGAATTAATTGAATTAACAGTGACCCTTACACTGTTAATTCAATTAACATTTCAGCAAGAGACAAGCCAGGCGGATCACACTTTTGAGCCATTGCGCTCATTAAATCAAAAAGAAAGCTGCTTTGAATTAAGAACAGTAAAACAGAAACTTTTGAGCACAGGTTGTTTGCTTTTTTATAGCATAACCTGCCACACAAATTCAAATGTGGCAAAAAAACATAACAGCTAAAAGCCTAACTGGCTATCTCACAGTCCAAGCACGGACGAGTTACATCAAAACAAGTAATTTGTGACCACTACACACAAGCAGTGGCTGGACATGTTTTCTAAGAAACTTTGACTGTGGTATAATTTTTTGATGCCAGATGTGGTGGTTCCAGCATCTCAGAAACAGCTGCCCTCCTCAGATTTTCATGCAGTACAGACTCAAGAGTTTACAGAGAAATGCACGATAAACAAAAAACATCCAGCGAGCAGCAGTTTTGTGGGTGAAAATACCTTGTTAATGAGAGTGGTCAGAGAATAATAGGCAGACTTCTCCAAGCTAACAGAAAGGCCACAAATGCTGCAATTACTGTACAGCTGTTTAAAACAGTGATGGGCCGAAAGGAATCTCTGAATGTACATGTCAGGCATTGAACTGGATGGGCTACAGCAGCAGAAGATCACGCTTGGTCCACCCGTGTAAGGAAGAACAGGAAGATAAGGCTACTGGGCAAGTGATCACCAAAAGTGGATGATTGAAGATTGGAAAAATGTTGTCAGGTCTGAAAAATCTTGATCTCTACTGTGTAGGGTCAGAATTTTGTGAAAACAACATGAATCCATGCCTTATCTAAACAGCATAGGTTGTTAGGGGTTGTATGTATATATAGGAGCAATCAAAATGGAGCAATCAAAATGACTCCACTCCTAAAAAAACATTGACTTATAAGTAATCAATAAAGAGATCGCTCAATAGGGTAATGTAATGTTAAAACGTAAAGGGCAATCACACGTAAACACACTCACAATGCACAATGCCAGACTTGACTGCCTTTTTTCCAACATGGCTATTCACATGCACTGCTAATTACATAATGACCTATATTTACCATTTAATGGCAAAACATTCTATAGCAACACCTAATTAAGCATTGATGGCTTTTTTTTGTCATTTTTAGAAATATATTTATTTATTTATTTTAAAGGCCGTACCGATCACAATAGCCAGCAGCATTGTGTTTTTCATTGTTTAAATATGAAGAGCTGTGAACCGAATAGGAAAGATTATTTAAGGCATTTAATTTAAGAGATTTAAATTATGTTTGATTTTTTATGCAACAATGGGACTTAATTTGCCAGACAGCCTTGCCTTTAAGTTGGCCTCCATTACATCAGTATTACTCTCATTAAGTCTCATTAATTATTTAAATTAGGAGTAGGGTTATTTCTAGACAAGGGTTTACATTCATTCCACATCACTTGTGTCATGAAAACAATGCATTGGTTTTGAACATTCAGTCCAGACACACATGTGAATTCAATAAAATAGCCAGCATCCACCAGCTTAGTATTCCCTCTGTACAGGGCCGGCCCTAGGATTTTGGTGGCCCTAAGCGGAAGGGGGGTTGTGTTGCATTCTGTCGAGCAGGGGGTGGGGGGGAGTTCGCTTGGTAAAATCTTTCTTACATTACATTGTTATGAAATGTTCGGTTCCATTTAAAATTTATACCACTAGTTCCGCGATAGGGGATGAATAAGGTAATTGCGAAAATAACGTTATTTACCTTAGATAAACATTGGATCGTGTGGCCCCCCCTCGTGGTCGTGTGGCCCCCCCTAGCGTTTGTGGCCCTAAACAACCGCATAGATCATTTATGCCACGGGCCGGCCCTGCCTCTGTATTATAATATTAAAATATGAAAATATTATTCAAGTGAAGAATTAACTGCACTCCAATAGGTTGTTCTGAAAACTTGAACCACTCTAGTCTCTCAAAGGCAAACACTCACTCAACCACTCTGAAAGGAATGTAAAAACAAGGAATATAAATATAATTTTTTATTTTTTTTTGTTAACAGAAATTAGGTACTAATACATACTGCTACACCAATTCAAACAAGTATTTCTGGAGAAGGTTTTCAGATCTGAGAATCAGTAACTTTGAGAAATGTGTGGGATAAATATACATAAATTATAATTAATGTGCAGACACAACCTTCAAAGTGTTGTGGTATGTAGCTTGCACACCATATGGGACCAAGAGACCTTTATCAGCTATCTATTTGCATATAATAATAATAATTATATATATATACTCTAAATAATTAGACCCCTAGACAACTTGTTGACTAGGGGTCAGACAGTCAGTTCTGATATAACACTGATAAAGTTGGCAGACTTGCTTATGTTGAAACACATGTGAGGTAAACTGAAAGTGGGAAGGGAGGATTAGACCACTGGCACCCCTTTCCAGTGACCCTGGTCTCAGATGGCCACACATCCATTATGGAAATAATTATCTAACAACTTCTCTCTTCAGTAATTTCTGGAGAAACAATCTGCTTTTAAGACTAACGTAATGAGTCCTAAAATATACAGCGCATCAGGGAGATCCCAATCTATGTATCACTGAAATGTGGAATTAGATTTCCCTCAAACAAAGGAAAGTCAATACAAAAAAGTAAAGTCAATACTGTGCAGTATCAATATTTACCCAGTCCTCAGGAGACAAAAGACCCAGGAACATGTATTTAATAAAGGGACACAAGAGATTCTGGCCACACACATATTGGCCAGCTGCTGCTCCACTCTAAATATCCTGCATTTACAGGGTATATCAAACAAAGGTAACCAATAGCCAGTGCAACATGGCTTTTGATTATGAAATACAGCGAAGCAGAATGACTTTATAATACATTTCCATAATAATTATTATTATCATTTTATGAAAATCAATTCCTTCATGGTTATTTCACAAATATTATCCTTATTTTCAGGCTTAGAATTAAATACAATTACAGAGATCTGTTCAAAAACCTCATTTGGTCTTTCAGTTAATATTACTTCCAGATTTTTTGCTGAAGTAGAAACTATAGCAGTTCTGTTGCTAAATTATGGGGCAGCAGGGAGGGCTGAGAGAGTTAATACTCTCTGGGCTTCATGGTCTTGTGTGTGAACTATTACATTTCTGTCAGCACTGTTCATATAGAGTTATTATGGATGGAAATAATTCACATATTGCCATTTTGCCCCCCCCCCCCCCCCAAAAAAAAAAAAAAAAAAAAAACAGATAAAAGCAAAACTACAATTATTTTCCCTGAGGAAGATGGTTGCAGTCCTTATTATGGACCTGACTGATGACCAGATCAAGAAATATAAATGATCAAAGGCAATACACCCACCCCCATACACCCTTCAAGTTTAATATGCTAATATTTCTTGAGCTGAACTGGAATGAAAAAAGGCAATTATTTTTTAACAGTTACAGCTGTCAAGTGGCTCTAATTTTGACAAAAGAATTGGAGTTATATCTTTATCACAAAATGTGAATTTTTTTTTCTAGTGTCTTACAAAAATTACCCCCTAATCTTCCCTTATCTGCATTTACTAGTTACTTTCATGCTGAGCAATCATTTGTGGCCTAATATGGATTTGAATGCATATTGTCAGGTGAATGACATACATACTTGACATTTAGCAGAGATTGTGAAGACAAAAAATCCCTTGAATGTCAGTAACCCCTTGAGTATATCAATACAGCTATCCTCCAGTGAGCCATAGGATAGAACTAAAATTGCTACAGCAACTAATACATTTCCATGTAGGCAATGATGAGGTCAAATGAAAATTTGACTTATGGAGTGGTCGATGAGTGAGTTTGTCTTCACATTACTTTGTGTCCTAATGCCCAAATAATTAATTAATATGATCTCTGTATTAATGGAAAAATGAAGAAATGATTGTGGGTTGTGTGTGACATAAATAAATAAATAAATGCAATTTTACAACTTTTCTGCATCAATAAAGCCACATCTTCAAATATTTGTGTTCTATACTTCAGACTGTTACAAGGTGAGATAGGAACCACCCCATAATAACAGAGAGGCCTGTGACCTTTCCAGCAGGGCTGGTTCTGTCAGTGCAGCAGAGCAAGCACATCCACCTGAGCGGGCTGACCCTGGGCAGAGTCCCAGCTGGCATTGCTCCTCTCTTCATTTCCGCAGGACTAACAATAACACGAGAGCGGGAACCTGTCCTTCTTACGGACCGTCAATCACCCCTTTATGTGCCTGTGAGCCTTTTTTCTTTCTAACCTTGTATTCAGACATCCCTGCATTCTATGTGTAGGATTATTTTCATTGTTTAGTTTTCTGTAATACTAAAAAATCTTTTTATAATGTGTGTAGGCCTGTCCCATCTTTGATATTTCTTCTTCTTCTTTGGCAGATATTCATTTCCATTTGTGCTACATTTTTTCTGTTGTGTATGACAAGCACTCAATACATGCAATAAGGAATGCACCCTGGACAGTCTCATTTGAGGAATGAGCTGCCAGCAAGTGTGGGTTTAGTCCAGTAAAGAAAGGGCTTCAGGGTCTCCAGCCTGTGTCTCAGATGGCTCATGCAGATCATCAATGCTATGAGGAACACCAAGAATACTGGATTTATGTGTGGAAGAAAAAATGTTTTACTAAACCCTGTCTACAGGACAACCTCACGCAAATGGGATATGTACATTATTACTCATAAATGGGATATGAGTCATTCATGTATTTACTCATGTTGTTTTTACTGTTTTTACTGAGGTGGGATCTTATACCATGGCTTTGGGAGATACTTGATCCTGGATGGATCAATGAGCGATCATAATTTCCATATAATTTTGACCACTACATACTGATTGATGATTTACACCTGATTGTATCCCTTTAAGATTAACCCATAGGTCTTGGCTAAAACTGAATAAGGAAATGTATATAAGAAATGCTACAAACTGCATTATTTATAAGTGAGAGGTGATATTTTCAGTGTTAACAAAAATGCAATAATTGGATCAGTACCTAATTTAATGCAATACTATTTGCAATGGTCTATGAGCCAAGACATATAACTTGTGATTCTCAAGACGAGCATAAAATCACAACGTCATTTTATATGTTCCTACTACCAAAATTATTTGGAAATACAAGGCAACCACTAAACATAGTCATGGTTGCCTAATGCCAAACATAAAGCATACATGTGTCAAGATGTAATTCTGAAATGTTTGCACACAAACACACAAGACAACATATTTAAAATAGTTGTAAATAGTTGAAGAGTCAGGCATGATTCAATACAGATGTAAACACTGTGTACACATTTTTCCAGAAACTCTTGTGAATTAAGTGAATACATCACTTTGTATTCATTATCACGGTCACTCAGTTGATTGATAGATAACAAAAACATGATAGAACCCCAAATGCCATTTCTATGATTGGGTGGCAGAGACTAATTATGATGCAGGAAATTGTTTTTGGAGAGCACTTGGTGCAAGTCAGCACAATGATGTTAAATAATGGTGAATGAGCTATTTAATTTGCCAAACTGTTTTTCTTTAGCCTCTCCAGTTGCTGAGCCTCAGTTATGCTCACTATGCTCATGGCTGACATCTGTTTTCAGAAGGGAAATGTTTTCATTACAAAATCACATTGCTGAAGCGCTGTATAATTAATTACTAATAGGAGTGTACAATCATGAGAGGCACGTGCTTTGAATAAGCACATTGGCAGATCACTGTTCTTCAAACAGAGTCAGTTTGTAAAACTGGAACATTGCATTGGCTCATTAACACCTCCATTTCACGAGTCAAAGTCTCCCTTGATATGTCCCGTACATTCCATCATCCATCCATTTGTGAACTCAGACACTTTTGTCAGTATGAACCATCTGTTCTTTTTTTTTCATTTCTGAACAGCTTACCAAATGAAATGGCACTAAATGCGCCAGAGGTGTACTGCAGCCAGTATTCCTTGTTCCAATTCCAGCAGAAAGACTCAGTGACCTTTTGACGTTATCTTCATTTGGATGCTCGAGACTAGCTTTTCTAGACAGACTGCAAAGCACCAGTGGAGATTTAAAGTGTCTGCAACTGGCTTTATGCTGTTGTAATGAACCAACTCAGTGTCTCATAGTAATAAATAATGAATTACCACAGTTGCCTTGTCATCTTATCCAATGCCAGGAACTGGAATAAACTGGCTAAAAAGCATAGCATATTTCTTATATGCTGTACCGTAAAGCACAGGTTTGTACAGGGCACCAACATCACATTGCATTTTCGCTTTACTTGGCAGACAGTTTCCCCTATTTTTATTACCCACTGGAGAAGGCAAGTATAGTACATGTATAATTCAAGCTAAAACCCATATTTTTGTCAGAACCTTTAGGCATGGCCTCTCTCTCTGGATACTAAGAGACCCACTAAGCAAGAGGCCTGAATATCAGCAGTTCCTGAGAAAAGACAAAAGGCAGCCCATAGAAGACACAACCATGAATCAGAGCAATCACAGAGTCTCTCAGTGAAGCTCACTCAAAGTCAAACAAATGAAAAACAGTAAACAGACCCATGTGTCTGTATGAACACAGGGAAATATGCAGGAGTTACAATCGGAGGCCTGTTCTCTAAACTGCTATATGTAGATTACTTTCTGCCGAACAGGTGTAAATTGGAGCTCGATATGAATTTGGATCTATCACAGAAAAAAAAAAAAAAAAATGTCACAGTAATTTAAAATGAAAGGACGATTTAATTGAATGTTGCAAGGACACAAAGTCAATGGCCCCAAATTTATGACTTATACATGCTTGGTAAGTACTACAGAGTATTACAGAACTGCTCTAGGTGCCACTGTTAAAGCTGTTACATAGGAGAACTGGCAGTCAAACACTGCTTAGTCACGGTCTGAAAATCTGTATATCATATTAATTACAGGAAATAAATTCTAAACCACCAGGTTACTTATCAGATAAAAGCCTATTTGATCACATCTAATAATCTCTAGATTATAAATTAAATTAATGCTATTATGTTTTATTTTTATGGGGTATTACAGTTTATCAAATATAATATAAGACGGCTAACCTTCCAATAACTGAAACAAAATTTCACCTTGTTAAGACTGAGTTGCAATCCCTATCTGCTTTTGTCAGAGTGCTGGTTACACCTCAAAACTAATGACTATTCTAGCAGATAATCTCAAATGATTCAGGCATTTGTATTTGTCTTATTTGACGTCATGTGATGAAAAAATAGAGAATACCAAGCTTCAGTAAATCAAAAAATTTCAGCAAATTAATGATATGGGACATTCACAATAATCCATTCAGCAGTTTATTGCAATGGTAAACAAATACAATAAAAATTAAATAAATATATTATGCATAACGTGTATATTAGCATATTATTTTATTTTAAGTAAAAAAGTAAGGGGTGAAGTGAGATTGTCATATCTCCACATTTATTATCTAACACCAGGTTATGTCTGGTGGTAATAATAACATGCATTGATAATAAATAAATGAATAAATAAATACAACTGGTTCATTGCTCCTGTGGTTTACACAACTGTGTTAGGCTACCATTGACATGCAACTATTTCTCTCTTTTTTTTTTACCACTGTACCCCTAAGACTGCAAATTTTTGATTTGTTAGGCAGATTAAAATAGTAAGCTGTTCCCTGAACTTCTGCCAGACAAACCTTTAGCTGGCCCTGCCTTTATTTTGGAACCCATGATCTAAAAACAGTCCAAAACAATCTAACATTAAAAAAAAAAAAAAAAAACTAAACTGCAGCCATTGTAATCCTGTCCTAAATCTGCTGACTGCTAACTCGTAAACAAAATGAGTATAATTGGCACAACACATATTAGCCTCGACAAAATGTTTAGGACACAAAAAAACATTTTTAAAATACTCTCACCTCAGATCTGAGATTTTATATTTTTTCTGCATGAAAAAACTACTTTTCAGACAAACAGATTAAATGTCATTATGCTTGATTGTAACATATTGCCACTTTCAACTTTTCGGTCACACTCTCCTCCCATCAGTTGTTTCCTTGTACCCACGTGGAACTAATCCATAATGATTAAAGCTGACCTCTGAATGGGGATCTGATGGCAATATTAATGCAGCCACTTCCTGCCCATTCTGCTGAGGTACAGTAGGCTGCGTGACAGGAAAACAAACGACAGCCGTGTGGTTGGCGGACACTGATGAACGTGTGCTAATTAACAGCCCTGTCAATGAAAGGGAGCTTTGAAATTAGCTTTGTGTTTGAGACCCAGGCAGGGGTGTTGCTGCATCCGACGGCTTTATTGATGCTTTTAATGTTCATATGCTGCGATTACTCGGCAAATCAATTCAAATGTTTTTTTTTTTTTTTTACCAGCAATGCCACATTCATTTGATTTGATTTAGGCAGATACAACTTTGATCGTTAAGACGAAAACAACCAACATACACAATTGAGAAACATGGGTAGGTGATGTCACTAAGATATTGTGGAAAAATAAAATCTAAATTCTTAAACCACACCTTTTGTTCCACCTGGGTTCTGTTCTAGCATAGCCTAACCATTTAAATCCATAATATATTGTTTTTGTTGTGTGCCTAGCTCATGTTTAGCAGAAACTTGTTGACCTTGAGTGACCAATAATCAAACTTTTATGTATCTGTTGTTTAGACTGACATCAATTCCAGCAAAAGGAACCGCTCCTTTTGTTGGAATAGCAAGTGGCATAATGTATCAGTGGAATATACATAATGGAGAGAAGTATTCCACTCAGGTAGACCACCAGCAATAAATCAATTTTAAGAGGAATGGGGAGGAGGATGTAGGCAAGCCAGGAATAGCTCACAATCAATTAGGAGAAACATAACAACCAATCTCCACAGTAGCTGCGCACTCAATTTCAAAAACTAGTGTGTCTTAAAATGAAGTCAATAAAACACCAGCAATGATAGCGGGATATTGATTTTAGGTAGAGCTAGACAGATTGCCAGATTAGGGATTAGAAATTGTAATATCGCTCATATTCATCTGTTACCATGCACATCAATCTCACAAAATGAAGATGTGCAAATTACCTTCCATTGCTGTGAACCTGAAACATTACTTGAACTTAATGAAATTAATTACTTAATGAAAGTTTTTGATCTGATGTGAGGAAAATACAGTACGTTAAAAATTATGGCTGGAAAAAAAATCACAACATCTGTGTCACTAAAATTTATCTTGATGTGAGTTTTACCCTTCAATCCACATTTGAGGATCAGGGAACTTGTAAGGTACTCTCTACCCTCAATAATTCTACCCCAAATCCATGTTGCAAGATAAATACATGTCTGGAAAGCCCTTCTGTGAACAGAACAAATGGCCATATACAACTGAAACATGTTTGCCCAGGAGCTCCTGGGTAACTCATTCAGTTAAGGCACCACACTGGTGCATCGATGATCCCCAAGATCTCATACTGAATTCAGACCATGCCAGTGTTGACTGTGACTGGTAGACCCATAGAACAATGCACAATTGCGACTGCGTTGCCCAGGGTATGGGAGTATGTTTGGCCTTTGAGGACATATGTTTTATGCGTTTAATATCATTATTTATGCATAATACAATTTATATAAACACATATTATTTTTTTTAACATAATACATAACTTTGTGAGTTTTCCGAGTACTGATTTTAACAGATTATAAACCTCTAAACTCCCCAGCTAGTAAGAATAAAGCTAGATATAATGTGTTACTTTATCCCCAATATTCCAATTGTTACTCATAGTTTTTGCACTGAAAGCACTGGTTCATCATTGCAGTTTATACCAAACCATTGATGACTATATGTGGTGCCCTACATGTATTGTATATGCTGCAGAATAACACAGATGGTACATTTTGCTAGCCCCAACCTTTTCCCCATTGACAACAATTACAAAATTACTCCACACAGATAAATGACCTTTGGCTTCTGCTGACAGTACTCTCCTCACATATTTTATGGTTTATTTCAAATAAGAAGAGTCACCTTGATTGCATTTAATGAGGGCTTTAACTGGCAGTCCTGGTAAAAGGAGAACAAGAGAGCTAAAATACGATTTAAAGTTTTCATCAGGAAAATAAAACAAGACGCAATGAGGTCTGCAGTTGCAAAAGCACACGACCATCATTTGAATTTTAGATCTAGACTTGATCAGATCTTGGGATCAGATCTTGATCAAATCAAATCTTGGGATTTTGAATCTTGTGGGACCATTGAAAACTTCTATCTTGTACCGTTGCTGTCTCAGCTGTGAAAAAAAATACGGAAATGCAATTGTCAAATATATTAAACATTATTAACAAAATTAAATCAATAAATGTGAGCATCTTTATAGCTTACACAATTGCTAACATTTACAAAAATGTTCCATTCATCATCCATTAAGTTTCCCATGCCCTTATTAAACCATGAGTCAGCATTCATATACAATTTAATCCAAGAGTCCACTTGGTATTTCATAAATTAAGCTGACTGAATAATTATTTATAATGATTAAGTTTTTGAAATAGAATGCCAGACCTCTTCTCCCATGAAGAAGGACAACTCTGTTTTTTGCCATCATTCATCGTTATTTGTTGGGGACCATGATCCCCACATGGCTGAGAGTACCACAGCCATTGCCTCCAAATGTGATAGCTTGTCAAAATAAATATCTTACAAGGCAGTTTTGCTGAGATGTAGGATTAACTTGGGCTCTTTCTTAAAAAGATAGAATAGCAGGGAACAATGGGCTGTTCTACAATCCAACGGCTATTTCAGGAGCAAGACTGGATGTTAAGACTAGCAGACCTGAAGCCGAACAGATGCCAGTTTAGCTTTGGAGATTTGAGTGTCAAGCTACACAAAACAAACACACAAAAACTATAATCCACTGGGTGATTTTATCTTTGACTTTTTGTAAAAAAATTAGGGCTGTCAAAGTTAACGAGATAATAACGCGTTAACACAAATTCGTTTTAATGCCACTAATGTTTTTGACGCATTAACGCACGTTCTGTTATGATGACCATTTGCCCAACCCTTATGTCGCATTCAAGACAACTCAAAACGAGTAAAACACGAGGTCCGACTTGTGAAAAAAGCAACTGAATGGCCGTAGAACTCGGAATTATAGGTCAGGAATTCGAGCATCATATCTGAGCTCCGACTTCCGGATTGGTGATGTCACAGTAAGATAAATGGCGGCATTTGTAGTTTGTGGTAAGAAAGGAAAATGGTGTATTTAGGCTTTTTCTGCATTTTCATGTGGGTGTGTGATTATGAGATATGCGTTAGTATCGTTTATGTTTCCGATTCATTATAGCAATATGTAGAATTTAAAAGTTACGATATCCATCAGCAACTTTTTTTGCAAGCCAGCTTAGCTAGAAAAAGTTATTTTGCTCAGAAATAAATGCTGCAAATGATATAACAAAACACCTGACAGTGATATCATATTTACACTTCAGTACTACTGCAGCCTAACTAGTTTCACAGTTTCACTCTATTTACTCATTTAATATACTCCTTAACAATAAAATAAAGCAGCGATTTCTGTGGGAATCTGTCACGGTTGAGGAGGGTGGGACGCAATTGCGGACCGAGGGGATCTAAAAGTTAACCCTGAGGGATAACCACCAAATCGCTGAGCGATAGAAAGGGAAGGGGAAAAACCAAAAAATAAAGAGCGAAGTAATCGCTCTCCACTCACTGAAACTTCTGTCAGCGGGCTCAGAAAACTAAAAGAAATTAAACACCGCCGCAGCGTAGCTGCCCAAAAAGAAAACCCCCACTAGAAAAACAGAGTGGGGTCACTTACAAAAGAAAAAGGATATTCGCAGCCCGGCGGGTAGAAAACAAAAAGAAAACTAGAGACGAGGGCAAAATGTCCTCCACAGCGCAGAGAGATAACCAACTCGAGAAGAAACTAAACGGTGATCAAATCAGGCAGATAGGATCAACACGGTAACTTCTGCCGATTCTCACACCCCTACACACTAAGAGTCTGACAAACAATGAGTCTGCGCTGAACCCCAGAAATCAGGGGCTACATATAGGCCTCCTACACCTGACCCTCATCAGGGACAATCAGCTCAGACAAATACCTGTGAGGTGCTATCACCTCACCATAGTACTCACACCTGCCCCTCATCCGGGTCAATTAACCCGCAGAAATCAGAGAGAGAGGTGCCACCACCTCACAGGACCCCCTCCCCTAAGGGACGGCACCCGACGTTCCTGCTGAGCCCGCGGGGAGGCGCCGACGGAACTCCTGGATAAGCTCTGGGTCCAAGATGTCCCTAGCTGGGACCCAAGTGCGTTCCTCCAGCCCGTATCCCTACCAGTCCACAAGGTACTGCACCCCACGTCCCACGCGACGACTGTTCAGGATGCGCCGAACAGTGTAGACCGGTTGACCGCCGACCAACCTAGGGGGAGGCGGAGGCCTGTCAGCTGGTGCCAGCGTGCTGGAGAGGACGGGTTTGAGGCGCGAGACATGGAACGTGGGGTGAATCCTCATGGACCGGGGAAGCAGGAGACGGACCGTGACCGGATTAATTCTCCGAATAATCTTGAAGGGACCGATGTAGCGCGGCGCTAATTTGCGGGACTCAACCCGCAAGGGGAGGTCACGCGTGGAGAGCCACACCCTCTGGCCGACCCGATAGGACGGAGCCGGACATCGACGCCGATCAGCATAAAGCTTCTGTCGCGCTGTCGCACGCTGAAGAGATGCCCGAACCCGCCTCCAGGTGGCGCGACACCGCTGGATGAAACGTGCAGCCGAGGGCACCTCCGTATCTTTCTCTGTTCTGGGAACAATGGCGGCTGATATCCGTACTGGCACTCAAAAGGAGAGAGACCGGTCGAAGCGTTCAGCAGGGTGTTGTACGCGTACTCTGCCCAGATAAGTTGACTGCTCCAGGTAGTCGGGTTTGAAGAGACCAAACACCGAAGCGTTCTCTCCAGCGTCTGATTGGTGCGCTCAGTCTGACCGTTGGTCTCAGGATGGAACCCTGACGACAGACTGGCCGAAGAGTCCACTAGAGAGCAAAATGCCTTCCAGAAGCGAGAAGAGAACTGTGGACCACGGTCAGACACAATGTCTTGGGGTAGACCGTGGAGGCGAAAGACATGCTGGACAATAAGCTGGGCGGTCTCTCGGGCCGAGGGAAGCTTAGGGAGGGGAACGAAGTGAGCCGCTTTTGAGAATCGATCCACTATAACCATGATGGCGGTGGAACCATCTGACAGGGGTAACCCGGTGATAAAGTCCAGGGCTACATGTGACCAGGGGCGATGAGGGATAGGCAGAGGCCAGAGGAGACCTGCAGGGGGACGTTGCGATGTCTTGTTCCGGGCACAAACAGTGCAAGCGGCCACAAACTCCCGCACGTCCCCCTCCATCCGGGGCCACCAGAACCTCCTCTTAAGAAAGTCCAGAGTGCGGTGGACCCCCGGATGGTTTGTAAGGCGGGACGAGTGACCCCACTGAAGAACCTGCGAGCGCACTCTATTAGGGACGAACCAACGGCCTGGCGACCCCCCTCCCGGGTCAGGCTCCTGCTGCTGGGCCTCCCGAACCACTGCCTCGACCCCCCAGGTAAGTGGGGCGAGGATGCGGGTGACTGGTATAATGGGCTCCAGAGATCTGTCCCTGTCCGAACGGTCAAACTGACGGGAAAGTGTGTCTGGCTTCAGATTCTTCGAACCTGGACGGTAGGATAGGTTGAAGTTGAACCTATTGAAAAAGAGGGCCCACCGAGCTTGGCGAGGGTTCAGGCGTTTGGCCTCCTGGATGTAAGTCAGATTTTTGTGGTCCGTCCAGACCACAAATGGATGCTCAGCACCCTCCAGCCAGTGGCGCCACTCTTCCAAGGCTAACTTCACCGCCAGGAGCTCCTTGTTACCCACGTCATAATTCCTCTCGGCGGGCCGGAGACGCCGTGAGAATAACGCGCAGGGGTGAAGTTTCTGGTCCTGAGGACACCGTTGGGATAACACCGCCCCAACCCCTACGTCAGAAGCATCGACCTCGATGACGAAGGGCAGAGAGGGGTTCGGGTGAATGAGGACGGGCGCGGTAGTGAACCTCCGTTTCAGCTCCATGAAGGCCTTTTCAGCCTGCGGGGACCAACTGAACCGGGGGGAGGTACCCTTAGTCAAGGCTGAGAGTGGGGCAGCGACAGAGCTGAACCCCCTAATGAAGCGCCGGTAAAAATTTGCGAAGCCCAGAAACCGCTGCACCTGTTTGATGGAGTCAGGCCGAGGCCACTCCAGTACTGCCTTGACCTTGCTGGGGTCCATCTGCACACTGCCCTGTGACACAATGTACCCCAAAAAGCTGACCGTGGAGGCATGGAACACGCATTTCTCTGCCTTGACATAGAGTTGGTGTTGTAACAACCTGTGCAGTACTAATTTGACGTGGGATACATGCTCCTGATAGGTTTTTGAAAAAATCAGGATGTCATCCAGGTACACGTAAACAAATAATTCCAGCATGTCCCTGAGCGCGTCATTTACTAGCGCCTGAAAGACCGAAGGAGAGTTCGAAAGGCCGAAAGGCATGACCAGATATTCATAGTGCCCCCTAGGGGTGTTGAATGCCGTCTTCCACTCATCCCCCTCACGTATACGTACCAAGTTGTAGGCATTTCTGAGGTCCAACTTGGTAAAGATGGACGCCCCCTGCAGGCGCTCAAATGCCGTGGCCATGAGGGGGAGGGGGTAGCGGTTTTTTACCGTGATTTTATTAAGTCCTCTATAGTCGATGCAGGGTCTAAGTCCCCCGTCTTTCTTCCCCACAAAGAAAAATCCAGCCCCCGCTGGGGATGTAGAGGGCCGAATGAAACCAGCCGCTAGAGCCTCATCAATATAACTCTTCATAGCGGCTGTTTCAGGTATCGACAAAGAAAACAAACGGCCCCTAGGGGGTGTAGTGCCCGGGAGAAGATCGATGGCACAATCGTAGGGCCTATGGGGAGGTAGGACGGAGGCCTTCTGTTTACTAAATACTTCACTAAGTTCAGTATACTCCACAGGGACCCCGATGAGAGCGGGAGAACCCGTAGACCCGAGAGAGATAGTACCAGAAGGGGCAGGGGACTCGAAAGACACAGGAGTCGAGATCCTGTGGGGTTCAAAAGGGACGGAGCCTCCAGGAGCAGGAGCGACAAGAGGGGCCTCCCAACTAGGACTGGGGAACTCGAGAGAGGAAGAGCTCATAGTAGCAGGGAACTTGAGGGACAATGGACTGAGTTGAACCGAGTCTGGTTCAACACAACAAGACGCGCACTTGGGACCCCAACTCAGCACCGACCCCGAACTCCAATTAATATGAGGATTGTGTTTAGAGAGCCATGGGTGTCCCAGGATGAGTGGTAACTCAGGTGAATCAATAATGAAGAACTGCATCTTCTCAAAGTGGGTGTCGATGCGAGTTTTAATGTGGCCCGTGATTTTTTCAACCCTCCCTAAACCCAACGGTCGACCATCCAATGCCGTGATGTTAAGTGGATATGGGAGGGGAGATATAGGCATGCTAAGGTTTTTGGCCAGGGTCACATCAATAAAACAGCCAGCCGCCCCTGAATCTAAAAACGCAGGGAGGTTGTATTTGATATTCCTCCATGATAACTCCACTGGTAGAAAGGTGCGGTTATTGGCTGCCGTGGGGGGATTATTCAGACTCGTCAGAGCTTCCCCCTGCTCTGACGAGTCTACTCTTTTCCCTGAATTCCTTTTTTTTTTATTTCAGGACACCTCCGAATATAATGACCCGCTTTCCCACAAAACAAACAGGACCCACTGCTCATTCGTCTGTCTCTCTCTACCTGAGAGAGCCGCGTGCGCCCTAGTTGCATGGGTTCATCATGGTCCAGGGACATGCTAAATGATTCGGGTGTTCTCTGAGGGATGGTAAACCCCCGCCCCGAAATGGATCGGGAGGGAGTGCTCTCTCTCTCTCTGTTGCGTTCACGGATCCGGTTATCAATCCGAATGGCTAATGAAATCAATTCCTCGAGTGTGTCAGGAATGTCGCGGGTGGCTAATTCGTCTTTGATTTTTTCTGACAAGGCATGCATAAAAATTGCCGTCAGGGCTTCCCTGTTCCAACCTGATTCGGCAGCTAAAGTGCGGAATTGAATGGAGAAGTCAGCTACGCTGGTTGAGCCCTGTTGTAACCCAATAAGTCGTTTAGCTGCCTCCTGGCCGCTTATGTCATGGTCAAAAACTCTACTCATTTCAGCCACAAAAAGGGTGGAGTCCAAACAGATAGGAGTTTGCTTCTCCCACACAGCTGTAGCCCATGAGAGAGCCCTATCTGAGAGAAGTGATATTATGTATGCTACCCGGGCTCGTTCTGTGCAAAACATGGAGGGTTGCAATTCAAACACCAAGCTGCACTGGGTGATAAACCCTTTACATTTTCCTGGATGCCCGTCATACCGACCAGGTGTCGGCATTTTGGGTTCACGGTGTGTGATTTGCCCATGGGGCGGGACTGGAGGTGCTTGTTGGACCGCAACGGGTGGAGCTGGCTTCTGTAAATGGGCCAGTATTTCTTTTAACATGTTGGCATGAGAATTCTGTTGTTCAGTAATGGTATGAAGGATCTGCTCATGGGAGCCTAACATGACTCCCTGTGCGGCGATTGCCTGTCCATGCGCCACTAGTTGGTAATCAAGCGCAGAAGGGTCTGCTGCGTCCGGTTTGGGCAGACTCATTCTGTCACGGTTGAGGAGGGTGGGACGCAATTGCGGACCGAGGGGATCTAAAAGTTAACCCTGAGGGATAACCACCAAATCGCTGAGCGATAGAAAGGGAAGGGGAAAAACCAAAAAATAAAGAGCGAAGTAATCGCTCTCTCCACTCACTGAAACTTCTGTCAGCGGGCTCAGAAAACTAAAAGAAATTAAACACCGCCGCAGCGTAGCTGCCCAAAAAGAAAACCCCCACTAGAAAAACAGAGTGGGGTCACTTACAAAAGAAAAAGGATATTCGCAGCCCGGCGGGTAGAAAACAAAAAGAAAACTAAAGAGACGAGGGCAAAATGTCCTCCACAGCGCAGAGAGATAACCAACTCGAGAAGAAACTAAACGGTGATCAAATCAGGCAGATAGGATCAACACGGTAACTTCTGCCGATTCTCACACCCCTACACACTAAGAGTCTGACAAACAATGAGTCTGCGCTGAACCCCAGAAATCAGGGGCTACATATAGGCCTCCTACACCTGACCCTCATCAGGGACAATCAGCTCAGACAAATACCTGTGAGGTGCTATCACCTCACCATAGTACTCACACCTGCCCCTCATCCGGGTCAATTAACCCGCAGAAATCAGAGAGAGAGGTGCCACCACCTCACAGGAATCCATGTTTTCCCGAGTAAAACAGTGTGAAAAGTTTTTCATTGTTTGGGCATATTGTTCAGAAGAAGGGAGCTGCCCTGTCCTCCGACAATGTAAACAGGCTTGTCTGTTTAAGCAACTGGCTCGGTACAAAAAATAGAAGTATAGCCTAACTGTTGTATCCAAAGAAATGGAAGTATAGCCTAACTGCAATATCCTAGTTCGAGTCCTAGTTCTGTATTATACTCCCTTTCCACTGTTTCCTGCTCACTTTATTTATTTATTGTTTGTTTTATTTTGTATCATCCTGTTTTAATCCCACATAGTAGAAGGGGATGTTTTTGTGAGCCTTTATTTCCCCCATGTGAGGTTGGACACAATTACATTGTGTGATTTGCTTTAGAAGTGTGAGGGATCCAGGGAATGATCTTTGAGTAATGGAAAATTTAGCTGACCAATGTACTTGTTGTACAATGTGTCTGTTGTTGCGATGCATTGAGGTCCATTGTTTTGTGTTAATGCTTAAAAAACGGGATGTTTTAGTGAACCTTTATAAGTGTAAAGTTGGACACACTACATTGTGTGAGTACTCATATTACTAAGTAATGTTAAATTGTTGTTGCCTGTTGGGCTTGAGTTTGCCATGTTATGATTTGAGCATATTTTGTTATGCTAAATGCAGTACCTTTGAGTGTTTCTGGACAATATGTGTCATTGTTTTGGGTTACTAATTGATTTCCAATAATAAATAAACATACATTTGCATAAAGCAAGCACATTTGTCCACTCCCTTGTTGATAAGAGTATTAAACACTTGAAAAATATCCCTTTAAGGTACATTTTGAACAGATAGAAAATGTGCGATTAATTTGCGATTAATCGCGATTAACTATGGGCAATCTTGCGATTAATCACGATTAATATTTTAATCGATCGACAGCCCTAAAAAAATATTTCTGACTCGTCAACAAGACAATCTTTAAAATTATGGTAGGCATGCAAAACTGTAAAAAAGCATGGGCTAATTATGCCTTTAAATGTAATTGCAGGCAGAACAAATTACATCACTTTCAATGTTTCATTTGTTGATCTTTGCTTGTATAAACACACATAAATCAACACAAAACTCCACTAGAAAAATGAAACAAATAGCAATCATATTCCCAGTGGAACAACCTCACAGGCAATTGTTTTTATCCATAGTTGCAGTGGAAGTTACATCAATTCCAATGAGAGATTATCTGTGGTGACCGTGAAAACTTTTTTATTGTTTTTTTTTTCCCTCTCTCACACTTTAAGGCCCTTACAGTCTCCCCTCAGGTGTCAATTGGCAAATAAATTACCATAAATCCCAACTCATAAACCAGGCCCATAACATTGTTTGTGAGTGAAGGATGGTTTCTATCTGTTTCTGTGCTAATTAACAGAAATGCCAGGGGCTAGAGCAGAATTCACTGTACCCATAGGGTTACCATTCAAAAGGGAGACTGTTAATGTCTTGATCTATTAGAAATTTTCAAATACGCTGTTTTTAATTTAGAGCAAATTGTACTAATTTTTATTCCAATAGCTACGATGATTTTGAATATTGCATACTATGTAGTAAATTTAAGATTGTACTAGTAATGATTAGTAGCCATTGGTTTATACTTTACTCATAGTCAAGATGAGATAGTAGAAATTGATAACATACTATGTACGAGCTGGGTAATGTCAAACGAGAGTAAGAAACTTTACTGCATATTGATTGCAGCAATGATGAGAATTATTAGTAAGTGAGGACTTCTCCTAATAGACATACAAGTGTGTGTATGTGTGTGCGGACATAATTTCCTTTCAGCCTATTTTGATTGCCAATAGAGAGAAAATAAAATTTTAATGCACATACATTTTTTTGAATAACTGCTATAATGTACAAGTGAAAGGCATCCATATGTTGTACTGTAATTATTGAATCAATGCAGTATTGAACATTTGGTGATTTTTATGGATCTTGCAGTATAGGTTAAGAAGTATGGGTACACAGATACATATCAATATATCATGTGAGAGAACTAAAAAATGATAACAAATGTAAACAAAAACCACTCTCTTAATCAGGATACAGTGCCAAGAAAAGGGGCACCCCCCACTATTTCTTTTGGGAGGGAGGGGGGTCGGGGTTAAAGTTCACCCCCATCATCAGCAACTGGTAAAAACTAATTCAGTAGCAATTACTTTCAAAATTTACCACAATTCTGGATCAGTCTTGTTTCAGTTCTTGCTTTTTTTGCATGTAGAGCGCACATCAGGTCCTTTCAATGCGTCTCAATGGGCTTTGAGCTGTGCAGCATATTCTGCTCCTGACTGCTCTTGTACAAGATGGAATATACACACAGTTAATCTAATCCCATCATTTGGAAGGGCTCCATGGCTTTATTCATTGAATGGAATAACCATTTGCAGACCCGTTATAGCTGCAATTGTATGTGAATCAGCATAGTCATTTTTGGATGTTTTTAGCTCTGGTAACCACAGTAATGAGTTTTACTACTTGATTTTTGATTAATCCGGTCTCTCATTTGTATTTGTTTTAATTGCCCTTCTAGGGACAAGCATGGAAATTTGGTGCAAGCTAAAAAGGTTATACAATGCATTGGATCATCACTACAAATGTGAATTCAGTTCTGTTATCCTACTTGGTAAAATAAAATAACATGCCGTGCCATGTGGTGTCATGCACATTTCAGTACATTTGTATTTACGTCAGTAAATTTGCTTAAAAGTTTTTACATTTTTAAAAAGATTTTTCTCACAAGCATTTAATATTCATAATATTCACAGAGAATGTTTCAAAAATTGTTAGTTCAACTCAGGAATTTTCAGATTAATTGCTCTGTATAGCATTGTTACTGCCCGATGAAAAAAAAAAAACATCTCAGAAAAAGAAAATCATAACAAGCCAGATGAGTGCTCCACCCACACTGTCTGCATATTTTAGGGACTTATGGTAAGAGGGTTGTATTTGACTGCAGAACTTCTTTCTACTGTAAGTAATTAAATATGTTTAGCATATAAAAGATTCCAAACATTTTAATTTCTGACTAGTTTTGATCCATTGCTAGGTGGAAAATAGAGCACATTTTTGTAATGTGACTTCAAATATTTCACAACACTTTGTTTTTTTTTCATTGATGAGCTTGATGAACTCATGGATGCATTCATTTAATCAGAATCACCTTTATTTTCCAAGCCAAATATTTCTTAATGGGACTTTCATCTTGTAAATATTCACAAAATGATTTACAATTTATTTTTGCAAATAATATACATTGAGTACAGAGCAATACTCTACATTATACCCATTACACCAGGTACTCTTGATACTTGTGGAAGCTACTGGGAACTACAGAAAATATGTAGACATATGTAGAAGTACTACAATACTGAGTCTTGGATGCATTTAATGGACTGAGTGGTCTACAGGGAGGGAAGCCATGATCTTCTTGCAGGTTACCTTAGCCTTGAATTGTAGCAAGCCATTATTGAAGTTGGGTGCCAGTTGCTCTGGGAGATGGCAGATACCATTCCAACCAGACAGTAATAGGAGTGAGGCTGGACTTAATGATGGATGTGTAGAATTGTACTTATGTTGCTTTTTTGAGGGGTTGATTAGCTGCTACAGGAAATGAATCCATTGGTGTGCTTTTTTGTCTTGAGAACATCAGTTTCAAGATATTTGCAACTGCCACCAATTGGTCTACCACCCTTCTGTGCAGATAGACTCGCAAACTACATGGGGGATCATTTTACTGATGGAAAAGTATTTCCTTATTTGATGCAAAAGACTGATTGCCAGTTATCTGAACAATATGTTAGTTCAGGACTTCCTGTTGGACTGATGCACTAGATGGTCCTCTGATGGCACTTCCGGTTTGACTGAGACACACAGGCTGTTTCTCAATATGCGTTCTTGTCTGCACTTGTGTTCTTGTGTCCTTGTGAAACGTCATCTTTTGCGGCCCAAGTACTGTCCCAATACTCAAGTTTGCATTTCGACAAGAACGGTTAAAATTCCCAGAAGTGTTCTTGACACGCCCATTTTACCGAGGATGCATCGGTTGGTAACTTGTATGAACTTGACAACACAAATAGCCCAGCGTTCATTGCGCGATGGCAGATGAGACCACTGAACTATGGACGAGACGGGCCAAGTTCACAATTATTTTTTTGTTTTCTCATCTCACTAATAAATGCAACAAAAATCCTTCTAAGAATGAAAATGATGCGAGAAATATGTTATAATAACTGAATTTCAGCTCATTTTAACCATACAACATATAACTAAAAACATTTAATTCGGCTCTAATTCAGTTTAATCTGTTACCTTACAGACAAACTCATAGCCAGAGGATAGTAGCCTATTACGTGTTAGCCGAGCCAAATTAAACTTTTTTAGTTTTCATTTCACTAATAAATGTGAATAAAATCTTCCACAAATGAAAATGAGGCGAGAAATAGGTGTTAAAATAGCTGCATTTTAACTCATTTTAAATACAGCTTCTGTGAATAAGTATCAGCTTGTAGCCAGTACTAGCCTCTGTAGGGGGAGCATCAACAGAGGCAAGCGGAGATGTGTGCTGTAGCAAACGCTGACTTGAAGTTGTTAGCTGATACAGAGCAATTTTAAATGATCAGAATGGCTCGGCTAACTTGTTGACGCTTGGTTGGCTGCTTCAGTTTATCCAAGCCTGCCCTTGTTGCTGAAAGTGCTAGGTAGATTTTTGTTGGTATAAAAAGCAATTGTGAATTAAGCAACCAACATGTATTAACTAGCTAGAGAACATAGGATGAAAGAGACGTTTTGTTCACTTTGATATTTTAAGTAGCCTACAATTAACGCTAGTTTACAATTTCAATAAAACTATACCCCAAACCAATGTAAAGCAGCCTTTGAAAGAAACTAGAATACACCGAGGACAGTGACTGTCAGGTAGCGTAACCACACGTCACAAGCACGCATGGTATCTCAAATACATATAACAGCGTTCTCTGTCCTTGTGAGCTTGCCGAGTTCATTCTTCCAAGACGAGCAAGAACGTTCTCCGCAAGAACACAAGTCCGCTCTTTGCATTCTTGGTATTGAGAAACACCCACACACTTTTCTGACCCCAGATTAGACTTCCTATGGATACCTATCCACATAAGAAATTTCCTTCGGAGCCCCAAATTGTGTTAGTGTTTTGTTCCCACACATACACACACACACTTGTATATATATATATATATATACACAAGCGAGTTTCTCGTTGGATTAAAAAAAAAATGTTTTACCTCATATCTAAAACTTCAGGAAAGTGTAGTCCTCAAATTGTGATGTCTTGTCATGCGTCCTCTGATGGTAGCATGCGCAAGTGTGGGTGTGTGTGTGTGTGTGTCTGTGTGAGTGTGTGCTTAATATTTTGAAATTGATTGTGTTATTTTATGATGGCAACACTTGGACACATTCATAGCCTCTCCATTATCTGGAGTTTGAAGCTTTTTACCTGAAGGGTCCCATAATTCAACATTGATCAATGACAAATCAATATAGACCTTGCGGCACTGCAAACCCCATCTATCCATCAACAGAAACCGAATGAGAAGGCAAGCAGAGTGCACTATTGAAAGAGAGTTATTCAGCAATGAGAACAAATGGAATAACATTATGTTGTCACACATGGCTGGACATGAGATGGGTTCCCCAAATATTCTGTCTATGACACTATTGCTATGTAACATCCTGCTCTGCTCTCTAGGGGTGGAGGGAGATGCCACTATTTGTATTTTTATCTGTATATGTTCTATTTTTTGTTTATATTTGGATAAAAACCAGACATGGGCGTGGCGTAAGATGGAAGTGGGTGGAGGTTAACACAGAAGCTGTATAAAATACCAATAATCACAGATTTTTACCATTATAATCACTGGCACTGCAATTGTTGAAAAATCAAAGCATTTAAACATTGTTTTATAATGGCATCAATAATAATCCAGCTTAACAACAGGCAATTTGCTTTTTAATGCTGTATTTAACGAACAATTATCTATATGTTAATTAGCCACAACAGGCTTTTATAACACTGAGGTAAACAAACAGTCAAATCACTTTTCAAACATAGGCAAAATGTTTTTATAAATCAAAACATAATTACTCATCCTTACTGCATAGAATGAACTACATGAGCCCCACCACCACCCCTACCTGAGGGACACTGGAGTTGATTATAAACTGAAAAATGCTTTCATAAAAAAATAAAAAAAATAAATAAATAAACTTCATTATGCACTACTGTATGCAACAAACCTCTAATGAAATAATAATAATAAAAATAAAATAAAAAATATAAAAACTACAGAATTTAAGGCAAAAATGTTTTGTTGATTTTTTATCAATGCTTTTCCTTCCCTCTTGGTTGAAGCCCCGCTTTACCTGTGGTTTTGATTTGCATAAGCTTGGGTAAATTAAAGAACTTATCGAAAAGCTTCCCTGGGTGGAATACATCTTCAGCTATTATGCTTTTACTCAAACTTGCCCAAAGTTATTTTAAGCCCAAATATTTAGGAAAGTCATGGATGGAGGAGGATATAGCATTTACGGTGTTTGAGTAATTTTAATGTCTTCAAAGCCAAATGATGTCGCTCTGGACTATCTAGTGTTAAGGGAAACTCTCACTCGCTGTCTATCTGCAGGTGTGTGTGTGTGTGTATGTGTGCGTGTGAAATTAAGAAACTTGATGGTGACTCCTGAACAAATTGCATCAAGGAGGTGGGAAGATTAGATCCGAATCTGAATAATATGGCCACATTTGGGAGTAGAAACATTCAGAGAGAACGCATTATTCAAGTGTGGCCGAATATGGTATTTTTATTCGGCACCATCCCTACTGCACCCACCCTGTATTATCAGGTCAGTAAATATATTGCTATGAATTAAGTATGCTTTGTAAGTATTATCTAAAGAGTAATCCATTAATTGATGATTACAAAAGCAATGTAATCATCAATTAATGACAACATAAGCTTTTACCAACTGGGTTAGTCTCCCACAGGTCTTAGTTCTCATGGCCGACAGAAAAACTTATCAAAGCTGGATTCATGCAAGAATGACAGACATCACAAGGGGCAGTTATTCTGTCTCCAGTCTCCACTGACATATACTCTATTACACCCCACTCACCGTGGGTGCCACATCTCTCCTACTCTGACACATTAATCACAAGCCTGGTCCCTCCCACACTAAACCTGATCCTTTGTCTGATGGCAGCCAGACACTCCCCTGTCCATGCTAAGACAAAAAGCCTTTATTTGATTTCCTCAGTATTATTAAAAACAAATAGGACATACTTACACTGAAAATGTTAGTATGTAAAGATGATTGTATGTAAAAAAAAAAAAAAAAAAAAGATTTGTTGGCTTCCAGTAATCTACAGTACAACTTCTAACCATTGACCACCAAGCATACCTATTAAGGTTGTGAGCTCCTTGTTTACAGTGATTTCTACATTAACCAACTGAACCAAATAAAGTTGGTTTATTGTCTAAATATAGGGCAGGCTTACCCTAAACTTCACCAAAGAATCAACCAGTTGGATTTCACTGAATAACAACTATCTCCAACTTCTTTTGTACAGGTCTTTATGGAATTATGCACAACTATGGAGACTTGTTAGAGTATATCAGTGTAGTCCTTATGAAGGACTATAAATGTATATATTTTATGGTCCATATAAAGGGCTATACAATTATTCATTTTACAAGATACTTTTACAAGATATTTTACAAGACTTTTTAAACTGCAATCTTTCTGTTGTTTGCCCAAACATTTATGCCTTGTGAAAACTGTATACAACACAGATATTTGCTCTGAGATTTACAGTACCTCAGTAAAGTGTGTGGTTATTGCATTTGGTCATCTTTTTGACAGTGATTTAACTGGAACTCAATTACCAATTATCATCATGCGTCAAATACAGTTATCATGATGTTAACTTAGAAAAAAAGATTCACCTTCAGAATTGATTAATATTAAATATATTTGCTTTTTCCTGGATGCTCACTATAAGAGACATGACCCCAATAGCAGTTTTTCCTGATTACTCATTGTGCTCTTTACCACCCAAATTAATTTACTTTTAAAAAGGGTGGGAACCCTTATCCGTTGCTTTGTCCGGCTAATGGAGATTACCATCTCAAGCCACATTGCATAACCATCAAATTAATGAAGGTTCTTTACATAAGTTGTGTGGGCATGCAGCCAAATGTAAAGACATTGCTCATGAAAGATCACATTTTTATTGTTTCATTTTTTATGTACATTTTTTATATTTCTTTTTCTATGAATCAAGAGAAAATGCTTAAAAATCCAGCATATATCTGTAGTAGTATTGTTAGAGGAAGTCAGACTTGTTATTTTAGAATGTATCCCGCTTTTCATCAAGTGTTCTTTCTTCTTTTTCTTTCTTTTCTCTGCTAAACAGACAGTTCTCTGATAAGACAGCTTTTAAAACAGAGCACAACAGCCTTGAAATAATGAACTGTATATCCCTGCAGGGGGTCCCCCGTCTTACTTCCAATTTGAAGATGCAAGGAAACATCAAGTTTTTGACATACTTAAGAAGAAAAGATGCAGTCAAAGAATTAAGAAAGCATTATTAGAGGGAGGGAATAGCTCCTCCCATGCTTTAAAAACAATTGTGCAGTGCTGTGAGGCAAAGTGCCTTTTGCTGCACTTGATTCTGTGAACTCTGATTTTGTAACTCCTTTGGGGACTCTGTACTAAGAATTTAACTTATTTTGCATTGCAGTGTGTGAAGCAGAGTCTGAGAAATGTCCTCTCCCTTTGATGGCTTTGCACAATATGCTGCTCCTTGCCTTTGAATAGCTAAACCTAATGTATCCTAATACTAATACTAATACTCATGATAACCGCACAGAGTGAGGTCCATATAGAAATAGTTTGGTCAAGATGGGTGTGGAAGAACTTGATTGGCCTGCACAGAGCCCTGACGAACTTGACTGGCCTGCACAGAGCCCTGACTCAAACCCAATCCAATATCTGTGGGATCATTTGGAAAGGTAACTGTGAGCCAGGCCTAATCGCCAATCAGTGCCCCACCTCATGAATGCTCTTTTGGTTGAATGTAACCAGATCCCTGCAGCAATGCTTCAACATCTAGTATAAAGCCTTCCCAGAAGAGTGGAGGTTGTTAAAGCACATACTTTTGGCCATGTAGTGTATCACAGACAAAAAGTTCAGGTAATTAAATTAGGAGGTTTTGGCAGCTCAGGTTCAACACCAATCAATCTGGAAAAAAAATGTTTTCCATCTTTAATGCATGTAAATTCAGTCCATATTTCCAAAAGCACACAAACTGCTTGCCCAAATGTATGAAACAAATCTATTTTTACTCCCAAGGCCCATTGTACCATTGATGCACCTTGAGGGAAAAATAAGTCAATATAAATCTTTTGACAGTAATAAGGGGTTTTCCTTATTAAATGGGATAATAATACAAGATACACTCCTAACTGCGTGACAAGAAGTAGCCAGGAATGGCAAGGTAATTGTGAATTAGCTCATGAAAACATTATAAAATATACAGATTGATTAAATGGAAGAATCGCTGTCTTTGCTATGAGGAAATTTGGCATGGCAACCTTCCACGGTTCTGGGTTCAATTTCTGCAGCTCACAGTTATCATGCTTTTAATTAGCCTTTTCTTTGGAAAAACAGAGTTCCAATTAATATTGCTTTTAAAACTTTCAATTGGCAATCTAGATGAAGAAAAGTATTCATTTTCTGCTTGAGTGCCCTGCTGTTCTCATATAATCTACAATTAGGAGGTTCATTCAGTAACATAAATACCCCGAAAGAAGCGTGAAGCGCATTGTTTTGCCAATTTGTTTAGTTGCAGCTGACTGATTGCAGGAGATGCTCTGAGCAGCCCTCTACACTCACCTCGTTAGTGGGCTGTCTTTCACTTAAAGCCATGGTAACCGCAACAAATTAATTCTTGAAGGGGTCTGTCCTTTCACTGCCCTGTTTGGCTTGAGCTCAAAGTTGAGTTGACCTGTTGACCTTGCAGCACAGTCCCTTCGCCACTCTGAAGGCTGGTGACGTATGGCTTCCGATCCACTTGAAGCCAAATGCAATACCTTGCTTTTTGGTCGCAGTTTATTAAGTAAAGCACCAGTGAAAAGCTACAAGCTACATCCTTATGTGAAATACAGTATTATCCAGACAAAAATAAAAATTTAAGGACACTGGAATTGCTTGAATAAAGGGTAGAAAAATGCTTACTCTGACTACTTACTTTTAAAAGTTTTAGTGCACATTTAAACATTGGACAGCAAGCAATTCACTGGGAGAGATTGGCTTCCAAATGAAAATACGAGGCACTTGTCAAAAGGTTAAGCACCTTCACACTGTACCACTGTCTGAATCAAGGATTGCTCTCAATGCAATGGGTGTAATAACCTCAGGATCATCTGGCCCTCATACCACTGGCTGGAACAAAGATTGATACCGGAGCGGGGGATGTAGTAATCTCTGACTTTTCCTTAGTCAGATGGGTAATCCTTCACACTGAAATAAAAATTTCTATACTTTTGCCTGCAGGGTCTTGTACCAAACGTTCCAGGAGCCCATTCATTCCCCCAAGCCTTATCTGAGATTTCAGTTCCAAGCTTCCCCTTGTTAACCTCCCTTTCAAACCTCATCACTTACAGACCAGACGACCAATACAACTGAGTGATCAGCAGGAGAAACTGAGCATGAATGAAAATAAAATAATCAATGTCAACAAGGACTTAGAGGTTCTGTGTGCGAGAATATACAGTGTGCTATGTACACACCAGGATTATCAGTATGTTAAAAGTATAGATTCTAACAAAGGATAGAGAATTACCTGGTAGAAAGGCTGCAAGGAATATAGAGGACAGATATCAGTCAGAGGGCGGTATTCTATCACCTGACAGGAACTGAACGTATCGTATTACCTTCCCCCTCAGCTGGAATGAAAAATAAAAGGTTCCAGAGAGGAAAGAGAAATGACCTTCATTTCATGTTCTGCCATATCAGGTGAGGTTAAAATTGACTGGGGTACTGTACAACCTACTGCTAACCCCTTATTGCTCTATACAGATAAATCAGTTAATATAAATATTCAACAATCATTTACCTCCTTTTGTTACCCCTCGAATACTGAAATTGATTTGCATCAGGAATGAACAGTTATCTGTTATGTCTTGCAAAATTCTTCTGCTTCAAAATTACATTCCTAGATATGCAAACACTATGCACTACAGTACCGAAACCCATATAAGATTTCTAAGATAACCATCCTTCTTTATATGATCTGGGGAAACTTGATTCAGCCTTTGAAGGCTTAATCAAGTCATAAAACAAACTTTTTGTGAAGGTGTGTGAACATACAGTACAAGGCGAGGGGATCACTGGAAATCTGGGCTGCATTAAAAGGAAGCTGTAGGACTACAATAGCATGTCACATCTGAACCAGCCAGAAGCTGGAGGGTCCATATTTTGAATCAGATTATCTCAAACTAGCCCAGATAGTGTCATGGAGATATTCTTACTTATGCTGTTAAAGGCTCCCAGGGGAACCCCTTTTAAGAGCTGATGGTAGAACAACTGAGAAAGTGCCAAGAGATCAAAGATATTAGATCAAATCCTTTGGCTTAACTGGAAGCAATCATTACACAGTTTCTTGTGTGTCAGCCCCATTTTTTTAACTGAAAAACAGAACTGTGATACAACCAAAGAAACAATAACAGCTTTTTGACGTTTGTGATAAGGCCTGTTTTATGTATATATCTGACTATGGTTATAATTAAAATCTTAGAGAAATTAATTGAAAGAGCCTCCTTGGTGCTCAGTGGCTTCCAGGATCAAAGCTCCAGCACATGGCAGCCTATGACGGGCAAAGACAGGTGGGATGAAATGATCTCAGTACCCATATGAGCTGGAGGGGAAGCCCATCAGCGAGAGAGAAACTCACCACATTGCCTTTCCTGGCAGACACCTTCAAACACACATCATGTTCACAAAACAAACAAAGGCTAGCTGCCATTTTCCATAGCATCATGTGTAAAAGCAAATGAAATTCCATAGTTCTGGAGGCTTGTGGACAGGTGCTCATTGTTTGTGCGCATACAGCAATTGCACCTGTTCATTCCACATTGAAATGTAAAATTTATGTTGTTTGTAGTCAAGTTCATGGAGGAATTTTCCACGCTCCAGTCCTAATATGATGGGAATGTTCAACAGGCAGCAGAGTTAACTGTGTGCTATGGAGTTCTAGGCGGTTGCTAGGGTGTTGGGTTGCTAGGGTGTTAATAGGTGGTTTCTATGGTGTTCTATGAGGCTGCTATGATGTTCTAGGTGGTTGCTAGGGTGTTGTATGCAGTTGCTAGTGTGTCCTAGGAGGTTGCTACAGCTAGGGTTGGGGTTAGGGTTACAGCTAAAGTTAGGGTAAAGGTTATAGCTAGGGTTAGGTTTAGGGTTACAGCTAGGGTTAGGATTAAGTTTAGGATCACAACTAGGGCTCGGTTTATGGTTACAGCTAGCGTTAGGCTCAGGGTTACAGCTAGGGTTAGGAGTAGGGTTAGCGTTAGGTTTACAGCCAGGGTTAGGGTTAAGGTTAGGGCTAGGGTTAGGGATAGGGTTGCAGCTAGGGTTAGGGTTACAGCTTGGTTTAGGGTGACTGTTACAGCTAGGGTTATGGTTAGGGTTTAGGGTTAGGTTTACAGCTGGGCTTAGGGTTATAGCCAGGGTTAGAGTTATGGTTACAGGTAGGGTTAGGGTTAGAGTTACAGCAAACGATAGGGTCAAGGTTAGGGTTACAACTAGGGTTAGGGTTAGCATTAGAATTACAGCTAGGGTTAGGGTTAGTCTTAGGGTTGGGGTTAGGGTTACAGTTAGGGTTAAGGTTAGCATTACAGCTTGTGTTTAGGATTACAATTACGGTTAGGGTTACAGCTAGGGTTAGGGTTAAGGTTTGGGTTATAGTTAGGGTTAGGGTTACAGATTGGGTTAGAGTGTGGATTGAACTTAGGGTTAGAGTTACTGCTAGGGTTAGGGTTTGGGTTAGGTTTTCTGCTAGGGTTAGGGTTAAGGTTCGGGTTATAGTTAGGGTTAGGGTTACAGATTGGGTTAGAGTGTGGATTGAACTTAGGGTTAGAGTTACTGCTAGGGTTAGGGTTTGGGTTAGGTTTTCTGCTAGGGTTAGGGTTAGGGTTACAGCTAGGGTTAGAGTTATGATTTCAGCTAAGGTTAGGTTTAGGGTTAGGGTTACAACTTGGGTTTGGGTTAGGGTTACAGCTAGGGTTAAGGTTAGGGTTACATCTAGGGATAGGGATAGGGTTAGGGTTACAGCTAGGGTTAGGGTTAGGGTTTCAACTAGGGTTAGGGTTAAGTTTACTGCTAGGGTAAGGGTTTGGGTTACAGCTAGGGTTAGGGTTTCAGTTAGGGTAAGGGTTAGGGTCACAGCTGGGGTTAGGGTTAGGCTTAGTGTTACAGCTAGGGTTTGGGTTAGGGTTTCAGCTAGGGTTAGGGTTACTGCTTGGGTAAGGGTTAGGGTTAGGGTTACAGCTAGTGTTAGGGTTCTTCAGCAATGGACAAATGACTCTCTACCAAGTGCAATGAGGCATGCCATGACTCTATATGACAAGCAGTTCAATTTTTATGAAATAATTAACATTGGCAATTTAAATGAATGGTGGAATGTTCAACCTCGTGATGGCACAATGCTCTGCATTCAGCTCCTAGAGGGCATTGCGAGTTCACGAGCATCAACATTCCACCTTTCTTTCTTTATGGGGCAAAATTTCCCACAAAAAGTTGAATTTCTCAGAAACCTTGCACCAAAACTTTGCACAATGTAATAGCACACCATTCCTGATGAAGCTGCTCGATTTGCACGTGTATGTGGTACAAAAACTCTGGGAGGAGTAGCGGTCCAAAAATGGGTGGAATAAAGAAGAATAATATGTGAGATAATAGTAGTGTGATTGCCAAAGGCAACCACACTAATAATAAATTATTCTCATTTTGTAAATACTGTGAATGTCAGGCACTGGTAGCCACGGCTGCTGTTGGGGTGGACAGATGGGTATGTTGTTGCAGGGCCAGGAGAAGGGGAAAAGGGGGGGTGGGGGGGACATGTTCTGTGAACCTGTGGTAAGTATTATTGTCTTGAGCCTGGGAATGATATCATTTTTGAATTTCACCCAGCAGCCCTGTTGGTAGCATCAGGTTAGATATATTACTCCTTGTTCTTCTTGGAGTGGGTAGGCCCGTGGGCCATAATAATACATTTTATCCATAGGTGAAATCTGGGGTTACTCTTACTTATGGGTTTCTTACTCTTTTGCGAAAAAAAAATATAAATGTGCACAAGGAAGGCATTGTTGCTGTACCCTTCACAGGGTATTTTTGGTTTGACAGTCAGATACTGGAGAGCAAAGTCCTTAATGGAAACTGCAATGACTGCTCTATTTCCATGCTAATCCTTTTCCACTCCTTCTCCTCTCCAGTCTGTGACTGTCTTTCCAATCACAGCCCCCGCTGGTGAAGATGACTCGCTCTCCCATCACAAGCCATCCATCTCTTTCTCTCCCTCACCTTGTGCTACATGTGCAAGAACTGGGATCACTGCCAGACAGAGTTTTTTCCCTCTTTATTTTGTATTTCGTGCAAGCCAAAGACCAAATGATATATGCTTTCACCTATTTAATGGATTAACAAGTTGCATGGAAAATAAATCGAGACAATTCTATTTTTCTTATTACAACCATGCACAATTAATTTTTACTTAAAAAAAAATATATATATATATATATATATATATATATATATATAATATAAGCTTGAACGATGAAACCCCATCATACATTATGAACAGGACTCATTTGGCTGGCTCTAATTAGCAAGAATAATTCAAAGGTAATGAATTAGTAATAGGTGCTAATTCATAGGTAAATGACATGGCAGTGTTTTGAAGTATGATATCAGCTAAAATAATATTATCAGTTAAAATATGACTACTGCAAACTCATAGATTCATAATTTATGTCAAGTTAAATATAAAAAGATGTACACCATCACATTTATAGGCTGTTGACTCAATGGTCTTCATTAAATTTAAATGAAATAAATGCCTAAGGAGGCAATAAAATCATGCAGAGTCAAATGTGGTTCTTACAGATAAAATGTAGTCAAGTAATCTCAGGATTTTCAGTAGTAACCAGAAAACATATTCTTTAAAATGAATTTGGTTCAGATGCATCAAACGCTTATACTGCACACTTACAGAAGAAAACGAAGAATGGTAATTTGTGCTGGTCATGAGTTTGACAGCTACCTTGTGTGAGATGATAAGACTGTTTTAATGATACTAAAATGTCCTGTTAGTGATATGATGCCATTTTATCCTGGCATTACCATTCCTGTTAGTATTTGTGTAGACCCGACAGTTAAACCTTGTTGCAGTAAAAAGTTCTTGTAAATTTCAGTTGTGGCTTTTCTCAGCTAGCACACATTGATCAAATAAATGCCCCCATTGTAAAGCAGCCTGACAATACATTACTTATTTTCTTTCCCACTATTTTTTTTGGCTGTTTTCCACAAATTGTGACATTATCAAAGTTTGTGCGTACATATATTCTTATGTCTCGGTAGAATACTTTTAAAAATAGTTTTAAAACTATGCCATTTCCTTGCACAGAACTACACACGGTAAGCTCAGCAAGCTTCTTTTCAAATAAAACAAAAAAAAAAAAACATGGTAACAAGCGGCCTCTCAACTGGCAAGGATCACATTTTTTTTTATTGGCTCATTAAAATGGCTTAGCTCCTCATCAATGACCACCTTTTTTTTAAAAAATTGGGCACCGATTGTGAGCGTATACATTCAAAAAGTGTGTTAAGTGTGTACAACTTCTGTTATGTTTGTGGTCTCATTGTCAGTATCCAGTGATCAGCAATTTCACAACTGGCAAGCAGGGCCCATTGGTCAATACTGTTTCTCTCAGAGATTTTGGATATAGCCTTTGCAAACGTTATATTACATTGCATATGCACTTATACACACTATGTCTAATGGTTTTAAAATGAAATTTTATGGTCTACAGACTTGATTGAAGGGGGGAACTGACTGACCTTTATGCTTTCACTACACAACAGTATGCTATTCATGAGGACTCTTTTTTATTATGTGAAGGAACTGTGTATATATATATATATATATATATATATATATATATACTCATTGAACCATAAATAAAAAGTGTATGTGTGTCTGTGGTTTCATATTATTCATCTATTCTGTTTATGAGCATTTCATGCCATAACATTATCATCAAGTAATTCTGTACTTGTACTTAATTTTCAACACCTTTTCACCTTTTTTTAACAAACGTAAGTAATTCATGCAAGATCACCTGTCATAACATTTCAATTGATCATGATTAATTAAAACGAAACCCATACATGCTATTCTTTCATTAATGTTCATAATGATTTATTAGTAGCATGCCAGGGAGTCGTTCCAAATGACAAATAAGATGCCATGGTTCTTGCAATGCGATGCTAGCTGTGAAGTATTCTGCTGACTGTATATAGGCAAAGAGGACATTCCACCATTTGAAAATCACTGTCCCAATTGGTGTTATCACAATACCAAAATTTTAAACGTCAATACGATATCTCAAAAAATGTTGATATCCGATGCCATTTTCGATACCTCGGTAAGACATTCAAAACGACTTTTAATAAAACATAGCAAACTATTAACATGATTAAAACTAGTGCAAAGGGACATTACTTTTCAACTGACTAAGAGTAGGCTACTTAAGCTTTATTATACAGGTGAGCGGTCAATCATCACAGCATCCATCACTCTAAATTCATTTGCTTTTGTACCAGTGTCCAAGTGTTTTTCTTATCAATTCAGACCTATTGTTGTCTTTTGATTTCTCTGGCCTGCTAGCTCTAAAGGATCAGCTTAGTGCATGGAAATGGCCAGTGGGCAAATTAGCAGAAGTTATGTTTAGCATCAATTGGTGGTGGGCGACCTGGCAAAAATATCATAGCACAATATTTTCAGCCAGTTTCACCATAGGCTACACAATAGCCTACATGTCGGAATATTTTATGTTTAGCTGTTCTACTGCAACATACCATTTACTGAAATGGCACAATGCAACTAACAATGCAGTAGCCTACTCACTTTAAAACCTTTAACAAAAAAACTTGTCAAATTTGATATTTTATTAAACATAAAAGGTTCATTCTATAACCTCCTGTTACTTTAATTTTGCATAGGCTACTTTGCAAATAATAGTGGTTTGGGAAGTGTTGGATTTTAAAAATCAAAACCAGTTCCAAAAAATGAAACTTTTTTTGTGACTAATTCTCACATTACTTAAATTACATTGCCTGTTTTCCAACTCATTTCCCTTAAGGAAAAACTAGCAAACTTAACTATCAATAGTATAGTAAGTGGACAAATGCATTGTGACACCACAAACATTTTCCTGCATCTAGTCAAAGGTTTGTTACTATGCAGTTTTTCCTTTAAAAATGCATGACGGATTACACTGCTAAGTGTTGAAGAAGCTAATGATGATTGCTGTGATATGCCTGGAAAAATTTAATAACAAAATTAAATTCTCCTTAAAGCAACGTTTCCTGTGGGAATCAATGTTTTTTTTTTTTTTTTTCCCTACCAGAGTAAAACGGTGTGCGTGCAGTGATGTCAGAAATTCCATACTTGTAATATCCGAGTGCTGAGTTATCTTGAACGCAGGATTACTCCCTGCAGCACTACTAAGAACTCACAGTACTGTGAATTCATTGTTCCCTCTTCTTCACTCTTTCATCTTTATAACAATGTTCGTGTGCCATTTTACAGCAAAAGAAAACCAAACAAGTGTCAGCCACACAGAACAGGCTGTGTTCTGTTTCTTTTTTGTAATAACATTTCTTTCCTTCCGACTACAACTATAGTTCCAGATACAGATTCGATTCAGACTACTGCCTGGCCGGCTCAGGCCTACTAGCTATTAGCAGCTAGCTTAGCTGTCTAACGTCAGCTGAGTGATACTATATTTATGTTGGCCATAGAAACATTTTATTGACATTATTTAAATAGGATCTATACCCTCTGGACCGCGGATGGCGTTTAATAAATTTTCTTATCGAATTGATATTTTAATGGAAAATGTCCTCAATATTATTTAATATGTAGTGACCATTTTATAAAAGCAATGACACACTTGAGGCCATGCTATATTGCGAACAGCGTCAGGACTAAAGGGGTTACAGGCACTCTGATGCTCTTTGTGACTAACACCCTTCATTCACTATACAGCACAGCCTCTTGTGCCTTATTGCTTAAGTATAAATCCACAATTGATACATTTGTCCAATTTTGGTATGACATCAGAGGTGACAAAGTTCCAAAATCCAAATCCTGGGATATATAAAATTTAACTTTAATACAGAGCTCTCTCATTTGTCCTCTGTTCATAAGCCTCCTGACATACTGGGGAGAGTTAGGCTTATGCAAATTGTATCTTTTCATTTCTCAAGCCAAAGCACATATTTTATAAAGCAGACATCAACTCTGCACAATTTACTGAGATATTTTTCTCTCTTTATACAATCCATACCACAGATAATTTGAATTAATTGCACCTTTGAGCCTGAAAACAGTTCAACATGCTGTCTTTTTCATTGTAGCTATCACATGTAACATGGAAAATAAGGAGGTAAAAGGAATTCCTTGTTGTCTAGGCTGAATCACGTACATCGATTAGAGTTATTTGTTATGCAGGTTTCATGAATATGGCACTATTTTTATTTAACAGTTTTGTGTGGTATACAAATAAATGAGAACTACTTTTGAAAGTCTAGTTTGCATATTTTCAGTATTGTATTTTAGCACTCTTTGTGTGCCCTGCCCTTTCCTGTTTTAATTAATTTTGTTTTCAAATAGAATATTAAGTATGCAGTAACCATTCGGACCTTTGTAAAGCCTGGTAGGTATTATGGAGAGCCAGTAAATAACATTATGACCTCATTCATGCATTGGTCTGGAAGTGTTAGGCTGAGGCACTGTAAAACTGCAGGCTTTACTAAAGATTGAAGCCATAATCATGTCAGCTTTAATGCCCCTGTAAGGGCATAGTAAAGCCACAGAAGATAAACACAAAACATGCAGAGCATCGTTATGTCTGTCAAATTCTCCCTCGCTGAAGGTGAATGCAGACTGCATAAGTTTTCATCAACCTTGACATTACATCACTCGTTTGGGGGTAGGGGTCTGTCTGTGTTTAAGGTCAATGAAGTCGATAGACACATTTAATCCTGCCTGTCTCTTTCCTATGAGGAGAATGAAAGAACCCAGCTCTGTGCTAATGGAGAATGGGGAGAGGAAACTGAAGAGACAATATCAGCTGGGTAAGCTACCTTCGTCAAGCTCCATTCCCATCTCACTGCATTAGGAGTGTTTGATCTGCCAATCTCATTACGAGGCAAATAACTTCAAATTGAATTAAAAATGATGTGACAGAGTGAAAGTGAGAGAAGAGAGAGAGAGAGAGTGTGTGTGCATGTGTGTGTGTGTGTGCCTGTGTGGGTGTGTGTGTGCAACAGACCAGTCCCCAGGGTCTTCTGGGAGTATGCTCAGTTGTCTGTTGTAACCGGATTGCATGCGCAGCAGTGCTGGCATCCCTCCCCCTCCATAATTCCTCATACTGAAGATGAGGTGGTTCATGCTCTGCTGCTAAAAGCTACTGTATGTAAAATGAGACGGACAGATTGATCTGTGTGTGTGTGAATTAGGTAAATTAGGGGCACATTCTGACCAAAGTTAGCCCCCTCTTGTTGGAGTGCTACATTCATTTTTCCACTGAAAAATGATGCACAGCACAGAGGGAGTCCAACGTGAACATTATAGTTTAATTCCTGCTGGATAATTTACAGATGCCATTTTCACTGAGCAAGCATTGTGTGGGCAGGAGGTGGGAGGGGCATTCATGACAATTTCCAGATAACCAATTAAGGACGATAAGCATATTGGATACATTTTTTCTTTAATGTTTTATCTTTTTTCTTTTAAGAAAACCTTATCAACATGTTTGGTAAATCCTCTGGAATTATATATATATATAACTGCCAAAAATTTGAATAATTGCCAAACATATACTGAGTGAATTTTCTGTTCTATTACTGGTAAAGTGAAAATCCTGCATGTTTTTATGGGAATAAATCTATCAGAGAGCTCTTATGATCTCAGATGCCAGCTCCTCTCAAACACAATCACACTGTGCATATATCCGAGAGCCGAGTCTTTTTTCACAATGGATTATTCCTCAGCCAGTGAGACATGCCACGCAGTCACTGTAGCCGATCTAGATCTTGGATTTAATGAGATCCGTAGTCAGTGGTGATTGCTGATCACTGCCAATGTAGGAAGTCTTTTATCGATGTCTCCCCTGTCATTCTCGCTTGTTCCCTAGAGTTGAACCTCAGATGCATTTTTAAAGAAAACTAGTTGGTGTCAATCTGGTGACTCCAGTTATTTTCATAATTATAAATACAGTAGTAAAGCATCACATAGAATTAGAAGCCTAAAATTCATGGAATATGTTGTCATTTTGTACCAAATAAATGAATGGGGATATTCCAATGAAGCCTCAAATATTCTCCAGAGTACCAAAAAATATAAATAACCAGTTTTATAATAACCAGTATTAGCAAAGCTTTCAGCTGGAGACCCAATAGGATTAGACTGCATAATGTTTATCCGGGCTGATTAAATAAATATTTTTATTTGGTGACAGAAGCAGAGTGCATAGCTAAATGTCTGTTGATGATACAGCATACTTATTTTAATATGAGGGAGGGTGTAGTGTTTGGACTGAGTAGTAGTAGTAACATCTGCTCAGGGCACCCTACCTGATTCAGCCCTTGCTCTTCCCTTTGCTTTGTACCCACAAAGGGGTTCTCAGTAAAATATGCTATTCATGAACTACTGTTACATGACTAGTCAAGAGGAACAATGAACTAGGAACATTCATTTGCAATGTTCAAAAGGGGTGATTTCTTACATTCCAATCCTGCACGGCTTGTGTTCAGTTAATACCTCGTGCACAATTGCCGCACAGGGAGAATGTGGTAGAAGAAGTATAATTTCAAAGTGGGGACACAGAAAAAATTCAGTGTTAACCTGAAATTGTAGTTTGAATTCAAGGCTTCAACTCAATTTTCATGTTTTTAATGTATATTATTATTATTATTATTATACACACACACACATTCAAAATGCACTCAAAGAATCTTTACAATCCTCAGGTAACTGCCATCTCTTGGAGGCCAATTAAACATGAACATACTTTTTTATTGGTTTCGGTTTCAATGTCTGTGACTCAATAAAACACTGGCTAATTGAATGGACATGAGCCAGTTTGGATGGCCCTGCTGCTTGTAAATGGTGTGGGTGAGTGGGAAGCAAACTTAACCATGCTTGCTGTAAAATCTGATCTTGAATCATTTCAGTATACAATTTAGCATGTCATATTTACTTTATGTAGCTAACAATCTTGAATAAATTCTATTAATCTAATGTGTTATACTGATCATTTAAAGTCTGAGATGCAATATGAAATATTTTCTTCCATATTAAATTATCAACGATACAGACTACAGGAAGACAGTCCTGAGTGCAGGTTCTCCCAACCCTGCCCTTTTCACTTAGCTGTTGACTCTTTTTCAGTTCAGACACAAGTTTCCTTCATTCCTCTCTTTTGCGTTTGGAGAAAAATCTATTGTGTAATCTATTTTGAAAGTGTCTAGGTGCTAGAGATAGAAGGAATAAGCATCCTCACCTTTCTCTCTAAAGTAAAACCCCTTCTTGGTCTTCAAATCCTGGATAGATCTATTTTCTCCCTCTGTTGCAGATAATTGAATTGGATTTGTTGGATGAGCTGATACAGTAACATCGTCAACGAGTATTGATCCCTTGGCAATGGGTGAGACTAAGGCCTATATTGCAGTGAAGTGTTTTAAAAAAAGGCTATTTCCTTTTGTCAGAGAAATTGATGGGCTTTGCTCAGAGGGATTTGAGAAGGTTAGAGGCATTCAAACCTAGATGCCAATTAATGATTTTCACCATTTTTCAAACCCCTTATCTAGACAGGAGCCCATGCAGGTTGAACCACAATTTTTGTGATAGAATATCTTTTAAAAATGGTGGGATTTTTCCTAATGTCACTTCTGCTTCTTTCTACACTGGAATGAAATAAACAGTCAACTACATGAATGTGATTAGGTGAATGGTATACATTTCCCGTTGCTTCCTCGTGTAATATTTATTATGTTCTCTGGTCTGGAAGACACAGCTGGGCATGTGCAAGGTGATGCCTCAGGGAAGTAGTTCCTGAATGTTCACACAAAGGTGCCCAGTTTGAGGTCACCGATCTGGCAACATGGCACACTGAGCCCCCAGTGGCAAGGTGTGTGTGGGGGGAAGGGGGGGGGGGCGCTGTGTCATGTTCCATGGCTCTGCTTTTCATTCTGACCTCTCCCAGGACAGGGGTGAGAGAGAGAATCGGAATGGCAGATGGCCACTCTGACGCATCCAGCAGATGGAGTGGTGCTGAGGGGGGCCTTAACCTCACGCCATTAGGACTGCACCAAATGAGAACTACTGTCAGCTCCACAATGTTTGGAACAAACACACTTTTGGCTCTCTACACAATTTTAGATTTGCAATCAAAACATTCTCTGCTTGTATTAAATGGTATTTTAATACATTTTGGTTTATTGCCCTAATTGAGCGTGTGAGTGAATGGTGTGCGTGCCCTGTGATAGATTGGCAGCCTGTCCAGGGTGTATTCCTGCCTCCCACCCAATGCCCGCTGGGATAGGCTCCAGCACCCCCGCGACCCTGCCCAAGGTAAGCGGGTCTAGATAATGGATGGATGGATGGATGTATGTTGTTGATGTCCTGAAACCTAAGGAAAGATAACCAGAGTGGATAGATGCACTTGTTATTTAAGCTTTGAGTAAGGATAAAAGTGTGCATGCTACACACAGCAGGCAGTGGAGGGGAATTGAAGGTGCTCTTATGCAATATTTTGCAAAGGACATGGCTGCTTTAAACAGGATGGAGAAAGAAGGCTTTAGGAGGCCTAGAACCAGCTTCCAATCTGTAAATACCCAGAACCCATTGGCAAAAAGATACATTTAATGATATGAGTGAGTAACCAGGGAGCTTTCCAGCATCAGTCATTTTTCAAGTATGACCGATCTGTGGTCAAGCAAAACGGCAGAGCCATACATCAGTCTAACAGTGCCCTGCATTGATGGATGTTATACAAGAGGAAAAATTATGTGTAAAGATTAAACTACACAGAAATTATGAAACTTGAAAGATGTAGCGAGGCAAGTGGTCTGGCCTGTTTGCATGAAATAATATGACCTGATTTCAATTAGAAAGATTTGAAACTGCCAATATATCATTCTAAAGGAGCTTACGGGTGGCTATAAGATACCGAGCTGTGGTGTCTTAATGTGCTACATAATCTGGTACTGAATACTGTGCCTGTGCAAACTGTGGCTGGCAGCCCCACAGGGCAGAACATAATTGGCTCTAGTGTTGTCTAGGGAGGGATGGTTTCATTCAGTGGGTTTATCTTCATCTTATCACACAAGACCAACTACTCTGGTCGGTTGGGCCCATGTAGTGCGTACATGAAGTTCAGTAAGGTAATGACAGCACAGTTAAACAAGTGTGGAGTGAAGAGAGGATGAAATTGACAGCACCCGCTTCTGAGGGCGCGGTGTCTATGTTATCTATGCTCATATCCCAAACTGATGGAGGACATTTCAGTGATGAGATGGGCCTGCAAGCTGCCCATTTCAAATTAGCACAACAATGACATTGCCCATTGCATTTGGATATTCCTATATCATATAAAGTTTATTAGCGGATAGCCCCTTGAGATGAACCATCTCGTTTTCGAGGGGTTCAACACAAAACATTCAATACAACAGACACTCTCATACAACATGCATAGAGGCTCTCATTTATATACAGATGATATATAAATCCACAGATCAATTCAATAGTTGATCAATTGATCAGTCTTAATTACTGACTCTGTATGAATTACACTATCAAAAATATAGCCAAAGATATTATGTATTTCAAACCCACAGCTCCATTATTGCCTGGTTGTCACTAATAACATTCTAGAGCAAAATAATTTCACACTGAATCAAATGGATATCAACAAAGCATAACATTTAATAACAATTCTGATGGCAAATTATGGTGATCAAAGCCTGTTTTGAAATCACCTACTGAAATGACTGTTGGATTAATATCCAAAAGATACTTATGTACTCCACTGTTATTTTCCCACTGATGATCTTAATGAAATAGACAAACTGAAATAAAATGTTTGCATAGAAGAAGTCAACCCCAAAAAGGCAGGTTGCTGAGAATATGCTTGAAAATAGTGATGTAATTATTATAAATAAATTTATTTTCTCCCAAAAGATTCCAAAAATCTTTTTCTGTAACATCAGTCTGATTAAGAGTTGCATAATGCATTTCAGTGCGCACATAACACAAAATAATGTCACACTAATAAATGAACAGAAATAGCATGTATGAACATTAGGGCCAAGAGGTAAGATGTCAACATATCATTGGTAAGCAAATGTCTTTAATTATAATATTATGAACATAATCCAAATAAATAAATAAATACATTTAGAAACAACTTTTCCATCCATCTGTCTCAGTGCTCATTATACACTCCAATGGCTACTGGCATGAAGGAAGTGCCAAATCACTCAGTTTTCATCCTCCACTGAAGCATGCAGCCAGCTTTCCTGTGCAGAGGGAAGCTCACGCAAAATGGTGATCATCTTACAGTGCTGATTGAATTTTATAGCACATAAGTAAGTTACCTCTCAACTCTACTAGCTACTGGCTCCCAGTAATTGCCAATGGTCTTAATTTGTATTTCCACTCACTCATGTTTGGCCCAGTGTTAAACTCATATATGTGTCAATAAACTCAAATAAGAAGCAAAATAAAAGCTTAAAAAGTTTAAGGATGCTTCCAGAATTATTATTATTTTTTTAAACTAAGTGAGTTTACATTAAAAGAAATACAATCAATGTAATGTCTTTCCACAATGACTTCTACAATGGCTAAGAAAACAAATAATAATAATAAAAAAACAAATACTAGGTGCAAATAAAAAGGAAAAGATGTCTCGAAAGCAACAACCCAAGCTCACACTGCAGTGGTGGAGGAAGAAAAGAAAGGCCTGGGATCAAGGCCTTTATAAAGCCCAATGATTAGACAACGGGTAGTGGCTGCCCTGGTTTGAAATAAGGTACAGCTGCTACCCTGCTTATGAGCGGGGCCAGTGCTGTCCATGGTCTTGCGACTTTCCCAGATCACTGAAACACCTGAGGTGCTGAAAGAACACACACCCGACAAAGGAGCAGAGAAAGAGAAATAAACGCCTGTCATCTTTCCCGGTGCCACAATAGTAACAACAGCAATCATTAATTTGCATATATCACTTCTCACACTCACTATATGACAGGAAATAAAAACAGTTAACCTGCCAGCTAGTGACACAATTCTGATTGGTAGTGTGGTACATTTATATTGTTTAATTGGAAGCCCTTTTTGATTACAGGCATACAGTTGTCTGACCATTCCATTGATTTTCATGGCTGCTATAAATAGTTAAGAAATACAATATGCACTTATGCAATTTGGCAGTGAGTGAATCTTTTAATTTAAATCGCACAGCCCAAATTACTAGACTATAACAAGACACATAATTGGTAAATTCTAAGTGCATATAGCATCCAAATAATTACCTAATTGCTCTCAAGAAAGGAATGAACTCAAGCTCGGTGTTCCTTTGAAAAGAATCTATTTGGTTGTTGATTCAAATAGAATGTTTGATTGAATCCGCAGCAACCTGTTCAGTAGTGAGTGTATCAAAGCATTGTGTGATAACGAGATAATGGGATAATGTGAATTTGCTGTCTTTTTAGCTTTTAGCTTTTGTCCACCATTCCCACTTGCATTTTGATTAATTATATCAGTGCAGAAGACTTGTGTCTATTGATACTTAAAAATCCAATCCAATCAGTGATGGCATCGCAGCAGTAGGACAAGCAGTATGATGTATTTGTATTTTCCAAAAAAAGGAGATTCATTTCAGATCTCCACAGGTTTCATTGCAATGACCATAGATAGCCTGATTTAAGTTAAAAACGGTCTGGTCGCAATATATTACTCCTAAGAGCAATTATCAACAGATACTACTACATCTTAATCTTTAATTGCAATTCACATAAATGTGGCACATGATTCTGTCACGATGCTGTTCTATTACTAGCTGACAAACAACTTTATCACATTTGAAGTGAAATATAAATTAATTTAAAATATGCTAACTGACTCAGAGGAGTAGAATTATAGCAACAAACAGTTGATATAGGAGTGAGTGCCTTGTTTACACGACTGAAGTCGTTCAACCTGCTCCACAGCGTGTTCAAGTTAATTTTTTTGAAAGCACAAGTAGTACAAGCTTCATTCAACATGTTGTGTTTACATAAACAGTAAGAGCTGAATGGCAGCAAAAACATCCTGAGGTAAAAGTCCCAAATTAATAACAAGTGGTGTATAGCTAGCTGCTCCTATTTTACCTGCCAAAATATATTTCAGCCTTTTTTTTAAACTAAGTGCAGTGCTGTGTTACATGATATTGCTGTAAAACGTCCATTAGCAGCTTTTATTTGTTTCAGTGTAAAAAAAATAAATAAATAAAAAATCACCACCGGTTATTGGAGATACAGGCATTTTCTGTTAATTCGACCTGAAGTGGGTAAAATTATTCAAGCTAGATAGTACCTTGTAAATAACTAAGAATACTTTGCAGGAGTGTTAAGCTATAATTTATTAAATAGCTGTTCATTTGAATAAAGTTGCATTCAAAATGACAATGTTTTTGAAATTGACCGTGGTTTGCTAACTGCTAATATTGCTGTAAAATAACCACGTACTCATCATACTTATCTTTATGTTACAGGCTAAGCTACAGTGATCATTCTATCATTCTAAGGTATTATCCTCATACCTTCAGTTCCACTTTTTGCCGTTAAAACACCCAGTCAACCAGAGAGGGTTGCTAGTGAGAGATGCTCTAACCCCAGCCTACTGAAACCTTCCCAACCTTGTGTGATGCTTACACAAACTGTGCATTGCCCTGTGGGGCTGCCAGTCACATTCGACAATGGCATTCAAAACCAGACTGTGGGGCCCATTCATGCACTGGAACAGAGCCTTAACTGAGTGAGCCACTCAGCAGCCCCTACCCGTAGTTCTTACCATGAAAGCATGCCCTCAGATATCTGAATCAGGACAGCACAAGTCACACACTTCAAACCTTTTTAGATAAATCCTTAACAAGAGACATGAGTTTGAAACTAAGTGCTGGGTTTTGCAAAAACAAATCTAATAATGACAGGCCCGCTGAGAAAAAGGTCAGCAGTGGATGATGCTTTTAAACAGATACCCCACCCATATTGTAATTTCATGAGTGACCTTGAAGCCCTCTCACACCTCCACTTGACTCTGCCATCAAATTGCGTCTAATCTCATTTTTACGGCTTGCCTTAAATCCAATAACCCCAACCTTAAAAGTAATTAATGAAGACGAGATGAGATTATGAATCATCTCTCAAGGATGCTCTTGAAAGACAAAGAGCAATGTTTTCAAAAGTAGATGTTTTTTTGTAAGTAGCAAACACTTTGCCTGATATAACATTGCAATTCATGAGGTAAAAGATACAATTTTGAGTATAACAAAACAAAACATTTTATTAAAAAAAAAAACACAATTATAATTTTCAGTATTTCATTTTAATTTTCTCCTTTTTCCTGTTTACCAGAATCCAAGCTACAAAAACTAAAAAAAGACCCCAACTACAACCAACAACAAAAACTCAATCATTCAGAAATGTAAATACCGCTTCATAGGGACATCTTTGGATGATATTTAAAAGTTAACCAAATTCAGTCTAACCCAATAATCAACCTAAAACGCTATTTTTTGCTGATAATTATCCTGGTCCAAGGGTGTGCATTCATTTTCAATAACGGGATACCTCAACCTTTTAATAGTTCTTAAATCAATGCCCTACAAAATCTAACATTCTAAAGCAGTTAACTTGACTGCATCACCACCCCCGTCATACATTATTTTCCCGTAACGGGACAGCTGGTCGTTGTTTATTCCTTACTCATATGGCTAATTGGAATTTTAAAAGAATGTACCTGGAATAGGGAAAATGTAAATTCTAAACCAAGGAATAGTGCTTAGTTGTTATCAAGGGCCATCTAGGAGCCATGGGTTTTTGAATAAATTAATGAATGAATGAGTAAATAAATGCAAACTTTCCCTGGTCCATATTTTCTCAGAGAACTGTTCAGAATACTTTCCATCCAACTACAATGTTTTTTGCATTATTGTATTATAGTCTTAGCTGTATCTTCTCTCTGTTGTAAACTTGGGACAACACAGAGGTATATTTTTCTACTGGGATATTCCGTTACTGTCTACAGTAGTAGCTAATAAGTGCCAGCTACAGCTGTGAATGTTTGCGAGCTTGCAATTTTAGTTCCCAGTCAATAATTGTTAAATTTAATAGAATAATGGGCTGGCTGATCCAGCACAACCAATTGTGAATCTTTTTGATGAATCTTTTTTTTAAATCACATTATTCACTGTTAAAAATATGAGAGAGCAACTACCACATGCCGTGATCACAATTTTCCATCTCTTAAACCATGCTAGAAACATCCCTGGTTCTGGGCTGGCCTAACTATAGTTATTTATCGGCCCAACTATGTGAATACTGGCTATGCTGAAATGTTAAGGCAATCAAATACAATATTTATTTAATTAAATTGCATATTATTTGATGCAATATTTCAATTAAAACATTACATTAATTCAATATTTAAATGAATTGCATTATATTTGATTCAATATTTAATTTAATTAAACTTGAATTCATTCAGTGTTTAATTAATATTTTTTGTTACTTCCACCCTCATATCAGCCATCCTTACGATAACAATTAATCAGATGTCATGGGCCATTTTTTACACTGGAATCCCATTTTGTGATTATTCTTGTTCATTGTGCAAAGCAGATACCCCACAGTCCCTCATTGTGACTGCATTCAACTTTGGAATATTATACATAAAATATAAATATTAATATTTAACAGACAAATACCATGCTACCACTATGTTTATTCAATAGTGGTATATTCCGATCAGGCACATCTTGCATCAGTTGAAAGGAGGTGATGTCTTTCAAGATAAATTGAGCTCAACACAGAAGACACAACTAATGACTGATTTCTGAAAGTATTGTGAAATCAATGCAACCAGAGTAGAAATGGTATGCATTCTTTCAAGCATGGTTTAATGTACCTTCATTCCAAACACAGTGGTGAGCATCATCATCACAGTAGAATTGCAATATTTTCCATGTACATGTTCTGACATATCACGAAAGGCCCTCAGTTTGGTATCTTAATCTACCATTGCAGAGGATTGTTTTAAAGGACATTAGCTCAGAGCCTGGTGCACATGGGGATTTCAACAGTCATGGCTCCTGGGGGTGCAGGGGTGGGGGTTCAACTTGTCAGAGCAGCTTGAATTTCCTTTTTTTGGTGATCCTGGTAGTAGAAGTGGCACACCTATTCACCCAGTATTTCAGCTGTGAAATGCCTCTGAAGAAATTTACATTATAAGCTGATTTGATCTGTTTAAAGATCTTTTACATCTCCCCTTCAATCAAAAGCACAGTCACTCAGCTTGCATCCACTGACAAGCACAAATGTGTAAATGCAGTGACAAAAATGCAATGACACCCTCAAATGTCATAGTGTAGTCCCATTCTTTTTTTTCTTATTGAGAGGCAATATGTTCAGATTTATACTGTGTGTGCATTTGTGTGTGTGCGCGTGGCATGTGTGTGTGTATGTGTGTGAGTGCGTGCATAGGTGAGTGTGTGTATTTGTTTGGGACACACATGCTTTTCTTTTTATTTCATTCTGTTCTCCAATTTTAGATTTGTAAGCAAAGGGTATTTTTAAAAAATACATTTTGGTCTTACCATGTAGAAATTACAGCACTTTTTATACTTGCCTGCCCGCCCACCATTTCAGGGCACCATAATGCTTGGGACAAATAGCTTCACAGGTGTTTCTGATTATTTAGGTGTGTTCAATCTCAGTGCAGGTATAAGACAGCTTACTGTATCTTGTTCCTGGTTATGGGTATACACTTTGTTGTACGTCACTCTGGATAAGAGCGTCTGCCAAATGCCTGTAATGTAATGTAATCTAGGCTTAATTCTAGGCTTTTGGTTGCCTTTGGAGTCTGTCTTTGGCATCTGTCAACATGAGGGCCGAAGTTGTGCCAATGAAAGTCAAGGAAGACATTATGAGGCTGAGAAATAAGAACAAAACAATCAGAGATAAAAGGCCAAACATTACCAAAATCAACTGTCTGGAACATCATTAAGAAGAAAGACAGCACAGGTGATCTCAGTAATTGTAAAACGCCTGGTATGCCAAGGAAGACCGCTACAGTTGAAGACTGGATAATTCTCACCATAATGAAGACAACACCTGTACAAAAGATCAGAAAGGCAAGTGTGGATGTGTCAGTGACTATTGTCTGCAGAGGACTTCACAAACAGAAATACAGAAGCCACACAGCAAAATGCAAACCACTAGTTATCGGCAAGGATGGTCAGGATTCAGTTTGTTAAGGAGTACCTAATGGAGCCTGCAGAGTTCTGGAAAAAGTTATTTTGGACTCAGTGCCAGAAAAGCAGGCCATCATCACACAAACACACACACACACACACACTATAACAGCTTTTATTATAAACATATATTTTTGTGAGGTGCAGTCAACAAAGCAGTGAAATAGAACTAGCCTGAGTTGTAAAGAAAAGTAAATGTTCCCTTTTATAGGAAAGCAGGCATTTCCCAACTGCATTGTGCTATACTCATGATACTAATTTAAGAAAGCATCCAAGAAATCCTCAGCTACAGGGCTGTCAGAAAGTATACTCAGTGTTATGTCAAATCTTCATTCACAGTTTAAAACAGTACTATAGATGCTTCTTTGACCAAGGTGAATTCTTAGTTAAGTTAGTTAGTTAAGTTAGTTAAGATAGTAAGAACATACCACTACTGCAAGCTGTGGTCTCCCTGAAAAAGAAGCACTCACAGGACTCATTTGACCCTCACGATTCCCTTAGTCTGGTTTGTGTTCAGCCAAAGCAGTCATGCTTGCTGCAGCAATCCTGCTGGTCGGCCATTGGTAACCTTTGACCAAGGCCCTCAAGCCAAACATACAGAAATCACTCATGTACACGGTGCAATTTGACACTTTGTTTATGAGCTAGTTTAATGTTTGAATTTGTTCTTGTTTTTAATGTTTATGGAGTTTCTCATTTTGACGTTGAAGCCCTGGGCTAGTGACCTGTTCTAAACCATAATGTTTTATGTGTCCTCTGACCCCAGTGAAAATAAAATGTCATGGTGGATTTCAGCCACACTGGTGATGATCCTGAAAAATCTGCTCCTGCAGGGTTATAAGGTGCTGTGTCAAAATGAGTTTCTATGCATTACCACAGACATCTTTCAGATCAAAGGTTGTAACCCCTAAATGCTAGATATGAACATCATCTACACTGTTCAGTCTCCTGTTGTAAATTGTAGTGGATGACTTGTTCATTAATAATATTAGGACTACTGTGTATTATTGCACCATGAACAAATGACCTGTATCAAAACATATTTATCTTCCATATGCCATATTCTATAAACTAGATATGTGACAGTTCCAAATCTCTACGGGTAAACCTGGACAACAGCATTTGCCGAGAAACAAAAAACATCATAATTAAATTAAATAATTGCAAAGTGAAAATAAGCACCACCAATACTGGAATACACAGTATATTTTATAGCATAACATAGAAAACCAAGTTAAAGTTGTGCAGCTTGTCTAACAAATACAGTAAACATATATACAATGCTTTTCATAAAATTAAGCTCAGCAAATCACACGTAAATGGCCAAACAGCTTCACGAGAACTCAATAAGTAAACTAGATTTTTAAATTTATTTTTTCAACAAAGCTTTGAGTAACATTTTGTCCATCTTGTCATCTTAAGTATGGTCTTACTCCAGTTATCAGCACTTTCCTTGGGATTGTAAATGACAGCATTTGTGCTGGGGTGTATATCACAATAGCTGCTTAAAAATACATGAAGCTGACACAGCCATTAGACTGGGTCCATATTGCCACCACTACCCTCCCCTACCCCACCCCCACTTACCACCTCCAACATCCAGTGACCAACAGAAATGTAGAGCTTTTGTCTCAATACTTCTATACATGCTCTTATTCTTTATTTTTGCTATTTTGCTAAATGATGCTCTGGGGAACTGTACTGTAAATATTGTCCATTTCGCCATGGATAAAACAGGTACTCAAAACTGACTTGCCCCACCATCAAACAAGGGCCATAAAGCCTGTTTTCAGTATCACTTGTGACAGTTATCAAGCGGGGCTTTCTCTTGTTTATTAATTTGCAGGAGTGTGATTTAGGTCACAGATCCTGATGATCTGAAGGGATTGTTTATCTTGTTGCCACAGCAACTGCATGTATGCATTATGTCACTGCATCCTCATTAAATCCTATATGATATTACCAAGTGTTTTTATTTTATTTTTTAAATTTTTTTTATGTAAGCAGCTTTGACAGTGCAAAGAAGTAAACATTAGTCATTGACCCACACTGAACTCATTAACATGTGAAGTGACAGCTTAACATCTGCTTTCTGCCCCGGTCAAAGTACTTTCACCCATACAGTAATTACGTTACACCATTTTTACACTTGGTTTTTCATCAGTCTTCAGTAATACACTGATATTGATTGATATATAATGATCTAAAAGTTTGAATCAATTCCCTGTCCTTTAAATTCCAAGAAAAATAAAACTGCGGAAATATATAAACCTGTGGTTCACATTTTAATGGAGCAAGGAAAGTTTATTTGTATAGCACCTTTCTGTAGATAGATAACGGTCAAACGTTTTGTAACTTGAAACAAAGAACATAACTGACAATGAAGAAGTTGAAGCTGAAACACACCTTAAAACCGAAAAGAAAAAATACAATCAAGAACAGAGACCCATATATTTGATAATTTTTGCGTCACTTCTCCTGCATGTCTGTGACAGATTTTTAGCGCTCGGTTCCCTAAAAATAAAACTAATAGATGTGCGCTTGAATTATTGAAAATCTGCAATTCACTTGCGTAACTGCATTTCAGGCTTACTTCAGTTGTTTAAGCAAACATTTTCCAATGCATCATCAATGCGTCATTTGTCAAATTCACTAAATGTCAGATTGGTTGGGACAGTAGATTTCATAATAATTCATTTAGGCTCTAATGGATATTCTCACTCTTCCCTGGCAAGCTACGCATTTCCAAAACAATATTTTAGAGGCACTTTGTCTCCATCACTACCTATCACTCGCTACTACCACTCTGGCTATTATTCACAGCCACTCCATGGTGTGACTAACAGCCAGTACTTGTTGCATCATGGTTACAGCCACCAGCTGCACTAATGTTCATATCAGTCCCAGACCCGGCCCCTGTTAATAACACAACATGCTGCTGTTGTTGGAGTGCTTTTTAGGACCTCCTATTTATGGGACCATCATAGCTCCACCTCAGGGCTCCTAGGTGCTATATGCTGGAATGTCACTACTGTTACACAGATTAGCCACACTGGCATATGCCTGCTGCAGATTGGACGAGGTTCTGAACTCAGCAAGCAGAAAAAGCACCAGCGAAACGACCTTGTTTTTGTGTGAGGAACTGATTCTAGTTACGGACACTGGATTACAGACTTTGGGTATCGTGAATGGTTTTCGGACTTTTAAATGTCCCACCTTTCCCCAGATAAAACACATTGGCTTGTGGATATACATTTTATTATTGATCATTGGTGGTGTTGAAACTCAACATCCCTGATCTTGCTACAATATGTTTAAATAATAATCTTCACAAGCATTTTCAAACAATATGGCCCATAACATGTGATCAAACCTGTGACCTATAATGCATTTATGAGCCATAGTACATGCACGTATGACAAATGCATCATAAATGCTGATGTTGTTCATGACCAATGAAATGCAACAATGTGACCCTTCAAAGGAGAGCCGGGTGAAGCAGATTCTATTCTACTGTCTTGAAAGAATCCAGTTGGTTCATCATTTAGAGTGCTGACTACCAAAAGAACAAATTTTGCTCATTTTTCTGGCTGCCTGCTTCAGCAAACACATACTGTACAGTTAGGCAACAGCTTTTAAGTGACGTTTTAGAAACTAAACCCGCCAGTGTGCTTTTGATTGAGTCTTGATTATGAAGCAATATGGTATTGATTAGCTAAACTTTAAGCTATTGCTGAGGAACTGAGACATATGGAAGCCAATGACAGCATCCTGCTCTCATTTTTCACCTGAACTTCCATTTTCTGGGCCTCTGAATAATGGATGCAGGGGAGACAAATAGTGTCGTTTAACGCTACGGTAATTTCCTTTGAAGCTCGAATTTTGCCTTAATGCCCAAAGGGTCAGGAGAATCATTTCATGTGAATGCAAATGCTAGCACAGAGACTGAGTCATAGTAATGAGGCAGGAGGGGAAAACAAAATGATTGATCAAACTATGCATATGAGGTCTGGAACTGGTCACCGTCACTAGATTGAATGCTGCTCTTGCTGCCTGAGACTGAGGAAGACGATGGGACCATTCTGTCTGCCCTATGGTATTAGTTATTCCCTTTACACTAATCCCTGCTGCCATCACAGCTTCACTATTGACCATGAAGGTCACTGCAAAACCGAATGGTCCCCTTGCTAAAACGTTCAACTTCAACTTTGACACAAAGGGCTCAATTTTGGTGAGAACCCAAACGCGCCTGGGTGCAAGTGGGATTGCTAGTTCTGTCTTCCAAAAGCGGAATATTTTTTGCCAGCACCAGGTAGGGAGTGATCAGCACTGGGGCGGCAGTGTAGTATAATGGTAAGGGGCTGGTCGTTTCACAAATTCAATTCCCAGGTAGGGAAGAGCAAGGTACTTAACCTGCATTGCTTCAGCGCTTTATTGGGAAATTTGTATCAAAACACCAGTCAATTGACAATTGCCTCTTGACTGTTAAAATAGGGCCCAACGAGGAATGCATCATTGCATGTGAACTTCCATTCAGCAAGTGTACAAAGTATTATCAGGCCACCCTGTGAAGTTAAAATGTCCCAATTCATGGTTTTAGTATTCATCTTGTTGTCACAGATGTTAGAAAAATAAATAGAATTGAGACTTCAAAAATTAATGGAAGGGATTTCATATATTTTTGCCAGTAACGGTAAAAAAGGATGTTGCGAAATAGATAGTGTTCTATAACATCAAAGACCCCCGGAACACGGGCATTTACCTGCATTTCCCCATGCCTTGTCTGACAGGGTTTCACGTTCCGCTTCAGTGTGTTTTCGGAGACCTGGGTTCAGGATATCTATTCCATATAATGTTCTACAATTACAGGATAACTTCCCCCTCAATTTTCCAGTGTGGGCACAGCACTGCGATATCAAAGATGTTTCTCCATTCCATGATATACCCCGAGGCTGGAAAAACAGATTGCAGTTGTTCCATTATTTAGGCTTTTCAATAGATTGCTGTAGTATAAGGCATCGAAGGCAGGAGCTGGGGTGGGAGGGTGGTTTTGTGCTCCCCCAAGAGAACTTCTCACTAAATGTTTGAACGAATCCAACGTAAAAAAAGGATGTCTGATAATTTGTCATTATAGGTCTACCTGTAACCCATTTTGGCTGTACAGTGTGAAAATATAATTAAGTCATTTGCACAACATGATAAATGACTATTGCTGCATGACAATTAGACATGACAATAATGTAGTATCATTTTTACTGATTGAAAATTGTAATAAAATAATTTAATTAAAAAACAATTATTTAAATTATCATATTTTTCATAGGGCCAAACCCAATACTGCAATTGAAAGGATGTTTATTTTTTAAGATCTGCTATATAACACTTCTGAAATTAACATTGCGAAAATTGAGCAAAATCAATCTGAAGTAATAACTTTGAGCAATTGTGGCCCATAAGTGAGAAAGAGGAGAGACAGAGAACTTACCTTCCACTATTTGTCAGTTAATTGTCCTGAATGTGCATTTGATTGTCTTTTATAATTAAGAAGCCTATTTAGGTAAGGATCACCCAGCAGCAAATGATTCATTTTTACTTAATTATGTGTGCTGATGTAGAATTACCTTTGTACAATTTGCATTGAATAATTTCATGAGGTTTAATTTAATCTAATGACAAATAGACTGGCTGATTGGGTGACATCAGAGCAGAGGTAGGTTGATACTAGTCTTTTTGTGTGAGTTTCACAGTTTCACAGATGCAGTAATCAGCTGCTAATTAGGAACCCAAACTGGCATACATATTAACCATGAGAAGCAGCAACAAATATGGTACAGACAAAATATTAAATAGGCCATTGTTCTGGATTCAGCCAACATTTGTCCTTAATTTAAACTTAATATTAGATAAAAGTGTTCTTTTTTTAAATAAAATATTTTGTTTTTTGAGCATGGTATTTCATCTGAATTGCTTAAAAGATATAAATGGATTACATATACATAAGAGCAGTGTTAGTCTGTCCGCATCAGATAGAGCATCTGCTAAAAGTCTAAAATGTAAATGCAAAATTTCCAAATATTGATTTAATCTAGGCCATGGCTACAGTTTTGTCAAACACTTTTTCTTGCACAATGTGGATTTGCTCATTTTCCTAGTAACAGCAGGGATGGTGGGATGGGACCTCCATACCCCTAAATAAATAATAATAATAATAATAATAATAATAATAATACTGTTTAAATAATTTTCCCTGGATGTGGATGCCCACTCTCAGATATTAATATTTTCATAATGGCAATCAAATATGCATGTCTCTCTACTGAATGTGGTGTATTATACGGACTAAGCCAAACTAGTTGTGTAAATGTTAGATCATATGCCTGCATAGTGAACCACAGTTGAATATCCAGTATTGGACAGCCCTGTGCATGCTAACAAGCTCATATATATTGATTTCCAACTGAACCTCCAGAAGTACTGAGCTTGCTCTTTGTTTACTCCCCCTGTGGTACATGAATATGATTTCTGCTGCTCAATAACTTAGTAATGTAATAATGAGAAAACCATGAGGCGAGGTGAATTTTTCCACCCATGCTTAGAAAAATCTTAAATAATTACACAAAAAATAGTACTGGACGTGTGTCCAGATGCAAGCTAGTGTATGATTGTTGTACCCTTGAGCAAGGTCACTTATGTCTGTTATTCCTGAATGAGTTGTGGAATGTGTGGAATACAATGAAATGCAATGTGAGTTCAGAATGATAATGCTAACTGGTAACTAATTAAATAAAAGAATCTCCAGCAATGGTTTGGGCCGATTGGAAAACCTCAATAGTGCAAATACTCAATACATTTTTGAACATTTCCATTTTTTATATTTAAGTCGAAATCAGTAGTTAGATTATTCCTAAAATGTAACAATGTTCCTTCTTCATCAACAGAAATATCCATCGTTCAGCAGGGAGCAGTCATTTTGCAGCATTTTACTTTCCCACATATTGTCTGTTTTAATTCAGTTGTAAGGTGCAGTATTTGCACACACACATACACACACACACACTCACACACACACACACAGGCCAATTATATATCATCAACTGAATGTGCTAAAGTAATGTTTGGAATTGAATCTATACCGAAGCCACAAATGTTTTATTGTAAGACAGTTAATTTTCATCTGTAAATGGGGTGTCTGTAACATTACATGGATGATCAATACCATTGTTTGCTGTAATGAAAACAGTCATGCTTTATATGATTACATAACATGAAATGTGTAATATGATCACAAAACAAAAGGAAGCAATCATTACCGTAACTGTGTGTGCTCACTGCACTTACAGCCATAGGGCCCAAAAGCTATATCAAAATGAAAGAGTATCTGTAAATGTTCATTTTCAAGTGCGCTCTTATTTCATTGTATGTTAAACTGCCTTATTCTTATCAGAAATATCACTTAATCTACCGACTGTCTACCACAACTACTGCCTGGGATTCACAGAATTCCAACAGGGGTTGAGTTTAAAATGCTTAAAAGCATTACACCTGATCATTAATTTAGAAGCATCGCTACATGGACTGGGTTAATATTTCTCCAATCATCATAGCAGACAACTGGAGACAGGTCCCTTTAAGAGCTAATTCTCTCCGTTTACTCCTTTGTATAATTTCCTTGGCAGAAGATGTTGTTATTGATGGCTACTTAGTCAATCCACTTAAAAATGCATCTGCAATTAGCTGTTTTTTAATTGGTTCTGGTCATCCATCGATTCTATGTCCTTTGGTACCTTTTCCTTAATTGAATGAGGTCACCTTATAAGTAAAAAGATAATCATTCTCATGTCTCAAAGCCAAAGAAATATAATAAAGAAGATTACTCATTTCCATTTTTGAGCTTTAGATTATCTCTGTGATGATGATTTAAAGTGACAGTATCATTTAAAGTAGACAGCAAAGTCACTCAGTGAAGATATCTGCTTACAGCAGCTGACTTGAAATTCAGAGCCATCCTTGCAACTGTCGTAGAGTACAGTGCTCAATAATCCCATTAAAGATTTTAATGAAATTGATTATTTTAAAAATAAAATGATCACTAACTGTTTTACATTTTCCTATGTACTCAGAATTAGTCAATTAAAAAAAGGGATATTTTTTTTCTTCAAAGACGGTAACAAGAATACAAAATACTGGATCTGGATCATGGATCGATGGCATAATTAATTAATTTATCCATCTGGACAGCAGTTTATGAATCTAGACATATTTTGAAATAACTTGTCCACCAATGAAATGAAAATGCAGCCATGTTTGAGTAGCAATGTATGAGTAAGTAGATACGCAATTGTGGTGTGAATTTTCTCTCATAAGTCAGACGTCTTTGAATTCCATGAACTCTTCAGAGAAATTTCCAAAGAGGTGATGTGGCTGATTATGGTTGTGGGTCAGTTTAAGGTTGGGTATGGCAATGAGCTTCAGTCTGTGTAGTCTACAAAGGCTATATGCCCCTTTGCCTGAACTGGCATACACTAAACAATAACTACTCCATATGCTGTATGGACCTTACTACCATACATGAAACAAACATCCTGGCCTGATGACATCTCTGTGGACATGTCTGACTAATATCTTTTTGGAATTGATCTGTCAGTTGCCTAACCCCTTTCCTCTGGAACTCTGGCAACACCGATCAGAGAGTTTCATAGATATTTCTTGATCCAAACCTAAGAAAACTTTGATGGCTCACATTTCACCCCTTCTTGTGTAAGTAATTACACATCATGTAATGCAATGCTTGACACACAGACTTCAAGATTAATCACAGACTATATACAGTAGTGAAATTCCATGTTTCCATGTTTATTGTTCCTGAAACAAGACGTTGGCCCATAAAAAGAGATACTTGTAAAAAGACTAGTGCCATCATCACCAATGGACCATACGTGTGTTTAGTTTTCTTTTAATAATAAAGAGCATGGAGTTTATAAGAGTGCCTCTCCTCCACCACCACCACCCACCACAGGCTCAGTGTCTTCTAAAACATGTAATGCAAATGCCAATCTATTTGTATTTGTGCTCAGCCTGTATCAGAGAAAGGGGGGAAATATCAAACAGGACCATTTTTCCTGCGTAACATCCCATTTATTTAAGTATTTAAAGACTATGCATTATATTTGCATTATATTTCTATACCTTCACATACATCTACTTATCAGGGATATTCTATAAGGGTGGAGATAATAAAGCAATTAGATCATAGAGGATAAGGGTGCTTGAAGCGTGACACATGCAGATTGAAGTGTGACTTTTGGAATGGTGTCAGATTGATGCAACTTTTGAAATGTTACTTATTATAGATTATATTTCTCTTATGGCCATTTCCACTTTGTTTCAAAGTGTGCCTCAGTTAGTTTTTAGCAGACCCAGAGGGTTATCAGTAAAGTCAATACCAGCCAGCAACCATTTTTCTTTTTTCAGGCATTTGTTGTTGTAACTACATTACAATTACATCAAATCAATTTTTGATTTTCATTAATCCCACCATGTTTGCAATCAATTCTATTACCTACACACGCATCAGCTTATTGATTTTGACTGGAGGAACTTTTTGCAAGTGCACACAAATTAAATGAAAAGTTCTGTACTGAGAGGGATACACTGCTATCCTGCAAATGCGGGAGGCTTGCTCTGTTCTGATTAGTTAAGAGGGGTCAGTGACACCAATCTAAATAAAGTAAAAGTAGAGAACAGGTTGGCAGAATCCGAGTGAGCCTCACACTTAAATCATGGTATAGGCATTGAATGAGCAATATATAAGTGTTCAGAACAGATTGGCCCACGGAACAGTGTGTGTGTGTGTGTGTGTGTGCATATATATATATATATATATATAGCAGCCGGAGTGATAATTGACATAGAACTGTGATAAATAAATAAATAAACATGGTATAATTTATGGTAACAACAAGACTGTCTCTTTACCTAAAGTAAGTTTTTTATAAATACATTATTAATAATAATAATAACAATAATAATAATAATACAATTCAATGACAGAAGCAGGAACTTACTAAATGAGTGGACAGCATTCGTTTTTCAATCCTAAAGCTTTTTCTCTCAACAAAAGCCATTACTGTAAGTTCCTTTTTCAAACACATTATCAGACTTGTCAGCCAATGGCCTGTTGGCAGTGGTGCTTAATTGAGCGCCTAACTTGATCTTAATCATTTCCTTGACCATCTCCTTCCGTCGGAGCCAAATATCCAGAGAAGGATAATTGGCACTGTCAGTCATCCATCTCACACAATAATCACCTAAACAATTACTTTCCTGTCTTCCTTCTTCACTTTCTCAACTGGCGTTTCGCTGATAGTCATAGTAACAGAAGAGCAAACAGGGAGGTGAAAACAAGCAGAACAATTGTTGATCGGATTAAGCATTTTACTTTTTTCCAACCAAGAGTTGGGGGGTATGTTTCTGGCACCCCACCCCTAACAAACCACCATCCCCCATTCTCTACACCAGACGCACACAGCTAGTGCTTTTGATGAAGCCTTGGCATTCTGATTAATTGAGGAATTCCAATCCATTCTGCCCCCATTCAAGGGACAGAATATCACTGGCTGACACTAATGAGCAGCACATCCATGAAGTGAATCCGGAAACTGGCAAATCATTATATCCCCGGGTAATTCTGGAACTAGAAAACTCACCACAGTGACTAGACTGCCATGGTAAAAAATAATTACCCTGACAAATGTATGCTTGTGTAGTTGTGTTCTCTTACCTTTACTCTGTAATGTCTAAAACCATTAGATCAATTTATCATCCTATAATCATATATATAGTTTTCCATATTTCAGCTACATATTGCTTTTAAAAGATTGTTGGCAAGATCATATTCCCCTTGCATTTTTAGCATTTAATCATTCCAAAAAAACATGAAGGATTATGTAAGACATATTACATTTATATATATATATATGTAAAGTAAACTGTTAACCAGATTATAAATTAGCATTTCCAATGCATTGGCTGATCAAAAATTTAGCGTAATTGTCAAGAACAAAATCTGCATATAAACAGGAATCAAAATGTATTATTATTATTAGTATTAATAATAATAATAATACATATTATTACTTGTGATTAATTAACGCATTCATCACAAATGTCAGCACAGTTATGTTTATACATACATGTAGCAAATAGTATTCATTCACCTTTATACTGTAATACTGTATGGACATGAGATCCCCATTTTACATCTTTTTTTTTTTTTTACACTAAGCTACGGAAAAAAAAAAAAATCTAAAAAAGTGAAGTAGGTATTCAGAGCTGGCACTTAAATTTTGCCTTCTAGATAACTACAGTATAGCAGAATCTCACTGTGGGTAGAAAATGAAGAGAGTGTAACTTAATTTAAGCTCTCACAGATACAGTACTTATATTGCATGGCTGAAGTAAACATAGCTTTTCTCTATGATCTGATTAATCCTCATGAGCGTTTATCCTGGCGCATGTCTCTGTGTGTTAGTAAAAATTAGGTTCATAATCCAACCATACACAAGTCAAATATGTCGGGCAATAAGGCCGTGCATGTGTCTGCTTTGTGGAAGACGTGTATGCATACAGTAGCCTTGAGGTTATACAGCCATGTTTGATGCAGTCTTAAAATACAGGTCCAGATGCAGTGAGGCAAGGTTGGGTTTATTTGCCACCTTTATGTATGGTTTGGCCAGATATGATACTGTATGTAGGCCCCATGTAATATATTGCATAATTCTTAATATCTATTCTTGTCAATTTCAGCTTGCCCCTTTTAAACTTGAGTCCAGACCAGATGTTTGCCTACAAGAGGAAGGCATCTACTTAACTGAGTTCATCAGAAGTCATTAAGGTCTTCTATAAATCATTTCTAATTGGCTAAAGAAACCAGTTCACTGAGGGTCAGATGGAATTAGCCTTCTTAAAGTTAGATTTTCTTTTTGACTATTGAAAGGATGGACATTAATAAGATTCATTTTAGAATTAGTGTCTCAGAGAAACACTTTGCAATGGCTTTCACAATGAGTGCACAATAGAGTTACACTTGACCACTATGTGATGTTAGCTTTCCATCTGAAAATGACACCTTTAAACATCCTTGTTGATTTTTATTTATTTATTTGAGAACCAAAATTAGTGTCTCAGAGAAATACTTTGCAATGGCATCCTTAAACATACTTGTTTTTTTTTCTTTCTTTTTTCTGAGGACCATACAAGGATGTTTGTTTGCTAGCTGCAAGCATTCGTGACCATCTTATTATTCAATGATATCCAGCAGTACTTTTGGCCTTAAATGCATTCAGTTCTGATTACAAAAGAGATTTAATTATTCAATACTAATTTGATTAATACACAGCTAATTAGCCACCAGGCTCTACTCCATCAGGGACTGAAAAAGAAATAATGGGAATAACTGGAAATCGGGAGAGCGGGCAGAATTCACAATCAGATCGTCTGGTGTGCCATCAATTACCCACAGAGTGCCTGCTGTTATAATATGTGCCACTGTGTACAATGGCAGGAGATTGCAAGATATGAAAAAGAACACACACACACACACACACACACACATGCAAAGAGCAAACAGACTGATTGATGGTTCTCTTTATTAAGCCACAAACACCTGTCCTGGTACTTAAATCCCTATTCTGTAGCATAGGATTACATTCCAGCCAAAGTGACCACATGGCAACACAGTACGCTGACAGCACTGACCCATGAGTCTCCCATGGTGGGTCAGCTTTATCAGGTGAAAGCTAATATCCAAAATGGATCCAACAGCTTGCTGCCACCTCTAAAGCAAAGGTCTAATTAAGTCCCTGAGTGTACACAGTTGCACATGTATATTTGGATTTGAACACTTTAGATGACACGTGAATTAGTCACCTCTAATTGTTGCCAAATGGCTTTTCAAAGTGATGTGAATGTTAATTTGCAGCCGTTACAATATCCACACTGAAGAAACTATCCACAGGTAAACATCTAAATGTCTCAGATATGGAAGACTCAATATGCAGGACATCAAATGAGGATAAACCTCATTAAAGACACTAAGTATTAAGTACCAACTGCCCCGGAAATGTGCCTTGCTTCTTCCAGCTGTCTAGACATGAGTGTTTACCTGCTATTTATGAAGAAGCTGTTTGGTCAGGGACAGGCTCTGTCTATTGCTACCAATTGGGTGCGTGAAATATACTCAGAAATGAGGTACATGGACAGGTATGAATGTCGCCTGATATACTGATATCTCCTTGCAGTTCTCTTCTCTCTTTCTAAATCAACAGTTTTGTGGATTGAAGCCTCTCTTCCCTCAGTTACAAAAAATACAAATCCCACACCACAGAAGCAATATACTGTGTTTCAATATTAGACATTCTTTCAACTCCTCCTACACATTACTGCACTGTATCCTGACCTCCACACAGTGGGATATATTATTTAAGTTCTAGTCATCTCAGCTTCAATTAGATTTTTAAAATAAAAAAATAATTTTACCAAAATTAAGATACCTGTTTTTTTACCCCCCAGTCTTCACAAGCAATGCAATCTGGCAAGAAATAGATTTATATAAACAACTTCTCCAAGTCATTTAATGCAGACAAGTAAAGTTGTTTTCAGTCACTGCTGTGGTTAATGGAATGTCTAATCTTGAAATGAATGTTGAAATTTCAGCCTTCCCCTTCGGCAACACATTCATATTAAACTTATGGCAGCTGATTCTAATTACCTTAATGGTCTAAAATGGAACCACCGTGAATGTATAATTCAGTTAAAATGTATTTTTTAACCAGCTGTAATATGATAACCATTAGTAGCCATGCAGCATCATTATTGGTAATAGGTTCAGGTTTGAAAGATAGGAAAATGTCAAAAATGGACATGTGCTTTCAGTTGAAAAAGGCAAATATGTCTGTTCAAAGCCATCAATAAAACAGCATACATAATAAATGGTTCCCAATTTTAGTGCAATTCCTCCCCAAGACCAATAAAGACATTGGTTTTAGCTGTGGTTTCAGAGATTTATTCTTTTGTAATGGGTTGCCAGTCATACAATTCAAAAAATGTACAGACCCCAAAGATTTTCTTCGTCCTTTTTGTAGCTCAACACAAATTAAAGATAAAGAAGCACCTAATCATAGAGTGCTCATAAATTTATAAAAAGAGTGTATAAAATCAAAGCAGTAAATGGATGACTGTGTGGAAGGAGGGAAATACCTGTCTCCCTTTAGGTTAGTTGAAGGGATTTATGGCAGGCTGTAAAAATGCATGGGGTATGTGGTGTGGGTAATGCAGCCAGATGAGGCTGCTTAAAAGTAGCGTAGCCAGGGAAACACTGCCACTGTGTGTTGCTCAGGTCACATGACCACTGGGTACATAAAATTAATACCGTTTTATGTAAACTTCCAAGACTGTTGCTGACCACAGGTGAGTTTTTAGGCATTTAGAGCAAATGCTCTTATCCAGAGTGACATAACCAAACAATTCCTTAAGCAATTCAGGTGAGGAAGCTTGCTGAAGGCATCTCACCTGAGTGCTCCACCTGAGAAGCAAACCTTAGAGTCACAAGGCCAGCTACCTAATCCTCGCCTCCATCTGCTACAGTCTGCTTCTTTTGTAAATTTGATAGACAAGACACATTAAGTGACCTTGGTTTATATCTCTAGCTAAATCCAGCTTTGGCTTCCTTGATCACATATTTTACTTCCCCTCTTTTCTAGTCTCCCGCAACAGAAATACAATATGCCTAGGTCAAAAGAGCAGTTACTAAAGACCTTGATAATTTGATTCTCAAAGTCAAGAAGCCGCCCCTGGAATAACAGCGCTGTGAAATAATAGGCACCCTGAGCACTGTCACATCAGACTATCAGAACACTTTTAAAGTGATGGTGCAAATTCTTAATTAATCTAATAACTAGATATGTGAGGTCACTGACCCTTTTCTCAGTTGGCGCATGCCTTTATCTTCACCCCCAAAAAGTGTTTAATTGGAACCTATGATTGAAAAAGAATAAAAAATTAATAATAATATTCAAATTACAATAATTTGAATTAGTAACCAATTTATTTCAAACAATGTGCAATAAACCTTTCCAAAATAACTTTCCTCATGGTTTTTCTCAAAAATGTGTAATGCCCAATCATGTACAGTATACCAGCACTCATTGCTGGAACCTTCAGTATTGATTTGAGGTAGTACAAAATAAGCATGTGCCGTCCTCCAAAACATGCAAGCATTGCTTATCACACCGGACCTTGAAAATCAGGCTTGCAGAGACGAGTCAGAGGAAGACACTTCATATGCAGATTGCAGGCACCAGATAAATCATGCAGAGCCCCTCTGACTGAGCCATAAGCCTGGGTGATGCTATTGTCAATGATGCATGCCACAGTCGGTACTGACATGGTAAGGATTCGATCCCCGACCATGGAGCCCATAAATGCACTGCAATGGTGCCTTACGTGGATGCACCATCCAGCAGTCCCAAAAAAATTATTTAATATAAATTATAACTACGGTTATGCTCCAAAAAATCCACCAGTGTTATAATAACAAGAGGATGACACTGGACATAACACTAAGCCACATCAACAAAAAACAAAGACCCAGTCGAGCAAGAGAACAAATAAAATATATACATTGTAGTATCTATTCGTCGATTTGTACACAGTTGAAATGCACAGACACTACACTAGGGAAGTTAATGCTTTCTTAAAAAAAGGGGAATAATTTCTTCCCTATTACTGTCCAGATTTTATTTGAGCAAAAAATACAAAAAGATTTCAGAAAAAAAAAAAAGTGTGACCGAAAGAGAACTATGTTGCCTTCTTATGTAAACAAAGAAGGCAACCTTACTCTCACTATGCTGAGTTGCATTTAAGTCACCAGCATTCAAGTACAAGTCACAAATGTTAGTCAAAGTCAGGTTTGTGTCCCTGACTATGTTGCTAGAGTCCTGGGTTAAAGTCATTTTCTAAAATCATAGGTGTCAAACTTAACAAATTTTACTGGTCATTATATAATTTGAAAAAGATTTACTTATAGATTTACTTAACTAAAACATTGTATACAAAAAGCCTTTTTTCTTTTTGGACCTTGTCCGTAAGCCTTATCTAGTCAAAAAAATGTACCAGTTGTACTCAAACCGTATCAACAAGATCCATTTGACATTTTTGCAAGCTTCATTTTTCTGCTGCAGTTCAGAGGAAGAATTTGATCAGGTAAATGATACTGGTATTGAAATGTTCTATCCTCAAGTCAAGCAAATATAATCTACTGATGCTGAAGGTCAGGTGAATTTGAATGACATTTCCGATTTTGCATCAAAGGATAAGATGTAAAACAAGATCTTGACCACGTACTATAGAATTTCAGGCAGGAAGAGGTGGCAATCTACCTAGGAGCTTACCTCCAGGTGTGCAGCCAGATGGATTGCAAGGTCGCATACTGTGTCTGCCCTGATTAACTGTAAACCGTTCTCCAAGTTCTTCTGCTGAACGTGCAGTTTAAGAACTAGCACAGACTATGCCTTGCACCAGGACCCTCCAGAAAGTGTGTTCAAAAAAATCATAATACATTATCATGAGCTACTTATGGCATTACAGTTAAAACCTATTCTAAAACAAAAGGAGATAAAATATCAATGGGTCCATTTTTCAATCAACCAATCTCTGTGTTTTTGTTTTCCAGTTTTTGTCACACAGTGCTTCACAATGAACAGAGTACAGTTCATTAAACACTAACATTGTGAGGGAGGGGAAGTGTGAAGACCAGACGCGACCAAACAGGGGATCTATAAGTTACCAAAGGGGCACTCCAGTAACCACTGAGTCTCGTGAGAGACGAAATGAGAAGGGGGTGCTATACTCCTAAGGGACGTATCCCAAAAAATGAATAAACCCCTAAATGGGTAACTGAGGAAGAAGGAGTATATAAAGAAAATAAAGGAACAGGGAAAAGAAAAGAAAAACGACTTCGACCCGAAGCAGAGAAAAAGAAAATGTCTTTTCAAAAAACAAACAAAAGCCATTCTGAGGCCAACTAAAACCAGGGGGGAAACTAGTTAGTAAGGGGCAGAAAGGTTTGTGCCCCAACGGTGACACAATAACCCCTTAAAACCGCCAGCCTCAGAATCTGGACATATACCGTCCTAATACCTTTTTCTCAAAAGAAAAAACAAACAAACTGAAGTCAGAATTCTTTTTAAATTTCTTTGTTCTTAAATTCCTTACACCTTGCTCAGAACCACGACAGGGAACTGGCTAGAGCAAAACACGTTACACTCGAGCACCGTTCCACTGCCTACTGACGCTTTAAATACCCAGCCACAGGTGTGGCTGGTAATCAGCGGAAGATGTGAGCAACCCACAGGTGAAACCGATCAGAGGTAACCCTGCAGGAATGCATGGAATGTTCAAGCAGGAACAATCCTCCCACAGGAACCAAAAATAACGATTAGCTGAGTGGCTAATCTGCAAGCTCGAACTAATCGTCCCCACACCCCAAAATAACGATTAGCCGAGTGGCTAATCGGAATGCTAACCGCTGAGCCGGTGCAGGCACGGAAAAATGATCTACCTGCACAGAAACCGTGACAAACATACATAGGCCAACATTTTTAAGGGTGACCGAGCAGCTCACATAATTGAGCATAATTTACCAGACTGATTCTTATAAAGCCTATGGAACTCCTATTCAGAGATGGGGATTTGGTGGAACAGAGAACTCACTCAGAGTTCTCTGTTCCACCAAAACTGTGTTTTTTCAGTTCAGTAACTATTAAAAGCCTTCAGTTTACACTCAGAAATGTTTGAACCTGCATTTATTTCCCTTTGGGAATGATATTCCACTCCTTCCATGCACCTATGACTGAGGAGTTGTGACAGAGCCCTACAGTAGATTTTGTCCCATGAGGATAAGTGCTCCATTATGTCCTCCTTTTGTAGGTAAACACACAGGTAAACACAGGTTTTTGTCTGTTTACCCACCTATGCAGTTATTGTTAAACATAGCTTTGATGCATTGTAAAAGCTTCTCAACTGTTAAAGATCCTTACATTCTCTTGTAGCTTACTCACACTCTTGAAAAGTGCATTCCATTTTAGCTCATCATAACAGCCAATGCTGGCAGTGATAATGTGCTATTTGCTGATTTTCTTTTTCCCCTGAAGTGGGAAACAGGACTGAAAGAGACTTGACAAAATGGCGACTGCCATAAAATATCATTGTCATGATTTAAAAATGATTAATACATTGCTGGACCTTTGTGTTATTCAGTTCAGTATCTCCCTGAAGGGACAGGGAGTCCCCTTTCTTCCTCAACTCCACAACTAATGGTAAGAGAAAAACCGGACGTTCAAAAAATTCATAGTCGATGGCTGCTGATGCCAAAGTGGATCTGTTAAGCTGTTTAGTTAAAATAACATATTTGAATTCTTTATTACGTGAAAAATGTTAATGCAAAATCCCAGTTTTGATGCACGTATACTTCGATAAACATACCTGTGTCTGTATGACATTTATCTCAATGTGTATATTGTATAATGTTCTATTGTTCATGTGCACTGTTGGTGTAGCTCTATATAATTGTCCTGGGACAAATAAAGTATTTTATTATATCATATTTCACTGCATTTTTCTCTTAATTTGATTATTTTTCAGTTACTTCAAAATAACTGAATTTTTTTCAGTTATTTCAGTTATTTAAGTTGGATGTGGACTAAGAACCACCTAAGAATAGTTTTGTGGACAATGATTTAAGACGCAGTTTAGCTAGAACACGTTTGGTCACTAGTAAGCATTTTACACCAGCTTCCATAGTTCCATCAATCTGTCACAACACAAAGAGAACCACGTCCAACCACTGCACCCAGCTCCATGCATTAGCAGAAAATCTGTCATGTTTCAACCTAATGGGATCCATCACTCTGTCAGTCTGCACTGGGAGAGACCCCAAGAGAACAACGCCACTGATCAGGACTGACACCCCCCCCCCCCCATCGACAAACTCCCATGTGGAAATGAGATCACATCTCAGATTTGTCTCTCAAAGCTATATACAGTACATTCATGTAAATTCATTCCTTGTTAAATGTGATTAATGTATGCGTCTTATCTGAATAAAAATGAATGTGGTGTCTCATGTCTAGATTCTCTATTTGTATCTCACATCACCCTGACCTGACCTATTGGAGTTATCCTTTTGTATGTAAATAAGATTCTTCAGAGCCCACGGGCATTCTGTCAGTCACCTTTGGTTCTGGATTTCATTTGTTTAATAATTCATGAACCCAGATAATGGGAAGGGGGGCACTGGGTTTACCATTACCTTAAAGTACGTAAATAAAGTGTCAAAGGTGAAAAGAAACATTCTTGTACAAGTGACACAACCTGCTCTGAGTCTGAGCAGTCTCACATAATGGTATTCATGGAGAAACAAGATGCGTTGAGAAGATCTTTACCTTTCATTGATATTCTGCAGTTGGTGTACACTAAACATTACCTTACATACATTTTACATGTGCTCTTTTCTTACAATATTGGAAAACAGAAGTACATTTTCATGATTCAAATGAGAAATAGTGCTAAACCTGGCTATGACAAGCGAGCAAAGACACCACTAAAGCACTAGAACAGAGTAAAAATTCTAAATACATACAACCTACAATCACAAGCCCCAAGAATTGAAACGTAAAACCTTAACAAATAACCTAAAACCTTAAAAAATCCCATAAAACTAAATTAATACAGGAGGGAGTGCTATGGGTGGAGAGGGGAGGGGAACCAAAATGTAGTCTGATCAATATGCATCAGATGATAGCCAATGATTCTGTTGAGACAAATTTTGGTAGTGTGTTCCATAACACAATGGAGACATGCATTAAGACTGGGAGAAGTACACATGCAGGGAGGTGAGTTGCCTCAAGGTTGCAGAATGGAGAGGTCAGGCCAGGGTGTAGGGTTTCAAGATTGATTGGAGGTATGGTGAAGCAGTTCCACTCATTTTTTGTTGGCTAGGACCTAGGTTTTAAAGTTGATGTGAGCAGTAATAGGTAGTCAGTGAAGTGAGATGTATAACATTGGTTATACATATTCATACCCATTGGAGGACTGTTGTGGAAATTTAAGGAGGATAATCTAATTAGAATTAAAACTGATCTGACATTTGATAGCTGTACTTATACTTTAAGTACAGCTTAAATGACATGCTCCTAAATTAAACTTGAGCAACGAACTCCTTATTTGTTTTTAAAATAGAGGGAAAGGTTTGGTGCTGTTTTTGAAACCAAAGGCTAATGGGCTAGAGCTGTGGAGCCTAGCTGTTAGCATTAATACAGTGGAATAATGTATGTAATTGTTTTAAGCCTTGATGAGCTGACCTTTCCATGAACTAGCCAGATAACTTACTTTTACTTTTCTATGATGACTTCCTGTCTTAAAAGTGCCTGCCAAAATGTGTTACCTTTACAGGTTCTTTGCTAGGTCGCTACCTTTGGAGTGGGCTGATTTCCATTGGAGATGCAGCCATATCACCCAGATACATGAATACATTTCAGTAAATTATCACGTCTGGTTCATTCATTGCAATTTTCCTTGCTTTTCTAAAGGACACATCAACAGAAACACACAACCTGCTTGAATTATCATTTTAGTAGAATACAGACAGAAATGTTGGTCTGAGAAATCATTTTGTAGTATTACCAGTTCTGGGACCTGTCAAAAATGAGATGTTTTTTGTCACTGCATGTGTAGTTAAACGGGCTATAGTGTTTCGGTCAATTACCATTCTACTGCAAGAATGAGCTTATTCAGTAAACATTTAGTCAATTGTTGTTCTTTTTAAAACACATGCTTGCTTGTGCAGCCATCAAAGCATATAAACAGCCCAACATTTATTGTAGGCCATGTACAAATTATAATTTTGTTTGCTGGCTTGGACAGCCATCACACCGAAGCATATGAATAGCACATTTAATTAATTTCTGAAATGAAGTACCATCCTTATAGAAGAAATTACATGTATATATGAAGGCTAATGTAGGGTAATTCATAGAAGAAAGAGAGGTTTTTTCCCCTAACTCACCCTTCTCAGAGTAGCTGATCCTGCCCATCTGCGGCCTCTCAAGCAACAAATATTTTAAACTCAAGTCAGCTTCAATATTTCACTAGAGCCTCGATGGCACTCTTTATACTATGAAATATGAGCTCAGCTCAGCTGTTATATAAATCCTTGTTAAGTTGAGCATCAAATAGAAAGGAGCAGGTGGGTGTTCTTTGTTTGAAGTCCATCAGTGTAAACATATATAATACAAACAATAAAACAAGTAGTGTGTCATCCCAATCATCCCACAGCTGACCCCCCTCCCCCCAAATTGTAATTTGAATGTATTAAGCTCCACAGCCATGAGATGTCATGTGCAGTGAGATGCAAAGGCAATCATAAAGGGAAGGGTCTCTGTGGGGGGCAGGCAGGAGCGCTTTCTGCCATCCCTGCCTCTTCAGCGCATTCACCAAGATCTCCCAGCTTAGCTCTGTAATACTTCTGTCAACAGGCCACTCGTTTGCCTCAAGAGACAGTGCTCGGATGTGAAGGGGCCCCATTGCATGCTGGGAAGGGTTAGCATGGGGAGAAAAGCCCTCGTGTGACAGTTATTTAAAAGTCAGCTGAGCCCCAGCCAGTTGGCGGTGAGGATCAGGACCAGGGGGCAGCAGCCAGCCCAAGCGGTAATTGAAATGTGTGTTACGCACAGAAAGTTCTCAGGCGGCAGCCAATGAGACGGGAATGTGATGTGTGTCATCAATCAGCTGCTTGGCCTTACAGCCCAGCCCCCTTCTTTCTCTGCTGAAATTACCAGAAGAAAACACACCAGCGGTGCTCACACTGACTGCTGACAAATCTCGGACGCAGTCCCTGGAAGCCCGTGGACAATCCATCACCATGGCTGTCACCCGTCTGCCATCTGCCACCAACTGCCTTCTACCTGGGTTTGCCTTGCCGTATGAAATGGGTTGAAACATATATGTTTATTATATTTACACTACTCCTCTGCATTACCACTTTTGGTACAAATATATAAAGATTTTGTCTGACTACAAGAATCCATACTCTCGCAATACAATACAGATAAATTAAAAAGTTAAATTTACGTACCTTAATGTAATGTTGTGGGAAGTAGAGATACAGTAGATCTATGCACATGACAGTCCTGTTTACAAGAAAACTCCCTTCCCATATGCATTGGGTGGAAGGCTTGCTTGTCCAAAATGAGTTAAGTGGAAAAAAAGCCACAACAAAGACATACACATAATATTTGAGACAATTGTCTGCAACATACTTGTCTGTAGAGGTGATCATACTGTCTCAAACACACACACACACACACACACACACACCATCATTACATTATATTCATATAGCGGACCCTCTTATCAAGAGTAACTTACAATATAGGAGAAAAGGAAATGTACCAAAGTACAAATTTGATGCCCAATAGTCCACCGCAGCTTTCCATTAAAAACAAATAAAAATAAAGCTTTCCATTTTGCTTGTGTATCCAATGTTTTTATTGGCTAATGAGCCTAAATGTCCAATGGGGAGACGTATTGTTTGTGGGCCTGGAACATTTGTGATGATGTAATTGGCTGGAAAAAGAAGAAGGAAAAAATGCTAAATCCCCTAAATTTGGGCCTTTACTGTGTGGACAAAATGTGCATTCCGTGGACAGATTATTCATGGGAATGAACCTTATTTTATTACTGACTGTCTGTCTTTCATTATAAGTATATAAGTTATTATTTCACACAATAATATTTGGCATAGAGTGTGACAGAATCCACCAGCGTCTGGGATTCTGCTGGAGAGAGGCACTATTCTTCCACAAGATCAACTCATGCCTTGTTGATCAAGGTGGTAATGCTGTCCCAGACGTCATTCAAGAATCTCCTATAAATGCTTGGGTTAAGATCTGATGACTGAAAAGGCGCTAACATAGGGGTACCATTGTTAGCATAGCATGAGGATAGTGCACACACTCCTCTCAGGAAGAAATGCTACAACATGGGATGCATGTGATCTGTCAGAATACTGTATAATGTCTGTAATAATAAGTGATGACTTTGCCTTCTAAACTGTCAGATACATCCACTGTTAGAAATAAGTACTTTTTCGGCATGCACCACAAGTGCATTTGTACATTTGTTGAGAACATGGAGAAGGATAATTCAACTAACCATATCTGCTCAGTAGTCCATTGCCAGTACTCTTTGCATCAGTGCATCAGTGCACCAGTGTATACTCTGCAACCTGACTTCAGTATCCTTCGTTTTTACAGAACTCTATGAATGAAACTACTTAAACGCACACTGGATACATTTTCAGTTGATTGATTTAGTCACTCACCTGTTTCCCTGAAAATTGTACTAATGTTCAGACAGCATGAACCAGGAGTATGCACTTCTGACCACAGTTGCCCTTTTTTATGATCTCCTTCAGGGTTGAGCTGTCTTCATCACCAAATCTCTTGCCAAATGCACTCCAACAATGACCCCTTTTTCAATGTCAGTCAGGTCTCATAACAAGCTTGCTCAGAATATTTGTACATGATCCAGAGCATGCTGGGATGTTAGGATGTTAAACTAACCTAGATTGAAGTACCTGTAAATGTATATAATTGTTATCTCAGTTGTGGTAATTCCACAAGATCAAGATATTCTTGATGTCAAGTGATACCCAATAGTTAAATGCAAACAGTTAAATGAACAGACCGGAACATTACACATATTTAGGAATTGCTTGTTCTTTCTTTGTGCATTGATTCATTTTGACTTCATTTATAATTGCAACATTCTTTCTCAAAGTAAAATGTGATTTAACCTCAAGATGCTAATGTTACAGCTGCATCTGTAACATTTTTGGTTTGGCTTCCAATTTAAAAAAATCAGGTATTGGAGTTGATTAAAATACTATGGTGAGGCTGGTTAAATAACCATTCAACAAGCAGCTGTTTTGGAGGGTAGATGAACTGTACAGGAACACAGTGTCTCACTTGCTGTACTGTTTTTAAATGCTGGTTTTTGGCTTTACCAGCCTCGTTCCACAGAATTCAGCAAATAAGGTCAACACATCAAAGCATACCAATAGGTTAGAGTTAAAGTTGTTGAAAGTTCGACTAAATGTTCCTTAAATTGTCATTAGTGAAGAATCACTGACAGTTTGTGTAGGCAGAGGTCATGGTGCATAGGTAATTAATTCTTTAAGACAAACTGCTATATTTGTCTTAGTAAAGAAAATACTATTTCAGAGGTTAAATGTGACTTAATTCAATGATTGGACCACACCTTGGTGAGAAAGGTGAGAAAACAGCATGCGAAATCCAAATTAAAAACTCCATAATGTGTGGTTGACATTTATACAATACAAATCCAAATGATGCACAAAAGTAATGACCCATGTGTGAGGAGTGATAAATAAAAAAAATAATTTAAAAAAAACCTCTTCGAAAGTCTTTACATTTCAGTTGCATGACATTTACAAGATCAAAAAAGCATATTATTGATTTATAAAAAAAAGTGGCATGGGTCTCCCACAATTACTGATTTTTGCTGTAGTCATTAGATCATATTTGTCCACATATTTCATCTCAGGGACAAAGCGCTGCTCATATTTACGTTCTGTTGAACATGATACTTGAAACCACATAGATTCCTAGTGTAATCTTGAGCTTCCCACAGGCCAGTGAATGCAATTCCATCTAATCATACTTAATCCTCTTTTCACTGTTCCGCATTAAAGGCAATGTGTGACCATTCCAATGAAAATCAAGTTTGTCACCAGTGCAACTGTGGCTCACCTCACTTTATCTTGCAAGGGCAGCCAAGCATGAAACATCATGTGTCAATTCTGCATAATGTCAAAATTTACATAAGGCCCCATGTGCAATGTGTTTCAGCATATCTCACATGCAGCTTTGCTTAACATAAACAAATAATTATTGTTGCAATCTAATTCAAAATTAGACTAGACCAATTCAAAATTTGAGGACAGGACTGGATTATGCCATGGACATGCTCTTGTTGGCACCCAAGCAAACTATAATACAAAGCAGTTGGGGGGTTAATCAGACCAAACTTTTTGCAATAAGACTGGGTTTTCAGGACCTCATGCAGTTTTGAATATGTCGTGCACCGCCATTCTGAATTCATTTTTAATTCACTTGGCTTTCTAGGGAGAAAAAAAAAACTTAAAATTATTCAGTCACTTTACTAAATTAATCTTGATCAATGCCAATTTAAAACAAAATTTTGTGATTTAATTCAGATTTTCTTTGCAATCCAAATGTGTTGTAGGCCTGTCACATTTTTGCAGTTTTCCACCAATTTTGGAGAGCACAGCTATCCAAAATTGGTGGCGGGAGACAGATATTTCTTGGGCCTTGGAGGTAAGACCTTTTACAGAGCCTAATAATGAGGAAATGGGCATCAGCTGAGTGACTCCAGTAGTTAGTTCATCTCTGTCTCTGAGTAAGGCTGACACTATCCATGGTCCTGCAGGCCTCTCAGGTAGCTGGAGCACTGGAGGCACTGTATGGACAGCATCACCATGAACACAGGAGCAGCCTTCTTTCCTGCCAACACTTCCTGGTAAAAATTCTCAAAAAATTGAAAATTATGTTCTGTTATACTAATATTTAAAACTAACTGATCAGAGAAAAGTATCTGAATGAACAAGTACCACATTTTATTCATAAAATCAGTAATATTCATTCACGGTACATAATAGTTTTTAGCCATTAATTAAATCAGAGCCAGTGACTAAATACTTCTAGTACTACTAGAATATAAAATTGCTCTAGGATTACACCATTAATATATGGATTGCTCTATTTGTGACCTGCTAAAATTAAATTACCAAATGAAGAGAAAAGAAAACATCAATTCATATGTGTGAAATGTCAGCACTTGCTCGTCTCTGAATATGAAATTAGACAGCAGATTCAGGTATAAACGACTTAATTTCCTGTCAGTGCAAACCTAATTAAATTGGTGTTTATAACCTTGAAAATGAAGGGAAGCCATAGTACATTACATCACTGACAGTACACATTTAATTTTACAGAAATAATGTTAATGTTTCCTTGTCACAAACAGCAAATAAAGTTTATTTGGCGATACAGTGATGTCAAATACACAGTAGACTGAGTTAAACAAGTACTTTCCCAGATATGTTAACCTTCTGCACATATGTCTGAGGGAGTCATAATGGCTGCCTCATTCGCAAGAGGATTTTTCCAGGTGGAATGGCAATGCTTAGATGGGCATAACTGGATTGCCTCTGACTGAACAAATTATGCATTAACTAAGAACTTAATTGTATCAGTTTAGCAAGTGATTTAGAGTAACATTTAAACTCTGGAGTATAGCTGGCATCATACTTCAGAGTCTGTCTGAATTTGTTCTTGATGGTGAATGGTGGACCACTTGTGCTTCTTCTTGAAGTGAATCCTTAGAGTACTTATCATATTATTTTGTTATCATTTATTTTATTACCTTATTTCATAAAATGAGCATAAAAATACTGACCGTTTAGAATTCATAATTGCTATTTTCAGTGAAAGAAAGAATGTACGTTTAGTGAGTAATGGTTCATATATTAGCTAGTAAACTAGAAACACACTTATGGAAATTTGTGTTTGATCTCTGTATCAATTTCTCTTCTGAGAACTGTAAAATAAAGTGTTTTTGACACTAGTGCTGCAGGGTACTGCTTACAAGTTTTCAGAAACCCAGCATTCAGTAATGTGTACATCAGCTGATGTCTGTGGTTAAAATCCAGAGCCTGATTCTCTGGATTGCACTTCTTCAGGAGATCTGGCATAGATTTCAGATGTACTTACTGTAGATTATAATTATTTATTCAGGACCTGGCAGTAATAGGCCTGATGTACTTTGTCAGAATTAGTGAAAGTTAAGATACTCTATAAAATATTTAATCGGGAATGGAGACGTAAATATGCAGTAAGGAGGATGTAGAGGGAGCCCATTAAAATGGCAGAATGCACTGTACGTTAAAGGTTGGCCTCTCACGCTGAAAGAAAAAAATGGGATTCTGAACAGAAATTAATAGCTTAGTGTAGCTCAGACTGTAACTTCATGTTTTAAATCAGTGCTTTAATGTCCTACATACTTTTATAATACGTCTGTGTGTGTGTGTGTGTGTGTGTGTATATGTGTAGGTATATGCCTTTAAAACAAGGATTTTTTTTCAGGTAGTAACCTGCTTTTGGGCAAAAATAAGCATCAACCTGGGGTGTCAATTTCAGCCCTCTTTTGGGGGAGGGGACCTGCCTTATTATTTCTTTTGCTGTTACCTCTAGTGGTTTTATTGATAGATGTTTTTTTTTTTTTTTTTGCTTGCATCAAAGTGCGAAAAATCTAAACTTTACAACATTGAAGGTGTTGCAGCTGGCTAACACACAAGCTTTGCCATCTTGCTACCAACTGCTGTTAGCTAACTCTGATATTAGCATGGATACTGCAACTTCACATCAAAAAATGTAGAAAATATTGAATATTGTCTTAGGACATCTGCTAGGCTGTCCTTACAGCTTTCTGTTCTATGTCCTGTTAGCTTTCATGGTAAATTAAATATCTTATTCTTACAAAACTAGAAAACTAGGTTAGTTATGTAGCTAGAAAGTTATTGTTGCTTAACTAGCAGTAATTTACCTCAGAACCAGGTAACAGTAGCCCAATGTTATGCAATCCTGTTCTGTACTTTGTTTCTAAAATTGTTTTTTTCATTTCCACTACTCTTTTGGAAATAAATAAATAACACAATATATTCAATTCTTAATATCTGTATTGTCTATTTTACCTAATATGGACTTCTTTTTAAGATGAGTCTTAAATAAAGTTGAAATGAAAAATGAAATGAATTCTGACTCATTTACTGCTTTCTATATTTAATCTTTGGAGTGGAATTGCACTCAAAACTAACATTAGCCTATATTTACATGTATGATGGGGGACAGCAGCACTTGCAGATTTTGCCAAAGGCTTTGCCTACCCTCATGCATGGGTGTAGGCATCTCTCTGAATAGCATTATAATTACTAATGTGGGTGGAAGTCAGCTTCTGGAATTGAGTCCAGTAGTTGAGCTGAACACCCCTGTAAAAATAAGGAAAGGAAGGAAAATATTTTTTTATGACTGTCTCTTCTGTTGAGAATCAGATATGTAAGCTAATTTTTGGTCCTTCATAGTTCAATGCACTTCAAAAGTAACATTAAAAGATGGTAATTACCTAACAAGGGACTCCCCAGAGACAGTTGTTCTTTTCAAACCGACCTTTCTGGCTGGGACCTACTCAAGAATAAAAGTGAATTACTCTAAACAGATTCCCTATCTTTCAACTGGACATTGTTTGCCTATTTTATTTAATTTTATTCATTTATTATTATTATTTATTTTATTTTTTATTTTTTACAAATTTCCACTGAATGTACTAGAGATGGTGAAGAGGGTTTCATATTATTAACTGAGGATTAGCATCACCATTTATAAACTTAACTCAAGATGTTCCACATTATTAAATATTGCGTTTACAAATGGAATATTTATGCATTTTTATTTTACAGTGGATGGCTTTTGATTGACATTTTCCATTTTATCAGTAATAGAAGCTGTAATAGAAACTTGACAAAAGTTGGACCAGAAGTACCAAAAAGCAGCACTTCTGATTTAAGTTATATTTTAGGTTAAACAAAGGTGACCACAGAAATTCTACTTTGAATAACTGTGTCCTGGAAACACCAGTGGACAATGTTGATAGTATATTGCAGTATTTGTGAAAGTGGAGGTGTCTTCTCTACAAACTGGAAAAAGGCATGCTGGTACTTCTGGGGAGCAGTGCTGGGGAGTAGATGAGTCTTCATTGCTGGATTTCATTATTTCAAATCAATACATTTGTTCTTGGCTCGTTACCTCCCACATAGCCAAGGGCCAGAGTGAAGTCCACTTCATTTTCAAGCCCACTCTCTTCTCCTAAGTAAATATCAGTATGAGGATGAAGAATTGAATCCAAATATACACATCATATTTCAAACAAAACACTCAGCTGTTATGGTTATTTCGAAGTCCTTCTTCAACTTGAGTAATCAAAAGGAACGTATAGAAATGAATAGCATATTATGAATAAACCAATAAGATGTTATTTTTGCTTTGAAATTGATAATATATGAAGTCCTAAAATTAAAATAGGAATGCATCTCCTCTTATGCTCTCACTTCAATATAGAAAAATGTATATAATAACTTTTGAATTTGTATTTCAAGGACTATCAATGACATTCCATAACATGGAATTGGTGATATTGCCGTTTGTTTTCACAGGGAATTATTCTTTTTATTTTGATACACATGTGCTTGTACTTGTTCACAGTGTTTGATCTGCTTACACAAAAAAATTAAGTAACACTACTTAAACAAAACTGATTTTATAACTTACGTAACATTCAAAACTATAATCAAGATGCTACAGGGCTTTCACAGTATTTCTTACCATATTGTAAGGACTTCAAAGCTAGGATTATGTTTGATGTTGACCAAGCCAACAGCAATAGATAATTTATTATAGCCATGATTCATCACCTGTCAAACAGAATAAATAATTTGTTAGATTTTCTTGTGCAAATGGGCATTCATTTCGTGAAACAATAGTGTATTTCAACATTGTACATTTGACCTTAGTTTTAACTTTTATAACTGTAAACATGATCAATGGCAATGCTGCCTCCCTGCTACAATATTGCCACATTGACTTTGCCTAGTTTTCATTTGCTTATTGTAGTGTTTCTCACTGAGCCTTTGGCCTTAATCATTTAAATTTTGCCCTTCACATTTACTCAGAAACACACTTTTTTCCCCACAATCACACCTTGGAATAATCAACAATCATCACGATTAATTAAAAAAAATGTTAACAGGCATCAAATCAAAAAACTAAACAGGCAAACACACACACACACTCATCTAAAATTATGGTCATTACTATGGAGTTGGTCCACCCTTTGCTGCTATAACAACCTCCACTCTTCTGGGAAGGCTTTATATTAGATGTTGGAGCATTGCTGCCGGGATTTGTTTCCATTCAGCCAGAAGAGCATTAGTGAGGTCAGACACTGATTGGGTGATTAGGCCTGGCTTTCCAATTAGTTTAGCTTTCCAATTGATCCCACAGGCGTCGCATGGGGTTGGGGTCAGAGCTCTGTCCAGGCCAGTTAAGTTCTTCCACACCGTTCTCGACATAACCATTTATTCTTGACATACCATCTATATAGAACTCACTGTGTGCCTGTGGGCATTGTCATGCTTAAACAGGAAAGGGAAAGAAGAAAGTATTTATTTAAATCATAGTATAGTTTACATTTTTATTTTTCCTTAATTTGTTGCAAAAGACAAAAGATACTTATGAAAGAAAGGGTATTTCATATTCCCCTGCCTCCAAGACCAATGTGATTTAAACATTGGTCACACTCTCCGGGTCTCTCTGTTTAATGAGCAATCTCTAAGAAATAACAGTGATGAAATCCAAACAAATGGACGGCTACTGTAGTAGTGGGCATACGCCAGGTAGAGTGTGTATTCACAGCGGTAGGGCCTGGCATGTGTAACAGATAACAGCGGGCATAATTCACACTAATGCCGCCCATACATCAAGTGCCAAGATGGGCCTCGGCTGGTGGCGTGGAGCTCAGCATCATGTGTCTGGAGTTGATGTATGCGAGCAGCAGGGTGTTGCAGCATCACGAGGGATCAGGAATAAACCTAAATTTGAAACAGTCTAGCTCAAGAATATCTTTCCACGTCCGGGAGGAATTTGATTATACGCATTTATCTTTCATTGTTTGTGTTCTAATATTGCTATTATATCTGACATACATTGAGGGTGAGGCTATCAAGTCAACAACAATGTTAATGACTCTTAAAAGTAAATTATAATATGAGCTTGTTATGGAAAGGACACATTGGTTTGCTGCTTATAATGTAAAAAAAAAAAAAAATCTACTGTGGCACTAAAATGGCAGTAATTAATATGAGTTAGTCTTAATCTTAACATGAAAAGGTGAAAGATTGTAAGATTATTGGATTTATCTTCCAGCCGGCACCTAGTGTGTTGCGAGCCATCGCACTGGTGGAAGGGTTACATTTTCAGCATATATTTTGATCTTTTGAATTTTAAAGGTTGTGTTTACATAAATTGATGTAGTTTTTTTGAAATTCAGTATTATAAACATCCAGAAAAAAGTAATTTCAAATCTCAGTGGTGGCCAGCTTCCTTGCTCTGTCATATTTTTTGCATTGACTTATTTTGTCTCCATTCCCTTGTCCCTGAGTTGCATAATCTTTTGCAAAGCTATCTTACGAGATACTTAAAAAATCAAACACCGATTTAATCAGGAAGCTGCCATATTCCCTTGTTATAGAAAGTCAAAGGTAATGTATCTATGGAGGCACAGCCATGAGTCCAGCCCTATTTTAGTTTCACTCAGGTTGATGCCTGGGAGATATTCCCAGTAATTGCAATATTTCACAGCATTTCAGCCCTCATTATTGTTTCTGTCAGAGGAAAAAAGAGGCCATGGTGGTCAGTCTAGTCAGTTATCTCATTCTTTAGTAGCCTGAGGCCAGATTCAGCACACTGTGTGGTAATTCCAGTAGCACACCTTTCCCCAGGCCATCCACACAAAGCATTCACCAGATACCAATGATGAACGCGTGAGAAACACAACTGACACAACTGACCTAGTAGTTTTTTATAATTTAATTTTAACAGGGAATGTTTCTAATTTATTGGCATACTTAAAATTATTATATAAGCATGTTTTATGTATTTATTTATTATGTTTTGAACTGGATATGACTGGAGAAAGGAAATGTGATGCAATGTTTTGCTACACAAGCAGGGTACATCAACAGTTGATTACAGTTAAGATGCCATATTACTGCAGTTGCATTTAAGTGAATTTCCAGTAGCAGCCCCTTGACAATTGTCTACAGCAATTCCCATTGCCTGTGATTTATGATTTGTATATAGCTTCACCAACAGTGATGGCCAGAAAATGCATGGCAGCACGCAAGATGAAAAAGGTTCGCTGAAATAGTTCAAATTGGTGATCAGCCTCATGCAAAGAGAAACATGATACTCTCTAGCTATAATAGCAATATAATTAAGGTTTTGGTTACTGTATCATTAGTAAGCAATCTGTCCGACACAAGAAAGATAAGTCATAAAAATTAATTATTTATTTACATTTTTAGCTTCAGTCCTATTATATGAAACAGAATTACATACATAAATTCTCATTAGTAGTGCACTTGAAAAGCAATTATGGGGACAAGCAATGTTAGTGTCACTGTAAGTTTACATCTCAACAAAAACACCTTTTCAACTTACTCACAAGTTACTCATGCATACAAAGTACTGTCTACAAGACACCTTGCTAAATCTAGGCCTGCCATTAAATGTATTTATATAAAAATGAGGCCAAGTTTGGCTATCTTAGCTCACACAAATTAAATTAGCTCTATTTATATTATGCATATAGTCCAGTACTAAGATCTGTGTCCACAAAACCAGCCCAATGTTAACATTTAAAACGCCTGTTACAATGAATATGATGCTGGTAGATTACAAGAGAGATTGTATCACTTTGATTGTAGATTGAAGACAATAGTTATACCGAATGTTGCATGCAGATAAATGGGAGTAATGAGAAATAAGTTTTCAATTGTAGTCCTGTTTTAACTAAAACCCCATGGTGCATACAAAAAGAGAAATCACATGGAAATACTATAACAATTTTGCACTTTACAATCCCATAAAGCTTTGCTGAAGTTATACTAAATCAGCTATATTCAAGCAGAATTAAACTCATATGCCAAAAATGTTACAGACTGAGCACTGGTAAATTCATATTATGATAAACATACATAGGGCATGTACTGAGTGTCACAATCTTGTCCTCTTTGTAAAACTCTTTGACTATAGACAAAAAAACTCCAGTTCCCCTGTCTGTCAATTTACAGTCAGCCCCATGTCATTTCTAACAGGTTAGTGCTCTATTGCAGCTTAATATGTACAGGACAATTCTACCTGGGATTTCGATCAATAAAGGGCTCATTCTGAAATTACAAAGAGGGGAGTGATTTGCATATGTCCTGTCTGTGTAGCTTCTTAAGAGCTCCCCACATAAATCAATGCAATCAGTCCTGCATCAATCCCTTTTGACATGAAAAGAATGTTCTGACCGTCCCCTCACCTCTCCACTCTCTTTTACCCCAAAGTGTGCCAGGCATCACATGATAAGACAGCCAGGTTGTTGGGCCTGTCATTTCGGCTTCACACACATCCTTGTGATTGTGCAGAGAAAGTGTGAAAGTGGTAGCATGCGCCATCCCCATAAACAGCACACATGAATAAGAGGGCGATAAAGCATAAAATGTCCTTTACAAGTTCCCACTGCATTAGCCAAAGTAAGCAGTCATGTATCAAGTGCTCAAGGTTGGGCCCTTTTGTTAAGATAATTGGGCCGGTAATTATCTTAACAAAATTTCTCTTTCTCTCCCAATTTTCATACAATGATGTCATCATTTAAGCAGTTAAGATATATATATATATATATATATATATATATATATATATATATATATATATATATGTGTGTGTGTGTGTATATATATATATGTATAGTGGAAATGTGAAATTGCTTTTGAAACAAAAAACATTGAGTAGGAACTACTTAACTTTGTCTCTATCAATCTCTATCAATTCCACAGAAACACCTGCATTTTATCTGGGATATCTTTGTTGGTTTTAATTTTACTCCTGAACCTTACTCCTGTTTGTCCTCTCCTGTTCTTAGCTTGCACATTGGTGTGTTCTTGTGAGTTTTCACAATCTCCATAAAATAGAGAGGGTACAGACAGATCCAATAAGAAAAGGCAGTGTAATATTTGTTTTGTTGTTGTTTATCAATTGCAGTTGTTCTTCCAATGAAAAAGGAAAGAGAGAAACTTTGTTTTTTTTTCTTCTTTACATGTGTGCTACCAGCAGGGACTGAAGCCAGTGGAGGAGTGAGCATGTAATAAGAGTAATCATGGGCACAGATAAGTGGTATGACACTGAGACAGAATGGAACTGCGGACAGATAAAGGATACAGTGAGGCTCCACGTGGATTGGCATGAATCTTAAAGACACAGCGTGCAATGAATCCCAGATCTCTATTGAGATTAATGTCTTAGTCTCTTCTTATTCTGGGGGAAAATGTGATATTTTTCACATTAAAAATGTTCTGTAAAATGTCCCTTCACGATTAGGTAAATCCATGGCCTTGACAAGTTACACAAGCATGTTGATATCATAGAGGAATGTGACAGCAACAGATTTGGGATGATAAGCATGTATTATCTTAACCTCATGTGCACTTCTGTGAGGTACTGTGAGGGGAATTAATTTTTCCTGTCAGACTGTCAGATTTTCAGCAAATCCCACTGCTTCAGGCACCTATGAGAATGCGTTAGGACAGTAAATATGGGGATTCAGAAAAGGTTGTACTCATTCCAGATGTCAAATTAATAATGATTGTCTTGTTAAAGAAAGAATAAGTCAACCCACATCGTGATCATAATTCAGAAATGCAAATGGAATTACAATGCATCATTCTCTCTTAGAAAAGACAATACAATACCATGCTAGAGGTACATTGTTTATTGTACTGCAAAAGCTTCAGACATGCTATGCTAAGGTGCATCCACTACGTAACGTGAGGTAGTTGAATCCTGGATATCACTTTAGTTTTAGAGCAGAAAGTGTGGGGATAGAATGAAGTGAACTACATTACTACATGGGAAATGCTAATGTAGCCATTTGAAAAAAGCAAAGCTCATCATATCCAGAAATATGGGAAGGTGAAATAATGAGATAGATATGCCTTAGAGATTATAACTGTACATTTATAAATAGCAGCCAAGGGAAAAGGATTTATTTAATCTGGCAGTGCTCTTCTGAGGAAAGCAAAATACTGTCTGGACCACATTCAGGCTATTAAAAGTTGAAATATAAATTTTTTTTATTTGTTTTGTTGATGAGAATTCCTCACAGATGTAAACATAATTACTTAATTGATGTATGCCAACTGAGCATAATATCAGAAAACAATTTCTGACAAATCAGAATTTTGATTCTGGATATGTTTCAAATCTGCCCTTTCGTGTGTCTTGGTAAAAGATTGCCAGTTTTTCTATTTATTTAAGGAAGCTGATTTTGCAATCTGCACCAAAATGTAGAAAATTAAAAAATATTTTTAGGTAGACTTTGCGGTAAATACCTCTTCTGACATGGATGAATGCAGTTTGCAAAACAGTAGATAAAAATAAAATCAGATCACCTGAGATTTCTAGGGCTAACCTTGGTTAGGTTTGTAGGTCCTGGCTTCATGAACCACTGAATCGATATTTTGACTGAAGGGGGAGCTTGAATTTCACTGAACACTGCTGTTTGTTGGAGACAAAGAGATGGTAATTATGTGTGTTAACCTGAAATATGTCATTCAAGCTCAATGAATCTACCAGACTCTGTCTTACTTAAAATAAAAATACAAGTGCAAAGATTATGGATTGAAGTATCACCAGAAAGGGAAACATACTCCCAATAAATTGTCAAAACACTTTGATTAATAATGGCCAAGTTAAGAAAAAATCTCGACCAAATCTAGGCTGGTCTATTCTCCATGCTACAGTCATTTGAGGTGAACCATACTCACTACTCTGGCATAAATACAATCTTCCAGTCCTTGCGTTCACTTCGTGTTCTGAATGTGAATAAAAGTTAATGCAAGGACTGGAAAAATGACAGGATTGTTTTCTTTGTTTTCTCCACATACTCTTGGCTGTTTGATGACTCATATAGCTCCAGGTGTGAGGCCTGCGCGTGGATTCAATTGCCAGGGGCCAATGTGAATGGGACTCTTAAACAGCTGGGGTGGGTGTGCAGCTAAAGAGAGGCTTGCCAGTGTGTTCTGGGAGTAAAGTAAAAAGTTGGGGACCTGCAGTTGCTGTGCAGCCAAGCAGCCCAGCTTCCCCTGGGGTGAGATCAGGGAGACCTAAGATTCTGAATTTGATAAAAGAAAGATCTTCCAAAAGAGACTTGAAAGAGTCTGCATCTGGGGCAATGTCAGGTCGGGTGTGCCAAAAGCTACAGTTGGAAGTTGCCTTCAGCAGGTCTCATGATAGAACAGGGGAATCTCGGCTTGGGCCCTTCTGTGTGGAGTTTGCATGTTCTCCCCGTGTCCAAGTTTCCTCAGGTTACTCCAGTTTCTTCCCACAATTTCAAAGACATGCAGGTAGGCTAATTGGAGACTCTAAATTGCCCATAGGTATGAATGTGTGAGTAAATGGTGTGTGTGCCCTGTGATATATTGGTGGCCTGTCCAGGGTCTAATCCTGCCTCTCGCGCAATGCACGCTGGGATAGGCTCCAACACCCCCTGCAAACCTGCTCAGGATAAGCGGGTATAGATAATGGATGAATGGATAGAAGGAGAATATGAAAAGTACAAGTGCTGTTGGCGAGAAATAATTCATAAAGAAATTGAAACCCTATGCAAATTGCCACATTTTATTGGAATTACAATGCCCACCTGCTATAAAAAGGTATCTTATTCTGTGTTCTATATGGTTGGGTAGCTGAAAAGAGAAGCATAATCCCTGTTAAAATGAACAGAGCCACAGGGGCACAGTTCCTTGGCTTCCCCAAACATGGTGTAGGAGGAATTGATCCGTTTCTCCCCCTCTGCACTATGCATTGGATTTGGGCTAGTCTCTGTATACCTTCTCTTGGAGTTCATGCACACACATTAACCTCCCCACCACAACCCCCTTCCACCTCAGAGGCAATAGAACACTGTCCCATCTCTTCAAGGGTCCGATAAAATCAGCAAATATACAGAACTAGACTAAGAGCATTGGAAGGCAGGAATGTAACTGAGGTCATTTAAATAACTACATGAGCAGCAATGCTTTGATGTGCTTTTCATTTTGTAACAATATTCTGCATGGATTATACAAAATTCACATGTACATTTTATCATTTTACATAAGTGCATAGGTTTGGCAAAATCAAGCAGCATTTTCAACAGAAACAATGTATCTCTTTATGAATGCTGAGGGAGCATTGTAATTGAAAAAAATGTACACTCAGTGGCCACTTTATTCGATACACCTATCTAGTACTGGGTAGTCCCCCACTTTTGCCTCCAAAACAGCTTGAATTCTTTGTGGCATGGCTTCAACAAGGTGCTGGAAACATTCCTGGATCCTGCTGCTTACTAGATCATTTTTCTTATCGCACCACTTACTGCACACTCTAGAAACTGCAGTGTGTGAAAATCCCAGGAGGACAGCTGTGCTGGAACCACCACTTCTAGCACCAACGAGCATACCACAGACAAAGTCACTTAGATCATACATCTTGCCCATTTCTAATGTTTGGTTGAACAAATAAACCTCCTCACCATTTCTGCATGCTCAATACACTGAGCTGTAGCCACATGATTCACTGTTTGGAGGAGCAGGCTCTTTGCATTAATGAGCAGATGTACCTAATAACGTGGCCAGCAAGTGTACATAGTATTTTCCACCTGGACAATGTTCTAATTAATATGATTTTTGTTAACCTTTTAACAGATGTTAACTAATTTTAGTGTCTGCTTCACAAGTGAAGTATTTAAATCAACAAAAATATGTTTTGTCCCCTCATGGAGTAGCATTGTACCTAAACAACATTAAATACCTTATCCATTTTAATCTTGGCAAAGGAAATCCACTCATGAAAAGCATTCAAATTACAAGGTTCAATTGTTTTTTTCCAAATAGAACAAATCTTCAGAATTGCAAAACGAATATAATAGTGAAGAGTTTATAAAGAGACAAATGCTACTGTTGTGGGATCAAGCCAATGCATTGAAACAGGTGGCTTTTAATTAGTCAGTAATTACTGTTTGCAAGATCAGATTAACAGTCTCAAAACTAGAGCAGCAGCTTAACTCTCCTTATAAATCTAAATGATGAATCACAAATCCAGTTTACCACACAATTAAATTAGATAGAACAGAGTCAAACTTGGGATAGTCATTTTTCATGTTTTATTTAACTGGAACATACTGAAATAATTAAATCTTTCACTGACAAGTGAAGTGTCTTTTGTGTATGAGAGAGAGAGCAAGATAGAAAAAGAGTAGCAGAGGGACCATAAGATGCATTGTATAAGACCATCTCAACAAAAGCATGTTTACAGTGTACAAAAATGCCAAGTTACTCATGTAAACAAAGCACTGTCTATGCATCCATACATCATCTATACTTGCTTATTCCTGGTCTCGGTCTCTGGAGGTGCTGGAGCCTATATCAGCTTGCACTGGCCGGAAGGAAGGAATACACCCTGGACAGTAGGCCAGTTCATTGCAGGTACACACACCATTCACTCATTCACTCACATCTAGGGGCAATTTAGACTCTTCAATTTATCTAACCTGCATGTCTTTGGACTGTACCCTGAGTACAGAAAGGCCCCGGCTGGGCTTTGAACCAAAGACCTTCTTGCTATGAGGCAACAGTGCTACCCACTGCATCACTGTTCCATCCCAAGCACTGTCTATAAGTCATTAATTACAATAATACTAATCATAATTATTAAAAGTTTAAATTAAGAGTATTTATATCGAAATCAGGCCAAGTTACAATGAACAATATCGGCTATCTTACCTCACACAAATGTTTTAAAAAAAGATCTATTCTAAACAATGCTACCTAATGTTTCCCAAATTATTTCATGTAACTTGGCCCTGTGTCATCTGAAGAGAAAGTGCTCAGTCAAACTTCTGTGTCACAAAACCTGTTTTTGTTGAGATACCATATGTTTTGTATTGTGTTTGTTATGAGTAACTGATAATAATAATGCATATAAATGTACGAGACATGCGTAAACATTCATACGTGCAAACACACATGCAGCTGAAAGACACACATAGGCATGGATTCAATTGTTATTCCTTTACCATGAATTACAAATAAATGCAATGCTTTTTTCCCATAGGATTTTTGTTTCTTGCCGAAAAATAAGGTCTGTGGTTAACGTAAGCCTAAGAGAATTTTACATTTTGTTCTACGAGATAACTTACACCCATTGATATCTCAACTGTGGATTTTTGAAGCTGTTATGTGCTTTAAAAAAGTACGTTGCTAACAAGTTGCTATATGACAGACAGGTACACTTGATTGACCTGAAATATAGCAAGCCATGTCCAGTTTGAGTAATTCATGGGAGAAATGTAACAGTAGTTTGTACTGAATTTGCCTGCCAATGATCCCCCTAGTTCGACATTGGTTCCGAGGGGATACCAGCAGGTGCAAGCTAATGTTAAACTCGGTCAAAATGGCAAAAGAAAAGTTGTCTAAAGTGTGGCTGTATTTGACCCAAAGGGATTAAAACAATGGGATGTGCTTTGCAATGAAAATATGTTCTTTAATGTTGTCATTTTCTCGCTATTTTAAAGAAGGTAGGTACACTGCCTTCAGGCACTGTATCATTTTAAAAGTTATTGATGGAGCAGGGGCATCATCAAAATCTAAATGATACCCATCCCTAGTCATGAAGTTATAGCCTATTATGTGGGGCTTGCATGTGAAATGATGAAATGTAAATGGGTTTCCCACAAAGATTATACAGCCGTAAAAACAATAGTTTACGTTTTTTTGCAGTTATTAGTTAGCAAGCAAGCTAGCTTCCATACAAACCACAAAGGTTTTACAATGTTCTTTTGCCTCCAAATGAGATGTTTCATTGTATAAGAAAGAGAGTGATGTCCCTGAGATATAAATCTCAAATAGTATTTCTATTGAAATTTCAAATGCATTTAATTTTACTTCCCTTTAGTCTAAAAAAACAAACACAAATTTTGACCATATCATTTCCTGTGTACTGAGAGAGCTGCTACTGTTATCTGCTCCATACACTTGGACATGCTGTCATCCATCAGTAACTTTGATAAATGGACATGAGCCTGATATCTGATATTTTACCTTTAGGCCTCACTTTGAAGTATATGTCAGTCCTGCAATGTTTCTATTTTTATTTCAATTTAGCATGGCCCTTCCACAGTTGTTCTGGATGAAAGGATCTGAAACGAATGGACATCTGGCCCCTGCTCAACCTTGCCACAAATGGGCAGCAGGTGAATCAGGCTTGGCTGCATTAAGGTTCAGTAACAACCTGAAGAGCTACAACTGCATCACCCAAGAAATACGCTTGACATTTAAAAGCATAGCTTGTACACAATTTTTTTTCTTTTGAGTAAAAACAGCAGCAGAATAAAAAAAGAACAGACGTGTGCTCTCAAAAAAAAAAAAAAAAAAACATGAAAAAGTTCTTACAGTGTTCATTGCGCTGAATTGTGAGGGTGGCACAGAAATATGAGGAAAACATACATCAGCTGCCATAATAGTAACAGTCGATGAACACACAAGTTTAAATATTTACATAAAATTCAGTATAATCTGCACAACATAATTGCAGAAGCAATTAATGGTATGCCAAGGTTTATGTTATATGGTGCCTTCACCATTCAATATTCACCATCAAATAAAATATGGGTGGTAATCATTCCTAACTTTCTTAACAGGCTCTTGGTGGGGCACCGTGATAATATAGGTAAAGCTGATGTAATTATACTGTGCGAGAAGTCATTTTTTTCCTGGTTTTTAGTAATATTTATGTAATAAGAATGTAAGCTGTGTGAGTCACTCTGGATATTAGGGTCTGGCTGAAAGAATGTTATTTATGTACAATATATTCTGTTTGGATGGTTCTCTATTGCAGGGTTTGCTCAAAACCATAATTATGTTAAGGATCACTATTTCCTTCTGGCGATGTTCTTGGCGATGAGTTTCAGAGGGATTTGGCTGTTTACAGGATGAAAAATATGCTCCTTATGGAATGGTAAAATTAAATAATGCAAAATTAGATAGCCTGACATAAAGATGATTCCACTGAATTTTAAGTGATCATGTTATCTAACTTTCTTTCCCCAGATTAAAAATTTAGATATACTTTGCCAATATCTCTCAAAATATGTTTCTTCTTAGTCATTTGTCATGCAGGTAAACTGAAAACCAGAGAGATTAAATCACTATGTACAATAATAACTTCTAATAAACACTGTTACATATTAACAGCTACCCACTTAAAAAAGACCAACAAAATTTAATTGTAAAAGATTGTGAAAAATTCTATGATATCTGAGCAAAAAAGTTAGGCACGTAGCTAGGAACAACTTTAACTAGCTAACTTTTATCTAATATTTTGTTAATAAAGTTAATTCAGTTGAGCACATATTTAGCTGCAGTGATAGTCCAGGATGAACACGTAACACCAGTCTAGATGATGCAGTATATTACACATTTACTTAATTAAAATGGATTTACATTGCATGTTATAACCATGGTGTGCACCCTCAACAACCATAGACAGCTCAAAATTAGTCTTACGTATTATAGCTCATGAAAGTGCTGACAGACACCATTAAACAAAAAAATAAATAAATAAAAATAAACAGGATGTTTGGGGCAGCATACAGTAACCTTCAAAGCTGCAGAGAAGGGGTAGAAATGTTTTATTTATATTCTTATTGTTGTGGTTGTATCACACTGCAACATTCAGTTTCAGGATCTGAAGCTGGTCCATTAGCCTGATTATTTTTAGTTACCCTGAAGGTACAGACCTGTGAAAAAAGTATTTGCCCCATTCCAGATTCCCTCTATTATTGCATATTTGTCACACTGAATGATCTTTAGACAAAATGTAATATTAGACAGAGGGTAACTGAGTAAAGACAAGACACATTTGTAAAATTATTATTATTTCATTAATTTAATGAATAAAATGAGCAAACACCCATATCACCCATGTGAAAAAGTAACTGCAAATATATTATATATTGTACATTTTGCATGTGTATCCAATGATTTTACTGGCTGATGTAACTAAATGTCCAATGGGAAGGTGTATTGTTTATGGGATTGGAACATTTTTGATGATGTAATCAGGAGGAATGAAGAATAAGAAGGAAAAAACGCAAAATTAAAAAAATGGGGGAAAAGTTTGGAATTCTGTCTGTTCACACAAGGTCAGATACAGATAGTTACAGAAGATACAGAAGTTCATATTTTTAAGGACTGAGAATCAGTGGTCATTGTAGATATAGGAAACCCTGAAAAGCGGCAAACTCTCTGTGTTGTGTAGGAATGGGGCATGCCACCACACCAAGGCGTAATTTGGTGGGATGGAATACCTGTCATCCCAATATGGAATATTATTGTAACAAGGATTTCCTGCTTGATTTGTTTCACAACTGGGCAACATGTGTTCTCCACTAAGAATCCACCCAGTTATGAAAGTTACCCAGTGATGAAAGTTTTATAGACATTGATGAAGATAATCTGGGTTTTACAATAATCCCCTTTTGAGAGTGGGATACAAATTAATTCTGGAAAAATAAATCCCTTGATGTAAACATTATGTAATAAATAGACTGCTGGTCCCCCCACCCTCAAATAAGCACTCCGTGGAGTATTTGTAAGAGAGGTTAGTATTTTTCATGAATCACCTTTACATCCATTCTATAAAACCTCTTCCCTTGAGCCACCTCCAGGAACACGTTGTCCGTACAGTCCCAGAAAACCTGGGAGAAACCAGTAGTCCAGGGAATGGATCTCCTGTGTTGTGAAGGCCTGTGTTAGCAGCAGAGTCTCTTAACAGCTGTCTTTCCTCCTCAGACAGCACTTTCCCCCAGCACTCTGCAGCCGCACGTTGCTGACATGGCACCTAGACATGCTCCAATATTCTCCACCATGTCCATCTTCAGCCCAGCAGCATACATTACCTGCCGCAACGTAGTAGTCTTTGAGGCGCAGAGTAGTTCGGTCAGCTGTGGAAAGGCCGCACAGCACACATCCAGTCGGGACCCATATACCACTGGTTCTTCAAGGACCCAGAAAGCAGATGTAGCTGGCCCCATCCGGTGGTGCATCAGTAGTCCCCACGTGACAAAGAGAGAGCGAGAGAGAGAGAGAGAGATAACAGGGCGCATGAGATGCACTACAAAGTGAGCCATGGCCAATGGGATTAAGTGGAACTAAAATGTGAGTCATGCAGATAGGAGTCGATGGTCTCTAATAAGGTTCCTCTGTAACTCATTTTGGGGCACATGAGCAGCATGCTCTTTCTGCATGAAACTTTTCATGTGTGCAGAATAGGGTAAAGCACTAGGTCAGTGTAAAAGTTGAAACTGAAAAATGTTTAATCATTATTTATTTATTTGGTTGTTTTCCCATTTATGTACTTATTGTTTTTGTTGACAGCTTTTAAAAGACATTTCAAAAAGATGAAAAGGAGAACAAATGGATGTGGACAATAACAAACTCACAAAGCCAATTCCATTAGGAAGACAGTGAATACTTAAGGTTAATAAGGCATATAACAAAGTTCTGCCTCTTGGGAATAGTTAATCTGAAGAAGAATATGTTTTCAATGTACAAAAATGCTAAGATACTCACTCATACAAAGCATTGTCTATAAGTCATTAGGACTTGAAAAAGCTAGGATAACCACTAAAAGTACTCATATCAAAATTAGGCCAATAAACAATATTTGCTTAGCTCACACAAATTAAACATGCTGTGTACCAAAGCAATGGCGCTACCCAATGTTTCCTAAATTATTTCAAGTAACTTGGCCCTGTGTTTTGTATTTTATTTTTTTAAAATAGAGCTAACCTAGTGCGGTTATGTCAAAACATCCCTTCAGACATTTAGATGTCTTCTGCTCACTGGGAGATGAACAATACTCATCCATAGACATAAACAATATGAATTTGCATGTGAAATGATAGAGAATGGATTGCAGGATTTCATTTTGCATGTGTATGTGATGTTTTGATTGGCTGCTGTAGCTAAATGTCCAATGGGAAGACATATTGTTTGTGGGCCTGGAGCATTTGTGATGTAATTAAGCAGGAAAAAGAAGAAGAAAAAGAAGAAGGGAAAAAATGCAAAATCCCCTAAGTTTGGGGCTTAATTGTGTGGATGTGTGAAGTTGTTTGTGAATTCTGTCTGTTGAAATGGGGTCAGAAGGTACAGAAATGAATGTTTTTAAGAGCTGAGAGTCTGTGGTCATTGTGATCATTTCTGTACGGCATACCTGCCATCCCAATGTTTCTCCTCCACTGGAATATTGTGCTTGGGCAGATGTTGTCTTCCTGTGGGGGTTATTAATTAGGCTGCACTCTCTGTATTAGTATGTACCTTTTCTGAAAACCAGTTCTTAATTGTCCACTCCCAAATAGTTTCATTTTACCCATAACCATGAAGCTAAACATACTAAAAAAACATATTATTAAGTGAGCAGATGACACCATTATGAATGATTTAAAAATATGATAAGGCTGCATATAGGGACGAGGTAAGTTGCTTGACAGGATAGTGCACTGAAATCCTGCTCATAATGTTTATTATTGGTGACTTTAGGATACAAGAAGCACTTCATTTAGTATTGATGGTGTATACTTTGTGATTTTTAACTCTATAATGCCATTGTAATACAATAAAAGCATGTTTGCTTTCTCTGGTGATTTAAATGATTTGGAATCCATAACAAGATTATTTTTTAAATGTTATTATTGCACTATAGGGGATGTATTCACTGAATGCCTCATTGTCTGGCTGCAAGGTCATTCAGAAGATTGTTGAGACTGCACAGAAGATAGCTGTCACAGACTTCTAGTCAGTAGAAAATATTTATTCTAATAGTTGCAGCAGCAAGGCCCTTAGAATTGTTCAAGACCCCAGTCAATCCAGGTTTTCTAATGTTTTCACATCCTCTGTCTGGCAGAGGATACCAAGGCCTTAAAACTAAGGCAAACAGGTTCAGGAACTGTTTTCATTTTCATGTCTAACTGCACCTTTATTTATTTATTTATTTATTTAACTTTTTGCTTCATTTTGAAGGAGCGTGTACAACCCCATGTTGACTTTTTTTGGTTGTAGTTTTGTATACAGGTATGCATTGTTTATTTGCCTTAATCTATTTTATCTTTTATTATCTATCAATCTATCTTTGAGACACTGATATATATCAGCAGTGAAAAACAACTAAGTTTGTCAAACATGTATCAGCCTCCATATGTTCTCTTTGTTGTTGAGTGTTGTAAAAAGCTTGTGGGGGGCTGTGGGGTTCTGGGCAAAATTAAATGAGAGGTATCATCCATCACAGCATGCCATGTATCAGTGCCACTCTTTCTTACCGCTATCTTGACAGCCAAGGCCTGGAAACAAATGGCTTCTCTATTCATCACGTAACAGAATCTCAATTTCCAGTGTGGACACAAGGCTATTACTGAATACTGAAAAGTAATTAGTCTCTTTCTGCAGAATATTTTTAATGTGAAAATGCCATTTAACAACTGTTGACTTTGCAGTTGTTCATATGTATGTATCATTGGTGTCCACTTCACTGATCTTGTGGATGCAGTCGCAGACTTGATTCATTATATCAAGGCTTGAAACTGATTGATCAGTGTGAAAATTGACCTGAATTTGCCCAGCGAAAACAGTTGTAATGGCAGCCCCCCTGCCATTACAACTGTTTTTGCTGGCCATCTCACAATAAGACCACAAACAAACACTGATCATAAACACTAAATTCAAAATGGCTGAAAACCTTACTGCTTGTGTTGTGTTTATTTAAAACCTATCCACCATCATAAAGGCCCACATAACTCATTTTTATCTGTGAAAAATTTAAATGAAAAAAAAGTTTCCATGGAGTAGATTATTGATTTTTTTTTTTTTGAACTGACATTTTCAATTATTTTTCATTTTCTTATTATATTCAACCATATTGGCAAAAGACATAAAGAACATACAGATGATGAACAACAAAACAACAAATCAAAAATAAACTGAAAACAAGAACCACATTTACATGGGTTTAGTCACTGGTTATGCAATGCATTTCTCAAAAGTGTCATTCCTCTTTTACTAAAAGTTTTAAAAGGAAACCGAATACAATACATCAGACAGTAGTGTCCATTTAATTTTTAATTTGGCATTCGGCATAATGTTAAAGAGTCTGGTGAAGAGACCATACTTGCTTTTCATGTATCCTTCTTGTGCTCAGTAGTGTACGCTCTAATGTTCTGAGACAATAGCTATAATAGTTTCCATCCTAATTCATGTGTTATGCAAATGCTCTGCAAATTATTTAAAATTTAACCATCTAAAAATTTGAGTCAGGTGCGTAAGTAAACTCTGTGGGTGTCAGTGAGACAAGGTTACATCATCAAAAACATCCCAAATGGAGAGGGGTTTTAAAAACTCCTTACCATTGAGGAAGTAATAATAACTTCCATGCAAGTTACCCTTTGCTATATTTCTTGTTTCCCAACAGCGACAAATCCAACAGGCAATATTTTAATGTCAGGCAATGGCCAATCGACCACGACACAGGGGAATGAAACCATGTAAAACAGTTCTGGGAGGCTGTGGTGCTTAGCGAGCATTAAAAAAAAGAAAAAAAAAAAAGAAACTTTTTTGCAATATTATTTAAATGAGCCATTTTCATTCAGTCTTTTATTCAAAATATTCAAATGTGCATAAAATGGCTTGATGGAAACATTATTAATGTCCTCTCCACTGACATCCCCCCTTTCCTTTGTATTGCATGCGCAATAGTTCAAATGCAGCTCCATGAAATGAATCTTGAGACTTGAAGGCAAAGCCACAGCTCTCATATTGGAAGGCACCACACACCCGGAATGAAAATTGGCTCAAGCGATTTCCTCAGAGAAACATGGACCCAGTGATACCTTTTGTTTGACTCAATTGGTGGGAAGGCCATCATTTTAAAAGGTCTGATTAGGTTAGGCTTGGAGTCCTGCTTTAGAGTCAAAACTATGCAGAATTTTACGTACGTTGAATGACAAGGAGCCTGCTGCCACTCAACGTTATTCCGCCTGGTAATATGCTACTTGAAAATAGAGGCAGGAACGGAATGGCAGGATGTGAAAAGTGAATATGTGAAAACACAATATGTCAAACTGCAGATGTCTCTGTTCCATAAGCAGGGTTTGCTTTAGAGATTTGTGGTTTCATTTTGGAAACTACATGTGGTTTCATTTTGTATGAAATATCTCAGAGCAGGGATTCAGTATGCTGGAGCCATGCCTCTTTGAATGCTTTGGGCACTGAATCTGTCTCGTTTGTGAAACTGTGAAGCGTTGCTTTAAATTCTCTCTCTCTCTCTCTCTCTCTCTCATGCACACTCATATTCACACTCACACAGCCAAAAGGCACATATTGCAGCATTATTTCCCGGACAAAAATGGTGAGTGAGTGAGAGAAAACAGCACACATCACAGCAGAACCCCTAATATGATAAACGAAGCAACAGGAGATTTATATTTTGTTGACAATTATAGCCAACTGTTGCAGGCTGATTTATGGAATGGCATGGCAATGGGATATGTGGTAATCATACAATAATTGCTGTATATTTTTGAAGCATTAGAAGGCGGTAAAATCACATTCAGAACAATAAATGTACAGAGCTGGGGTGAGATGAATGACTGGTAAGGGGGGAACAAATCACAAAGCTGACATGGTCCTTATGGCACATAACCGACGGCGGATATTCTCCTTCTAACGTTACTGCCAGTGTATTACAGGTTCAGGCTGTTAACCATAGTATTAGTATTAACTAAGTCTATTTTGCATTGTGTACTAACATTATTGAATTAAATGCCATATTCACAACCACAGATTTTAAAATTTGTGATTGGCTGAGTTCTCAATTGAGAAAACAAAGTGTGCCACTATGTTTAGGGTGTCATTTCCGGTGCAAAAACACAATATATACACACAACGAAGGACAAGTCATTTGCATCTTTACATTATGAAGTAATTGTATTCTAAATTGCAGCAGATTATCCTTGAATAGAAGCCAGAAGCTATAAAGCCCAGAGAAAATACTGGAGCCACACTGGTTTGACATACAGGTGCTGTCGTAATTTGGGGGCGGGTAGATAAGAAAATTAGACATTGTTATTCACAGATTAAAAGAGATGCATTTACTAAATAGAGAAGGCAGAATGAGATTACAGATACATTCATGGAGATGAGTAATATTTAAGTGTGCCAGGATCATGGCAGGTGGAAGCGCACTACATACAAGAGGTACCTGTCATTTTGCATTTTACAAGTGTACTGGTTGGACCTTGTATGGTATGGGATGCAATATAGTTTACACATACTAAGACAGTTAGTCACTGGGTCCTTGACTTGGTCCTACAATGGAAATTAGCAAAGACACTGTATTCTTCCAAATCACAGCACTTGCAAAACACTAAAGAATAATTCCCCCAAATGTATGCCAAGGCTACAAGTGATCTGAAGTGGGAGGTTTACTTGAATAGCCCACATGCGTGCGATAGGCACACCAATCACCTCAGATCAATCCAATAGAGCACCTCTAGGATATCATAGATTGGTGTGTCTGTGTATGTGTGTGTGTGCGTGTGTGTGCAAGTGCAATTATCTAAAGGTTTCTGAACAGTGTTGTTACACAAGTGGTAAGAATTGGTTTAAGAACTATTTGTGTTCCTCACTACCTAGCGGTGGCAAGATAAAGGCCTATACCAACTGCTTTATCCAAGTTTAAATCTCCCTTATGTCAATGAACCTATTTAGTCACTCCTGACGTTCGGTGCACACAAACCAAACTTACTGTAAACCCTCTCTCAACTGTGTTTCAACTGTGCAGAACTCCAGAAAATATCCGGGCCCCCACCCTACAGCCCAAGGCATTCATATTGTCATTCACTTAATTTTCAGGAAATAGGTTTTGCCATTATTTTAATCTCTGCTTAATTCTGAAAAGGTGATTTTGGGAAAGAATTATCCAGTTTAGTCAAATCCCGATAATGTGGACAGATTCTATTTTTCTTGTAATGTCTTTCAGCATACACGCTACTGACATTGACATTAATACTTACTCATACCAGATATAGCCTATGGAGGCAGAGCCCGCTTTTGATGTTTTGTGTTCCGTTAGTCTTACTCTATAATTACCACCACAAGGGCAATTTTTGGTTTTATCACATTCTTACTTTATTTCTTCATGGATCTGAAGCTCTTATTTCTGCTTAGTCTAACTTCTATGATTGCATTCTACAGACAGCAAAATTCAGGAAACACTGGACAGAAACTTTCTACATTTCCTAAAACAGATCAGTAAATTTGCCTCAAGAGCACACAATACTACAATATTTTCAAATACTGATAGAGATTTTAATTAAATAAATTGAAGGTATATAGAAACTTTTAGAATGTATAATGTGAGAAAGTGTGTTTGAGTGTGAGTGAGTGCATGAATGAGTTAGCCAATCACAATGAGAACAACTGCCATTTTCCAAATCACTTTTTGCAAAACCCTTACTGCATAGCCCTAGGGGTTTTTCTTTTACAAAACGTAAGCATATTTCATTGCTTTTCAAAACATTAAAATTATATTCTGCTGTTCAAAATAAAGCTTTGGTTGCTCTCCCTGCTAACAACGTCATGGGTGGCCTGTGTAATCCTTTTGAGGCTCTTCAATGTTTCCTGAAAAAAAAATCAATCATGCAAAGTGTGTATCTTTTCTCTCCACTTTTTCTGGTCTGCTGGGTAAGAGTTCCTCAGATGCTGAAGGACAGTTGAGATACCCTCCTCCCCTACAAAGAAACAAGGAGATGTTTGTTATTGTGCTGAGATAAGACTGTCAGACCCATGCTACTGGAGACAGGCCTGGTGGGATCACCTTACCCTGTAGCCTCGGTAGTAAAAACTGCAGGGACAACAGGCATCAATGACAGCTTATCGGACGGTGTCATCTGAACCACAGTTGTATAAACGCCATGGGCGACATTATCTGGAGCCCAGTACATTTTCCATCGGAGGGAATCTGATGACACCACCATGGTCGGGAACAGCTGCTGTCTCAACACAGGCGTCTCTGTCTGGAGGGAGTCCGAGGCACAGTATGCGTAAGCACCTTTGTCTTCACTCAGCGCTTGCACGCAAATAAGAGTCCTGGGAGTGCCCTGGGGCCCTATGATATGTGTGCATGCATGTGTACACACATTACATCAGCTCTGCCACACCACTACCTCTGTGAAGCCATTTAGACACTTTGAAATTTCCCACTCTACCGAATGCCCGGGGCACACATACTCTTTCCACACATGCATGCTTCATACAAAACAAGGATTCAATATGGGTGAGAAGATGTGTACGTGACTGTAAGGAGGCACAATGCCAAGAGGGGCTGTCATAACATTTTGGCAAAATAATTTAGCAGTTCTTGTCATATTTCTTATAATTTTACATCAGTCTATGGTATATTAAAAATTGCTCCAACCACTCAGTGGATGCTGCCGCTATATTTTACTGTTAACGACTCACTTATGTGAGCCAATCCAAGTGTTTATAATTGACAGAATGCTCTCATTAAGTGGTTCATGAAACCGTCACAAGTAGAACTGCCACATTGTGATATAGAGAGTTTGATAAGCTTATCTTCAAGTGGCTGATAAAGCTTACCATACAGTAGGTAATAGTCCTTCCTGCCAATGAATGCATGCATGTATTATCAGTCTGGTGATACAGCCCTATCCAATTACCTCTTGTATCATTAATCATCTCCTTCATCAAAGTCCATGGAATTTTCAGAAACATCCATCGATAAGATTTCCATTTAGATAGCCAGTCCATGGTCCAGCCCCACCCTCTTCTCAACACGAAATGCCTTTTCTCCAACTCTATTACAGTGATTCAAGTCCGAGTCAGTCGAGCAATAGCACATTATTGGGTTTTAGAGAAACAAGCTATTCGTTTTTAGAGAAAGGCAGGCAAACACATAATTGCCAAATGTATTGACAGAGAAAATATCAAGTATAATTAGAACAATATAGCGAGGGGAAAATTGCACAAATAATAAAACACAACCAATAACACATGATTCTCTCTGCAAACATCCATCCCAATTGCTTGCTTTTCTGGTGATATTGTATTATATGAATATAAAGAAATTAAATGTATTACAATGGGATGCTGATGGGAACACACACTTTTTGGGGATAATTTTTAGTCTTTTCACAGAATGCACACAATTTACAATAGTTTTTTGGGTGAGGGTTCGAGAAGGGAATACTAATGTCCTCAAACCTGTGCTTGAATAGAGTGGATGGCCAGATTATTAAACATTTCACACAAATTCTTGCTTGTCAGATAGCTTTTAATAAAAGCTGTGGTCTCAGATTTCACTAATATGACACTAAAATTAGTCACATTATTTCCTTACTGAGATGTGTTGAAATACGTTGCAGCGGCTAAGCAGAATGTTGCTATTTCAACTGGTTGTAAACATTCTTTCAAAGAATACGTGGAGTAGTATCTGCCACTTTCTGTTGGTTGCCTGCACACAGTTGCACCACTAAGCCTGGCAGGGGAGGATGTTCTACAAATGACCTGGGTCATGGGGTCGATGGCCTGGAAACTAATGGTAAGGGCACATTATATTTAGAAAATGAATTTGGCAAGCTGGCCTGGAGCAGCATGAAATGAGTAAAGGTTGGATAAATCATCTAAAATCTAAGATAATGATGCTGACTAGGTCATGGTTGGGTTATTTAAATCATGTGACTAAAACAACTCTGAAAAGGCAGTTTAAGGAACTCAAAAAGCTACTCCTATTCCTGATGGCCGATTGATTGTCTGTCTAGATGAAAAATGGCAAAATATGAGCAGCTAGGAAATAGAATATTATGTGCCAAGACACCTGGGTTGTACTAAAGAAGATAATCATTGGTATAATATTAGTGTGTATGGAAACAGAAAATTCTGCAGGAGGAAATTTGGCAGAAGAAAGTGGTGATATGTTTTCAAGCACAGGAAAATGGAGGGCAGCTATCCTGTTGTTTTGATTGAAAGGTTAATCCATACTAGAAAGAGTCAGAGTTCTTGAGTTGCATAGTAGCTTATGTGTTACTGTCTTAAGTGCTTTGCTCACCAGAGGGCATTGTGTAAGGTCGAGATCAAGTGCGGTAGGCGTGAATACCAACACAAGAAATGCGGGGAAAGACAAAGAATGTTGCTGCTATTTTGCTAGAGGTCACTGTGTGACATGCCAAGGATGTGAATCACAGAGACATGTGATGATCATATAACAGTGTCATACAGGATGTATCCTGAATTCCTAATGCTGAGGCCATGCAAATAGCCAAGGTCATCAAAGCCCACGGTCCACATGATTGCATTTCTATGCTCCAGGATAAAGTGGGATGAAGGGCTGTCATGTGGATGACTATAGGGTACTAAAGGAGACACTGCTGATAGACAAGCTAGTTTCATTTCTGTTTCATTGTCAGGAACTGCATATCCCAGCAAGGAATAATATAAACTTTGCTGCAGCTGCTGAGAACTTTCTGGCTGTTGAGTGAAAATTCCTGACTTGCTGATCGAAGCTCTAGGAGAACATTGCCCCTACCTCAGGCCTTACTAGATGATTAATGACTCTCATTCTATTGCAGTTTGATATCTAATGGACAGGGAACTCCCATCACCACCCATCAGCACTACTGGAGAAATTGATGACAATTCTCAACTGGGAAGAGTTCCCTGTATCTTTTAGAATTTATTTTAAAATCCTTTTACTTGTATACAAACCTCTTAATGGTTCAGCACCTTACATCTCAGATTTCCTGCTGTTTTATGTCCCTTCACGAGCCCTAAGGTCATCTGCCGCTGGTTTATTAATTGTTTCCAGTAGTTCACAAAAGAAAATCGGGGATGCCGCTTTTAATCACTATGCCCCTAAACCTTGGAACACCCTGCCAATTCATATCAGAAAGGCTAGCTCTGTGGACATTTTAAAATGGCAACTGAACATAAAAAATACTCTTAACCTAGCTTACATCTAGCAGCACTGTTTCTAGCACTGTTTTTATTATTTTTATTAATTTTTAAAAATATTATATTTACGAGAATTTAAAGAATTGATTTATTTAAAGGTACAGGTTTGGTGTATCCAATAAAAAATAGGCACTAGCGAAGTCCCCCTTGAGGAAGGCTAGGAATAGCAATTTCGTAAAGATCTATATTACGACAGGCAAAAGACCTCTATAAGAAGGCAAAAGACCTTAGCGGGTAGCGACGGCAAAAGACCTTAGCGGGATAAGCGACGGCAAAAGACCTGTATTACGACAGGCAAAAGTCCTCTGAGTGAAAGGCACAAGACCTCGGTGGGATGCTTGAGGCAGTAGGCGTAGGGAGGTAAAGACCTGTATTACGACAGGCAAAAGTCCTTTTTCAGGGAGGCGAAAGACCTCTGGTAGGTTATACTGGGAGGCATTAATACCTTTACAGAGAGGCAGGATATATGTGTTGTTTGTCAAAGTGTGACATTTCTCCATGTTTTTATAATGTTTTTATTTTTGTTTTTACTGATTTTCTTTGTACTGATCATTTTTTTATTTTTTAAATTTTATTTCTGTATTTTTATCTTTTCAATTCTTTGTATTTGCTTCGATCTTAGTGCTGAATGTAAATCACTTTGGGCTACATTTTATGTATGAAAGGTGCTATATAAATAAAGCTTATTATTATTATTATTATTATTATTATTATTATTATAGAGTTATGTCTAGATTCAATCAATACTTTTCAATAACTTTGACTAAAACAAAGCATAGTAATATGGTAAATTAGTACAGTAAACTCATTGGTAAAGCATTATCACTGAACAGTGAATGTACAGACAGGAATGGAGTCTAATTACAGAGGACAGTGTACAGATGACGATATTTGTTTTGATATGTTGTTGTGGTGGTAGTAGTACTTACAGGGAAGCCAGTCCAAAGAATGGCTTCGCTATGCTTTGTTCTGCTCATTCTAGAGCCTCATTACTGTGGGCACAAAGGATCTTTTAAGCCTCTCAGTTGAGACATTCTTGGTAGAGTGAACCTATTACCAAAACTGCTTCTATACTGGATATGTCTGTTATTAAGAGGATGTGAGCTACTGTCCAGAATGGCTAGTGGTTCAGCCATTACTTTCAGATTTTTTACATTTCTTTCAGTGATTAAAAAGTGCATCCCATAACAACACCTGCCTTCCTAACAGTTTTGTTTCCATACCATCACACATATGGTGAGACCACTAACATGAATGTGAATATATATGTTTTGTCAAATACTGGCCACATTTTAGTACATAAAGGCCTAGTGAACAAGTGAGGTTTAGTGAAGTCCGATAGTGGACAGTGCCAACTTTCTAATATTGTTTTGTGCATTGGGAAAGGGGCTTAATTATCCAGAGATGATAATACCCAAAGATTTATGCTGAAATCTAAAGATCCTTGTACAGTAATTACACAAGTTACAGAATTATGTTTTACAGAGAATTCAGAACTGGGAAACTAGTGATACCTTTTTCATTTCATAAGTGTATTGCCTAAAGGTCATTGGCCTACCCACAGGAAGCATCTGCCTATGTTCAATGTGAATCTTTTTGAAAGGAGTTCATGACAGGGATGATCCTGTAGCAGTTGACTGAGTGTTTATGTCTTGATTAAGTGCAGAGCTATTCCAACTGTGTGTCTCATATTACATATGAAGTACACACCTAAACTTAGCATACACGGGACCAATAATCTACTCATCTACTTGTGTAACAAGATTTGGCACACTTGCTTGAGTTGCTGTATGTGCATGAGTTCCAAACTGTTCTGATTACATGGCAGTGCACAGATTTTACAGAACTTTAAATCCCCTTATTGGGGCAAACTCATACTAACTGTCTTTTGCTCTGCTTTTCCTGTGAAGGCTTCTGGGGCTCCCACTCATGAAGTATTCAGGGAAAGGATATTGCAGAGCTACTGGCTAAGCTGGCTTTAAAATGTCCTCAAGTAGTTATCAATGTGAGCCATAGCAGAACAGAGGCCAAATTCCTCATTAAAAGCAGAACGTTATCAATGGCAGGTACCCTGGGACACTGAGAGAGGTACAGACTTACCACAGAAAGGCATGGTAACTGCTGAGTGTAGGAGAAATAAGCTGAGACAGGAAATTTAAATCACAAGGCTGTGCATTGGCAATACAGAATTAAATCATTATTTAGTAACACATGTTTGTGGATATTGTTTGATGCTTGAATTCTCTGTTGTCCTCTGTACAGTGTCTCTGTCTATTCAGAGTTTCAGTAGAATTGGTAAACCCCATTATACTGGAGAGTTATACTGTAGCTAGAGTTTACATTTGGCATATTATCAATTTATACTGCTGGATTTTATGTATACTTATTTTCCTTTGTGAGGTGTGCAACGCCTCTCCTTGGAATAAAACATGTGGTCTTGTAGTTATAAACCCAGTACCTCAACCGATATTCCAGACTGAAGAATGCAATAAAAAAATAAACATAACTGCAACAAAGCATGGTAACTCTTCAATGACAGGTGAGGGATGAACAAATAAACAGCCAAATATTCTGGCACTTGTGAAGGCTTGACTCGAAGGCATGCAGTTCCATTAAAAGCGATGATATGTTTGTGCAGGTAATGCTTATTCTTCAGTGCCACATCGACTGCGGTCTTCCACAATCACATCTCTCTTCAACCCGGAATCAATATCGCAGGGGAGTGATTTATTAAAAACCATTTTGTCTCCTCTGATATATGATTTATCATACTACAGTGCAAAAGGTTACATCGCCAAAAGTGATGCGCAATCATTAGATTTAACTTTGTCTAAATTAAAAATCTATGACTGGCCTCAAGAAACTCTGTATTGCGTCTTTATGCATACCACAACCGTAAAGCAGAATCGATCCATTGTGACACCCCATTTTTCTTTGATGTCTTGCTGTATAGTTGCTGACACACAGCCTTAGATGTATGGTCTGCTAGAAAAGTTAAGTCTTTTTACACGCCATTATTTTTTTATTTTTTACTTTTTGGTACATGAATGACATGTAAATGGCTATAGCACCAGTGTGTGGGGAGACAAAACTTTAAATTAAGCATCTGAACAAGCTGAACTATTTAAATCCTCTCAAAGTAAAAAGTTGTTGCCTTTACATATGAGGTAACTACCTTGCTTAGTTAGTTAAGCATACCACAGCAACACAACTGCCAGTTTGGGTTTCTGATATTCAATGAGCTGTGTTCAGTATTGAACAATATTGGCAAATACAGGCAAATGTACCTTAACTCAAGTACCTTAATTCCATACAAGTACGATGCCTATACAGCCAGCACAGCTTGCATATCAAATAGTCGACCGGAAATAAAATGTTTCTTGTATCTGTGTTCATGCTTTCATATTTGCGGCACGTTCATAATGGCACCAAAATAAAACAAAGCGGCAGCGTTTTGTTTAAACCTAGCCTGGATTGGTTTAAAAACACAAATGCATTATTAACCACAAAACCTGCGCAGTGCTGAATGTTTCTATTGACACACCCCTTCTGTGGCACCCAACCCATGTTGATACCAACAGGTTGACTGCAGACCACAAAACAACCAAACCTGGAGCAGGTGATAAATATTAATTTTGCGGGAGATAAAACTAGCAACTCCACTTGCGCCCAGGCACGTTTGTGCTTATATTGTCACAAAAATAGGGCCCCTGGTGTTTTAGTCATTATCTGCTCATTTCAGCAACATGACTAAACTCTTAAGGGGAATGTAAATGTTGAGTTTGGCTTTAAAGATGTGCATAGCATCGAGAGAAGAAACTACGCAACTTGCATGATAAGTACAACTTTCCAAACAAATGAAGGGTGATATATTTGAGCTGTTATCAACAAGTGGAATATGTCATAACCAAGGCAAATAAAAATAAATGAAAACTAAAGTCAGTTTGAAAATTCAATAAATGTGTGCTCTGGTCAATAATTTCTGTATTTCTGCATATTGAATTTGTGAATTGAAACATTTAATAGGAACAAACATTATTCTGGAGAAATGTCAAAATATACATGGGAGGAACTTGTGATTTTGCTTGAGAAAAATACCTTGTATGCACTATAAGCACAAAAAAAGAGAACTGTCAGAAAACATGCACTTGGATGATCAGACACTGCATTCACACTCTGAGATAGCCCAGTTGTCACAATGTGTCATATTGATGAAACTAACAAGCAGGAAGGCACCTTGCTAAATATGAATCATGATGCAGGCTACCAAATGCAATACAGAGAGGTTTGGTACTAATACGTGCTAGAGTACCTCCAATAAGGGCCTCCAATATCCATAATTCAGTAAAATCACCATTCCACAAAAAGACATTTCACAGATGCATACTAATACAAGCACAAATTAGCAGATGTTGCCAGAATGATCTGCAATGATGCAAAAAAAAATCATTTATCACAATGGTATTGTCATAAAAGTGAAAAAATAAAATAAATCTCTTAATCACTCAAAATGCAATTGTTTTTTGTACTTTTGGTTTGCTGAAAGCCGAAACTGAGCTGACACCTTAATGCAATATGAAAGCACATATATAATGATATTAGAGGAGAAAATAATTCTAATCGTGCTCTGAATTAATCATTAAAAGTCATGAATATGCAAAGTTATGAAAAATAAGTAAAAATTAATCACTGGATCCATATGAGTCCTAATCAGAACAGCAGTGAGTCAATTGCTGATGTGTTAATGCAGACCTGACTTTTAAAACAGAAATCATAATGAGGTAACGGTGATGTCCTCACACGACTCCCACAGAGGAATATTGGGAAGTTTGATCACCTGAGTTACCCCTTTTTTAATTGATTCTTTCCTAACAGGACATTTAGTTGAAGAAGAAGTCTGAGCATTTCTGAAGAGGTGCCTTCACTCGAGGAGGCTTTTTTGTACACACCAGTGCATCCACTGTCACGGATTTCAGCAAAGTGCCACAGTTTGGTTCTCCTGCCTAGCCATTTCAGTGAAACACTACTCAGGAAAGACTTAGCAAAATGCAACTGGGCAGCTCAGCTGATTGTGTGAATGCAGTATTGGATGCATGTGCCGTCTGGCCACTCGCGCGTTCACAGATGTCTGTCAATTTTGTACAGAGGAACGGTTACTCTAAATCCATTCCTTCGATGGAAAGAAATGGATCATGGGACATTTAATGGGGTCAGTGAATACAGTGCACTTACCTGCATTGATATATCAGGAGTATACTGTACATTGTGTGATCTGTACTACATTACATTACATTACATTACAGGCATTTAGCAGACGCTCTTATCCAGAGCGACGTTCAAGTGCATTAGTTCAAGGTGCAGAGGTGCAAAAGAAACACACTAGAGTGAAGTAAAGATCGTAGTGCTGTAGTACTAGAGTCTTTTTGCTATGTTTTCTTTTAAGATTGGTCGACACCCTGCATAAACTGTGTACAAGATAAGAGCAGGGAAGTTGTCCTTATAATTCAGGACAGCAGGAAAAAAAAAAGAAAAAACAGACAAAGGCTTAACTACTTTGAATGCAATTACCTTTTATGTGGTCTTGTTTACACACATATGCACAGTTGTTAGACAAATCAATAGGGATTAATGGTGAAAGTAGCCACTCAGCTTTCTTCAGTTGTTTTATAGGGATGGTAATTATTTTGATATATAGTGGGAACTGGTGAGTCAAATTCTTTTGATCCACACAGTTTGTAGGGCATTTTTAAATGCCATTTTACATTTCATTTACAGTTCAGATAAATGAAAATACTTGTTTGTAACTACCTGGCCTCGACTAAGTAGGCTACCTGCTGATTCTGAAACCCTTGCTCCCCACTTTATATGCCAGTTATATCTTTTCAGGCCAGTATGTATGTGTACGTTTACACCAGAGATCATCAAATCACAGTGCTTGAGGGGTGAGAACTGCTGGTTTTCCACCCTCTCTTTACCTGGGAGTCAGGTGTGAAAACGGTCTGGCCAATCAGTCATTCAACATGTTCAGTTAATTGCCTGGGAAAACCAAGGCCAGATTTGGATTTGAGGGCCAGATTTGATGATCACTGGTTTATATCATATCAGAATGAGACAGAATGAGGAGCGGTGGCGAAGCCAGGAAATTTTCAATGGGGTTGCCAGGATGGGACCAGTAGTCACTCTGGGGTGGCACAGAAATATGAACATAAAACTATGTCCGGCTACAAAAAATGGGCTATTTTAGTTGCCTACAACACGTAACTACATTGGTACACTAATGGTAAATGGTAAATGGACTGCATTTATATAGCGCTTTTATCCAAAGCGCTTTACAATTGATGCCTCATTCGCCAGAGCAGTTAGGAGTTAAGGGTTAGGTGTCTTGCTCAAGGACACTTCGACATGCCCAGGGCGGGGTTTGAACCGGCAACCCTCCGACTGCCAGACAATCGGTCTTACCTCCTGAGCTATGTCGCCCCTAAGGACACTAAGGACAAAGCAATACCACCCAGCCATTTGAACATATATAATACATAAACACACAGTTACGAACCCAGTTCCATCAATTCACAAGTACTCTAAACTGTGTATTGTGTGTTTGTGCTTTTATTTATTTTATTTTTACAAAATACTGCTTTATTATAAGCGTTTCTTCTATTAAGCAATTTACTGTTCCAAACATTAGTCATTAGTTCTGCCCAAGAACAAATTCTGCGAAAATGTATGGGTAAATACTCTGCATTACTGTATATACTGTTTATATATATGTATATATATATATATATATATATATATATATATATATATATATATATATACATTCGGTGTACCAACAATCAGAAACATGAGGGGGCGGGGGGGTGGGGGGGTGGGGGGCTACAGTTGTCTCTCTCAATGTCAAACTGATATGGTCTTAACAACCTGCTGATATGATAATTATATAAATCAAGCCATGAATGTACAAGGGTATCTGACAGGCACAACTGGCATGATAGCAAACAGCCAGCGGCAGGCAGGTGGCGAATCAAAACAGCAGTGATTCCAGGCTGCAGTCAGGCAGGGAGGACAGGCGAGACAGAACACACAAAGAATTCACTCCCCAAATTTAATTTACTGAATGCAATTCAATGTTCATACCTATATTTCACTATGAGCAATGTTAAAAATAATCAGGAATCTGAGAGAAATGTTTTCCCACAAGGCTGAGTATGGAAGCAAAATGAATGACTGAATTAATTCATTAATCAGTTGAGAATTATATCAGCTTTCCCTTATTGCTGATTAAATCTGAATGTATGCTGCATATGAATCATGTGCACTACTATCAGGTAAAGATCCATAAACACATGATAATACATTCATATCAGATTATAAAGATAAAAATTATAACCTAAAATAAAAATGTCATATTCTCTTCACTTGGAACAGAGCATTGTCTGAACAATACTGTAAAATATAATTTTATGAAGATTTGATCATTGAGTAAATTAATGAAATTTTTGGAATCAAACAGTGGCAACAGAAATACTTTGTACTTTGCAGCTCGTATTTATTTTCCATGATTTTTCACATTTTTAGACTAGAGTCCATTCATGCACATATTTTTTCTCCGTGATGAGAGGGAGAAACATCAACTGCTGCTATTATTAGCTTCATTAGTCAGTGAAGCATGGTGATGCCAGACGGTTCCGCCTGCCACTACCCCTAGACAATCACGCAGACGACACTAGCCTCTGGCTGTGCACTGATCAAACCCCCTGCAATTCTTAGGCAGCTGCGGAAAATGCAATGGCACAAACGTGACATTTATGACATGACATTTAGGTTTATCAGATCGAAACAGATTATGATAATAGTTTGTAGGGAGACCGTTTATCCAGGACTTGCATAAGTTTACGTGTCTCAGTAGTCTGTGAATGATGTACAACACATGGGGAGGCAGTATAACAGTTTGGCAAGTCGGTTTGTGACTCAAAGATCATAGGCTCGATTTCCAGGTGGCGCAGTTGTTGTACCCCTGTGCAAGCTATTAACATGAATTGCTTCAATAAAACATCTGTATAAATGAACTGCATGTAAAGAATGTAAATTTCTCTATATAATTTTTATGTATATGTAAACATTTCTAAACCTCATTGTGTAACAAGTGCCACTTCTATAATACATACAGTATACATTACCCTACTTATGTTAAGACAACTGTTGCTACTTCTGAAAAAACAAAATCATTCAGGGACATGAATTCACCGTTTTTTCTCTTACACTAAATTTAAGAGACACCAGAGGAGTTTTATCTATGATGGAGAAGGAGACACTCACCTCCTGAACTTAATCCCCTAATGTTTCTCTGCCACATAGAAAATGCTAACCAATGCCTTGATAATGCCTAGTTTATACCTACAGGCATTTAATTTAAGCATCCATCATGTGAACAGAAATAACAACATTATGCACTTCTATGTAGCGCTGAGCTGTAGGTTTGGCAGTTGGTTTTGAGATATTTATGTTTTCTTGTGTTTCCATTACAGGATTTGTACAAAGAGAGCTTGACTGGCTGGCACTTTCCTGGGTTGCTGATGTATCACTTGTTTTTGCAGTGTCTGATCCTGCATAGCAGCTTGGCTCCTTTCTAGATGGCTGGTGATATAGGTAATTAGGTGCACCTTTGCTGGCATCTACAAAAGGTGAAGCATTATTGTGACTCCAAACAGACTCCAAAGGCAATAAAAAGGCTAGCATCAAAACTAGACACTGAAAGCTCTCTTAAACCTGCACAATGAAAGCAATTGCACATACCTGACTAATCAGAAACACCTGTGATGCCATTTGTCTCAAACACTATGATGCCCTAAAAATGACCCTTAAATAAAAGATGTGATTTTGTAGTTTAACCAAATGTGTGTATACTGCACACACACACACACACACACACACACACATAGTCTGCCCGTATTTAGCCACAGTAAAACACATCTTTTTTTCCATCTGAAGTAGTTTCACAAGTAAATTATGTTGAGTTATGAGCTTTTAAAATTCTATTAATAAATAATGAATACCTGTTTTTTTTATATATATATATATATATATATATATATAATTTACATTTTTTTAATTAAAAGAATGTAATCAACGAATAGCACACACACACAAACACACTTTCCAACTCACAATCTTAAAGCACTTCACAGAAAAGAGTAAAATTCACCTCAACGATTACCAGTGCACAGGACCCAATTAGGTGATGCACAGCAGCCAAGTTGCACCAGAACACTCAAACACAGTAATGTGTTTCTTGACATTTCTAAGATATGAGCAGCACATCTGCCAAGGTCGACTTCATCACTGTAGGTGAGACTCTTGTTTTTTATTTTTTATTTTTTACAATGGTATATAAGTGGCTTTGTCTTGTACTACATTTAAATCAGAGTGATGCTTCATTCTGTTGAGTGGTTGCAGTCTACACTTGTCACCAGAGGCATCCGTTTGCAAATGACACACTGGTTGTAAATTGAAGGCTAAAGGAGACTGTAGGACACTCAAAACTAAAGACGTGAGCCACAACACAAATGCTGAGGTTACCCAAAACAGGGGACTGAATAAAATTATTTCATCCAGTAAATAAGTGTTACTCGGTTGTGTCATTCCTGCAGTTAATATGCTATACACATACAGTACCTTGCATATATATACCGGATATATATTGTAATTTTTAATTATCAAATTCCATCTATGTTATTAATGTCAATGTCCAAATTTAGAATTATATCAGTGTAAAATGTGGAAAATATGATAAATTCTTATTAGAGAAATAATGTAAATAGAGTAAGAAAAAAATGTGAGATTTTGATTTGGGAGAAATACAGTCATAACCAATACGTTACAGCAAAATGTAGGAATGGGCATAGACATTACAGAACAGTATCATAGCCTCCTGAAGGTGGATGACCTTTCACAGTCAATCAGGAATGCAGACTTCCTGGAAATGTCAAAAATCTGTTTTTCTCTTCATCTCACAAGCCCTGTGGCACGCACCTTGATTGCAGTGCTTATAATTGTAACTTGCAGATCTCTAGCTCTTGTGGTGTTTCCTTGCATAGTGAAATGCATTTTCTAAGAGGATTTGGCAGCACAGTAATGCAAGTCTTTCCAAGAAAATGACCACTTATTTTAACAACGCCTAACTTGGTCACAACTCTTCTCTCTTCCTCTTCCTGAATCTCAGTGGCAAAGTCACAAAATATAAATACGAACTAAAAAGTACCACATCATGGTTTGTGGTTCCTCTCTTAAATAAAAGATGGCAATTGAGACATGCCATCTTAGCTTTTGCATCAGGAAGAGGCATCGATTGTCCCTGCCCATGTACATCTGTCATGTTGCTTGCAGCTGGAGTTTCCTGGTGCTTTTCATCCCTCAGCACCAAATTGTGAGGAAAATTACTCTTCAATGTGCTCTCATAACAGAGTGTGGAGCAGACATTTGGAGCGGATAATGCAGCCTATTACAAGTTTTCCACTCAAAACCCTTTTGTGATCTCACAAGCAACCACTGATCTCCATGTGCATGCCTGTGAATGGCCTCATTAATCCTGTCAGTCAGTCAACAACAACAACTGAATCATCCTCTGGATCTTGAGGGGGAGAAGCGTTTTAGGTCACATTGGGGGGCAGGGCACAGATGAATGAGCAATCACAGTGGCGTATCACTTGATTTCTTTCCATTTTTTCCACTCTCATTTTTTATTCCTGCTGCTTTTTCCTCTTTCTCTCCCCCTCTCATCTTTTAAATGTTGCAGCTTTTTTGAGTGATGCAGCTCTCAGCGGGACACCGAATCACTGCTTTTTTCAGGGTAATTAACATTTATTTGACCTCATCGCAACTGACATAGCCAATGAGCTGGAGGAAAAAAAAAAAACTGACAACAAACTGATATACAGACAATCAATTTGCTAGTTAGAGATTCATGAAGGGTTTTATGAATTTCAAGATTTATAAATTTCAAGGGGCTGAGATAGAAGCAACATGTTTGAATAAATATGAAAATAGAAAATTGTATTATCTTTTCAGTGTTTTTCAGATCCACTCAGTTACACCGTTCCTTCTTTCACTGGTGGCAGCCTTTTCTCTTTGGCAAATTGGCTCCAAAACCATTGACAAAAACATACTTTGAATACAGGTTTTTCATGTTTTCTTTGTGTTAAAGTACAGAATCAGAACTACAAAATGAAATGTAATTTAATGAGATTAAGTAAATATTTATGGAGATATGACTGACCAGTTGACCAGTTTTGTGAAAACTGGTTTTAGTTTTTTTTTGTTGAGAATTTTGCCCTTTCTAACCATAAAATACACATTTAAACCAGGATTCTTGTATGAAATTCTTATATTTTTGTAGTCCCTAAAGCAATGCTTGCTATGATTTTGAATAGGTTTGATTATAATGATATGATAGTGTTTACTTTAAACCATAAAGTCCATTAAAATATGAAGTTTAACCTTGGGCTTTGGTCTAAAACCTTATCTTGTTCCACTTCCCTAATTATTTTGGCATGACTCCCTCATCATATTGTAACTTTAAAACATTGAGCACTACTCTCCCTATATTGAAATATAACAATAATACTTCAAAGAGTGATCATAAATTTTGATAGCTCTGATCAACAAGTACTCACTTATAGCCAGGTTGCTATCCCACAACACTTTGCATGTAAATGCTTGGAGGAAATGGCTGTGTGCTGTCTCCTTTGTCTGCTCCTAAACTAATGTGCATCTGAATCTTGGATGACTAATGGCAGACTGGTGCAATGCCCCAATACCCTACCCCTATCTATTACGTGACTGTTTAACAGCAGTGAAACTACTGAAATTGGTAACTGAATGGGACAAATCGAATGCTGGAGTCAGTACAGTAAACAGACTGTTTTACTTTGAGGGTCTGATAAGATTATATGTGGGATTATATGTGTGTGTGTGTTTTATTTTCATAATAGCTGATAATTCTATTTCATAATAGTTATGCAACCTAGGATTATACACTAAATTCACACACTATACGATTACTGGGGAAACGATCATTTTCAGCCCCAAACTTGACTCAATGTGTGCTCAAAATCCACACTGATAAAGACTGAAGGTGAAATTTAACTCGTGCTCCCAGGTGAGAGCTTTCAGACCATCAGCTGTTGGCACACTCTACCACACCCCCGAATGAGTCCGCATGCTCTACCACACCCCTGAAGGAGCAATGTCACGACAGTACGGTGGTGAACCACACCAAGCGTGAAGCAAGTCCAAAAGGTTTCTGCTTTGAAATGTTTGACTGTCATATAGCTGGATGCTTGCTGAGAAGGTGATCAATCACCAGCGTGAGGTGACAGGCTAGCAGAAGATATGCACCTGCACTGTTCTTGTGGCCTGTGAACATGGCAGATGTGCTCCCGCTGAGCCCGGAGGCATGGGGAGGAGACAGAAGGACATGGAGGGCAAGGGCTACCACATCTGCTACAAATGCATCAGCGGGTACAATAGTTCTGCCAGTATGGGCTCTGGCAGCATTACAGCTACATGTCAAACTTTATCTGGGGCAGCAGCGCTGTAAAACAGCTAGGGAAATGGATTTTCAGCTTAAAGACTGTGGGTTCAATTCCCAACTGAAGCACTAGCATTGTACCCTTGACCAAGGTGCTTAGCCTGAATAACCTCAGTAAAATATCCAGCCGCAAATTGATTTTTGTTAGGATTGTAAGGTGTATAAGTCACTTTAGATAAGATTGTGTGTAAGTCTGGGCATGGGTACTGTAAGAGTAGTGCAATTCAGGTACTGTCAACATCAGTGTTTTGAAGTGCAGTTTCATGGAGGGAACCATTGCTCCTCTTGGCAAAGCATGCATGTTGAGCATTGGGAAACTCAAAATCCTGCACCAGCCTGTAACAATTTTACTGCATTGCCTGTGAATTTACTGTACCCTGCATTATCAGATAACAAATACATCTGACTATACAATGAACCCAATTATAATTATTTTATGAAAAAAATTAATTAATTCAAAATAAATTAATATTTGAAAATTAGCCCCAGGGAAAAAACTCATCTACTAATCTACAAAATACAAAAAATATTGCAGAACCTTTCAAAAAGTGACATTACTTTTAAACCCTTAAAAATCAACGGCCATGAAATTAGATGGCAGCATCTAAAAATAACATTGTCATTAAATGATTTCTTTCATCAGTCATTGATTCAAGGTGTAGCACTATAACCCATATGCTGTTGTGATGCTTAGACTCATTGAACTTTGATGCAAATAAAAAAAAAAAAACTGGTGCACTGTTGCTTGCCACATGGTGAGAGAGAGCACATACATACAAACACGAAATGAAATAAAAACTTTCACCCTGCCCCCTCACGGGTTGTGGACAAAAAAAAACAACAAACCAAAATAAGAAAGCAAAACTGAGCAACTGCTTTTCAGCACACCGCTCGTAGCTGGCTAACTTCTCAGTTGACCAGTTTCTTTCTCTGTCGTAAGTGTGCAGAAAACAGAAAACAAAAAACTTCTCTCATTGTGTGCTCCCGTTCTCAGCCCCAAACTGTGGCGAGAAACACACCTTTAAGCACCTGGGCTGATTAGTTAATGCAACCCAGGTGCTTGTGCTCTGTCCACCATCCGGTGCAGCCAAGACCAATCCCCAGTGGTGTTTGCATGGTAGTATTGCGTGGTTAAAAAGTATTTAACAGTAAAAATGCCTCAGTGGTCAATTTGACAAACGTCACTTTAAGGAAATTGATAAACCTGCTGTGATTAAATCCATAGCCTATGTATCAGTATACACAGACTGGAGTACGGGGTGTGTCGAAAGCAGGGCTTGTCATTCGATACCACTACATTCATATCAAACAAATGCTATTTACACATACCAGTAACTTAGTTAACAAAGTGTGAAAAAGTGCCATACTCATAAGAGTATGTAGAAGTCCCAGTATGGCGTACAGCAGTGGTGTCAAACTCGTTGCCATGGAGGGCCGTGTGTATGCAGGTTTTCATTCCAACCAATTAATGCTGCCTTAATTGAGTCCAATTACTCATTCAGCCATATGCGTTTAACTGCATTGAAGCACAGAATATAAGAAAATTTTTATTTAGACAATGCGGGTCACCATAGACGTCGGGTCACCATTGTGCACAAACCTGCATCCCTAATTCAGCAAATAATTTAACTAATTATATAATCAAGATCTGAGGCTGGAATGAAAACCTGCATACACACGGCCCTCCATGGCAACGAGTTTGACACCACTGGCGTACAGCTTGGTTCGGGCCCACTTCAAGCACTGGTTGTCTGATTTATACCTTATGATGCAAGTGTTGTATGACACGTTCTATAATAAAATGTATTATTATTGTATCATAACTGAATCTTCCTATTCACAATTTAATAGAAATAATAATAATAATATTAACAACCATTCACTGAAACAATCAATCTCAATTTTCTAAGGCGGTTTACAGAAGTGTGCCCAAAGGAAAACAGACTTTTTACTGAGCTGACAGGGAGTCAGCAGGTGTGATAATAAAGAGACAGTGCTCAGTTGCAAACCATCTAACTGGATCATCATTATGTGAACCTTAGGCTGTCCATAATACAATGTAATCATGTTTTGTATTGTTGGAAAGCCGATGTCATGGGGAACAAGCTGGTGTCTTTGGTGGCGGGGTTCTGACTAAAGATCTTGATACCCATGGGTCATTGCTCAGCCAGATACAAAGGTGTGCTATGCTTACAGAGATAGTGCAAGCAGGATCATTGATCTGTCCTGTTTTGTAATGATTGTGTCTTTATTTGATGAGTTGGTGTTCTGCTTTGATCTTGTTGTATATAAGGAGATAAGTGCACTGGTTCAGGGAGACTCATCAACACTGTTTCTTATGCATCACATGTGTATAGCCATTTCACCACTCACATTTTACACCATTGTATATTGTCATAATTACTGAACACACTGAACAATAAATTACATTCATTTTAACCTGACATTCCTGTGACTCTTAACACTGCACACCTAGCTGTTTTAAGGCCCTAACATACACATATAACTCAGGATATCTGCACCCCGTAGTCGCTCACCTATACACTAGTGTCTTAGCAGGATACACAATTGTATTTATGCAGGCTGCACAAGCCAAAGACATGTCCGCACCTACCAAGATAGATAGCGATCCGTATAGAACTGCACTACCAGCAGAAAGCAGTCTCCTCTGTCTATGCATAACTGTTAGCCCAGAGGAAAGGGGAAACACTATGTTGGAGTCAGATAACCAATATAACATTAAATGAATCCCGTTATAATAGCACCGAGTAAGACTATACACGTTCCTTTGCCACTCAGATACTTCCGCTATCCTGAAGTACAATTGGGGAAAAAAATCTTGTTTTGTCCAGTATCAGAAGTACATTTAATCACTATAGAATAAATAAATGCAAACAATTTTTCTATTTATTTGTTTTTTTTTTTTCAGAATAAATATGTCCTGTATGTTTACTTGGTGAGACTCCCATATGATCGGAGGATTGTCATTTCAGTAGCTTTGAACATTATCTGAACTGTGTTTAGTTTGGGGTTTATTTATACATATTATAAAAAGCCTTTGGTTTTAAGTGGGTTTTAAGGGGTGAACTTTGTGGGTAGTTTGATCTCCTGGCACATCTCCTGCCATGTATCGCTCAATAATTAATCATAATTGTGGAATTTGGCTACTACATGTTTCATTTCTGCTAATGTGGACCGCAGAATCCACTAAAGTCAGCCCTTTTTCCTGCAAGGCAAGCTGCAGTATCATAAATGTGAAATTTCACTACCAGCTTGCCAAATTTTCTAGAAAAAAAATACTGCTCTAATACAAGCCTTATTTATATCATGAGAATGGAAAAACAGGAAAACGCAAAATGCAGTGCATTTGATCCCCCTCCGATTATCTGAAACAGCTCTAACAATGCTACACTCAGAACATATGTCTCTATCAATGGGAAAAGTTATTTATTTATGCAAGTATTTTACACATGTTACTATTTTTTTCTTCTTTTTTTGTTCTTCGTCACAGCAACATCTCAATGATAGATTGTGTGGTAACAGGTACGGGCGCCAGTCCTCCATCGTAATTATGTTGTTTTGATCAATGCTTTAAACCTTTGAGGAGTATATAATGTATTTATCTCTTTCTGGAGTCAGAGTGATGAAATACTGCACAGGGGAGAATCACATTTGGAAACAAATATGTAGTTTTGTTTGATAGCTTCAATACAAAACACTCACGCATGAACACACGCACGCATGCACCCACACACACATGCACCCCTGTGATGCTGATATTTTATCGAAACACCATTTAAATAGCAATAAAAATGCATTTCTCATTTTAACTGAATAACGTAACTGTTTCCAACTTACCAACATTGCAAGCTTCCTGTTCCTGTGGACAAGACACTAACATATCATTTAAGTGATCAGTTGTGTTTTTCTAGTTTGGGTAATTATCTGTGTGATCCCCTTGCGGTAAATATTGCTTTCAAAGCGCCTTAAAACCAAATCATCAGAATGAGTCCATTTCCATATTCTTGAATATGAGATTTACATTCCTATTATTATTATTATTATTATTATTATTATTATTATTATTATCATCATCATCATCATCCCTGGCCAAAACAGCAACATACATCAAGTACATTAACATAAAATATAAACAACAAGACAATCAAAAGAGCTGTTCTGGGTACAAACATCTAAATTCTGATTTCAGTTTCAAATATTTTTGCAAGGTATTCCATTTATGAAGTGCTGCATAACTAAAAGCAAACTTACCAAATGCCATTCTTGCCTTTGGAAACTTATATGATATCATATTTTGTGATCTTAAACTAAAGGGGCTGAAAATAGTTAAAATGAACAAAAATGACCACAGATGGATGTGCAGGGAAAACACCTCTACGAACTGTAGAATAGTGAAAACAGAATTAAAATATGTAATTTTTAGTAATCCTCACAAGTAGGCACCAAGGGATGCAGGGGATATGAATATATATTACCTCATGCGGTGATCAAATGGTGCAAAAGTCTAGGTCTTATAATTAATCAGTCTCATAAAATAAAATATTAAATCATGATTATGAATTTTAATATTAAATATGTATGGAAATATGTATGATGTAACAACATGCATGCGTTCTTTGAGGCAGTAGGCTCAAGCATTCATTCAAATAATAATCAGACCGGTGACGAGGTTAAATGAAATAGAATTCATTAAACAAACAAAACAACATTGAACAAAAATTATAAAAAGGTTAAAAAAAAGGGAGGATATGAAAAGGGGACTAGAGTGTTATGTGTGTGTGTGTGTATAGTCATGTGTGTTCACCGGCACACACTGGTGCAGGGGGACAAAAGCTCCTCTATTGGAGAGAATTACAAATGAGCTTTTAGCATGTGGTGCTAAATATAGTCTGGAAACCAGGGGAGAGGCATGTACAAAGGGCTACTGAAGTTAGCTACGTCTAGCTAATCTCAGAGCATCTTGGCATTCTAAATATATGAGACCATATATCGAATGTTTATATATTAATGCAGGAGAGATCACATGCACAAATCTCGATTAAAAGGAAGGAGATTGCAGACTAATGTGTTATTAGTAGAGATCATACATTAGCTATGCGGGCTAGGGGACTGTAGATAACTAACAAGCGATGTAATCTAAAAACAACATTACGTGTTCCTTTATGAACTAGACTTCGCTATATACAGCCCATGGAGATACTGAAACTCCACATTATATACAATAAGATTAGAATAAAATAATATTCCACCATCAGTAAAATTTTGAAGGACATTCAATTCCATGACAGGTGGTATGAAATCTAGCAAAGCAGGTCACTATGAGCCAACTATGAGTTAACTCTGCCCAGGGTACAACAACAATGTCCCTGCACTAACATCTATTAGTTAGCCCCAATACAAATATAATCGGAGCAATATTAACAAAGGCTAACAGTTCGACACAACATCAATAATATACATTTTACAAGCAGAAATATGTACATCTTCACCATGTTCTTATTGGGAGTCACAGCTGGGGGTGGCCACTGCTCACACAGTGAACAGACAGGACAAAACAACAGAAAGTTTGGTTTACCACCTTGTATTTGCCAAAAAATACCAAAACAATAGGAATCTTTGAGAACAAAAATAATAGCCAATCCAGCAACCAAAACCAAAGAAAAAGGAAAATGAAGCCACACAAAATTGGTGCACAGGCATGCACCATGCATTCCCCAGCTCCCAAACACCTCTCGTCTAGGTCGTATTTTTCACTGCTGTATTGGTGTGCCTTTGGGCTATTGCTGGCTATTTTGGGCTATTTATCTTGATGCTATGATGGAATACAAAATTTTGGTGGTGAAATAATATTTTTATGACCTCTCAGATAGACGCCATTGTCTAGTGTGTCATGTTTGCGGTGTATAGTTGCAGATGAGACTGCAATCATAAAGGGGTTAAAATACACAAGCTTCTCTCGCCATCATCCCTACACCCAGCCGACCTGCTTTTGGTGCACGGGGTGCAGGTGCCTTTGACTGATCTGACAGGGTGGGAGAGAAAGAGAAGAAAATCCAGATTAAATATAAAGGTTTTTTGACAAGCTGCTGCGCTCGTGCACCTTAAAAAAAAGGCTGCAGCTGGGTGCCGGTCAGTCAGTCTGTCAGGCCATTGGGAACACCTGATCCTCGCACACCGTTTCCTCTTGGCTGCCATATTGATTTTAAGGTCTACTTTTGAAAAACGTATTAGACAGGAACTTGATGATCTGTGCAGCACTTGGACAGGAGTCAACCTGGACCCAGGTGGTGAGGCTGAAGGATACTGTTTGTTTAGAAACTCCTGTGGACAAGCTAGCAGCGTTTTTAATAAAACTCTCATTGAGGAATATGATAGGATACAAGCCAACGTACAGCAAAATATTGACACAGAATGATTGGGTGAATACAAGCGATGTCCAATTTAATAAGTATGATTGTATTGGGAGTTTATGGCATTTTGCTGTACATGCTGGACAATTAGCTTGAGCGGATGCATTGATTTAAACTTTATTATATTGACATTACCATGCTAACACAATAAAGGACGCTGGTATTATTGGTATTACATATTTTTAAATTAGGTGTTTAAATTAAGAATGATGTTAACTTTCTCTTGAGAATGGTTGCCAGGAGGGAGATTGGCTGAAGCACAGCCTCCGTGTGTCCATGATTCAGATGCTTTTGCTTCACTCCGGCCAACACATCTTCAGTGGCAATCAATATTCTCCCACCAGGGAACTTGCAGCACCTGGAAAAAGAGGAAATCTTTACTAGCACTCTATGGCATGCAGTGTGTGTGTGCACACAATGTATTTGTGCATTTCTGATTTGTTCATGGATGTTTGATGGACAATGAACAATCAGTTAGGAACTTGAAAAAAAACTGAGGATTAATTAAAAAAAAATACAGACTAACTTAATGTTTAACACCCCTAATTTAATGTTTTAATAATAAAAATATATATTTTATTGTTACATTTTTTTTTAAACTTTTTCTTGCTTTTAGATTTAAGTTAACAATCATTGTTTGGAATTTTATGTGATTCATATTTGGCCAAGCAGCTCTGCAATAGTTACCATTTGGGAAACTTTTAGAGACTCAGCCTCAAAAGCAAAGCAATATAAATAAAGCTCAACATGGAACTATGCACAGAAATGTCTATCATTTCCTTTTAGTTTTGATATTAATATTTTATAAACCCAATGCTTTTAACACTCTGAGCACATTTACCCATAGCAGCATAAATCCATTTTAGATCTAATTTCTCTTGCAGTAGATAAGAGCAGGAAGTTAACAGAGAAGTGTAAAATGTGTTGAGTAATTATGCACAGTATTTGGGTAATGGGATGAAAGTTCTTAAATGTGCACCTTATCTTGATTTATTAAAAATGGGAGGGATGTTTTGATGGTCTGGCCCTCTTATGTTCATTAGGAGAAGGATGAAACCACAGCTCTTCCCACAGGCAGCAAATTTATTGAATTGTGCCTCACAGCTTAAAGAAAAAACCATAACCTGTGATAGTGATTTCAAGTGGAGTTACAATAAGTGTACAACACAAGTGATCTGACTGACCTTCCTTAACCTTGGTCTGTAAAATCCAAGAATAACATTTTGAAATATTAAAATATTTGACATTAGATTATTACATTGACATAATTGATTTATTCGCTCTCTTATATCCTGGGGGATTTATAATGTTATTAGCTTAAAAACAAATTGGTTTGCAGGAGAAATTTAACAGTGAATCTGATGTAATTCAGCAAACATCTGGAAAGTAGTGATTCAGCTTTCAATCCCAAGATTCTGAGATGTTCTAATTATTGCACATGTGACCTTTTAGGGGAATGTTGTACCAAGCTTGCCGCTTTATATTCATTTTGAATAAATATAATAAATCAATAAATACACTGTCTTATTTTTGTCCCCAAACAATAGCCATGTGATCTGATCAGAATCAAGGCTGTTGCTGTTGGCTTTATGCTTTAAGCTTTGGAAACCACCGAAACTGCATAACTAAACCACGTGGACAGGGAACAGAACATGATGCACTTAATGTTTTTTTTTTTCCCCCTTGTAACTGAAATGCCATCTTCTGAAAGTCCCTTAATAAGGGGTATCTAGGAGCAGAGCTGAATAACTGATTGAGTGGAGAGGGTTATTTTGTCCTGGCCAGCAAAGAAGAGAAAATACCATACATCTGATTGTTGCTTATCCATTATTTTTAAGAGTTAAGAGGTTAAATAAGAGGGATTATAACATTGTTGAAACTACAAACAGCAAGCCAACATCCAATCTGGTTAATCAATATATATTATTGATATATATATTTTTTTTTAATTGACATCCTCTTGCTACTTTATTTTTCACAATGCACATTTTCACCATTGGAATCAACCCCCAATTGAGCCAATATGGGGAGAAGCCCCCCACCCCCCAAAAAAACAAAAAAACAAATAAATAAATACAAATGTTTCCCTCTGAGAATTATCCACTCTGCCTTAAAGACACATAGGAAAAGCTGCGCTCTGAAAGCAATTTGCACCACATTCCATCATTAGTGTCATTGTCAGTCACTAGCACCCACTACTGTCCTCTTAAAGTAAACTTTATGCAAACAGCAAGCCCGTATATATTCCCTGTCCCCTATTGCAGAGAGATTTTGGCAAGAACTGTTTCTCGCACAGTGCAGGTGTGATTGATGAGGCCACAGCAGGCCTGTGATTGGCTTGCTCACAGTGGTAATGGCACTACTCTGTACTTTGGTCCCTTCTTAGGGTCAACCTGCAGTTTCCTTTTTGATTTGTGGGAGATCATTGGTTCTCATCTTAGAATAGCAGGAACTTTACAGGCTGAAATATCCTCCTCCCACCTTTTGCCATCATCCAGATGCATCATATATTCTCAAAGTAAAATAACCCCAATATGTGATTACAGAAAGAACATCCAGCCATGTTCACTGCAAGAGATATTTTTAAGCATAGGGATCGTGAATTTGATATCACCTTGTAAAAAAAGCGGATTTAACCTCATGACATTTATAATTATATAATATACAAATTCCTGTACATTGGTGCCACAAATGTGTGCCAACGAATAAGCAAATAAACAGGTGCATTACAACTATAAGCATACCTCCCCACTGCCTATAAGACAACACAGAGTTGCACATAATGCTATATATAAATTCCTAAAAATAGAAAGTTAAATGGAAATTATAAGTACTAGCTGCCAACTGTCTACCTGTAGTATCAATGAGATAAAGGCAAGAGTTACAGGTACATTCCCTTCATTGTTCTGGTATTATATGAATATCAATTAGCCCCAAGCATCAAACTCACACTATCTGGAAACTCTTGTGAATAGTCAATAATATTTTTCCATTGCGAATTGCATGTTTTCACTCATAAACCAGTTGATGCAATCCAGCCAAATAACTTCAGTGTCTGAAAGTAAATGTGCTACAATTTGCCCTGGTCTGTCTTGTCTAATGGTAATAGTCTTCCAAATACAATTATTATGAAATGAAAGATAGCTAGTATGAATTTGCATTTTGTTTATATTGAGTTCACTTAATTTTTATTGCTTGCTTATTTTTTGTTGCAGGAATAAGTAACAGCATTATTTGTCTTTCAAACAGTCACTGTACACAAAATGCTGTATAATCAGACAGAATTTAGTTGTGATTTGTTCTTTAAATAAATCACAACTACACTGTGTACATTTTAAATTATATCCTCTGTCTTGGGACTGAATCTTTCAACCCATTTATCTTTAATGTCAAGGGAAAATATTGACAAGAACAACAAAACATTGTTGTTAAAAATGTTTAATTAAATTTAAATGACAATGGTTCTCATTGTTGCCTGTTCTAACTGATTAAATATTGGCAAAACCATACTTTTAAGCCTTTTTACCTACTGGATGAGTTTAAGTCAGAATTACTATCACAAAGTATGTCAGTAATTACAAAAGACAACTCCAAATGTTTATATCTTCCTGTGTTATCAGTAAAATCATTTGCCCTTTTTTCCTCTTAAAGTAACTATCATCCATTGTGTGGCAATATTTGTAGAATCATGTGAATATTAAGGGTGGCAGAAAGATGCAACAGATGTGGGGGACAATTATAATGTTTCTCATGTAACTGAAAATTAAATGTCATTCCGATTTCACACTGTGGCAGGCAGCAGAAAACCTGCATGTGGGCACTCAGTGTTTTATTCCCGTTTTTCCCCTCTGCCTCAAATCACCCTCCGATGACTATACTTCCTGTTCTCGTCAGATGAAACACAATCCAAACTTGTTAGTGTTAAGGAACATTTCATATTTCATTTCTGTTAAGCATGGCTCTTCTTCATAGTGATCAACAAGAGTACAGGGAATCCTGTCAAAGGCAGCCACCTGGGGCAGGAATGAAAAATGGCCATTGTGTGCAGGTGACTACTATACAAAGGTGACCGCTAAGGTAGGATTTGATCTATTTGTGTTTGATTGACACCCATTTCCTTGCCAATTTTCAGATCACTTTTGCCTCCATTAATTTTTCTAATTGCTTTTTCTAATCACATTTTTTTGTTGAGTGTCAGAGTAACCAGCTGCCATTTTAAAAACTAGTATTTTAAATAGTAACTTTAACAGAGTAAGTATATGATCCACAATATGACAGTGGTGATGGATTAACTTCTATGGATTGACTTTTATTTATATAACAGACCATTTATCAGACCAGAATACAAGCTTAACAAGCAGGGGAGAATGACTGAGGGACATCATCTACTCATGTGATCCCATCTCCAGTTAGATGCCGTTATATACATCAAGCAGCATGGCCACCAACTACATTGTGTAGGTGACCATGATGTAAAGGTAATATTTCCGGAAAAGTGACCATCATGGACAGGTGGCCACCTAGCAAAGGTGACCTCCAAGGCATTTTTCACAGTATGCACTTTTTAAATTATCAACAAAAATGAGTAAATTGGCTTGGCATCCTTGATGCCTCTTTCAAGCATCTCGATGAGGTTTTCCATAGTCTACCAGGCCCTTTGTGTTTACTGAGCTCACCAGTGCTGTCTTTCTTCTTAATGATGTGTCAAACGGTTGATGTTGGTAACCCTAAGGTCTGACATGCAGGTGGTGGCAGAGTGTTTGTGAGGTCACCCATTGTATTAATTACAAAAGCAAATGTATAGAATAAATATAAAGACAAAAAGTGAACAACTGTTGGGTTAGGCTCAAGCTCGTCAAGGACCTTCCTGACTGGATTTGGATCTATTTCAGGCCGGTGCACAGCTCTGATGTTGAACCTCTCTTCTCTTTCCCCACTGATTTGTATGGTATTAAATGGCTTGTTATCTGCACCAAGAGTATGTAAAACTACACATTGGAATGGAAGCCCTCTAATCTGCATGAATTCGTATGGAAGAAAACCCCCCATGTATATGTTGTTTCGTATAACATTGTTGTTTTTTTAAAATGTAACTGTGACATATAGTGGGGCCCCACAGTAATGTAATTTCAATACATCAATGCCTCAAAAATGTCTTGATATAATGATGTGTCAATCAATATGCTATATATAAATATTGTATCACATGTAAATAGAGAGAATAAATTTTATTCTTGAAGTCTTGAATATTATAGCAAGCTTATATAAAATGTTTTCCATATCACATGACCGAAGATGTTGAAGGTATTATAATGAATTACTTCAAATATGGTATTTACCTAAATTTAAGCTCCCTTTTGAGCCTCTCCCTCAAACTTTTAATGTATGTGCTAGGGTACAGAAGTTTTCATCAACTAAAGCAGTGTTAGTATAATGAACTGAAATAAAGTTTCACATATTTTATTCTCTGGAGTACATAACTGACAGAAAATACATTCAGCAGATTTTTTTTTCTTTTTGGATGCTGCATTAAAATCACAGAGATGCCAAAAGAGGGATACGCAGATAGGGTGGGTATCCATTTTAGGGGATTTAAAATGGTAAATCACAATTTTTACATCAGGACTATGGGTCAGAGCCAATCCACTGTTCACAGTGAATCCCTATAAAATAATGTGTGTTTTTTCCCTTTCCTTCTTAACAATGGAAAGGGTATCCTTTTGACATTTATGAAGAAAATTAATGCTGTTCAGTTCAGACACAGACAGACTCATCTATATTTGGATCTGCAAAGACAGTAAGCCAGCCTTATGTTCAGTGATGTCTTTCAGAAAGACAGTGATATACAGCGACAAGACTTGCATTCAAACTCCAGGTGACTTTTTAGTCCATAGTCTGAAATATCCTGTTCAATATCTGCTTTAGGCCAGTAGATTCAGTCAAACTAGCTTAGCCAGTTTAGGGGCATATACACTTCAATTATGCTGTGTTCAGCCTAGCAGGCCAAATATAATTTTTTACATATCTGATTGGCAGTGGCAGTCTGTTAGTGTCTGTAGATTAAAAGAATGTTAGTGACTGTCATGTAGTTAGCTTATATACAGTGCTTATGCCCACATTACCACAACAACCATTGTAGATATCCCAACAAATTAATATACTGTCTGAACATACAAATCCAAACTGATCCCTTTAAAATAACTGTGAGGGCGGTCAGCCCTAAACTTTTTTTTGTCTCTCAAATAGTGTTCGATTTAAACATTCCTTGTCCTGCCAATGTTTTAGTGAGCTAAAAAAATTAACAAACTAACAAACAATAATAATTGACTAATTCATATACAACTGCAGGACAGTATACAGTTATTTTGAAGTAGCAACAATCTATTTTCCCATGGTTTTTCCTGTGCTACAAAGAACACTGAGCTGAAATTGGCATGCTAGAAGTGTTCGACCCAAACAACATGCTTAGACATGAGCTGTTTGGACTTATTTCCTGCTGCCATAGTGAGATACAGTAGCGTACGTCTATATTGAGATACAGTGCTGGATTAATCCAGAGGGTTTGGTTGAATTGCATATGCCCTAAATAGTTTAAGTGCATGAATCCCTCTGAGTTTGTTTTAGAGGATAGAAAATGTCTATCCATCCATTGATCATCTAACCCGCTTATTTCTGGTCAGGGTCACCAAGGGTGCTGGGACCTATCCCAGCATGCACTCGACCAGAGGCAGGAAGACACTTTGGACAGGTTGCCAGATTGCCTAGGGGAAATTTGGACTCTCCAATTAACCTAACCTGCACGTCCTTGGACTGTAGGAGGAAACTGGCATCCCTTGAAGAAACCCACACAAACACAGGGAGAAAACCAAGGACCCTCTTGCTATGAGGCTAGCAGTGCTACCCACTGCACCACCAAAAGTGATTAAATGATGAACCAAAATATAATTTTTGATGCATAAAATTGATAGTGTTGCACTGACTCATGGGAATTTCATGGAATACATTTCCTATTAATAATAAATTAAGCATAGAAAAACAGCATGTTATGTAGCATTCAGAGCAGTAGGCTTTGGTCCTGAGAGGCTGAAATTACAACACACGTGATGTTGACACAACTCTAGATGTAGAAGAAATAAGCTCTGTGAAATTGATTCAAAATGTGTGAAATTGCTCATTTGAAAATGTTAAAAGCATTGTAAATCCCCACAGATAAGTGCCTGTACAAAACAAACAGACTATCATTTATCAAATTATATTGATTAATTGTACATATCACTGAGGCACTTTTCCAACACTAATAAGTCAATTATTCCTTATTTTTACACAGAAGAGTACAACTTAAAATATATAGAGGCATTTCATCACTAACAGCAGAAACTACAAATATATTATGCGTGTATGCTTTTAACCTTCCACATTTTAATACCCAGTTTAATTTGTAGTCTCATCTCATCATTGTACCATCCTTCATCAAGTTCCCAAACTGTCAAAATACAGTGCAGCATTTGTATGTGCAATGTGTATACAGATGTAATGTTTTTTGGCACATAACACAAAATTTAGATTAGACATTCTACAGTCTCATACATTCTTGCTGAATCTCATCTCTGCTTCCAGATAAATTGAAAATACATTACAGGTGATGCTATTCTTTTGTTGGAAACACTGGGATTTATACCGAGGTTTAGAGGTACATGAATACGTGTTTGTCTTTGTGTGGGCCAGAATGCTCTGAAGCGGAAGCGCAAGGATAATTGCTTCATCCCTGAGTGGAAAATATTTTCACTTTTTTTTACAATGCCGCTCACTTTTCTATCATTTATTGTATCTGTTACTGAAATGTATTTTAAATTATTAAGTAGTAAAGGGAAACATTTCTTCTAGTCTGGTTTATATTGCAATTAATATCAAAACAATTTCAAAGCACAATATCAAAGCATTTATTAATCAGTGAAAACATTACAGTTGAAGACAGAATGCTTTTCAAATATAAACTTTCAAATTAGTTCATTAGATAGAGTGAGCTAACACCTCATTACTGTTCACATTTAGTCACCTTTCCACCCATATGCCATTTAGATAAATTCCCTATAGCTTAAATTTGGGTAGTTACCTATGAACCCACATAACATCTGAGACCAATTAAGATACTTTAACGATGTGAAATATATGGGTTGCCTTCTGTTCAAAGTTATTTTCTTTATTTTTCATTTCTTTATTTTTGGTTTGTCTTTATAATTTGGTATTTGGTTAATAGGATGGTGTAATTGGGGGCTGTCCCAAGGGAGGGTCATATAGAAGTTTTAGGAGCAAGTGATTTCTTCCTTTTTTCCTTCAAGGTGAAGAATGCAAATAGCAAGGTGTATTGTTTTTCAGTATGCTCTTTAGAAACGCCTGTGAGTCAGAGCTGATGTGTTGCGATGAAGTTGTTAGGGATAGTCCCTGATTTCACCTGGTTTCACCATACGTGCTTCTGCCACATGCAACACCTTCATTGAACCCGGCAAATTCTTGAGATGGAGAAAAAAAGCCTTGGAATTACTGTACATGTACATAACTGTACATGATGTGAACACAAAAAAACAATACATTCAGTTTATATTGGCCTGACTTCACAAAAAATGGTTTCATTCATACTCACATCTTGTAAAATAAAAAAAGACAGTTGTCTTCAACCAACATGACTGAGTATTCAACTTAGCTTTCGGAATGCTTTTGGCATGTGGCAATTCAATCATTACTGTGGTAAAATAAATAAACAAAAGAAAATAGCATTCTGTCTAGAATGTGATCTGTGCCATTCACTAATGTAATCCAGATAGTAATAATCTAATTGAATTCCACAAGATAGGTTTTTAATGTAATTTTACCAGAAACTCACAACCTTGACCATTTTCCCCTTGGATGCTGGAATGAAATCATTAATGTAATTTTACCCAAAACCAAGCAACCTTGACTTTCAACCCAACAATCAAGGTGCTAGAGAAGGACATATTTTCTTTCACACACGCCTGATATTTATCCTTAAACTGCTTATTTTAGACCTTGTGATAGAGGACAGTCTTGTAGTATCTAAATGACCAGATTCTTGCCTCCTTTAAATTTCTAAATGCCATCATTTTTATATGCAAATAAATGGCACGATGGAGTTGTTAAGTGGTCCTCCCACATTGTGGCTTGGTGTATCCTGTTTATACCATGGCTGTGTACCAAGATAATTCATTATTTGTCACTACTTCATGTTTAAATTAACTATTTCAATAGACAATACAGCAAATATGGGTACTATACAAAGCTCGGCTCAACAAAGCTCTCCTATGTCATTCATGTAATAAATGGGGGGGAAAAAAACAAACATTTCAGGCAAGGTAACAAACTAAAAACACAATGTTGCACCTTCACCAATCTAGCTTTCTATTTTAGTGAGTATATTAATAAGGTGGTGCAGTGAATAGCACTGTTGCCTCACAGCAAGAAGGCCCTGTGTTTGAGTCTGGCCTGAGCCTTGCCTCTGTGTGGAGTTTGCATGTTCTCCCCGTGTCTGCATGGGTTTCCTACTTCGGTTTCCTCCCACAGACCAACCCAGCACCCCCCACGACCAGGACCAGGATAAGCAGGTATGGATAATGAATGTATGTATGGATGGATATGACATTATTGGATATGTTGTGGCACAATTTTATTAAGAAAAAACAATCAAAGGTGACTCAAGAATTAAAACAGATTATCAATTTTATCACAGACTGTCACAACATACAGAAGTGTATTCTGTGTGCACTTGATCAGTGTTGCTAGTTTAGGGATACAATAATTACAGAGAAAAATACAAAACTGAAATATTTTCATCAGGTGCAGTAAGTGTGCTACACCCACACCCAGGAGGGCCAATTAATCTTGCTTTGTAAAGGGCCAATAGCATTTTTCATGAATCCTATTTAAATAAAATGGTCTCTCAATTAGTATAGCTATTTGAGCAGAGAGAGAAATTTCAGCTATTTGCCATTTCCGAAGGAAAAGCTTTTCAACTTACTGCAAGGCACCAAAGCCCTCCTCCGCTCAAATGCTTGCAACGCTCCGTGAATTTCACGGTCTCTCTGATCTAAGCCGGCTATGTGCGACACGTAGTCGAAAACCAGGCCTGGGATGAACTTTCGTGTTTGTGATATTTCTCTCTCCATTTTTCTCAAATGTGACTTTTCAGCTTGGAGAGACTGGTGTTTGCTTTTGATGCCCCAGCTCTCACCCCAATCACTGTGCTGGCAAAAGAAACGTGCCCGGTCCTGTAGGGGCTTAGTCTTTGACTTGTCAGAAACATGTTTACACTTTCCCTCATCTGTCCCGACACTCAGAAACCAGCCTGCACCACATCACTTTCCATTTTGCACGTTTGTATGAGAGCTGCTCCCGTATATCTGTACGTATTTAAGGTGTGTCTTCATTCTGGCTTCAGCTGTCATAACAAAAAATGGTTCAAGCCAGAATTAGACAAATAGAAAAAAAAAAAAGATGTTAACCCACTTGAACATAACATGTGAATTTGGATCAAAGAGTGGTTTGACTGAGGTAGGCAGTTGTCCAGTTGTCTACATGTTTTTTTTATTTTTTTATTGAACTTTGACAGCTGTATGTATTTGTTTATGGACATATATGAATCTTGGTTTTTTTTGTTGTCTAAACAGCACTATTATTAGACCAACAAACTGAACACTGGGTATGATTTCCCCAAAACTAGCAAAGTGCATACATCAGAACTGTGATTTGTATACTTTAGTTTGAAGTTTTTTTTTCTTTTTCTTTTTTTTTTGTACAAACCTTTTATGAATTACAACTCAGATTACATGGAAGCACGTTTCTCTAGGTTTTGACATATTTGAAGGCACAAATACAAGATTTCTGCGTTATTAATTTTGAATGGTTGTATAACCTCATCTTCTGAGGCTATATATTGGCTGCATAATGTTTGAATAATGTAGCTGGCATAACACGCAGAAAAAACATGAGGCCCACAGAAGCAGTTAGATTAATCTCCACTCACTGTAGGTGACAGCTCCAGATATCACAAGCAGCAGAAACTTGATCATCACAGTATACTGCATCAACATTCAGGCTGCATTGATCAGACCCACAGTCACTGCAAATAATGCCATTGGGGGAGAATATAAAAAGTGTATATGTATACACACACATACCATAAATAAACACACATACACACACTCCCTAAACCTTCCTTGTGTTTTTCTGATTAATAACAAATGTCTGACAATCAGCTGATGCCATTTTACTCGGCTGATGCCATCTACCACATCCTACCAGCAGCACTGCTGTTATTAAACAGCATTTGGTGCCACAGCCACCAAGGCCAATATTATTCTCTATGGTTTCTCCTTAGGCTGTGCAGAGTTCTCACACACAGCGAATCCCAGAGTGCTGTATTGTCAAGAAAGCTTTGAACACCACGGAGACTGATCTCCAGGCAAATACATACTGAATCTGAAAGAGCAGGCACTGATTTTGTTAGTGCATGTAAATGTTATCTCCAAGACCAATACATTCCCAGAGTCAACTATCCCTGACTAACCAGAGGCACTGTTTGCCCCATGAAAACAATTAAAAATCAAACAGTCACACAATTCCAGAATCCTCGCCTCATCTAGCCTGGCCCTGCAGGAAGCCCTGTTACATGTTGACAAGCTCCACAGACGTCAAATGCAGAATAATGAGCCACACGCCAGCCACAGAGCACAAGTCACAGAGAGGCTGCACATCTTGTGCAAGAAATCAATGGGGAAGGCAGTGAATGAATACAACCCCAGAAAAATGAACCTTATTTGTTACAAGAGAAATAGAGGAACTAGCCTTTCTAATCTTAGCAATGTGAATAACGTGATATGGAGCAAGGATACGCCAACACACTGATTTTTGGGAATGCCCCCTTGTTTGGCTCAGCTGAATGATGCTCTGTGAAGTTCCTGCTGCATGCCTGGCCTAAGACGGTCTACTTTCACTTGAGGAAATGTTTGCTTTGTGTGGTGTGAATTTGACTTGATTTATCTAAATATACTAAATAAGAGAAACATGTTCATATTTGAAAAATAGAATTATCTTCTAGTAATAAGAATTCTTATTACTCTGAAGCACGCAGTAAATTATTTTCATTAATAAGGCAGTGCATATCTTTATATCTGACTGAGTAGGATTATTATAATTTTTTGTTACTACCCTTTCATGTACTGTAATTCCTCTTTCCTGGAGTGAACTAAAGAAACAGATGACAAATTGTGGCAAATAAAATAGAAATTCTAATTTTAGTGAGCCTTTATTAAGATCTTAAGACCCCTGCAACAACATATAAAGCACAAACTGCTGTTAGCCACAAAGCTGAAAGAGTTTCAATATAAAATTATATTTAAAAAGAGAAACAAGGAATTCTGCTCTCATTAATAGGAATGAGGTACTCCCAATTATGCTCCCGCACAATCCTTGTCACATACCTCAAACTGGAGATAACCTTCTTTATTTTCATTATGATTTCATTTATCAAGGGATATTGAACATATGTTTAATTTCAGGCAAGCTGGTTCCCCTCAAATCTTTAATATTTTAAAGAGTAGCTGCTCAAATACAAGGCACACACAGTGGTTTGTTAAAAGTCATGGAGTAGTACGCTTACAGTCGAGAAGAGGTGGCTAACTTGAGAAGAAATTGTATTAATATATTGAGTGGATAAAACTTGTGTGTACTTGGGCTGTCAGATTTAAAATATTGATAAAATTTTTTAATTTGTATCCTTGACGAGAGTTTCATTGCAGAGCACATGCAGTTGTTCAAAATATACAGATCACTACTGCTGAGGGAGTGCTGTGATTGTCGTTAGATAGCAAGCCAGCTGGCTAGGATACAGTACAATATGGCATCAACTAACGCCAAAGGCAGAGTGATGATAATGAGCAGACAAACGTTTGGCTCGGCCTGTTGTGTTGTGGGGTCATTACTGACTTTGGGAACAAACATTAACAGAAAAAGGAATGTCCTGACATTTATTTTTATCCATTTTATAAGGCAAGGCACACATAGCTGAGCAGGTAGTTATTCTTCAAAGGCCAAAATGCTGGGAATTTAGCAATGGCTGTATAACGTTCATATTTTGTTTCTTAATAAACCGATGCCTCTGCTCATCTACTTTGTCAGTATGAGGTTCCATATTGTGGGGACATGTCTGTATCAAAGACTAATACTTTAGCTGGACACTCTACTCCACTTAAGCAGAGTGTGATGAATTTTAGGATGGACTTGATGTAAACAATGCACTGATATTAAATCTTTCACACCCAACCCTGAATACCACTGCAGTGTAATACATCTGCCCTTTAGTCTAGCCATTTACTCGGATAACTGTTCTCCAGATACAAACAATGTGACAGACACACTATACTGTTGCAGTTGTCATTGTCTTGATTAATTTTTTCTGTAGTTTGGCGATAGATATTCTTTGCCCTGCTATTCGGATGCAGAGCTTTTGAAAGGCCGACATGTCAGGCAGATGGACTTAACACTGTTGTGGTTATGATAACAAGAAAGGAAGGAGATAACTTCAGCTCAAGTCAGAAAGATGTTGCCTTCACGCTGTGAGGCCTAAATTGTGCTACAAGCCAACTGTGACTAACAAGATGTGCTTGTTATCAACACCAGCAGTTGCACAACCAGGACATTTTCTTTTCTGCACAACCCCCAATACCCCAAGCGCACCCTCCTCCCCCCTTTCTTCAGAAAATGATAGTTGATGTGACAACTTCAAGTCTTGTTGAAAGTGTGCCATTCTCTCTTTTTTATGTGTTACGACTAAAACAGTAAGTCCCTGTGACATCATATATAACAACATTTCAGTACGATGTTACAGCAACGTTGTTGCAACTTCGGGAAATACCTACCATGTTGCAGCAATAGTTGATTTTAGGACATACAGGCAACATTCCACAACTGACATATTACAATGGTAGGTTGCTGCAACTTACTAATAAAGTAGGTAATTTCTGACATTCAGGCCACGTTCCACAGATGACGTTGCCTGAATATTACAATTATAGGTTGCTGCAACATCCCAGTAAATCAATGTCCTTTTCTGACATCCAGGCAACATGGCACAGGTTATGTTGCATGAATGCAACAGTAATGATACACAGGAACGTTTGTGGACTCTATCTTCCTGACCATGGGACTGAGACCTCTGCTGAATCACATTCTTATTTCTGTTCAACCAAGGCATAATGAAGTGTCTGTCCCTTTCCTCTTATGACTCTGCAATGAGCACACTGCTTGATTGATCCGGCACTGGTTTGGGCAGGAACACCCCCTTTGAGAAGTAATTGGGGGACATGAGAACAAGGCTGCTACACTATGTAGGCTAATTGCGACGTTAAACTTCATGTATATAGTCCCCACAAGATATAATGGACTTCGGGAGGTGGGAACAATGCTGCTACATAATGTACTTGTGACATTTTTAAAAAATTCACTGGTAAAGTCCCCACAATGTCTAAAATGTGATGTTACTGGTATGTAAGAGCAATGCTGCGGCACAACATATAATGGATCTTACTGGGAAGCAAGAACAACATGACGACACAATATACTTACCATTAAAAGGAACTCTGGGGTCTCAGTACCTACAATTACTAGACATGCCAAGCATAACACTTTGGAGTTTGGAGAAGCTTCATTGTGAGTAGATTAAATTTGGGTCTTAATCACCCACTCCATGAGTCCAGCATTGCAATTCCCTTAAAAAAAAAAAAAAAAAAATATTTAAAAAAAAAACATAACCTGAAAATTGCCATTTAAACTTTTGTGATTAAGAAGTGTGTTGGTTGTAATAAGGATCATGTAATTCCATCTGATTTGATTTAATCTCCTTTTGATGAAAGCTTAATTTAATCAAAAACCAATTACAAAGAAAGTGAGTTATCAGTTCATATGTTCAACACACAAGCCTTTTTTGACCTGATACCAATGATTGGGGCTTAATTTTGATTAAGAGACACACAGATGGCAGCACACCAAACATCAATAAAAACGAGAAGAGGCCTTGCCAATGCTATTCTCACATGCTCTTGTGAAGGGTGTATGCCAGAATGCCTTAACCCATGGTCAAAATAATAATAATAATAATAAAATGTAAATGAGATACTGTCTCCTGGTCTTTAAGTTTGGTGTGCTGTCATCCCCATGACTTTTGACTATTGTTTTTTTTTCCAGCATATAGTCATTATATTCTGTTACATATCTTCATCACTTAAACATGAGTGGTCTTCAAGGAGTTACATAAATATTACATCTAAGAAGTGGAAAGTCATTTCAAATGATGTCACCTGTGGAGGACACCACTTTTTCCCATCAAGGTACACATGTTTACTTCTGACAGTAATGCAATGAATTGGGGAGCAGGCATGAACTAAACACAGGTCTCTAGGGGGAGATGCACCTGCACTAACCACTGCACTAAAGATAAATTCACTGTTAGCAGAGTGGCTACTGAGTGGTCTGAGAGGGTCGCTTATATATCCTTACAAATTCCTGCCAAGCCAGAGAGCAAGTCGAGGCCAGAAACAACAGTCACCAATAAAGTAGACCGATATCAGCCAATACATCCTGTTTTGATTCAGTTAAATCTCCAGTTTACTCATCTACAGGCAGTGACCAGAATTATTTGAAAATAAAGGACATTCCAGTCAAAAATCAGACACAAAATGGTTGTTTTAACAAATAGGCCTGTTGATGTTGAGTAATAATATTCCAGGTTTGGCTATATTTGGACTGTGGTGGTGTGTCTGTTAAGACTGAAACAGATTAAACAAAAAACTAAACCGAAATTCTGTGTCTATTTTTGAGCTAATTTATGGCCACGACGGATGGACCAGATTCAGCCCATTAAACAACATCTGTGGAGTGCCTGGTGAAATAAAACTGCCATAACAAAATGTTTAGGCTTTACCGCGGAGCTTTGCTCTGAAATAAAAAAAAATTAAAAAACCCTTCTGCTTTAAACTGAGAATGTTATGATTCATTTATTACCCAACACTGTCTGCATTACTGCCATTATATGATTTGGTGAAAAGGACCAGAATTATGTCTCATTTTCTTATCCATGATGTCAGAATTCAATGTTTGTTTTTTTATTATTATTCACCTGATGTTTCTAAGTAGTGGAGTAACATGTGTATCACAATAATTTGTTTCACGCTGGTGTCCTCTGTTAAATGTTTAATGTGCACCTCAGAGGACATGAGTTTTCTGTGGTTTAAGTCAGACATTTATTACACTCATCTGCCTTGGAAAGGTTTGCCTTCCCCATCTACAGCAATGGTTATTTAAATATATATGCAGACTTTTCACCCGCCAGGAAGCAATTTTGCTTTGCAGTCTGTAGATTGATCAGACAATAATGAGCTCTATTGTATGGGAAACAGGGGATACATGTAGTCAAATCTGAAGAAGCTATTTGTACATTTAGACCAGTACAGTGAATGGAAATGCTTCACTGCCCTTTTCATTGGTGAACATTCCACAGTAAACCAAGTGTGCATTATTTGACTTCTTAATTCTTATGTCCCACTTTATGGCAATTGTTAAAAGTTAATTATTTCAAACCCAATCATATTTCAAATCAATACAAAATTCCAAAGCTAAAAAATATACATATTTTAAAAATGCTGCAATAATGTTCTTAAAAATGATTTTTTTTCATAGTCCGATAAAGTGGAGAATCTCCTCTGATTAAAAATAAAATGAGTGGCAGAAATGTAGCAGATGGTCTTGCACAGAGTGACATGCACAGCTTACATGATCCATATCCAATCATTCATACAGTTGGATATTTATTGAAGCAATCCATATTAAGTACCATGCTCAAAGGCACAATGGCGACACCCGATTGGGAATCGAACCTACAGTCTCAGAGTTATGAGTGTAATTCCGTAACCATTTTTCTACACTGACGCTCTAATGAAGGCAGTAGTGAGTATGATAAACAGCCTTTCATGCAAAGCATAAGCATGCTCTTATATATTGATGTTTCCCGCTGTGAGGATTGCACAATGCATTTGCCTGACCATGAAAATGACGACAATGGACCATCGTTAACCTGTTAACAGGAGACGCTGATGCTTCCCCAGCCAACCCTCTAGGAATCCAATTAAGCCGGTCTCCCTGTGAACAGGTGCAACCTAAAAGCGTTACTTCTGTGCGTCTGTGCATGGCTTGGGTCGAACAATTGTTTGCATGCTTTCTGTCACTTCTAAATTATAAACCAATTTCATGTTGGTTAAACAAATTACATTCTTTCTTAGAATTATAAGACTTTTCTATTTCTATCTTATAGTAATAAGCCTTAGGCCATGACAGCAATTATTCTTACCCCTTTTGGTTTATGAATTGTAGAGGCCTTCAAGCATGAACAGAAAATAATAGCAACTATCACTGGGTTCAGCTGAGACCTGGCCATCTGGATGAGGGTTTGGAATGGATAAACGAGGTCCAGCTCAGTCAGCCCCTCACACTGGGGTCAGGTCCTCTGCAGTGTGTAATCAGCACATATCGTTATGAAGAAGTGTAAACCATTTCCAGTTTTCGGCCAGGCTGGGATGAGCTATGGCTCCTGCTGTAGACTCTTCTTGGCAAGCAGTGAGTAAGAGCACAAGCTCGCCCATGGTGGTGGTCTGTGAAAAGTGGCCACTTTCTCATGACAGTAAAAATGAAGGACTGAGTGACTAATGTGGATTTTGCCCTTTTGCTCATTTCCTCCTACAGTGGCAAAAGAAAACACAATACAAAGGATATTCTCAAAATGTGCAAAGCAGTGCTTTTAATATTTGCTTTGCTACCTACATATGTAAAGGCCATGAATGTTCTGTGCTGGTGAACAGGGCTTCTCTGTCTGTCTCATATTTATAAAGTTATTATTCTGAAACTCGATGTGAACAAAAAGGAAAATGCTTTGTCTTGGCCTTGTGGGAGTTTGGCCAATGTGGTTCCTGTCTGAAAATCTACTCAACTTCATATTCTGCAAAGACGGGGAAAAAATGTAACAATCATAAGTACTGGCTAAATAGTAACTATCACAATTTGTTTTCACATTCACAGTTTGGTGAGTAAAGCAATTACCAAAATGAATGAAAACTATTGTGTTTTGGTTAATAAAATGTATCACTGGAATTGCTGAATACAGTGCACAGGTTGCTTGGAGAAAAAGGAGATGCTAAAATAGGCGAATCAGAAATGTGTTTTAAACAAATGGTTGACTTTATGGTCGTGTTGAGTTGGGTTATTCAGCTAGGGCCCACGGGGCTAAATGGATTATGTATTGGCCCATTGACCATTTGGATATTAAACGATCAAAGGCAATGTTGATTCTTCAGTGTGAAAATGATGAATACCCTAATAAACAAGCATATTTTGCAAAGGTGTCTGTTGTGTGTACACACACATATCACTATATGCATTGGCATTGGAATAACAAATTAGTTTTTTTGTTTCTTTTAAAATCTATCCTTCATGAAAAATCAGTTAAATATCCATTATTTAATGATTTAATTACTTGTTTTAAAAGTAAAAAAAAAATATATATAATTCAGATTTTTAAAATTATTTTTGTGATACATTTTTGCAGTTCACATACGCAGTATGTTTGGAGTATAAATAATTAGACTGCAACAACATTGTGGTCAGAATTTTAGTTCCACAAAGTAATTTCAGTAACACTGTTCTGATATATTAAAATGGTCAGATCTGAGTGAAGAATCAGGCTGAATATGTTTTGGTGTGGCATGTAGTGAAGGCAGGGAGAGCAGGGGGCATGTGATGAGCATGTATGACTGGTCATGGCGGGGGGTTGTGCAGGGAAGTGGATGCCTTTCTTTGACAGCACTGAGGTGAAATCACCCATGTGCTCATTCTGCAGACAGCCCTGGCAGTGAGGTGAGTGTGAAATGTTGCCATCTGAAAAATGGCTGGTTTCCTTCCACTACAGATCCATCCGATCGATGTTTGACAGCAGACCAGTATTCTAACTCTACCCCCACCATGTCCACCCTATCACATTTGTACACACCAGCACAGTTGGTTTCAGCCAGAATAGTCTGGCTTATGCATTCTGTATTCTCTCATTAATCACACAGATCAGCTCAAATCTCCAAAAGCAAACCTGTTTATTTGGTTATCGTTTTTGACAAGCCTCTTTTTTAATGTCTAAACTCCAGAAAGTGAAAAAAGGATCAATGCTTCTAGTAAAAAGAAGAAAAAAAAAACTGTCAAAGACAGTGAGTAGTAATTCTACACCCCAGATTAATGAGAGGTTTTGGTCAAAAGGCTAAACATACATCACACAAATAAGACAAAATTAGGACACATTCGCACAGGAGAAGTAGGGCAGAATGTTCTAGAAGCCCTCCGAATAGCACAATATCATTTTAGTGTCAAACAAGGGCATACTACATCTATGCCTGTACTCACTCAATCGGATTGCAAAAAGCAGAGCAAGTAAACAGGAAGTGACATGCGGTGGTGTCATTCTTTAGATCACAGAGCAGTGACCACGCAGCCGCATCTCTGATTCAGAAAATGACGATCAAAATGTTTGTGACATGATATCAACTGCTCCTTCGCCCCGAGACGTTTCAAGGTCAGAGTAAACCAGCCACGTGAGGCCCGACGAATACCTGCCGGGGAGATCCGCTGGCAGACCCACGAGCCCGATGTGGCTAAAAGCGTTCACCTCTGAGCTGTGCAGCGCCTGCAAACTCCACACAACCGCAATCCTTTTCATGGAATGAAGTGAAAATTGCACGTGCTTGGACTTCCACTCGCACAGACAGAAGCATTAAGCCGGTGTTGTTCTTTTCTGCTCTGGCAATCAACTTAATTTAAGCACTGCCCTTGAACTTTAAAGGTGCCAGGAGGACATCACGTGAAACATCAGCACAGCAGTTTCCCCTAAAGGTGCCACATTCAGATTTCACTGCACATTAAAATCAACTGACCCTTGTGAAACAACACTATTTGCATTTTTAGCAGCCGATAGAAGCATGCCTGAGGCAGGATTAATGTCAAACAATCACAAATCCATTTAAAGATGTAATATTACAAGGGGGTATTTTTTGGCTCTTTTTTCCACTGACACTTTATTATTGTTGGGGATGAAGAAACATGTTCCCTTCTTTGATTTACTTTATGTTTTAATTATCAAACATAAAATATGTGCTTCAGAAATTAGGCTTGGAAAACATCAGCTCTGACAGTTTAATTGAAAGCAGATGCTTGGATGTCCTATGTATGATACCCACGAGCATTGCTTTTCAGAGGAAAACTTGGCACAAGCACAGAGACAAAATCTTGTGTACTCACATGTGGAAGCCAAGGGGGAGGTACATTGTTATACTTATCCTTGGAGCGATCTGAGTATTCACACTTGTTTGTTTGTTTGGTAAATGAATGAATGAATGGTATGATTATGACTTTCCAAACAAATCATTTGCACAAGTTATCAGACATTAGGAATTTAGCCTCATAGCCATTGTTTTATTTGTAAAACAAATCTGATTAGTAGAGGGGAAAAAAAACAACCAATTTGACACAACTGTCTAAATACTATTACATTTACCTGTATTTGTCCCAACACATGCACTCAGCACATTTTGATCATAGAGGAATAGTGTCATAGAATAGCAACCATGCTGAATTAATGCAGGACATATTACCAGACAGTAAAAAGAAAGACTGTAACTGAAAATGAGGTGTCTCTCTTGCTCTGTAAAGAAAGGATATGATGAATCTTGTGTGTACTGATAGATTTGAGTGAATGTTGGAAAGCCTGCCTCAGGCTTTCAGAATAGTAATGTGGGGTGAAATTGAAAAGAACTTGGAGGTAATGATCACATCAGTAGAGTTATCCCCATCAAGCCCTCTGGATTGAAACTTGAGATCACCTGGTCAGCAATCCAAATTCTGGTGTCCTCCCATATACACTGGTTCCTCTTTCAGCAGAAGTGCCATCTCCTTTTTTGGATGCCTTGTTTGATCGGAATGTGCATCTTCATGTTTCTGTCATTCACTGACACTGGTGTTATTTGTGTCAGTTATTGGGAGCACGAGATATGAGAAGTACCTTCTTCAGAAATTAGCTTCTAAACTTTTGACACCAAGGCAGATTATTACTGCTGACAAAGGTGTGCAGGTTCAAGCCGCCATTCTTTTAATTTTTCACTCACTGTGTACAGCTGATTAGAATTACGGATCTGAGCATCCTAGTTAGACATCTGCTAGCCTCAGTTCACCACCTTGTATTAGCCTTTGATAATGTGCAATCACTTCATTTCCACAAATTCAAACCACAGCACGAAATGGTTAGCTTCCTCCTTGACCGCCTGTCAATAAGAAACATACTTCTGGTGACAATGATAGAACAACTTTACGCTTAATTTTGCTACCAAGTATGTCTATATCAAATAAATCTGCTGCAACGTTTTGCCCTATGTTTGCATATAATATATTTCAATTTAACTAGCAAAGCCATGCAACTGATTTGCCAATGCAAAATTATGCATTACATCTATGTATTATATATTATTATAGTTCTATCATTACATTATGCTTTAGATTAAGTTTAAACTAAAGGTAGCTCATTTTCTTTCAACTGCTGATTTTTCCTTCTGAGAGTAGGGATATTTGCAGCGGTTATAGGAGATTTAAATACCAAGTTCAAGTAATTAGCTGACCATTTAAACTGCATCAGGACTAGAAAGGTCACTCATGTTATGAGGTACAGTATGATTGATTGAGCATTTGTAAAACACACTTCCAATAAGAACATAAGACACTGCTTTGCACTTAACAAATTTATGGGTGGGTGTGAGAGCAGGAAGGGTTAGAAATAAGAGCAGAGATGGCTGCTCCTCCTCTTTGGCTGCTGTCAAATACACCTGTTCTCTCTCTCAGCCAGGGAGGCCTGCAGGACTTTGGACAGCAGTGGCCTTGCATGCAGGCATGCTCGCTGGAGGCTGATCATTGTGTAAAAACTATGTCCGATTGCCTTTGTTAGTCAAAGCAAAGGCAAAGCCTTCTGTGTTTTTTGAGGAGAAACTCTTTTGGAGCATAGCTTGTTTGCACCCCTCTCCTGAACCTTCTTTAAAGTTTGCCTCTCTGCCTCTGTGAGAGGACAGTTCTGTTTTGTTTTACTGTGGCCTATCTTGGGAATATTTCTATGCTGACTTTTATTTTGTTAAAAATAAACCTGCACACAGCCATTTCTTATGTTCTTTTTACTGTTTCTTATTCAATCACTGTCTTGAACAGTGGCTCCACCTGATGCTGTGTTACTGTGGGATAATATAAGAGAGCATCCAAGACACTATCAATGATTCATTCATCACGGATGCTGAATTCAAAACACTTGAGTTCACCATCACTGTCTTTACTAAAAATCCCTGCTGAATACATTTTAAATGCACCATCTTGTAAGCAAGCATCTGTCCATTGGTGTCTATTCCTCCCAGTAGGTATCAAGCAGTGCAGTCATGATTAGTGCAGTGCTTCCTTCTAACACAGCCCTTTCCTCCTGGGAATAAGTGTTCTGCTACATTTGTCCACATCAATGTGGAACACCACTAGAATTTCTCCTTTTTTTTGGAAACCAAAAGTGCAGTGCTACAAAACTTCTTAAGAATATTATTTAAAAATAAAGACATATATATATATATATTTTTGCGCGCATATTGAATATATACATATATATATTTACAAGAACATTTATCTTGCATAAGATTAATTTAATTTTCCTGGAATTCATTTTCCTATGTTGCCCTTCTTTATTATGTTTATTTATTTCCCTATGCTGCACTTATGTGTGGTGTGTAAACAACCTTTGCAAGTACACCAATCAGTGATGGTAAATCACTAGCTTGTTACCATGCTCATTGTTTTGTTCCCTGCTTTATGATCCACAAGATATTGCATATCTCTCAAGTTAATTAGCAATAGACCCGTATATAATAAAATGGTACAAGTTAATCACTCCATGTTTTCTCAACTTTAAAATGGGTGTTAGAGATGCAAGATAATCTACAGCCTTACATTGCATAAAATGATTCAGCAACAGCTTTTTGTAAAATACAATTTTACACAACGAACCATGAAATACTTGGCTGGAATAAGATCAGCACTATGAGTTGTGTTGAATTATGTGAATCAGGAATGTGTATTGACCATGTACCCAACAACTTTTTTCAAATTCTATTCTGCATATTTGTGGCCAAGCCTAGATTTGCACAGAAGATAACAAAACAAATTATACAATCATTCCCCTGCTGGAGGGCTAGTCAACTAACCACAGCAATCAATAGCTAAGGTACACACACACACACACACACAAGAATGTATTGCTATACTTGTGAGGACTTCACATTGACTACATTAATTCCGTAACCTCTAACCCTAACCCCAACCACTACATGCCTAACCTTAACCCTAACTTTAACCTAATTCTAACCCTAACCCTAACCCTAAAACAGCCTCTTGAACTTGTGGGGACCAGCAAAAGGTCCCCACCTTGAGTAATTTTCCTCATCTTTCTATCCTTGTGGGGACATTTGGTTCTCACAAAGATAGTAATACATGTCCACACACACACACACAATCAATAGCTTAGGTGCTTCTTCACGTTGAGCAATGAAGCACTGCTGGTATGATTTTTATAAATCATAACCATTACAGTCATATTCAGTATAGACTCATTAAGTGATTTCATTCAAATTTTTCTTATTACCAATATAAAAATGGTATAAAAACATATGCAAGACATACAAAATGTTGCATGGACAGAACAGTGGATGTAAACTAGTATGTGTATTATAATAATAACACAAAGTGCATTACAAATGACCTTTATCAGTGTTTCAAAAAAGCAGGAGCACGTAACTCATACTATAACACTTAGAAATATAGAAAGCACAAACACGTGCAAATAGCTTGAGATATAATACAACTCGAGCTGTATGTGATGGGTAAATAAAATGAATTGCATAGGTTAAAGTTAAGTCCGGATATAAAGCTGATAAGAAGAAATCTCATTCAATGATCAAAAAGCCTATACCAGGGGCGAGGTGCCAAAGACATGAAGCCACAATCCTCTATGGTACATGGTGGAGGCACACACAGCAGACTGCCACAGCTACACCACAAGAGGCAGGGTATGCTCTTGTGGCTGAAGAGGTTTTGCAAGTTGATTCTGTACTCTGCAGATGACTAGTTCAGAGCTATGTGATTGGTTTTTCTTGTGCTGTGGTATAAATCAGCAAACACTTTTTCTGAATATGTACCAGAGAAAGTGCATTGCAACAGTCCAGTCTTGTGAATAAAGTCACAGGTGAGCTTTTCGGCATGTGACTTAGGCCTGCATGTGGTGTGATGTGGCAAAGATAAATGTTCTTATCTTACTTATTTTTGTTGCTCCATGTTGTATTTTCTGAAAGCCTCAAAATGCTTACAGAAAGGAATTAACTTTCTGTCGAGTACAGAAGGAATGCATAATGGAAGTAGGAGTACTGTGCATAGGACTGTCATACAGTGCTCAGAAAAGTTATAAACAATGTCACATAGCAAGAAGCACACAACAACATACGCATGCAGGATGTTTAAAACAGTGTGCTAATAAGACAAATAAAGTTAAAGAAGTTTGTTTACCTAAATTATACTCAAATTAATAAAAAAAAATAAAAAAACAATCAATCAATGTTTATCAAATATTCACTGCAACTTTTTTTTAGAGTGTAACCTTTTGTATAAATTTCTCATCCAATTGATTTAACATTATGGTATGCAATGGGACATCTGACATTGGAAACGGAAGGACATTGTCACATCCCGCAGCACAGCCCTATAATCTGAAATTCAGAGCTCAAAAGAATAATGCCCGAAGCAATAACATCACCAAGGTCTCGTATAGCGTGACAGTTATGGGTAGGACAATTTCCATGTTGAATACAAGAGAAGTCAAGTATGTTCAGAAAAACAACGGCTAAATGAAACTGAGGTTTATCAACATTAATAATATAAATCATATAAAGTATGGTCATACTGTAGGTAAAGAGGTAGACAAGGGTAAGTTAAAGACAAAGCTGAACGTATGAAGTACACAAATAGCTTATTTTTCTTAATCTTAGCAGCATTGGTAAGAAATCCTATGTCACTGCACTGTGTAACTAGTGTTGGGTTCCCAGATCTGTGAACTGAGTCTCCTTTTAAATACTGGTGATAGGAGTGGGATATGAGTGTGACTCGAGAGAATATCATCAATAAACACCTAGTTTTTTTTTTCACCAAAAGCATGAATGTGATCTTAAAAAAAAATTCTTAAGTCATTTAGCATTGTTTCATTTAGCTGATTTATATCATGGGTTTATATCATGGCTTATTTGAGAATATTACTAAAAACAACATTGGCAGAACTTTTATGATAGTCCACTTGCCTTTAACATAGATTAATCAAAAAATAAAATAAAAACTTAAAAGCTAAATATGAGAACAGTCCCTAAAATTAATTAACATGTAACAACACATACAGGACTTCATGTTGCTATGACAGCTCCAAGATGTATTTCATATATTATTTTGTTTATGCCAGTCTTTTTGGAGATTTTGGTCAAATGTTCAATGGCCTTTGTGTCATGGACTCCATAATATTCTGATTCTCACAATAAATCTCATGATAAGCATTGCTAATTAATTGTTCTTTAACAAATGAAGCCAGTTCGGGTTGCTTCATGAATTTGTTTTAGGCTATGTAAATCCTACTCCACTGCCAGGCAATATGTACGACTTAACTGGTGGAGACCCAGAAAAGCAAGATATGAAGGCAAGGTAATTTTTTATACATTTGAGTTGTTTTCTCATACATGAGATAGTACCTTGTATATGTAAGTTATGTCATGCATTGACAGGAAAATAAGTCTTTCACCTTGCCTTTCAGGGCTTCTGTAGGTTAGTGTAAGATGGAGAAAAAAATATACATTTTTGAAAATGTTAGTGGATAGACATTAACCAATGTTTCATTAATAGGGAACAACACAGACATGTTACAGTAGATATAGAAAAAATGTTATACAAAATGTGTTTTTTTTTTTACTTAATATAGCACAGTAGATAACTTTGTCTCTTTTTGAAGTAGTGGCACACATCATCAGTGACATTAACGTTTATATAACGACTAGCACTGGTGGTGGGGGAGGGAAGTTCTTTTAAGAGCTCACTGATCAGAAGACAGCACTTGTCGACAAAAATTATACAGCTGTGCCAGAGACATTTTCCGGCTGGATGATGGTGAAAAGAGCACCTTGTACTGTCAAACGGTGCTGTGGATGGAGGGAGCTGGCGAGGGCCTCCCACACCTCCCCTAAAAGCTTTTTGAAATAGATTTCCCTTGTCGGCGCGTTGCAGGTCTTTGACACGTTAACCTCATCTGGCCGACTACCAGGAACAACAAGGCCGGGAGGATTATTTCCGGCATTCTGTGAGAATGGCCTTGATATGGGGTGGGCGTGTGTGTTGTGCATGCGTGTGCATAAGCCTATGCATAGAGACACCTGAGGACTTAAGTATATAGAATCTGCTTCTTTGGGTAACATTAGTCTTATCCAGTCCAAACAGGCACATTCTGCAAGTATGTTTTTTGGACAGAAAAGTAGGTATTCATTTGTTTGCATGTTAATGGACAGATGGATGATGGATGGATGAATGAATGAATGAACATCATACACTATTTTATAAATGATGTACACTAGGCTTATCCTGATAAGGCACTGTTCTTGTGCTCAGATGGGCTCCACAGTGGTACTGACACCAGACAGTGACAGTGCTTTCTGTTGCCAGTACCCACATGTGGCATTATCATTTCAGATGATAAAATCTGAGAGATTAAGGATGGCTGCTCTGGACAAGGTTATCTGCTCTACAAAAAAGTGTTGCCACCATGAAAGTGGGAAGAGCTCTCAAAGAAATTGTGTTTTGTAAGCATTCATGAGCAATGCACTTTCATAGGATGTGCAAGTGAAAGCTCCCCATATTTCGGACCAAGTTTCTGGTTGCGATGAAAAGTTTCATATCTGTGCAATATTTATGAAGTCTCATTTTAAGGACTTGCAAGATATTATTCTTATTTTATTACTAAGATGCTGTTGCAAGCAAACTTTCCATTGTTGGCTGTCAGCAGTGTATGGAGTTTTTACTTGATCATATATAATGCTTAGAATATGTATGATGATCGTACAAGGTCCACCACCAACAATACAGTACAGTGGTTATCTATCCAGTGAACGTCTTTCCAGCTACTCAACACACCGTTTAATATAATATCAGATATATTATATTTAAGATCAAAATGCTAAATTTGGCCTTCTGCTGACAAATATTTGAAAAAGAGAGAAAAAAGCTTTAAAAAAATATATAATATCCAAGGATGTGTATTTTCAGAGTCCAGAAATTTTGTATATTTTCCCACATTTTAATTTTAACATGCATACACATACAAATAGGAACTTCCATGTGTCATATTTTGTCTGAGAAATTTTATGCATCTGTACAGTACTGCCTGGAAACCTGTGACTGGGCCATAGGAGAGGGAGGGCGAGGAAAGTCTGTATTCTCGTGGCAGTAGTAACTCAGAGGCTCTAAATAATCTTTACATTAGACTTAAAACCAGCATTCATAGTCAAGCACTTGTACAGGCATCCATTAACAGTATAGTGGCAGGAGATACAGTTGTGAATAACTATTGATTGAAGGTACAAAAGCACCATCTGTGCCTTCTCACAACTGTGTGAGGTTCAAATCACTATAAAACTGTGATTGTGACTGAAGCATCATACACTTTGAACAACAAGAAAATAAATGGAATTGGATTGCAATATAATTTTGTGGTTTGTCAGTTTACATAGGTCAATGGTTGGATTTTTAATGTGTGTGAGCATGTGTGTATGTTAAATGTTGAAAATGTGTTGTGTCTGTATTTGACTGCTGCTTTCTTGGCCAGGTCTCTCTTAAAAAAGAGATTTCTAATCTCAATGAGACTAACCTGGTTAAATGAAGGTTAAATAAATAAATAAAAATGCATGCAAGTGTGTGCATTCCTCAAAAAATATGCAAATTGGATATTATAGGTTTGTTTTATTACTTCTCCAGCACTAGTAAGCAGAATAAAACAAATCTGCTTCTAAGTGTCACTGTTACTAACTACTTCCCATATATAATATAATTACAATATGTTGAATATTGTATGACATCAAGAAGACAGATGTAGGGCAGATTTGCCTTAAGAAATTGACATGAATTTAAATTATTTTACTGCATGCATTATGTAGTTGTTATAGTCCTTGTCAGCTCTTATTTCCTATATGGCTTAATATGAATGCCTATTCCGTGGTACATCTCTGAATCAGGACACCAGCAGCACATATACGAAGGGCACAGAATAAATTCTGAAATGTTATCTTAATTTCATACGTTACCATCAGGACAAATTACATGTGGGGCATCCATGCAGCATTTAAGCAAGCAAAAGGGATTCACATTTAACTCTCATTCATCACAAAACAAGACAGTAAAATGAAGCTAGGCTTTCTTTTTTGAAGAAATGAATAGCTCCTAATTATGGATACCTTGAGGGAAGCTATTTTTAACATCTCGTCTTACAGACTGGGTACTTCAAATTGGTCCAATGATAAGCCTTTTCTTTTCAATTAAATAAAATACCACATTAAAGAATCCTCTTAAATGTAGATTAATCTGATTAGCTAAAACATTCCTGAATTTTCTTTTAAATTGATGGGTATGGGTGGAGGAAAAAGAAGGATTAAATCACAAGATTTAAAAGCAGAATGCCTGGAACATTAATCCCTACAAATTCTGATTTGAAGTAATGATTCTTTAGACTTTGCTTATGGCATAGCTCTCACATGCATTGCATATACACACACACACAGGTGACAAATTAAAGGAAAATTAAGTGTCTTAGTAAGGTGTTGGGCCACCATGAGCCACCAGAACAGCTTCAATGCACCTTGGGGTAGATTCTTCCAAAAGATGTTCCCTCATATGGTGTTTTGTTGATGGTGGTGGAGAGCGATGTCTTCCATAGGTGTTCAGTTGGGTTGAGATCTGGTGACTGTGAAGGCCATAGTATATCATTCGCATAATGTTCATACTCATTAAACCATTCAGTGACCCTCTGTGCCCTGGGGATGGTCACATTGTCATCTTGGAAGAGATCACTCCTATCAGGATATAAATGTTTCATCATAGGATAAAGGTGATCACTCAGAATAACTTTATATTGATTTGCTGTGACCCTTGCCTCTAAGGGGATAAGTGAACCCAAACCATGCCAGGAAAATGCCCCCCACAGCATTACAGAGCCACGAAACCCCTCACTGTTGGGGTCAAGCGTTCAGGCCTGTACCGTTTTCTTGGTGCACGTCACACATGCACTTTCCTAGTAATTGAGAATACAATGAAGGATAACTCATCTGACCATATCACTTTTCCCCACATCACTGTAGACCAGTGCCTATGGTTTTTGCACCACCAAACTCTCAATTGTGCATTCGTCTTTGTAATGAGGGGTTTATGCACTGAAACCTACTATAATATCCCTCTCTATGTAGTTGTCGACAGACTGTTCTTGCTGACACAATCTGTACCATGTACAATGCAACAGCAACAACGGACCACAGATAGCGGGATGAAATTACCTCCAATTAAATTAAAAGGTCTACATACAGTAGCTCAGACGCATGTCAGAGGAGAGAGCGAGATATTCGCACCTGGCCGTTACCAACACCTGCTAAGGGATTTATTATCATTTTTAAATCATTGCACACTTTGACCTCTGTCAGTAAAAACCGTTGGATAATTAAAAATAGGAGAATTTTTATTCAACATATCGTGGTTCAGGATTCACGTTCCCCTCGCTTGCTTGTTGCAGGCGTCGCTCGTCTGCGCCACAGACATGCGTATTTAACTGGATGGGAGGCACGCCTTCAGATAACCTAAGCTTGTGAAGTCCTGGAAGTAAGCCTGTACTGCACGTATTGTTGACAGCTTCGAGTCTGCTATTTGGTGTGATCACACCATTTATTCCAGTTATCTAGTCAATTTCAAATACCATACTTTATTGAATATTTTGTATGGATTTTTTTTTTTTAATTAATAGTTTGAGCATTCATAATACATTTTAAAAAATATTTCTACTTAGTTTCATTCATAGTAGATAGAAATATATTTGATACAGTTGTACATTACCTCAAGTGCATTTACAAACAATTTAATAAGGCTTTGTTTTATTAGCTCATGATAAATTACAATAATATGGAGTAGATGTACTGTACTGTATGATGGCTTTGATGCAGCCAAGATTTTTGTCTCACCAGCCAGAAAAAAACAGCTTAATTTCAGTCTAATGGGTTTTCCCTGTTCGTAAATACTGTCGATGCTCCTCTCCATACAAGCATTGTGCAAATGATGCCTTCAATGTGTCAGTACAATCTGTTTGTGTGCGTGTGTGTCACGGCAGTGTGAACCTGCTTCCCATTATCATGCCCCGTCATCCTTTCAAGCAAGTTCCAGGAATCCCGTGGTTTCCCGCGGTTACGCCGGTGGTCTTTTCAGGGCGAGTTCCCAGGATGCTGTCTGTTTCCTGCGGTTATGCCCGCAGTTCCTTCAGGGCAACTACCAGGGACACAATCAGACATTCTCGCAGCGTGCCACTTTCTAATTTGTCTGTTCCAGCATGCAACTGCCCTTGCGTTTCTGTGCAGAGGGCTGGAGCAGGGTCTCACGCAGGGTCCCTGTGCCTTCCCATATGCTCCACTTGAAAAGGACAGGCATTCCAACGGCCAATCCATGGGGCGACCCCGCCGAGCGAAACAAAATGTGGAATGGGCTGCCTGCAGGTGATGAGCAGCCTTCAATAACATCCCTGCCTCAGCCACCCCATCTTTCCCAGCAGATGTTGCCTTTTGCACTCCCACACATCTCAATGCATTCACTGAGCTGCGTTCAGAAGCCCAGGTTTTCCCCACTGACTTAAAAAAAATAAAAAAATAAAAAATAAATAAAAAATGGTATGGAATTCATACAGCATTTCAAGTCAGGCAGGTGCAAACATTCTTTTTCATTTATAAACATTTTAGGGCACTTTTATACATCTTAAAAGGAAAAGCCTCATTTCAGCTGAAGCACGCAGTTGTTCACACTGTGTGTGTGTGTTTTAATTTGCCAATATTAATTAGTATGCATTTATGTTTTTCTTACAAAAGAAGCAAATGATTAAGGTAATATGGTTGAACAGATTAAAAAAAAAGATACTGTGCTGAGATGATGTGAAATGTGCTTTGGTTTCTGTTACAATAAAACAAGCATTTCTGTACTATTACACACAATTATATATTTTTTCAGCAAGTACCAAAATGTGTTCGGAAATGTTTAGGAAAATTTTTAATTGTATGGAAAAACGTTTTTTTTTTTTTTTTTTTCTACAGTGCCTTCTTGCAATTGTAAAATAAGTCATTAAATGAATATACTGGCTTAAAAATATTTCAATGTGGCACTGTCCATGTCAAAATTACAAGATAGACATAAATATGTCAAATACAATTTCAAATCAAGCTAAAAAAGCCAGTACTTCGGCATTACTGTATTCACCTGGATGCGCCAAAGCCCTCTCTATTTGCAATAAAGCATCCGTTAGAAAGGTGTATTTCAATTATCATTTGCATAATTTATTTAGTTTAATTATTTTTCATTTATTTAAAGTCTATAGGCAAGAAACAAAACAAGTCTCATTAGAATCTGTTATATGCCTGCAGCATTTATGAAATTTGTTTTGTGGTAGCGAAGCATGCTATATCAAAGCTTTGCGACCTGTTAGTCACAAAAAGACTGTTTATGATTACATACATTTGGATTCCTTGACATACACACAAAATACAGGAGCTGAAATTCACTTGCATGTAGCCAAAACAGACTTTTGGCAGTATCTCCAAACTCTCCTGCCATTTGTTGGAGACATAGATTCTGCTTGTTTAACCTTAAATATGTTGTTCAAGCTCAATGCATCTACCTAAAAAGTCTGTCACATTTTACCCTTTGTTAGATTTTGCTCCGCTCTCCCCTAAACAATTTAAATATAAGAAAATTTGTGCAACTGTAACATTTAATTAAAGTATATACTTCAATATAAACAAAACCCCTCAATTTGTTGACCACTGTTTAACACAAATTAGTTATTTTTGATTTTCAAAAGAATTTATAGGCTTCCCATCAAAAATTAGGATACATCTGATGCTGCCTCAAAATCAGGAAAATGAAGAGACCTTAGAAAACAACATTCTGTGTTTTGTATCAATTGGGACAGCATTTTTGAGGCAACATTTTAATTTAGAAAGTAGAACTTGCACTTATAATCAGCATTTTGTTGAAATGAAACACAGCCCTTGGGTACTGAATTTACTTTACATGCTTTTAACACAGACATGCCCTGCTTTTAATGCAGGGCATTTTCTGTCTCTAAGTGTTAGGTATTGGTGGCATCACATACCAAATACATATAGCTGTGTGTGTGTATGTATGTATATACGCATATATATGGGTTTGTGTCCATCCAATTTTCAGGGTCAGTCACACTTTAAAAACATACTTTTCATTTTATCTTTACAAAATAATGGACATTTGTGAGAAGGTAATTTGTTTGGCTTTCTAATGCTTTCCTCATATTTCCATATTTTCAATTTTCACTTCAACCACTCAGAAACTTCCAAACGTGCAAGCAGAATGCATCCCCCATCCATACAATATGTGATACACCACTCATTCCAATATATCACCTTTGAGTTAGTCGCAGAAAGGTGAAATAGCTTACCCAAGCCGGATGTGCAGTATGATGACAGCTAGAAAACCAGCAGGTTGTCTGGATGATACAGGAGCAACAATGGTCCCTGAAAAAAAAAAAAAAAAAAAAAAAAAAAAAAACACAACAGCACTTTTGAGACCAGAGATTTGAAGAACCAGTAGTGAGAGATTCATGGTCCATTTTACTATAGGCCATCCACCTGGCTTTGTACTATACTACCCTACAGATTCTCTAGTTTCAAACAATGAAGTTTTAAAAGGGGATCAGAGGAAGGAGTCACAGTGACCCAAATAAAAAAATAAGTATAAACAAAAAACATGAAAAAACCCCAAATCAAGCAAACAAAAAATAGTATTAAAATGAGTATGAATCAGGTTTGATATATGTTGCTCTCTGTATTGATCAGCCTGAGTTTGACAAGCTGCGCTAGTCACTGCTCATTTTCTGAGCACTGTAGAGGTAAACTTTCTCAGGTCTCTGCGCTGTAAAAAATGTAAGGTACTTCAACGTGCAATATTCGCCTATGACAAAATTAGCTACCTCAGGTAAAAGTGCATCTGCTACACTACATAGAACAACAAAAAATACATTCAAATTGTATTCACAGTGTTCAATACATTGATAAATATTTCATTTTAATATACAAACGTGCACATACCTATGTCAGATTGCCACAAGGCCGTGCAGCGTAATGACATCAATGCAGTTTTCCCCTTCAAGAGCATTAATATAACTTCGCCCAGCCAATTTGTTTTATGTTAAAACTTATGTCACGTTCATTGCATGTTTTCAGGCCTCTCTTAATTAAGTTGAGGTTAAACTGATGAACAACATGCAGCTGAAATTTTGGAAACTTATGTGATCAAGTTGAAATTACAGAACTTGAGACAAGTTAAATCGTTTAAAATATAGAGTAGTTACAACAAAATGGGGGTATCATTTTAAAATGTGCTTTTCCAGCTACCAATATGTTTATGCCAAATATCTTCCTATAAATCATGTATTTTTTGTCCCATCAACAGAAAAAAGCTGCTTTAATATCTTAGAGGCAGAAAACAGCCATTATTCTTCATGTTGTTTAGACCAACAGGCCAACAGGTGGTGATTGATGTAAATGAGCTGTACCCACAATTTGGGGTTAATTCTGAAAATGACAAGTTCCCAACCTTTTGACCGAATCTAATGGGACAAGTTAAAACACGTGACGTCTAATTTCCTTCATAGGTACTTACAATCCTAGCATCTGAAACAGTATACATTCCCAGCACATATACTGTATGTGTCCAGTTTCCTGGATAAGCCCTAAAATTATAATAACATAACATTTAAAAGCATGAAGGCAATTTGATTATGATGTCATCTCATAACTAAAAGGAAATACAACTGGAGTCTTCCAGCAGGAATGTTTTGGGAACATGTTTGCTGGGTTTATGTTAAAATGGAAAATGTCACTGTTTAAATATGACTTTGTGCAGACCAAAGAGCTAATGTGATATCCCACATTTTTGTGTTTACTTAATTTTATTTCCCATAAGGCAGAAATGCAAGCCTTAATAACCAAAGACACCTTATCTTTAGCGAGTATCATTTGAAAACTGTGCTCATAATTGCAAATAAATTAGCTACCATAAATAAATAAATAAAATAAATAATAAATACAACTTTTAAAAAATAATTTAATGCATTATATATAGCATTAGGCTATAATTGGCTTTACTGTTTAAAAAAAAATAAAAAATAAAAACATTTTAAAGAGTGTTCTATATTTTGATTGGTGGCAGTTCTCCAGGAACAGGGTTGGTGACCACTGTTGTAGGCCATATTAATTTAGTCTCTGAAGCCACAAGAAGCTTTGTTCCAAAATTTGACATGTTCAATAAAGTCATCAGAAATGTCAGTTGAACTTTTGTTGACTACGAGACACTACTAAATGCATTGTATGCCACAGCCCATTAGCTTATTAATAGCCTGTCATAAGCCAATGCCAATGAGCTTATTGAATTCTATTTTTTTGGCTGTGGTCCGGCCTATTGACACATTCTTTTAGAGCCTATTATGCTAAATGTTCTAAAAATAGAGTGCTTGATTTGATCTATTAAATTGAGTAAATCCTGCCATTAATCGATCAATGAAAATAATTGAAAATGCCTATCCCTATATATTGATTTCTGCTTACCACAAAGCAACTGTTGGCAGCCTGTTGGGAATATTCCTCCCTCCCCCCTCGTGTTGCCTTGTGCAACTGGTAATCCAAGTATAAAATTGTTGAAGCAGTAATGGATTTTCTGGATTTCAGCAACTACAGACGTCAAATTTTAAGAATTGCAAGACCTGGCTACACAAAGACAATTTCTGAAAGGCTTTGCAAAAATTCTGACAGGCTTGTAAAAGCCAAGCATACTTTGAAAATATTTACAACAATCTGCACCTATGTTACAAGATTGTAAGGCTATTTGCAAGGCAATTATGATAGATGTTCATCATTTGACACCACATAGATATGAACAAATGGAGGATGTTTTAAAATTGACCTATGGCATGTGGCATGTGGCATGTCCACAAACAAAGCTTCACTGTCTAGCCATAACTATTTTAAATGAATGTTCAACTAAAATAGGACCTTGAGAGTTATAAAAGTTTCTGGTTGCTGGTTTGGATTTTCTATTGTGTAAGCTGTTTGCCTGTTTGCTCATTAGATGAAAATGCTTCAACCAAAATAGGTAATTTGATGTGTGGACAATGGTTCTCATAGAGGAAAATTTCCACATATACACTAAACATAAAATTTGTTTTTCATTATTTTTAGGAATAGTTGATGGTGTAAAAATCATGTGACAAATCCAGTGCTCTTGTCCATAACTGAAGCATGACTGGCTGTCCTTATCACTGAGAGACACATTCCCCTATCTTAGGGTCTCGGGTGGCTACGTTTTATTAATAATATGGCGGAACCAGCAGAACTGCTTGTGGATGTGTTTATATTGGAAACTGCTGTGACAGCAGCTGACATAAACAGCAAGGTATATAGCTTAGCCTAAGTCTGATCTCTTGCAAAATAAACACTCCTAACCCTACCAGAGAAGGTGCTTTAGCAGAAAACAGTGTCAAAGGTGTTCTATTGAAAAGGTTCACTAAATTAGAAACAAATATCAAAAAGTCTTTATTATTTTTTATTTTATTTGTATTTAGTGCATTTTCAAAATGTAAAAAAAGAATTACTGAATGTGGAACATCAACTGAGGAAGTCTTTGGAAAAACATATGGCCAAGTTACTCAATATAAAAGATACCTTTATGGCTTTTAAATATTATTTACATATATAATTTTTTTTTTATTTTATGGAGAGTTGTCTTCAGTAACTGGGGGTCTGTGTGTGGGGATTTGTTTTACTGACACATCTAAACACAATACATCATTTAACAGCTGCGTAAAACCAGCCCACACACAAGGTGCATTGTGCAGAATGTCAACCCATAGCTCACATTACCATACTTCCCAGCCAGCTATGTCTTTATTACAATTAAAACTGCAAAGCATTATGTCTCTACAGCACCAGTGCTGCCATCTGAATGTAATGCTTCTGACACAGACAATTCATGAAACCAGACATTCAATGAAAGCAGTAGTTGTTTCACTCACTTTCCTTTTCTTAAAAAAAAAAAAAAAACACCAAAAAATTCTAAGTGACTTATTCCCGATGGTTCTAGATAATTCAAACTCATATTTCCAGTTCATGTGACACTGAAATTGAAAGAACTGAAAGTAAGAATATGGTTAAAATATTGTTAAAAAAGTCAACCTCTGTGTCTGTCTGTCCAATAGGTATATCAAACTATAAAACCATACATTAAAGTATTGGCTAACTGACTTATGAAAAAAAAAAAAAAAAACTAAGGACTGTGACACATTCATAAATAATATCTTTAGAGACTACAGTACGGTACATATTCAAGCTTAATATAGTAATTATCTCTTGCCAGGCACATGCCTTTTATTATGGCACATCAATGTCTTGTTAAGCCTGAATGTATATCTTGCATTACTAAATACTCCTAAATATTACTTTCAGAGGTTTACCACACAAGGCTATTCATCCAAGGTTTCATTCTTAGCAATATTATACACTGCACACTAAGAGGCAGACAACCATTTTATGATAAAACACAATAATACCTAAGGACACTGATAAGATCTGTACTATACCCACCACAAAATAATAAAACAATGCATGTTTCTGGCAGACACTCCTCTATAATTCCACACTTCAAGTTTAAAACAACAAACTGAAAACCTTTTAGTTTAAAAGCAAAAAGGTTTACTTCAGTTCACTTCAGCTCGAGGATGTAAATGAGCTCAGCCTGTATTTATAACCTCCTAATCTGGAAACAGTGATACTTAATATGACAGAGACACAGTGCCACTGAAAAGAGCTCTCTCTTGAGGGTCTTTGTGGCTCTGATTGAGACACAACTCAATACACTTCCAACTGTAAAGCTGAAGGTCCTCAACCACTGGTAGCTAGGTGCTCACTCACCGTCAAAAATACCCATAGGCAGAAGATCATGCATTTTTTAAATCAACAGTCTGGCTCTCTGGTGTTGGGGAGGGCCTTGGAAATTATTAATAATATTAAACCTCTGGCCAAAGACGGAATTATGACCCAAGGTCATCCCACACACAATTCCTTAAATTATGTCGAAAGTAAATTGGTCTTCACTTTTGTATTAGTGTGCAAGTCGTGACATTTAAAAACTTTCAAATTAATCTGGATCTGCTTTCACATTTTGTCACCAGTTTAGTTCCCGTTTTAAGTAGATTTTGTTTTTAAGCCCATTTAGTTAATGTTCTATTGAAGGCTTGATAACTTCAAATGTGAGCATCACTAAGACTTGGAAAATGGGTTAAATGAATACATTTCTACAATTTACAATACAAATTTAGATGAGTATATATTCATAATTTAGGTAGAAATAAAGTGCCACAAATGCAGTTTATCTTGGTGTAAATGCAAAATGCTGTTGTTCTCTCTTAGTTTGAAATGCAGTACTTATAGAACACACACACACACACACAACAGGTAAAACTAAACATGGTCTGAATCATAAACTTCTGGAACACACATGTGTAAAATCTGAGGATGATATGCAGAAATACTAAAAGATTTATGAAGCAAAAAGTAAGCAGTGTACCCTGGTGTCCCTTAGTGTCTCCAAATCTATCCAAAATGTAAAAATTGTATAATTCTAAAAAATCATAGCATCATCATACTTAACTACAAATCAACGGTTTTGACTTATGAAACTCACTTCTGCATCATGTCCAAGTGGAAATTAATAACTTTGCATCAGTATAGGGGTTCAAGATATCTAGGGGTTCAAAAACCTATCCAAAATGAAGAAAATGCTTTTGGTCCATTATAAAGCATATAAATTTGCCCCTTATGACGGTTTAAGATGACACACTGATATCCTTGCAGGGACATTGTGACACTGTAGTACACATACCTAAATATGCAATCATTCATTCTTCTATGTTTTTTTTCTGCACTCTACAGTACATAATCTTTTTGTCGCACAGGGACAGCATTTTACAAATGTTACTATTTATGATCACCAAGGAAATTTTTACATTCTGTAAATCTGAATGAGTATTCCTTATGCCCTAAGTGATAAGTATAGCCCATGGATATACTAATACCCCACATTATGTGTAATATGATTACAATAAAATAATATTCCACCATTAAGAAAAATGTTTGCTTTTCTATGTGAAATGCCTTTTGAAAGACATTGTGAGTAGAATGAATTCTAGCAAAGCAGGCCACTATGAGCCACTATGCTAACACTGCCCAGAGTAACAGCTTTTTAGCCCCCAATATAAATATACTGAGCATTGTTAGCAAAGGCAAGTGGTTGTCTCTAATGACCGATGTGAACAAATAATATTAAAAACATGACGCAAATGTATAATAATTGAAATGTTGGATGCAGTAATAGGTACTTCTTTGCCATGTTCATAAGTATCCTGGCTAGACGTAACGCTTTCTTTTCTGACCCAATCCCAAAATCCTTATCAGCAATAAAAACAGAAATGCCTCAACAATGCCTTTTTTGGATATATTGTGAATGTTTGTTGTGCTAATGTGGTTCAGATCTTCGCTTCAGAGATCGTATTAGTAAAAACTTTTAGTGACATCCTTATGCTTTGAACTCAGTTCTGCCATTTGTGCGGCTAAATTTGTAAGTAATACTTGGTTTAAGTCTGCGGGCTGTTCTCTGTAGTGAAGTGTGGGGAGTCTTTCATAAGCGGGGAGACTTCTGTTTCTTTCATTACATCCTGCCTCTAAGGGGCTTAGGAAGAGTAATGTGAGTACAGTATGTATGGTGAATCCTCCCCCATTTGTTTTGATCTCATACACAGAGCAGACTATTCATGAATAGGCTCTTTGAATAACGGCTGATTTGGACAATTTTTTCCCCCCCAAATCAAGTGTCAATCACTGATTTTGGCCTCGCAAGCAAGAGTGTCATTTTGGTGATTTAAAGCATTAGCATGGGATGAAGGGCAGAGGTTAGGTGTATGGTTACATCCATGGTCATGTTAAAGTAATAAACAGTGTTCATTTTATGTGGCCATATGGCACAGAGACATCAATGCAATTTAAATGAGTAAAAATTTGAGTACCATTTCTAATGGCTTGTTTTTAAAACTGTGTGTGTGTGTGTGTGTGTGCACGCACACAAAATGTGGCAAAATCCTGAAAACATAAGCAGTATTCATTTTGCTACAGCCTGGAGGGAAGATGGGAAACACATGACATGAGATTAGATTGATTCTCTGCCTCTCATAACATGGCACAGCCACACCACAAAGCAAATATAATTGATTTTTGGATTGTTGGAATCTCTCATTTGTATATGGAAACCATACCTGAAAATATCAGGGTGATCACTGTAAACCAAAAAGATTTATATGATTGTTGAAGGAGGATGGGTGGGTCAGCATTGTAAATGCTGTCGGTGATGAAACCAGCAAACAGCAAATTCTGAATGGGAGCAAACAATTCTGTCTTGAAACCCAGACTATAGAACGTTATCCCTCCAGTGACAGATTGTGTATTGATTGGTAAACTTGCATGCAAATTTGAGATGTACATGTGTTGGTAGATTGTATTTACATAGAATAGCATAATGTGAATAGAAAAGGGATTATTTCAAGGATTAATTGGTTCATATTTGGCATTATCCTCCTGTACACTACAATTTCTATGACATTAGAGCACAGGTAATCAAGCATGTATGACCCATCGAAACTCTACATCCAACTCTATTTGTGCATTGTCACATCACATTAAACTATGGCAAAACAATTCTGTACATGTTACGTATGGGTTTCCTATAGATGTACATACAACCACAAATAAACTACTGCAAACTCATTTTGGTATAAGGTGTTGTCTGAGAATTATCTATCTGCCTTCTCTTATTTATGTGTATTAAAAAGGCGAGACTATTGCTTGAAACTGGAATTATGTTTGTCTCTTTAATTTCCAACAAGACTCTTTAATTTATTGACTGACTGCACAGCATCCTAAGGGTCTAATTCAACTTTGCTTCTCATTCTCCTGTTCCTACAAAAACAGCCTTTCTCCTGGGACTCTAATGTCATTGGTAGTACAGGAGACTGCAGGTTGATGTGCTGACAGCCTGGTACGTGCATAGAACATTTAAGGTGCAAGTAGTCTTTAAAAAAGTATCCCTGCAATAAAAATGTAATAAATAAAAATATAATTTTTAAATGACTGCTTTCATAATATATTTATAAAAGAGTAGCAAACATCAGGAGTAATTTAACTATTCTTAAATTGTTGCAATAACCATAGGTCCACTCAATTTCCTGACTTGATTAATTTGTTTTACACAATCTTAGCTATGTAGGCTTACATGCATCAGAGATACACACATCCTCACTTAAGCTGTGCAATTGCTTAACTCCAAAATGAATGCTCCATGCAGAATTGCACTGAATTACATTCAGTTTTCATTTCCATATCTAAATTGCCCAAATCCACAAAATACATACATGTCTCACAGGCCACATTTCCACTTGAGAATTTATTATATGAAAACAAAACTAAAATAAGCAGCCGTCGCTTGAGATTCCAGCTCAAGATTCTACGGCTAATTGGGTGATTTACTTGTATGAAGAGGTTAATGATGTGAATAATGGACACAGACTTTTTTGCAGAAAGAAATGTTACTTGCGACACAATCTTTTTAAAAAAAGAAAAAACTTACAATATAGCTCATTACCTGTGCATTTTATACAGCCTTCTTTGTTCAATCAACGGACACACTTGGCCAATAATCGTGAGGACTGATAACCTTGCTAAATGTTGGTTACAATGATGGTTGCTTACATTCATTCAAAACTGTTTTCATGGAGTGCACCATACAATTTTGACATGCAAAGCAAAATCCCCATAATTAATCAAAATGTCTGTATTACTGCTTCCACACTTGTTCCAATAATATGACAGACCCAGAATTTAAAATGACTGCTTACTAAGTCACCTCAAAATTAGTTCCAACATATTTTACTATGTACAGCACACCTCTGCTTGTCAAATCAGCCTCAATGATGCATACTTTCAGGATGGTTGTTTGAAGTCATTAATTAGTACACCATTAATTTACTGAAAGCACTTGAGAAAAGGGTCATGTGTATAAATATGCTTCTGTTTCTGAATTTTATTCTTTGTTGTTTTTACTGTGTACTCCTGCATATTGGCTTTGTAAGCTTTAATTTGAGGGTATTTACATCCACATTACATTGCATGCAAGTCAGAGAAATGGAAAATGAAGAGGCAGGTTATCACCATAATTTTGGGATGGCTGAATACTATGAGTATGAAACTAATGGAAAGCAAGCACTGAATGAATATCCAATCCATCTAAAGAACTGGAATGCCCACCACCAGTTGACAGTGATAGACTCTGTGCTTCCATATTAAAGGTCATGTTCAGTTCTCAGCCACACAATGGGCTATGGGCAGAAAAAAGATCTGTGTACATTGATGATTATCTTCTGGCTAGTTAGTTCTCTTGGTAAGGGGCGGTCTTTCTGCTGGTAGGAAGAAAAACAAAATCCTCATTGCAGTGATAGGGACATTGCAGCAGCAAATACAATTATTCTTATGGGACCTAAACTAAGGTCTTGACTCACTATGCTCATTGAATATTCCACAACATTTATCACAAATAGCAGGGTATTCTCTGGTGTCCCAAGTCAAAATTCCCTATCTGGCTTTCTACATCTACCCATTTTACTTGCCACCTATTTTAATTGCCTAAATAGATCCTTCCCTGTCCATTTCAGCGGATGACTACTGTCTCCTTAAAACACACTTCTTGCCAATTTTAAAAACTCTTTTTAAATATTAATAAAATTAGAAAAATAAAAGCACATGTCAATGCCAATGATTCTCACAAGGCTGTCATTAAAAGCTCTAGCTTTAATTTCTGTTTGGCTCCATCCATTTGCCTAATGCCTTCCCTTTACTGTGGCTTTGGGGTAATTGTGCTGGAGGTTGGATAAAGAAAGATGGTTGGCCTCGTACATCAAACTACTGAACTTTTAATTTAGTTGTTTTCCCATATGCAATGAGAACATGCCTGCCAGCAAATCGGGTACAGATATGGAGCACCTCCCCGAGGCTTCACAGATGAGTGTTTGAGTGATATGCTTCTTTTTTTCCCCAAATATAAGCTTCGAGCAGAATCGAACTTGTTCTACGAACAGTCCTAATTTAATGAGCTGCAAAGTGAAACGTCTCCAATTACTTCATGCTGTGTGGCATAAACTATTTAGAGGAGGTCCTGGCAATTGAAGCATGTCAGGAGTCTACCCCAGGGCTTGAACCAGTGATGGTTCTTAAAAAGGTAACGAAGCACACAAACACATCACCATGTTCCCCAGAAAACCTCTGCAGTATACCCACGACAAACCTCTAATGATTTTCTCTTCAAAACATCTCACAAGTACAGTTTTCATATATTTTGGATGAGGAGGAAGTAGACACTTTTAAATAACCTTCTGTGATTTGTATACCATTTTACTGCTGTTATGGTTCATATAAAAATGTAGTTTGAATGCAAAACACCTGCCATAAATTTAATATTTACTTGTTTTCCTCCTTTAAATTTCTCTTTAAACAATGTATATGTAAGTTAAACTTGGCATGAATTTTCAGTCTGATACTCTAAAGTCTACTGATGGTTTCATTCTTGCTTTTTTACAATGTTATCTGCAATATGTGATCTGGCTGTCTGCCAAAATTATACACCAGAAAGTCCATAATAACCTGAACTGACACATTGCATTGCATTTCAGATGTTAAAGGAGTACCATGGTGATTTTCACACTTTCTCGGTTTTATGTGCTATTTGCACAAGAGGCATTGAAGAAACACAATGAGTGAAGTATTAAATATGTCCGTTCTGTATTTTTGGAGAAATATGCGTTTTAAATTTATCGTCCCATTTTCAACCGGTTGAGAAAGTTGTCAACTTGATGCGTCACGAACACAGTAACCACTCCCCTTTCCACGCCCCGTAAACCCATGGATAACTCGAGACCCATAGTTTGCGCCACTGGCTTACGGGCAAGACAATGCAAATATTTGACTAACGTTAGGTTCACTTAAATTAGAGTGCCTTTTAAGGACTATTAGATTATTTCTGGTTATATTCATTTAGCTAGCTAGCTAGCTAACATTAGCTAGCTAGGTAGTTTGCTTTCATAAGGTAATGTTATCGATAACGTTAGCTAGCTAGTTTGCTTTTATGAGGACGTTATAGTTGTGCTTTTATCTTAACTTGGCTAGCTAGATAGCAAAAATTATAATTGGATATAAGTCAACGTCCTTACCTTAGCTATCTATCGATACTTGATATACTACTAAGCTAGCTAGCTTGTGAAAAGTCTCCCAAAAAGAGCGCTTATCATGGGGGTAGCTATGGTAACGGGGCACGGTCTGTTAATCATAGCTAACTGACAGTTCTCATTACCACGCCCAGACGGTTCGGGTGAACTTTTATAGTGGGAAATTTAGGCTTAGAAAAATACTTTAAAGTACATTGAAATGACTGAATAATAAAAAAAATTATGCACATTTGTTTTGTTGTTGCCTAAAGACAACTGGGAAGTGTCACATTCAACCACCATGTTACTCCTTTAAGACTTGCATTATTTAAGTTCCAGCAAACTGACCTTTGTATTCCAAGGGATTGCCATTCTGTGTAGGAGTTCAGAATGAGTCCTGCTCTTGCTTCCACGAGAGATCATGTCTCAATGATGTAAAGAGAGATACAACCCTAAACTCAATAGACATAATTGCAGAATATAGGCTAGTACCGTGCAAACATGTGTGTGGTTGTGTCACCTATAAATAAATAAAAGTACTTGAGCAACCGTGAGCAAACGTAAAAATCGTAAAATGTTCCACCCCTGGCCATATCTGAATCATATTTTGTAAGAGACTTCTTGTTTTCTGCATTGTCTAAACAAAATACCTCTGCCCAAGAAAGACATTGACATGCAGTGCATCAACGTCTTCTGTGCTTCACATTCACATTCTGCACCATGTCGTTCACATTAGACATCACATGCATTTTCCATTGATGTGAAATTAATAAAATGGTGTTGCCTGTAAGACTTTTTGATTGCTTTCCACAGGCCAAAGAAGAACAGGACCCTTGAGAAGCACAATTTCATTAGCGAGAGTGAATTTATGGGCTCCACGTCTAATTCTGTAATTACATATTGTATCAGAACAGTAACTACCTAAGAAAATTACAGCTTAAATTAAAACGAATAAAATACATAGTGTGCATAAAAATATGCTTTGTTACCATCTACTCCTGCAATGAAGGCCAAATCTTGACTATGTGCCGATTCAGTTTAATTTACTGCAAGTAATTAATTACCCTCTGATATGAGTGCCAATGAAAAGCCATCATGCAGCTTGCTTTTATTTGTGGCCTTGGGTTGCAGATGGTTTTTCTTCCTTAAGCATTTTCAAAGTAATGTCTCCTGTGTTAAATATTTCATGGTCAATATGAAGCCTGGCCCAGTTTCCCAGTAGACTTCTGGACCATGTATTAGGTTGTATATAAAGTCATTTGCCCAGAGTAATGAGTTTTGTTGCAACTGCAGAGAGACCATTATTGAGTTGGAGATGCTGCAGGCAGCATTTGACGTGAGTTGAAGCTGCGTAGTGTGTTTCTGGGTGAGAGTATGTCCATAAGTATACATAATGTATCGTCCCATCCCTATATCCTCATCAGTGTAGATTTGAAGGGGAAAAAAAAAAAAAAAATCTTTGATGGACTTTACTCATTTCAAACTGCACTGTTGAATATATTTATTTGCATCAGTATCATTTGATAATTATGTTGTGCGTTCCAGAAAATGAATAGATTTCAGTTGACAGCACTTCAATACATCTCAAAGTTCTACAAAAATTAATTGAATTAGTATCCAAGGTGGTGACACCACTAGTCCTGGAAATGCGGAAGTGAATAAACCCAGTCAAGAATATACCTGAAATGTTAGGGTGAGAAATCCTAACACTGCATTTGCCTGGTTTCTCATATGCTCCTTGAGAGCTATTTTTGTGAATGGTCATCCATATCATTTCAACATTTCAATCAGAATTTTTTTTCCCCCAAATGTATTTAGGGCTCTGGACAGATCTGTGCTTAAGCTGTAGGGCACCTGAACCACTGAGTGTTTCAGAAGCGAGTTCAGTGATGTGAACTGGATAAACCTGCAGGTAAATCCAGACAATGCTTTCTGCCGAGGAGGCAGAGCCAAGGGATGGAACGTAATCCCTCTTTGAGAGAAAGTGTCACCCAGGGGCCCAGGAGGGCAGCTCTGCCAAGAAGCACCCGTGAATCACACTGGCAGGGTTATAAGCTGATATCATAAGACATGGACATCCGGACCCTCAGAGTGTCAGTTATATTTAAAATCTCCACAACCTTCTTCCTCTCTGCTAAGCCATCAAGGTGGTTGAATGGAGAAGGAAATCTCTGAAAGGGGTCAAATATGAAAGTAATGCACTTAAAAAAATAAACTGGAGACAACATGAAATTGTCTATGACAATGGTGAGTTAAGCAAAACACATGGCATTTACATTTAAACTGAATTGTATGGGGTAACATTGCATCTACATACAGATGAACCTTGTATAATATAAAAAGCACATGGTAGACAGGTTACTGCTGTAACCTACCCCAAACTCATGAGAAGCTGAAAACGATAAATCTCAGCGAAAGACCTAGTTCAATACAAATGATATGCAAGTTGCTCAGAATGTGAATTGTGTCAGTGGTTATTAGCAGACAGGTGGGTGTTCAGTGTTAGTAGAGGGTTGCTCACTCTGATGGAAAGGCTATAGTGGCAAAAGCTGTAACAGGCTCCCTGTGTGTTGAGAACTCAACTGTCAGTGAAGGATTGTCAGACAATTGTCCTGACAAAGGACTGCTAGAGCTTGTGTGAAACAGACAGAGACAATGGTCTGGAATGCAATGTAACAGATTTAACCTAACAGAGATCCAAGATCCAAACAGTTTGCAGTGCAACTTGCTGCTGCTTCCTGAAGAGCCATGTTCTATTCATACAAAGAGCTCATGGACCACTAATGTCCGCTCCCACTTATGTACCTCTCAGCACATCCTGGTCTCTAGCTATGATCTCAGACATTTTCATAGCAGGGTGGCTTTTTGTTATTCTGCTTTGAGCATAACACTAACAATTACATGAATACATTATCAAAATACATTAAATTTACGTTTTTTATGAGGTCAAAGTTCAAGAAGGCTGCAGGTGGCCACCACTATGTATGTTTCTTTTTTAGATTCCAGAGGTACCCAAACGTGTATGTTTCCTGAATAGGGGCAAGACAGTTTACTCAATTAAACAAGTACTCATGCGGCGTGGTTGACTTTTAATGTCACATTGGGCCTCATTTATCAATATTTCCGTAAATATGTGTGTAAATGTATGTGTAATCGGACACAAACTAACAAATTCCACCGGATTTATCAAACACGTGTGTATGTTGATAAATCCCATTCAATGAATAACATGAAGTGCGTTCACAGAACTTGTGATTAGCATAAATTGACGCCCCTAAAATACCATACAAGGAGCTTGGAATTCCATTGCAGGCAATTAAACAATATAACCGAGAAAAGACAAAAGAAGAAAAAAAAGGAATTTATATTCAATTCCAATTAAGCATTATTAATTAAAAAAAAAAAAAAAAAAAACATCAGGATTACCACAATGAAGCATCACCCGTTTTAATGTTGAACCCACTTGTGATTTTTGGTAGGATATGAACAATTCTAATATTCAATTGGCTTATTAATTCAAATAATTTTGGCACTCTTTTTAAAATCAAAATAAAATATGAATGAATTGAATAATAAAAGCACAAAACAAGCTTTACAACAGTGTTTTTTCTTTTTTTTCCCCCCATTTATGAACACGATACTAACAGTTTAGAGCACTCGTGAAATCCGTTTGGATCCAACTAAAAAACTGACATACGAAAACTTTGATAAATCCCACATTGTTTGTGTAAATGCATTTCCGAACGAATTACGATCAAAATTTGTTCGGCTCACATTTGATAAATGAGGCCCATTATGTGCATATATGTATGTGTGTGTGTGTGTGCGCGCGCATGTGCATGTTTCAATGCATATTTGCCCACTCAGTCAGATTTAATTCCACCACCCCTTGAATCTTAATGGTTCAAATTTACATTAAGGACTCCATTTAACAGAATCAAATCTCATACACCATGTCAGTGGCACGGCAAAAATTCAGTTGAACGAATCTCATAAATAAGAGAAAAGAGTTCTGCAACCTATCAATCTACTAAAGGCTGATAATTATGACGTGCAGTGAGGTTTGGTCAGGTTTATTTGGAACAAATTAAATTCAACAACCAATCATAATCCTGTACGTCTGTGTCCATCTTATTGAAATAAAGTTTTGACAATGTAAAATAGCAAGGTCCTGAAATTTGCTATTCCAGACCAACACACACAAAGCACAACAAGCATCAGTAAAATGAACAAATCAGGTATTACAAGTTTTATGTTATCCTATTGTTTGAGGTCAGTGCTAAATAAAATGTGATTTAGTATTTAGTGGCAATAAAAGGAAAGGCTAGTCCTTAATTCTGTTAGGTGATGCATCAGCTGGTCCAAGGTCACAGCAAGTGCGTGTGGACTCCTGAATGAGTTGGGGTTGCGATGAGGTTCTGGTAAAGATAACTTTTGATGTGTACAGTCTTCCACTTGGGTCCGGCTGCAAGGGAGATATCAGAGGAAAAGTCTGTACTCACAGTTCCTCAAAACAGCTGTCGGAGGGAAATAAGCCAACCTGATTTATTTTGCGTATAGTGGCATGCGAACTCAGGCAGGTCTTGGTGATCAAGTGAGGTGCGAGTTGGAATGCACAGCAAAATCCATCAATGTCCTTAACAAGTTACACAGTGTCTTTCCCTCAGAGCAAAGTTAAGTTTTTTGGTGAGTTTATGTTCACAAAGTCACTGAAGTGACAGAACCCATGTGTGTTCCCTGGAACATGGTTATTTTTGGCACACAAACATTTGATTGGCTCATGGTATTGGAGCTGTCAATCAAACACTGATAGATAAACCATTTATTACTGCTTTAATGTTGAAGCGTGTTAAATCCGGCTCCACATTTCCTCCTAAATGGGGTCTTCCTGCCTCAAGCTGGTGCCTAATTGAAGTGAGTTCACTTCAGGGTCACAAGACAAAAGGGGACTGACACTTCATTATGCCTTGCTTAACCATAAAAGTTCATGGTGAACGTGACTCAGAGGAGGGTCAGTCCCATGGTCAGGAAGACAGAGCCCACTTTATGTATGGTTACATTGTTACAGATGAATGATGATACTTTCCTGTCCTAATATTTTGTGAAAAGAATAATACTTGAGTAAAAACAAGGATGGTTCAGCTTGTCATCAATGTGGAGAGAATTGTAAATGTATATTTCTCAAATCAAAGGACAAACCCATACGGTTTCAGTGGCATAAGTACACCTCAGAAATCTGTGCATTTTAGGTCTCAACCTCAAAAACCTCAGTCCGATTTACTGCATGTCAACATCTTATTCAGTGAGCAAAACATGAACAAAACACTCCACCTCACAGAGAGGCCTACTTTGAATTGCAAAGCTGGATCACTGTCCAAATTCCATGTTCCATGCTATTTACCTCACCTTAATTAACACCATCTGCACCAATTGTTTCTCAAATGGCCCCATTAATCCATGTCCACTCTCCCTCAGCCATGGCTTTATATATTTATTTATTGTTTTTTCTCCAAATTTGTGTTTTGTTCTGCACCAAGACCAGTAGTTTGCAGGGTACAGTCTTTATACAGTGGAAACACCTTTTGGTCTTTTGGAAAACTAATATAAATGTATATTTAATTATTTGCTTGGAAAGGAAAGACAGGGGGCTCGCAAGGTGAGGTGGCTTGTTGACATACACGAGGGAAGAATGTTTACAAATCTGGGCAGCAGTCAAACTGCCAATGCTGATGCGCTATGAAAGGAGGGGGGATGACACACTACATTGATCCAGAACTGGAGCTTGGCTTAATTTTAATTCAAGTATTACTGAAATCCATACTCTTTATGTTTTCTACTGGCCACTAATAAACAAAAATGCTTTACTACAGCAAAACGGAGAAGGTCACCACAGCAGAGATGTCCCTCGAGTTGCATCTGACTGCTTTGCGTTTGGGTTTTCTTCACCACTTGGTTCTTAGACCCTGTTAATGCTGCTATTCATTTGGTAATTGTCTGCCATTAGTAGTATATTATCTTGATGGAACAGATGCTCAAATGCATAGACTCCAGCCACCAAATGATATGCCCTCACTGAGCTGGCACATTAAACTACAAAAAGCAGAAAATCTTCCAAGTACCTTTGCATGGGTGCACAAACACATTCAAATTCATACATGCATTTATGAATTATAAGCTTGCATATTTGTGGCCAGGGAGAACAAGCCAAATGCAAGGAACCATAACACAATTCAGCAATATGATTGTATCTGTCTGATTCGTACAGCAGATGGATTGTTCACATGAGGATATTGTAAGTATGTTCCTTTCACATGTTTTTTAACTTCACACCAATAAATTAAATAATTTTCCATTTTGAGTAAACATTGCAATAATTGGGAACTGTTGTCATGTCTTCCTTAATTTATCATATGTTGGATGGACTTGGCTGCGTATCCCAGCTAGCATCTCGCTTGATCACTGAAACCTGCCCGAGGTGGCCTGTCACTGTCCGCGAAATAAACCAAGCTGATTTATTTAGCTCCAACAGTTGTTTTGACGAACAAGAATCTTCAGACTTTCTCCATATCTCCTTTGTGGCCGGACCCAAGTGACACCTGTGCATATCCAAGTCATCTTGACTGGAACCCGACACAACCCCATCTTCAACAAAGAAGTCTTCCAGGAGTCCACATGCACCTGCAATGGCCTTGGACCAGCTGACAAGCTGACACATCATCTAACAGAATTGGACTGGCCTCCCCTTTTATTGCCATTGAAATTTATTTTATTTAACACTGACATCAAAACTATAGGACATCGTAAAACTTAAAATACCAGACTAGTGCTTGTTGTCCGGTTTTCTTTTTCTATGCGTGTGTTGTCCTGGAACAGCATATTTCCTGACCTTGCCGTTTTACGTTGTTAAAACTTTTATTTTGATGTTTGGTTAAACATTTGGTGGGGATTCCAGTTTCCAGGCATACATTCCCGTAATGGTACAGGAAAAATGATGGGGTATTGAATGCATGGTGTTGCCATTTTATTACTTTTATTTACTTTTGAAATAATTACCAGCAGCTCATATCGGTTGAACCCAAACAATATGAGCGTCTGTCCAGACTTTGGGATTTGAACAGTCATTTCGCCGTCATGCTGCTAGAAGGCGGCAAGCTCTGATGTTGCCTTTGTTCAGAATTGTGACTCGAGATAGTTCCAAATACAATCAGTCTGATAAATGCCCTCTGTTTATTGGCCATGATATGTGCTAAGAGCTAAGAAGGGGCGGTCGCTATTGTAATTCTGATGCGCTAATCTATTCAGTTAAACCCGGTGAACAATTAAAATATCATGAATGTATCTGTAATTATGGTTTTTCTCCAACTGCTTCCTCGAGTAATGGTCAGCCCTTATGTCTTGAAGGCACTTGATCTCCTCTTGGCTCCAATAAACCCGAGAGCACGTCTCGTTGCTCCGCTGAAATGCATAGACCTGAGAACTGCAACCCTGAAGGTGAGTCTGGTTGAAACCCCCCATCCCTCCCGTACATTACACCATTGCCAATATTGTTTCTTTTAATGAACTATAGGCCATTTTTAGAATGTTGATGCAGTCTCATGTTGTTTCCAGCCAAAACAAAAAAAAAAAAAAACCTAAGACATTGTGGATGTGTGATAATACCAATGCCTAGGGAAGAACAATAATGAGTGCAGTTTTGTAAATGATAAGAATTACAATAACATAGTACTGTACCTGCCATTTAATCCAACATTAGAAGGCAGCAAAATTTATGTTGCACATCAACACAGAAGATGGTATTATCTCACAATAAAAAACCAGGGAACCTGAGCAGTGAGAGGTGAACATGTGAAAAGCTCTTTCACAAGGTTGCCTAGCTCTGGCACAAGGAACAGAATGTCTTGTCACCCTGTAACAAAACATGCCCAGGGTGCATATCCAAGAGAAAATGGAACGGTATTAAATGGATTTAAGCACAGCACACCAGTAGAATAAGGATGCTTATGTTGAAATCCCTTTACGTAATCTTACCAAAAAATTGCCATGTTTAGTGGAGGTAGACTCCACACTCAGCTCCATTTCCTTGCTGATATTGCTGTACTGCTCTCTGATATTGCTGTACTGCCGTCAAATAAGATGACATTCTCTCCCGTTCATTGATTTCAGTCAAATGCAAAGCCTCATGCCTCCAGGCAGCATCGGGTATCTGGGCAGTTCCTATCGCAATCTAGCTCCCTTTGTGAACAGTTGAATTAATGAGGCTTTCTGTGCGGTGCATTGTTAATTGCTACCCTCTACCTGGACTGGATTGCAAAAAGGTTGAGCAAGAAGAAATACAGCACAAGCTGGACAAATTATTCAACCATGATGGCCTCACTCTTCACTTTAAAAACCCACACAACTGTGATTATTTGTAATGACTTGTTGATGGTGACTTTACTATAATTAGCACAGTCAAGTAAGGAGGCCTTTCACATTCTGTAGGTCATCTGGCCTTGCATTTCACATGTCAAAACAATACAACTTGCATTGGGTAGAACCTAAACATGATGCAAGTATGTGTTTCAAACAGTCTTCTGACATTTAACTCACCATCAACAAATAAAAGTAATTCAGTGTGATCTATGACTTTTAATATTTAATTATTTTTTAATTCTCATTTTGCTACTATAATTTGCTATTTGACAAGGAGTACCTTTAGATGAATAATAACTGAACTGGTTAACTATTTCATCATTGCCAGTTTACCAATGGTCCCTGCATTGTATCAACCGCTGGAATGTTTTCCATTAACCTGGGTAAAAATACATAAATACAACTGAATAACCCAAATTGCTGAAAGTCTATCAGCACTAAGCTGATACATTGATCCATACCACTATTAAATGAACTTATTGTCAATACTAAATAAATGTATTTTTAAAAAAATGCATGAGACACCTTGTATTATATTGGCTCAGACCTGAGCAAATACCAGGTGTTGAGAAGATTGAGAATAATGGCTTTTTTGCTATTGAATTTCTAGTAGGAGAAATTAATTTTTAAAAAATAATAATAATTTGGCCATGTTGCAAAAACAGAAAATTTTGTGAGAGGAGTTTTGAATTAATATTTCAGAAAAACAGTTTGTAACCACATAAAAATTCTTATTTATCACATTTTACTCTTGATTGCAGTGCAAACAGAATGAGCCTTACAAAGAATGCACTAAGAACATTTTCTCAGTACATCCAGAAATTTGAACCTCAGACTGAATCAAGCATGAATACATGGGGAACTGATGACATGGCATTGATTTTTATACAGATATTATTAGTGAACAGTGTTAAGGCAATACTATCTTGCAGTGTATAATTGGATATTCAGGCATATCAAGTACTGGGTGTTGTCAAGGTAATAGATGTCAGCTCATTAACATGGACCGATTTAGAGCTGTAAACGTGTTGCAATAATGAAGTTGTATACTGTAGTATCTAGTTGGAGGGGAGGACACTGGCTAAAGGCAGTGCTGTTATTTAAGAATTATGTCAGATCATATTCTAACAAGGATAATCTAGCTTTTAAAAAAGGAAGAAATGTGGACAATTGGTGACAGAAAGAAGGAATGAGAAATATAATAAGCTTGTCGATTTCTCCTAATGGTACTGTTGTTTGCAAAACGGTTTAAAACCTTACTGATAATTCATGCAAACCCAATGGAAAATGCAGACTCACATTTTACAAATGTCAACAGCATTGTGTTAAAACTTCTAAATGGAAAGCTATATTGTTGAACGAAAAGCAGGGTAATCAGAACAAATGAATGCAGTGGCACTAACTTGTTGCAAAACTTTCCAATCTGTTTGAAAGAAGAGGAATAATAAAATTAAAACCCAGAGCACTGATCCAATATTAGCAGTCTAAACAAAACAAATTTGTTGCCAATGTATCTTCCATGGACTTAGTAGTGGGTAAATCAATGAAGGACCGGCTGCTGCTGACATGCAATGCTTTCTATTTGATGGTAGAACATGACAAGGCCATGCAGCTCAAGGGGTAGCCTTTCTATAGAACAGCCTCATTTTGGTCACTGGGCAGCTGTACTTCTCATTTGCACCAACTGCATGCTACCCTATCTCCTTGTAAATGTGTGCTTATATTTGTCAAGAGAAATCTAGTGCAAGAGGCATAGCAACCTCTACTCCATTAGCAAACTCAGATCCAGTGCGAACAGTGCGTCCAGACCTGTCACTTAATGCAGCCAAGTGGCATTGGATGTTAGAAGTTACATTGAAATTATTACTGTGACCATAGCCACAGTAACACAGTGGCAGTTTGCAACATGAGGTGTTTAGCAACAACTCATGCATGGTCCCAGCAGTGATCTCAATCTATAAGTGGTTAATTTTACACACAAATGAGCTCTTTCACAATGCAAGTTCATTCATTTTCACCAAATCCTCATACAAGCCTGGCCCAATTTCCAGGCTACAGTATAAAAACAGAAAATAAGCTAGTCTCAAGTAAATAAGCATAAGTACCTACTTATTTCCAAAATTTCATAATCCAAAAAATATGAGGCTACATATTTAAGATTATATTTGCATTTTTTTCATTAAAATGCTCATATACACAACATTCACATCTGGTTGGCTCCATTTGATGGTTTCCCTCTGCTTAAGTGCATGCCGTTAGTGCACTTATTCTGGACCTACAAGAGAACAGAAGATGACAATGTAATTCAGGGATGGTTGTCATATGGGTGAGAGTAATTTCTATGTCCACACAGCTAATCTAAAACACATCTTTGAATCGCTAGGGTTGAAATCAATACAGATACTGTGGTCTGACAAGGTCTTTTTCAGTACCAGCATTACGATGTGTAAGGATATCTGGAGAGGAAGGAATCCATTACCCTGTGCATTATTCCCCAGCTGCAGCTCCAGTTTACAGTGTACATTTAACAGCCCCAAGTACTTTTCTCAAGGGATAGAGGAAAAAGAACTGCATGCAAAATAAATGAACATGAATGTTTTACCTTAGAGATGTGTACAGTGCAGTGCATAAGTTGATGGACAGTGAAACTATTTTTGTTGTATAGACTCAAATAGAGTCAGGGATGGACTCATGGCTATTTGCGGGTGTTGTGAAAAGAGTAAAGAAAATAGTTCAGGGCTAAATAAATGTAGAGCTCTATTCAGTGCCTTCAAGCATCTGGCTCTCTAAGCACATAGAATCACAAAAAAACTAACTATGCAATCTTTTAAAGGGCAAGATATTAATAATGTGTAGAAAACCAGTGTTATATAAACCCTGGTTTACAGAATTATTTTTGGGTCCTCAACTGATTTATTGGGAAAAAAAAAATATATAAAAGCATGTTGCATGTGTGTGTTCACCAGCACACGTAGTGCCCAAGAACAAAACCTCTGTTGTTGGAGGGAATTATGAATCAGCTTTTAGCATGTGGTGCTAGCTAAATTTGGCCTGGACACCAGGGGAATGGCTTGTACAAAGGACTACTGATATTAGCTACATCTAGCTAATCTCAATGTACCTTTGCATTCTAAATATACGAGACCATACAGTATGGTTACTTTTTTCTTAAAATGTCAGCTGTACAAATATGTACATTCTGGTACAGGTACATAGCATAATTTAAGCATGTAAAATCACAATAACTCAGGATGAAGGCATTGCCATGTTCTTATTGCATTACTCATAGTATTTTCATGTATCAATGACTGCACACCTAAATAGCAATCCATTCTATAAATATAATTCATGATTCATGGTTTGGGCTACAGAAACGCAAACAGCTCCAGGGGGAAAAAAAAGGAAGGGCACAGGGTTCATTTTTATCCAATCGATTACCAATCGACAGTGGATTGCCAGTATATTTTTGTGCAAGGACAAAATGCTTAACTCTTTCACATTAAGACCCTGATTAAATTTTGTATAGCTCTACATAAGAGATGAATGGTCTCTCGTTCACATAATCCACACTAATAAAAGTTTATGATCAGGTGAAAATTGTAATGCACTTTGGGCATTGCCTTTAAAACCTATGGGACAATAATTCAGGCAGCTGCTATCCTTTGGATCCAAGCTCTCGATATGCAGTGAAGCATGCCATGAGCAATATATCTATATCATTTATATCACATGTTATTGTGCATATGCAGATATCACCTCAGCTGAAGTAAACTGAATAATAACTTCACATGTTGATTTTTATAACATAGACAGATGAGTGTTGCCCCTTGTAAAAGCATGACTGAGCCCATAGGCATTCTGATGGATTTGCATTTCAATAACAATAAAATGGAATATCACAAATCACAATGACATAATAGTTCAGTATAACAAAAAAAGTGGATAGTTATTCATTTTCATATTTACAAGTTTCATTATCACATGCTGCATGTTAAAAAAAAAAAAAAAAGTCCCCCGTTTCTCTGTTGTCTTTTGTGCTGAGTTATGTTCCTTTTTTTTTATTTATATAGCTTACATTGTACATCTCATACAGTACATTTTATACATCAATTTGTGGAAAAACCAAAAAACAGAAGCCCTTTGGTTAAAACGAGAGTCCCCGAACCACCACTCCACACTGTCATCTGTAACAATTTAAATACTATAGTATGAATGACATACATTGCTGACATATGAGAGTCTTTTGAAACTCCACAAAAAGGCATTGCACTCATTAATTTGTTTCTTTATTTGACAAGCTATTGCTGGCTTTGTCTTCCAAACCGTAAGCAGATTGTATTTCTACTTGATGCTGTCCCCCCACACGTTTTACAGTACTTTCCTGGAGCACCTGCTGCTTTCACTTTCTAAAGTAATGTTTGTGCAGAATACACCTGTGCTCTGAAAGCTACATGAACACATATTCCACTTAGAGATCTCAGGGGTGCAGTATTGAGACGTGCCATCCCCAAAAGCACACCGGGTAATGAGCGTAGACACACAGCAGAAATACCATCTCAAAATTACCTTCCCAGCAACCTTTAACTTCATCTGAAGCAGTGTAAAAGGACATACCAGGAACACATGCCTGACAAATACATGTATCTTTATTCTGATCTTGCTCTTGCACTTTTCAAGGTGGGATGAGTATTGTAGTAGAAGAGAAGCTAATAAAGACACATCTTTACTTGAGTTTAAGATAAGGTTTTTTGACGGCATCTACATGATTCATTGTCAGTGGAGATTATAAAGGAGTGCATTTAGAAAGGTAGTTTTATTGCCTCCTGGCAGACAAATCAATGGCATATTGTCAACAATATTAGAAGTTTAAGATGGCATTCTGGGCCTCTATGGGAAGACTTAAATAAATTCAAGAATCAAACCACAGTATGGTTTCCCCCGCAAGCATCTACTAGTCTGCCATCTGCACCAGCTGTTGGAATGTTTTGCAAAATGGCACGAGTGGTCTGCTTACAGCAAGACCATTCACCAACTATTTTGAATTTGCTTAACAGCTGATCCCCATCTTGACTGCCTCGCCTTAGCTGTCCCATTTATAAAATGCTGGCAGACCTAAAAATGTGCTGATGATGGGCCAATAGTAGGTCACACTTACTAGCCAAGTTCTTTCTCTCTAACAGATATCAGGTCTGAAAGAGCATGTTCGAGATGGCTACTCTTCTGTTCATCTATGTGCCTGTGGTCGCATCGAAGAGGGGCCCAAATAAATCACCTGATGACCACATAGACACTTGCCTTTGCGATCAAGACACACACACACACACACACACCTTTTACTTTTCCACAAATAATTCAATTTGTGGTAATTAACTGAAGGTAATTAGCTTCTGGAATGTGGGATTCTTGTCACACATGTTCATGTATAATGTATTGTGTGTCATGTATTAGGTTCGGTTTAAATAGCGAAAAAAAATCTACTCATGTTTCATCTAGTACAGCTAACTAAATGTTGTACAACAATAAGTGTTTTGTTTGGTTTCATAACCCAGTGAAGCATGACAATCATGTGCGCGTATAATAATGACTTCACATATCTTATGTTTTTCCAAAAATAATTTAAACAGATTTATAGTTTATCATGTTACTGATTGTAAAACACTTTGTTAATTTGGTTATTTATTTATGATGTATATTCATTTTATAATTATTTTAAAATATTGTAAGTCTGGTATATTAACATGTTAATATTTGAAATAATTGTGTGGCTTTTTAATTGTGCCTTTTGTGTGATGCAGTTCACAGCCTCACAAAATAATTTGTGCTGGTTTTCATTGGTGATTGCATCAATGGATAGGTAGAACAAGTGTTCACAACCATGCCAAACTGCATAATTCACATCTGTTGTTTCATCCTTTCATTTTTTGACCTTGAGTATTGTTTCTTCATATTTCTTTTGATGCAGAAATGGCTGACAGCGAGAGAAATGGAACTCCTCAGTGCAGCACTGTAATGATGAAATATGACACCAACATCATTTCCTGTGCACAAACTTGTGACAAAATGTCACCCCATGAAGGTATGGGAAATCTATTCCTATAAACACATTAACTACCAAAGCCAGTCAGACTTGATTCAATGTATCTTAGTTTTTGAAGTGAATGTTGCATCTCTTTGTCAGCACCTATGGTATTGGTTTGTGTGATATCAAGGGAAGATAGTAGCTCTGAAATTAATCAGCTCCCCAAACAATGAGGTATGCTGAAAACAAATCCTAACCCTCACAGAACAACTTTTAGTACACGCAGAAAGTACTTTGTGTTCCATTTGAGCTTAGCTGTCAAGTCGGCTTTCACCTTGAGTACTTACAAGAAGGGATATCACGTATACCCTACAGAGAACAAAATTCAGTAGGATATCACCTGCAAGCAAACAAGCAGAAAATTAAATGTCTCAGTTTGCAGACAGAATCCCTGTTCCAATACCCCTACTGAAACAAATGAAACAAGCACTTGCCATGAAGTTAGTGATTCCATCAATAATAAATTTAGGTTCACATCCTGTATGCATGGACATGTAATTTTGGGAGTAGAGAGAAGGAGAAATAACTTTTCCTCCCCTTGTGGTCATCGTCAGCTGTTCCTATAACTTAGAGTGAGAGTATTTGGTAATCAGCACTGGTGTCACTTGCAACCTTCATCAGGCCCACTATATTTAATTTTGTTTTTGTTTCTTGTTAGTTTTGACATGTTTCATGTGGCCCTGTACTGAGACCCAGATAACTTTTCACTAATCTGCATTTAGTTTACAGTAAACATACATTAACGCTGTTTTTATGTATTTAACACAGTGAAACCTCATTGTGTTTTGCATGCAATCTGTTCGGACTGAGGAATGGTACAAATGGTTAATCACTGGATGTTTGGTCAATGGTTTGTTTGTTTTATGTATCCCAATACATGTCAACAGGAAGGTAAATGCAAATATTTTTTACATGCAGTATATCCATGTGTTTATTTTCTGAGCTGTGACACTCAAATATTTCAGGGACAAATCATACAAGGACTGAAAAAGGTGAAATCACAACAGAAGTATAGAAAATAAAGACTGCAGATATGCCCATAATCATTGGTCAATAGATTGAAGTGCATGCTACTAAAAACGACCTTTATCTATGGAGGGGGTAAGCATCATTCTTATGTGGAATCCAGTATACAGTAGCTATTCTCCAGCCACTGTCTTCAAAGAGTCTTCAAAAATGGAATCCCCCATCCACAATTTCTCTCCCTCCTGTCCTCACCAGGCATTGTGTTGCTTAGCACCAGCTGGCATGTTTAATTCCTGTCAGCAGTCTGCTGAACATGTTGCTACCTCACCATACTGTTTCTCTGTCTGTTTTCTCACACCCACAGTCATGATAGGACCCATGCCATTGTCTCCCCTGAAAGCTTAGGAAAAGCAGTATTGTGTGCATGTGGACTGAATAGCATTTAATAGTAATGGTCTTCCAACACGTTCATCATAACTGATAAGAAAAACCGCTTTGGGTGATGACGCTTTTCTGCAACACAACACAACCGTGGAAGAGCTCATTTGATCCCTGAGGAAAGACCATAAAAGCAGCCCTGAAAGGTTCCTGCTCTATTGGCTTCAGCCCTTTAGATGCATATTTGGGGGAGGCAAGGAGGGGTGGGGGTGAGCTCTCAGTGGATCTCTACCCTCAGGGAAAATTGAGGCAAAACAGCCCAGCACATGCCTCCTGCTCCTCCATTAGGAGACACAAGGAGAAAGTGCCTATCCACCATCAACCCAGTTCATTAATGTGTGACCCCCTCACACGAAGATGGAATGACACCAGTGCAGACCTGTGAAAAACCTATTCTTAAGGTACTGCAGTCAGCTATGCAAGGGTCAATAATTGCACTAATTGTAGTCCTAATGGCTAGAGAGAGACTATTTAGATAAAGAAAGAACTAAAGATATTGGCAAATTTCAAAGACACTGACAGAGAAAGGGAAATAATATGAATCTTATTAGGCACTTGCATTTGAACGGGCTATTCTATTTATTTGAATGTGAAGGATCTGACTACACAATTTCAACATTTATATGTAATATTTCTCATGCCATTTAAAAATTAACATTTATACAGACATCTTACAGACAATTTAGCATAACTGCATTTGAGCAATTAAATATAATGTTGAAATTTGGTCATTCATTTATTCATAACTTTAAATGAAATTTACTCTAGTCACTGAATTGTTTTTGTTACAGCAAGTATGCTTTATCGGTCACAATATTTTTACTATACCACAAGCCAAAACCACATGAAATTGTTCATATGAAATCTGTGGATTCTAAAGGAATAAAACGCTGAACTAAATTACAACACTATGATTTTCATACAATGTGATAATATACGGACTAAAAATATGTAAAATTTCTATAGTGTATATTCCCTTCCACAGCAATTTTGGATCTTGCACCATAATGTTGGCTGTGACTATTTCAGAGCATAAATTACATTGGCACATTTATTACATTATTTTACATACATTGCATGGAGCAACTTTAATAACTGGATCGTTAAATACATTGAAACGATTTGAATCAATATACTGTGCAAAACCAAATGAAACACTTTTTCTGTTTTCGTTCTATTTCCTGCTTCATCTCCCCAGGGTATGAAATGGCAATACAGCAGATATTCCATTATTTTTTCAGCTGTCAAAATGGAATGTGGGAGCTGTTAACATGGTCACGTTTGAAATGTCCAAATCTGAACCATCAACTACAAAAAAAGAAATGTAAGGTCCCCTACAGTCAATCAGCTGTATCGGTTTTCAAACGTGTGTGTGTGTGTGTGTGTGTGTGTGTGTGTGTGTTGGGTGGGTGCGTGTGTGCGCGTGCATGCGTGTGGGGGGGGGGGGGGGGGCATCCACAGTATATTGCCATAATTTAACATAGTATTTATATACACAGTAGGTTAATGTGTAATTGCTGAGAAAGTTCTGAACTGTGTTTAGTTGTGAACTGTTGTGTATCATCCACAAATGCCAATACAATCAGGTGTATCCACATGCTCACAGTTTCTGCTATTATTGCAAAGGAATACAAAGACAGCCCTGAGACAAATGGTAGATAAACTGACTAGACATATTTATTAATAATGAACATAACCAGTCACTTGTCTCTAAAAGTGATTAATCAGTATGTCTGAATCACATTTATGCAATGATTAGTTGTCTTTTAAAAGAAAAAAAAAATGAACACATTCCACTCTCCTGACAAACCGACAGACTAAGGAATGTTTAATACCATTAACACCATAATTCCTTGCACTTTCTAGGGACACCTGCAGTCAATAATGTGTTTTTTTAGACAAAGTACGGGTGTTTCAACCTGGCTCAAACCCACACACAGCCCTCAGACAATTACATTACGGTTGACCACAGAAGCTGCTCGATTATTAAAATCTCTGGTAGGAAGGAAGAAGCTGTGATCCAAGACATTGGCAAATGAATTGCACTATGCGATGGACAGCAGCTATGCTGGAGAGCTGCAGAAGCAGTTCCCCCCTATGACTTTGACATAGTATTCTCTTGGAGAATGACTCTATAAAGTATTAATGAAGTGTGTCAGCCCATTCGGTACAAAGAGGAATGTAACCTGGGGGGAATATAAAACAGTATACTCTGTGATGGAACACAGGCACCCATTATGCATTCCCTCCACCCCCCCCCCCCCCCCAAACCTGAGAGAACGCAACAGGCACACCGCGATCAGGTCGAAAAGCACCCCACCCCCCCACCCCACCCCCCACCCCACCCCACACACACCACCCCCACCCCATTTGCGGTTCGTACAGCTGCAGAGGCCCTGGCACAATAGGGTCTTTAAAAAGTAATGAGCTAATAATCTGGGGAGAGCAGGCAGTGGTGCGGAGGAGATGTAGCAGTGGAGGCTCTGGACAGCTGGCTGTGAATATCACTGGGAAAGGTCAGGAGATTCCTGCAGTTTCTCACCTCGTGAACCACAAGCTTAGATGAGTGCAATAGACTGTGCAAGGGAGGTAATGTACTCTTCCTCTTGTTTCCGCGGCAACACCCACTGAGCCTTCAATGGAATTTGTAATGGCCATTGTGGGGTCCAAATTACTTTGCCAGGGACTTGATTTATGGGGTTTTTATTTATTTAATTTAGTTCATTCACTATATTTCCTTGTATGCCAACTTTTTCTGATTGCGAAAAACTCAGTGGATGTTTGTTGTGTAGTACCCAATAGATGTTTCAGACACACAGTGGATAACCCGCAGAGTTCTTTTTTGAAAATGCATTGAGTTTCTGGTAATTTATTAAAAGCTCCCTATGATAACACCACCTCAGGTGAGGTGAACTGCTTTATTTCCCAGCAGTAGCACATCAGGTAAGGAAAATAGCTTTGATAACACCTGCTATTTTTTCCTTTTCAACAGCATATATAGAAGCACTGTACAACTATTTACTTGTATGAATAAATAAATAAGCAAATAAATATTTATTTTAAGAACAATATAAATAACCATAATCTTCTGGAATCATGCCATATGTCACAATGAAGCACTCAAAAAGGCCTTGAGCACCAAACACAGCACACAAATCAATTTCAGTGTGCACATTTATTTCATTTTATTTAAATGATTTGTTTTCTTGGCAGCCCCCCAAACTTTAATGGTAAGGTTGCCCGGTGGTTGAACCAATGTAATATTTCGCTTTGATTTTCTGTGAAGATCCCATGCTCTTTTACTTGTAAAGAATGGTTGGCACAGTATTGCTGGATCTCACCCAAAATTCTTTGGAGAATAAAATGTGTTTTGGGCAGAATTAAATGAGCAATTTAGAATGGCAAATTACTGTGACTACACATTTCAAGTTCATTGCAATTGAACCTGCAATACTGGTTTAAATTGCAAATACAATTTGAACCAGACCAAAATAGTGTTAAATCTGGGAGAAGAGGGAACCCAGGTGTGTTACAAAATAACTTTAAAGGGGGCAGGTTTCTGCATTCTGTGATGACAGACTACTGAAAGTGGAGGAGGCGTTAGCATTCTTACATTGTGAGCTGATTCTGTATTGATTCACTTTCCTATGAAAAATGCGAATCAATTATATTCAATGCTCCGTATTTCCTGACCGATTTGACCGGTGCAGGTAGCAGTGAGTTGGAAGTCTATTTTGTTACAAAACAATAAAGTAACAAACACATTCAAGAACGTTATAGTGTATTGAAAATATTCTTCCTATTTTGATCATTTCTTAGAGTGTGGGCTTGTGTGTTGTTTTATTTAAGTTTTTGGAAGGCCGGCAGTCCTTGCTCATAAACTAAAACAAAGATGAACATGCTATTGCTTAAAGCGTACATGTACAAATTCAACAATTATTGTATTTCAAAGTAATGTTTGGCACCCAGGCTCAGCACAGCACAAGCAAATCTGTGAATATTTCTGAGTAAGTCGTGAATCCTTCAAACTCATAGAGCTTTGAGTAACAGAGGTCCTAATGACTTTGATTCTTTAAAGTTGTATTTCAAGGATTTATTCAAGTTCACAAACAAACAAAATACCAAGGTATTTACAATGAATGTGTTTGTTTTGTAAAAGACAAACAATATGGATGGAGGGCTGCAACTGTATGGAGTGAGCTGTCCATTCAGCGCCCTGTGCTCTTCCATTGACCAGAACCAATGGGCAAACCGAAAACCTTTTGAAAAATGGGGAACAATTAAGGCTTTTTACACTGTAGGGTTTTAGAAAAACAAACAAATGCAGTAGTACAGTAATGAGCAGTGTATATGGATGGACCTTCCCATTTGTTGTGTGCCAGGTTCAGCACCCGGAACACTATCCTTTGTGTTTAGGCAATGAGAGATGAAACTGTGCAGGTGTGGCATGGAAGACATTTTGAGAGATATCTTCATCTCTCAATACTTTTGGTTTTGGATTTATATGCCATACCAATAAGGAATCTAACCCCTTCCAAATAGCTCAAAAATCACTGAAGAAGCCTGCCCTTGCTGAGCCATCTCAAGCTATTATGCTGCAGCAGACTGCCACAGACAGCATTTACTTCTAAAAGAAAATCCTTGAATAGGAAATGCAGAGAGGAAAAGCTTCATAGAAAGTTTAAAAGCGTCATCATTTTTCCTGTGACATTTGAGGATTCTTCCTCAGACTTCTGATAGGATTGACTGGTGGTGTTACACAGAGACAGAAGAGCAAGCTAAGATGGAGCTCTTTCTGGCATGACGCCAGCCCTCTATTTCCTGATCATAGATGAAGTGCCATCAGAAAATATTCAAACTAATTCCAAATTCTCTCCTTTCTCTCAACACCCCCTGTCATGTATTTGTAATTGCACTCAACCTGCATGCCATTATACAGTCTTTAAAAGTTGTGGTTCCCAGTCGATCTTCGCAGTAAATGCATGCATGCATGCATGCATACTTCGCCTCATGTTTCGCGTCTTTTTCCTCCAACACAGAGGTGCCGGAATGCATTTCCAGATGGGTCCGGCCCAATTTAGCCCCTGGTTATAGATATAAAATGGTCCCATAGTTCCATTTCCAAATATGCTGCTCATAGTTTGTACTTCATTCATTGCACATCAATGCACTGTTTTTGTTTGGCCCGATGGGATGCTCCTGGCTCGGTGTCTGTAGTGTAAAGTGCAGTGGTTAAAATGGCCACTATGAGACAGCCAGAATGTCCACTTGTGAGGTTTCTTTTAAGCAGAAAAAATGATGCACAATCTATATCCAGATTGCTTTCTATCCCCATAGAAATGCATTTGCTTGAAATATTCAAAGGCTTCTCCATGAATGATGGGGACCACAGGCATATCCTTTAAAACTAAATGTAGCTATTTTTTTTACTTTTCAAATGTAAATGACTTCAAAGAAAGGCTCAGACTTGCTGTGGTACTCCATGTAAGTGCCAACCTTTTCAGCTGCTTGTATAGGATGTTTCCATACTTGGTGCAATTGTATGTTTTATTGCATTTCCACACAATACAAGTACATCAAACCAAACTTTCAAGTTCTAAATAAAAGTACATTCCAAGAACATCAAAATGTACTGAAACATTAAGTTACCTATGGTATTATCTGGATATATCACATTGGTAAAAGCATTTTAATCATAAGTGTATGTATCAAGTTTAGTACAAAAAGTACAAAAAAGCGAACTCATAGGTATTCAACCAAACCAATCTGATTTAGAATTCAACTGATCCAGTGATTAAGAGTGTGTCCGGAGATCACTATCCCACAATATTGACATAGTAGTTCTTACTGGCTGTCATCTCTGCTGACCAGTACTGGAACTGGCCTTTGTCTTGCTATGCAGGTTTAAATGCAAAGGAATCCAGAATCATAGACTGGTTGTGATGAACCAGCTGTGTCTGGATTGCCTCCAGACAAGCCATGGTGAGAAATTCCTGTGAGGCACTACATTTCCAAAAATGTGGACACCTGAATATCACACCCATAGGTACTCGCCCATGGTCTTGGAATTACATATTCAGCACTATTATGGAGTTGGACCCACCTTTGCATCCACTCTTCTGGGAAGGCTTCCCAATATATTTTGGAACATGGCACCAGGGATACACTTCCATTCAGCCACAAGAGCATTAGTGAGGTTGGGTAACACACACCACTATACTTCACACTGAACAACGTGCCTGCAAAGAAGGCCACCCCTCCTCTCGATGATCAGGTACTGTGCCTGTCCGCAGCTGACGTCAGGAAGACTGTCCAGAGTCTACCCACGCAAGGCTGCTGGACCTGACAACATACCTGGTCGTGTGCAGACCAACTAGTAGAGGTCCTCATCTACAACATCTCCCTGAGCCAGGCGGTCATCCCAGCATGCTTCAAGGCTACCACCATCATACCAGTGCTGAAGAAATTGACTGTGTCCTGCCTCAATGACTATCGCCCTGTAGCACTCACTCCAATCACAATGAAGTGCTTCGAGAGGCTAGGCATGGGCCATATGAAAACCAGGCTCCCCACCTCACTAGACCCCTGCCAGTTTGCATACCACCCCAACCGGTCCACCGAGGACACCATATCCTCTGCCCTCCATCTTGCCCTTTACAAACACCTATGTGAGAATACTGTTCGTAGACTTCAGTTCAATTAACTTTCAACACGATCATCCCCCAGAAGCTGATAGGAAAGCTGGGAGTGGGAGTTGATTGAAGTCGTGTGTTTATTTCTCATTAATAAAGTCCCATACATGTTTGTGGGAAAGTCAGAGAACATAACTACAGCAATTTGATTACTCTTGCAACTTTTTCTTTATTAAATAAATTTATATTATCACAAAATCCAACTCCACTACTATTTAGAGGTTGGTCATTCACCATATGTATATACCTGTAAGCTCCTTTGAAACTGCCATGGACATACTGTTCACATTATATAATTCAAGCCTGGTTTCTAGCAGCAAATAAATAGCTTTGCTGCTGAACAAGAATCTATTAACAGATTTTAGCTCTCTATTCCCCTTAGTATTGCACTTGTGTTATGATTCATGGTAACTGTGGTGGCACATTGTTTCTATTTATTATTTCTTTTACACAATGGACCTCATTCACAGAACTTAAGTTATTCTTAATTTGTTCTTAAAATGTTCCTATAAAAAAAAAAAAAAAAAAAAAAAACACACAATCACATGTGCAGACCTTTTTTGTGCATATGCCAGATGTATGAGATAACGAGGGCTGGCTGTTTGCAAATTGTATCCACAATCCTGTTCATGTGATGTGATTTGCATAAGGAAACAGCAATGAACAAATGCAGATACAAAAAAAAAAAAAAAAAAAAAAAAAAAGTTGAATGCCGAAATATTCTTGAAAACGTTCTTACACGCAGTTTACAATCAAATGTGATCGTACACATGTTGTGAATGAGGCCCAGTGAGTGACCAAGCAGGTATGTATCAAACCAAAGTATGCATTGTGATCCTTTACATAAATTCCAAGAGGCATTTTCAAATCTCTAGATTTTAATTAGTTACAATAAATTAATATGTATGTATTTATTCGATGTGCATATTTTATTTATTCCAAATGGTTTATTAATGCGCAAAATGCATGCATTTAATATTGTGAATTCATGTTTCTGTATTGAGCTGGGAAATAATAATAATAAATTATAATTTATGGGGCTCCCATAAAACATGAAATGTAAATTAAATGCAGTGTTTAGGCAGATAATCTTTTTGCATATGCAATGCATATTTGCAGAACATGTGGGAAGTTGCATTACTAACAGCATCACAGAAGAACCTTTCCCTTGAAGTTAAATTGAATAGTCAGTCCAAACTAGTTCTCCTTCCCTCACCTTCACATGTGTGCCATAGCCACAGGTGTGAGGGAGTTGGAGTTTTGGGAGACCAACCGCGACTGAACAGGGGGTTCTTTAAGCTATTAACCAGAGGTAAAATAGCCACAAAGTCTCAAGAGACAAGGGAAAGGAAAACAATACTCCTTAGGGAGAGTATCCCAAAGAAAAGCTCTACACAACCCACGTACTGGGTAAAAAAGAACTAAGGCTTAAGGAGTATGAAAATAAAACAAAACTGCCGGAGCAGAAAACGGGGCAACTCAAAGAAAACAGACCTCGAACCGAGGCTGAGAAAGTAAAACCCTAAAGAAAGAATACTGAGCTTAGATTGTGGCACTAACTTGTTGCCAACAATCTAAAAAAGCTAAAGACTGTTGTGCTAATTTTATAGCCACAACAATCCAATATCGCAGTACTTAACCTTTACCTTTACCTTTACCTTTACCTTTACCTTACCTTTACCTTTACCTTTACCTTTACCTTTACCTTTACCTTTACCTTTACCTTTACCTTTACCTTTACCTTTACCTTTACCTTTACCTTTACCTTACCTTTACCTTTACCTTTACCTTTACCTTTACCTTTACCTTTACCTTTACCTTTACCTTTACCTTTACCTCGCTTGACAGAATACCGGCTCTCGTGCAACATAAGTGACACTGAAGCAAAGCTTATCGGCTTGCTCAGGGTTTAAATAGAACACCAACAGGTGCAAATAGTAAAAGGAAATTTGCATGTGTATAATTCAATCAACAAAATGGAGAACTCAATGGCCATAATAACTGAAGAAAAGGCGCATGAGAAAACCAATGGCCGTAATAACTGAAGAAAAGGTGCAGGAAGGAAAAGAAATGGTGGTATCAGTAGCTCAAACACATGCCAGAGGAGAGAGCAAGACATTTGCACCTGGCTGGGTATAAAAACCTGCTGCCTCTGGGGTTTCTTGGAAGTTGGCACAAACTGCCTGTATTTCTTTACTGGTTCAAAAAAGAACTCAACTGTATTTTGAGCAAAATAATTGTCTTATGGAAATTACTAATGCCTGTGGAATAGCAATTGTGGCATAGAACACAGCCTGTCTTGTACATTTCTTACTTGACATCTCTCTTCATCTTATTAAAAATAAATGTTGTAATGCTCCCTGTGTGCATCCCTGACAAATGGAATTATGTTCTAGTGATTAAAATGCAATTTCACCCAATAAAATCTTGATAAAATAGAAAGCATAAGAATAGTCAGCACAGTACTGTTTCCCCTTTTCATTGAGAAACAGAAAACCTGACCCATAAAGAATTCTAAGAAGTATGATTTATTGGGGGTATGATGAAGTTGGCCAGAAATTTTAATTTACATCAATATTTGAAGCCATTAGCAACAATTCAGATTTTAAATTTCTAATAAATTATGTTAAAAATGGCAATCAATTTGACTGAATTACAGTGCCATGAAAAAGCAATTTATGTCTTCCTGATGTCCTCTGTTATTTCATATTTGTCACACTGAATGGCTTCAGATCTTTAGACAAAGGAAACCTACAAAACACTTTAAATAAATGCAATTATAATTCAAAAAAATGCTATCAAAACTCATATCAGCAATTTCCCCCCTTATGTTACTCAATCAACCAATTAGCTGAATAGAATTGATAATTATATTCAGCAGATTCAATTCAATATTCAACATCTATCCATTATCTATACTTGCTTCTCCTGGTCATGGTCGCAGCAGATGCTGGAGCCCATCCCAACGTACATTGGATGAGAGGTAGGAATACACCCTGAGCAGGTTCTCAATCTATCGCAGGGCCCACACACCATTCATGCCCACCTATGGGAAATTTAGAGTCTTCAACTAGCTTACCTGCACTGTGGGAGGAAAACGGATTACATGGAGAAAACCCACACGGACACAGAGTGAACATGCAAACTCCCAGCCCAGGCTGGGATTCAAACCTAGGACCTTCTTGCTGTGAAGCGACAGTGCTACGCACAGCCCCACCGTGCTGCCCCTGGTTTGATAGTATTTGTGCACTGAAATGAATGGAGTCAGGTGACACACATCCCTGGTGACTCATTATGTCAAAGGCACTGAACCTAATATCAATGAGATAAAGATCAGCATTACATGCAGTCAGATGGATAATGGGTTGCTTAGTAAAAAAAAAAAAAAAAAAAAATTAAAAAATGCATTATGTAATTCAGGCTCTTGTCATAACTAAAGACTTTGGTGAAACAAACCATAGAAATAGTAACAGAGATGTAAGGGTAAAACAGGAATGATAATGTTGAACCTTACTGTAGAGGAAATTCACTCTTCTATAAAGAACTGCAAGCCCTTGTATTTGTTTGAAAACCCCTGAGGGATAATAACCCTTCAGATGTGTACAATATTTCATCTACTCCTTTTTCTTTCAATAAGAAACAAAGATGACATGTCTTCATTAAAAAGCCAGTCTGGATAAAACCTCTCCTCCTAACCACTTGTATCCAATGATAAATTACAGTATTTCTTGGGAAGAGCCATTTTAAGGAAACTGCTCCTGGGTCCTGTTGAATTTTTTTGCCAATGGGGTATGATAACACTGTACTGAGAAAAAAAAGATATTTCTCAGTGCATTGTATTGCAGAGCTTGTGATAAGCGGTCACACCAAGTTTGAAATCAGAATGTCTCCATTTTTGACACACTTTTCACCTGATCAAGGCTTAGTAAATAAAAGATGTCCAAGATGTATAAAGAAGGATCTTTACCTGGATTGCTTCAAAGACTTTAACTCAAAGTAAGGAGAGCTTGTACTGAAATGTGTATATCAGAAATATGTCTCCGAGCTCTCAAAAGCCAACGCCTTACATGAAATGGTGACTGACGTATTGACGTCTCACCATAGAATTTGAGAATTGTTCAGCCCATTCGGCTCCACACTGTTAAGGGTATGAACCCAATAGGTCTCTATGGAGCAATTTATTAATGTCTATCTCTGGGTGATATGGTCATAACTGCAAAGTCGGTGAAAAGAAATGGAACTATGATTGGCTTCAGCAGAATGATGTACAATTTCACAGACCAAATTTTTGACGCAAATATCTTTTATTAATCTAGCATTTCGCAAACCTAAATTTGAGTGCTCTTTTGGTTTCCAAATAAAAATCTTTTTGAAGAAACATTTCAGCATAGAAATAACATGGGCATTGTTGCAGTTGATACAATCCTTTTATTGCATCCTACGTACCGGTACGTGGATGACAATGTTTTATTTAAGGTCCTATATATAGTGCTCCAGTTCTCCTTATTTTGGATTAGTCCATGTGAAGTAATCTGGGGAAGGACCTTTCTTTCTGAAAAAGGTAATGCACTTCTGTGTCCATTCAGCATGAATGCCTAAACCCTTTCTCGACAAAATAAATTGTCATGATCTTGCATCATTAGATTCTTGGAAAATACTTTTTGTCTGAATAATCATCTTCTACTGAAAGAATCTCTTAGTATAATAAATGAAAATTTTGGCCATTCGCCATGGAAAATACACCTACTGTTTATGGTAGTTGAAATGCTTTTCGCCTGGAGTGCAGAATAATGCATTTAAAATAATACAATAAAACAAAAAATGAGTTATCAAGCTTATCTTTAGGTCTATCCAAGTTCATGAAAATATGGCCTTTGTATAACGTCAGGGCTGTGATAGCCGACCACAGGCCTTTCATTTGCAGTGATACTTTATGACATGGAATGGACAGCTGCTGACCACATGTGAACTGTTTGATTACAAATCTAAAATAGTGGAGTACAGAGCCATATCAAGAAAAAATGTCTTTGTCCAAAACATTATGGAGCTCACGGTATAATTTCCTCCCTACAAGTTATTTTCTTAAGTCTGCTGCAAATTTTCAATTCTTCTAAAGAAAATAAATAAATAAAAAGTTATATTCAAATGCCAGGGCTCTGTTTTTTTGGAAAATGTTTATGACATCATGTCACATTATCTCCTGGCTTAAGTGATTCTGTGTGGAACAGCTTCAGGAATTTAATTGTCTGTATTGATGTTAGCTTTGGCATCCAAGGTACAAGAGAATTGGCACTTTTGTTTCATTTTTTATTTCTTTGTATTGACATGATGTCTTCCCCTGGAATGTGATGTACCTTACTACTAATGCACCTTCACAATTAGAAACCAAGTAAATGTGTCTTCAGAAGAAATCCCTGTGCCAAGGTTGCTAAAGGAAACAAATATGTAGATGCTATTTTATTGCAGCAGTATTTTATTGTAACTGTGGTACGTGTTGATGAAGAAAGGACTGAGGTAAATGATTTCATTTTGAGGTAAAATACATCAACCATTGTTAGCTATGTAAAATATGAGATGTACATTTATGTCAGAATATAATAATTTATTCTGATTTAGAGGTTATATCCTTAAAATATTGCTCTCTGGCACATTTGCATTTTTTAAGAAAAATAAATAAATGTAATAGGAATATTAGTCTCTGAAAGAATAACTATTATAATCTTCTATACAGGCACAAAGATAAAATATGAAGCTTTTGAGAATAAAACCATTCTTGTAACTTAGTAACAAGAAAGCACTTTTTTCTTGTTGTCTTGGCAGCCATATTAACCTTATCTTTGAACACAATGTAATTTCGTCTGAGGACAGTCTGCCTCTGACATTCCATCTTATTAAGTGAAGTATTTCTCTTGTTTATTCCCCTATGGCAGCAGGGATGATGGACATATGGATACATTCCACTTGAAGTCTTTTGGATTTTATTCCACTCTGAGCAATATTCCGCATGTAGCAGCTGTCACCAAGGTAATATGGCCTTCATTCTCTCTCGTAGCATCTTAAAGCCTATATGCTTGAAGTCAGAGACACTGACAAACTTGAATTTTTAAAGATGGTCTTTCATGCTTCATAGCACGTTGTGTCCGATACACAAACGGCAAATGCTTTTCACATAGCTGAAAGGGGTTTTTAAGGATGTGAGTGTCTGATTTGATGACAGCTACATAGAGTAGACCGTTCCACCACCTTGCCAATCATTCAACTTCTCATCCAAATGGTAAATTAAATACTAGTAACTGCTCTTGGCTTAATCTAAAATCACTTCAATACTAGAAGCCTTACATCATCGTCAGGACACCTACCATACCCTCTAACATTAAATATATTCAACTCATCTAACTACTTGAAGCTTTATAAACCTATTTTCCATTATTTGACTTCAAAATTTGAAGCCCATTTCTACAGCTAAAGAACTTTCCTTTATATTGTTAGTTTAGTTTGATTAGTTTTTTTCACACTTGAGCAATTCCTCAGATTCAGAAAACAGAGAGTATGCTTATGGTGGATGACAAATAAAGATTGTTGTTGAATGAATCTATTCTTTTCTCTTTGTTCCTTAAAAAGGACAGAAATGAGGCATTCTTTGTGTAAAGAAGGGCACTCTACTGGCACATAGCATTCTCTCAGGGTAAGAAATGCACCTTCATCTCCGTGATTTCAGTGCTGCTGATTTATGCGACAAACTATAATACTCGAATACCCCCCCCCCCCTCGGCTCAATAAAGCTATGATGTTCTGAATAAATTAACAGGGCTGCAGTGTAGTGTGTGTAAGGAATGAGTAAGGAATTGGGCTTGTAACCTAAATGTCACAGGTTTGATTCCTGGGTTGTACACTGCTGTTGTACCCATGAGTAAAGTACTTAACCTGCATTGCTTCAGTTTACAGTATACCCAGCTGTATAAATGGATGCAAAGTTGTGTGAATAAGAGCGTCTGCTAAATGCCTGAAATGTAATGAATTTTGAAACCTTTCTGATTCTTGGCTTTACTACTAACATTTGCAGAAATTATTGAACCTAAAACAAATTAGCAGGGCTGCTTTTTCTTTCTGTTTGTGCTGTTTAATTAGATGTGGAAGCACCGTTGTGCGATAATGCCTACTTTAACCTCTATGCTTCAACAACCACAGGTGACCCCTCAAGTAGTTTATTAAACAACCTGTGTAATTAATTGTATCACAACAAACATTTGTTGAACATTAATTACATTTAAAAGGTACCTCAGCTACTTAACAGTGAAAATAAAATGTGGTCAATTAAAAAACGGTCTGCAATTTTGATTTATACACCTTGCAACGCGTATGTATGTATGCACAAACGTATGTGTTGTTGTTGGGTGTGATTCTGATTGTATTTGCAAAAACATTTCATTATTGTGGCACATGAGTAAAGCATTGAATAGAAATATCAAAATAGTTTTTTTTCAAAATTGTTTTATTTCCAATCATTTTTTGGATTTCATGTATCATTGAACATAAGCCTATCACTTAGTCTAAAATGTGGCCATAACAGTTTTTTTTATTTTTTTATTATTTAACATAAGCTTATCACTTAAGCACCAATGTGCCCATAAAAGTCTTTTTTAACTATTTAATGTACTAACTACATGCGCAACTAACACACTGACTGGTTGGAATTGTGCGATGCATGGGGTGTCTCTCAATACCAAGAACGCAAACTCCGGACTTGAGATCTTCTGAAGTCCGTTCTTTACATTGGCTGCTTTACATTGGTTTGGGGTATATTTTTATTTAAATTGTAAACTAGCGTTAATTGTAGGCTATTTAAAATATGAAAGTGAACAAAACGTCTCTTTTATCCTCTGTTCTCTAGCTAGTTAATACATGTCGGTTGCTTAATTCACATTTGCTTTCTATACCAACAAAAATCTACATACCACTTTCAGCAACAAGGGCAGGCTTGGATAACTCGATGCAGCCAACCAAGTGTCAACAAGCTAGCCGAGCCATTCCGATCATTTAAAATTGCTCTCTGTATCAGCTAACAACTTCAAGTTAGCGTTTGCTACAGCACACAACTCCGCTTACCTCTGTTGATGCACCCCTAGGCTAGTACTGGCTACAGTGTCAGAGGGATGCATTCGTATATTCACTCCGGTGGTGTCCTGAGTGCTGTCTTGTCGTTTAGAAATTAGCGCTGCTGTCAGAGGCTCAGAGCCATACCGACCGCTCCAGCTGAAGGGCCGAGTGTCTGAACCCCATAATGGCTGACAGTGTGGCAAAATGCGACGGTTGGGTTATTTGACAATAGGTAGTGTTATTCAACACGCAGGAACTTACAGTAACATTTGTACATCAATTAATTAACATAAATATTAAATAATATTATATGCGTTAATTTGACAGCCCTAAATATTATATTATATAATATAATATACAAACAGTTGACAAATTAAAGGAAAAAAACAAAATGAAGTGTAAAGGTGCCACCAGAATAGCTTCAATGCGCATTGGCATAGATTCCACAAGTCTGTGTAACTTTACTGGAGGGATGGAACACCATTCTTCCAAAAGATTTTCCCCCATTGATGATGGTGGTGGATGTCTAATACGTCAGTTCAAAATCTCCCATAGGTATTCAATTGGTTTAAAATCTGGTGACTGCGAAGACCATAGCATATGATTCACATCATTTTCATACTCATCAAGCCATTCAGTGACCCCCGTGCCCTGTGGATGGGGACATTGTCATGCTAGAATACACCACTCCCATTGGGATAAAAATGCTTCATCATGGAATAAAGGTGATCATGCAGAATAACTTTGTATCTATTTCCATGACCCTTCCTTCTCAGGGGACAAGTAGACCCAAACCATGCCAGGAAAAAGTCCCCCCACAGCATAACAGAGCCACCAAACCCCCTTAACGGTAGAGGTCAAGCATTCAGGCCTGTACCATTTTCTTGGTGTACATCACACACACACTTTCCCACTTGTGAAGAATATAGTGAAGGATGACTCTTCTGACCGTATCACTTCTTTCCACATCGCTGTAAACCAGTGCCTGTGGTTTTTGCACCACTGAACCAGACCTGCCAACCTGCATGCATTTTGTGTACCAACCACGCAATTCTTGGTCAAAATACGCAGGTACGAAATGCCAGCTGAAACTACGCAAAAAAAAAATAATAATAATAATAATTGTAATTTAATTACGGAAAACAATCAATTAATACAAAACAATACCGTACATGTATTCGGTATTTAAACTACATCCCTCGGGTTGAACCAGATGCTACGACCTTGTGCTTGTGGCTCTGTAACCCCTCCCCGACCCACTCAACATCCACTGATACGCAGCGGTACTTTATTATCCACCAAGGCTTAACGCTGCATTGCTGAGGTAAAATGGGAAGTGGGGAGTATTAATCAAGCACAAAAATGTGACCGTAATGTTAACATATAAAACGTTAAAACATGTTCGGTAACTTTATAAGATGATGCATTTCAAGGGGTATATCCTAATGAGATACATTTGTGTATATAGTTAGCCGTAGCTTGTATACGATTTAGCCTCGTTAGGAGACATGTGAATAACTGAGTAATTTAGCTGCAGTAACTCAAACGCTACGGAGACTCCCTGTTCAAACTTTGAATCGCGTACGCTCTGTTGGAGCCAAGTGACCATTGCAAAGGTGTTTGACTATAGACTGCTAACGTAGCAAATAATTCCCATTATTGCAGCCAGTCACCCGACCAGCCTTGCAGTTAGAAAATAATCATGACGTCAGATGACGAGGATACTAACAAGGAGAGAGAGAGAGCAGCAGACCTACTAAAAAGAAGCGAGTCCATGCCCCCCAGAAGTTCCTCGTAAAATATCAGGAGCAATGGCCGTGCCTCCGCCCCTCAAAACGTCCGTTTTGCACATTGTGCAATTATGATTTTGACATTAGCCACCAAGGAGCTTCAGGTAATAATTTAGCTAAACCTCTAGTTACAAAGGTCTACATTCCTAGATAATTTTGCAATTGAATACTTTTTTTTCATTAGGCCTATATGATGTGTGCCTATATAAGCTGATTCAATTCATTAATTAATAAATAAAAATGGAAATCATGAACAAAAACTTGGTTTTATTCATAATTGACAGTGTTTTACATCGCAACACAAGTTTTTTTTTTTTTTACATTACAACATAAGTTTCTGTAAATACTTGAAAATGAAAACATATGTTACAATATACTAAATAAATTATTTCCATTTTTATTAAATAATTGAATGCAATTCACTTAACTGATGGTTATCAGTTTTTATAAGCACACATATCATATAATTAAATATTAATCATGAAAAAATTGTTTTAAGCAGGCGTACTCAAACTTTTGACTTGCAAGTGTATCATAATATAGCCCAGTGCAGTGCAAGTGATATTTTAGAATCAGGTCAAATTATACAATTTTGCCTGATCACTTCAACAGTCAAAATTAGAATTAAGAAGAAAGGCTTGTGTGTGCGTGTGTGCGTGCAAAGCGAAGTGGTGCGAAATCACGTGAACTAAGCGTTACACTGACTATTGTGGTACTCAAAATATTTTCCTAAGGTTGGCAGGTCTGCTGAACTCTCAGATGTCTTCTCAGCTTTGTAATGAGGGATTTATGCACTGCAACCCTACTATAATATCCCTCTCCATGTAGTTGTCAACAAACCTTTCTTGTTGGGGCAGTCTGATCACGTCCTGCATTGACATTCTTAGTCATCTGAGGAAGAGCTGCTCTTCTGTTTTTCCTTACATGCCACACTAATGCATGAGCATCACGGTCATCAAATGTGTGCTTTTGACCACAATTTCTGACCCCAAAGACTGGTGTCTTTCCCATAGATCTAAATACAGATGTCACTTTAATATCTGTTCCTATTGAAACACTAGTCAGTTGAGTCTTTGTGACTGAAGCTTCTGCCATCCGTGCCCCAATAATAAACCCTCTTTCGAAGTCACTTAGATCTTTTCCTCTTTCCATCGTAATCAAAAATTGAGGTTAACTGGACCTGCTCAGCATTTTTATACATGCCACAGAGTATGATAGTATGTTAATTGCTTAATTGTATCATGCAGTACACATGTATGGAAGCATCAAAAATTGTAAGGTGTCTCTACTTTTATTCAGGTTTTCCTTTTAATGTATTACCCATCTGTATATACCTGTCTGTATATGCACACATACTTCTGGTACAGAAGAATAGCAGGGGGCTTATTGGAGGCCTTTTAATACAGAGAACCTGTCATCTCTTTAATGTCATTTTGCAAAATGGGATTGCGAATCACAAAGCACAGTGGAATTATTTTTCTCATTCCAAAGCAGCCAAAAGGATGAGCAGGCATGCACTCAGAAAAGGAAAAATGAGAAATCATAAACTGGTAAATCGGCAGGTACTGTAATTCACCCTGAGTGGCTCCCAGCTCCTTTCCTGCCAATCATCGAGTGAGAGCAGACAAAATCACTTCAGACAAATCCTCAGAACAAGAAAAACAGGCAGGTATGGTTTCATGTTATATTCTCTGTACTGGCCTCCCGTGCCTTAATATAAAGAAGAATGTAAAAAAAATGCACTCTTATAAAAATTTCACATACAAACTTGTATTTCCAAGCCCTATAAGTGTGAGAACTAGTAACCTACCAAAATCATTATCTCCCCCATATCCCACATCCCTCCACTCTGACACCCAACACAACAGCAATCACAAGCCCACACACACACACAGAGTTTAACAACAAATTATGGAGTGCTCAACCAGAAGAGCTGTGCCCTCTCTTTGCCATTGTTTATTTGGATCAGTTGAGGCTGCCTATTCAGATTCCCTGAAGGCAAAGTATCAGTGGTTCCAGTCTTCTCAGACTAGACCAGAACATAAAGTAAAATATTCTGCTTTGGTTTGGGGTTAATTACTGTTTTGATCCAAGCTTTCATTGGACATAATCCAATCAGAAATGTTGTCCTAAATGCCAGGTTCCCATTCCATGGTTAGGCTTATCTTCCACTTTGATTTCTTATTCACTTCAGAGGAAAGTTAACTTGACTGTGAAGATATGCACAGAATTATTCAACTTTGTCATAGCCGCTAAAGGCATTGCCAGGGATTACAGAGGGTTGACTGATGTGTGTCTTCAATTGCTGACCATTTTAAAGCTTATCTAGAATGATCCTATTTGTATAGATCCAAGGAGTACTTGGGAAGCACCCACACCTATGTGAGTAACTTCACCAATTTAAAAATAAAAAATAAAAATAAGTCAAAGTAACAATGTGTTTTATTGATTTTACGTATTTCAGCAGTAGATTTATATTTCTTAACATGGATGTTCCTTGAAACAATTTTCAAACCAGGATAAGTACCTACAAATACAAAGCTTTGCTGTAAAGTGAAGTATAGTCCATATGTGTTTCCAAGGTTCCATTTGTTTTCTGTCTTCTTTGTGAGGTGGATCAGCTTACATGAGAACCAGCAATCATATTACTGAGGTCTTCGATTGGCATGTTCCATCCTCTGCAATGATTCAACAAACCCAGGATCACACTGATCACGGTATCCAAGATAATCCCTCCCTCCAGCCTCCACTGAATCACCACATTACTGAATTTCAAATGTCGTAAAATAATCAATTCAGACCCAGGGTTCAATTTTGTGGCATAGACTATTAAATATATGACCCGGCCTTCAGAGCTATCGACCTCAGCGGTGGAAAAAAGGTCTGTTCTGTCCTGGAGCATCAGTATGTTTATTTTACCAATTAATAATTATGTAATGGGAGCCCACGGATGCCTTTCATTTGAGTCTGTTTTAATAGATTCCACATTAGGATAAAGAGACAAAGTCATTTGTAAATAAATAACGTTAATTTGCAGAGGACATGCAATAGCAGATTAATGGAGTAGCTGGGGCTAAGGAATCTGCCCTATCTGCCTTTGCCCTGAAACAGATGAAGGATGAGGCAAGACACAGATCCCAGATACATGATGACAAAATACTACAGATTTTGTGAATTACAGTGGGAAATATTCAATATGATGATTCATTAAATATACCCAACAATTTTTGCTAATAATAAAGGTTATTATTTGGTCGACAGTCAACGAGGTTAATTTTCTACTAAGGGCACAGTGGACAGAAATGTGATGCAACCACTTATTTAAAGGGAATGTGGAAAACACATTAGTTGGCTAGTAGAGTCACACCTTGAACTTATTACACGCCAAATCCCCTGCCTAAGACATTTCTGAAAAGATCAAACTACACTACATCTACAAAAGTATGTGGACACCTGAACATCACACCCATATGTAATTGTTGAACATCTCATTCCAAAACCATGGACATTAATATGGAGTTGGACCTCCCTTTGCTGCTGTAAGACCCTGGGGTAGGAATAAATCAGCAGTTGGGACAAATATGATGATCATAACTATTGACGTGACTTGTGCAATCCGGGTGGATAAACTGCACGTTTCTAACCATAGATACTTTGCGTAATAAGATAAAAGGTTAGCATACTGAACTGAAGACTACTCACACTCATATTGCTTCTCTGGGGGTGATTTCACATTCTGCAGTGGTCATTCACATGCTGACACATCTCTGAACTCTGCTACAGCATTTACATTCCATAATGATAGAGGTTAGCTGGTTAAAAGCTGCTTTAAAATAATTTAACCATAATTTCCAAAATATCTAGCTTATTAACTTTTGGTGCACACGCATTAGCCAGGCACTGCATCTGTACCTTGCCACTGTGGTAAATTCAGAAATTAATATCATAATATTCCCAAACTGGTAGCCTCTGCCAGTGAAAATGGGCAATCATTTTTGGTTAAATGCAATTATTTAAATATCTATTTGTTTTTCTCTCAATCATCATGTATGCCTCTTCAATCAGTGCAGTGCATCTGCACCCATGTAAAGATCACTGCAGCTGATAAGCTCACACTCCTCCAATGCACTTACCTTTACCTGCAAGGGAGTTGCTACTTTGCACTGTGCAAGTTACACAGTGCAATACAGAGAGCTATTGCCAATTTGGGGGAGAGGCTCACTGTATTTCTCACTGTTGACAGCTAGCAGCCTGTGGGGCACCTTACACAGTATTGGGAGGAGGTAATAGAGTGCTACCCCCAGGGGCTTTAGCTAACTTAAACCCACCCAACCCTTAGCAGGGTTGAAGCTAATTATATCCTGCCACTATGGGTTCCAGGTCATAACAGGCTACTTGCATAGCCAAGGACTGTACCTGTGACTACGGAGCATAGCCTATATGCATCTCAGGTGCTTACATTATTTCTACATTACATCACCAAATGACACATCTATGCCTACATCCTGGAGAGTGTTCTTGATCTTTTCGACAGTTGAAAAGGGTTTTTCTTCACAACTGAAAGTATTTTTCAGTCATCCACTACAGTGGGCTTCCATGGTCTTTTTCCATGGTCCAGGTTATTTGCTAATGCTGAACTCACCAGTGCATTCTTGCTTCCTAACAACGTACCAAACAGTTAATTTGGACATACTAGCTATGTTTCTGACAGATTTACTTTGATTTTTCAGCCTCATAATGGCCTGCTTTACTGACATTCATACTTCTTTGGTCCTCGTGTTGAGAGACAACAGTAACAGACTCCAAATGCCAAAACCTAGAGTCAACTGTAGACTTTGTTAGCTTTCTTGTGCATGATCTAATCACACAATGATACACAGCTGGCCAAGAAACAGCACAGCAGCCAATTGTAAAATTACTTTTGGTGACCTAAGATCGCTATCGCTGCTCACTGCCCTTGAGTGGCTAGTATAGGTGGAATTCAGGGCACAAATTACCCCATGGATGTCAATGAAGTGTAACGTAATTGTAGTGGAAGCACTTCATTATCAATCCAGATTTTAAAACCAAAAAGCAAGAAAAGTGATGAGCAAGACCCCGAATCAAAGTGACATGCCTTAAATGACAGAAAGCAGTGCACTCATTCGTGGAAAAACCTTTGAGGGGAATATGACTTGCATATGGTATTGATCAGGGATGCGCTGTCAGGGTAGACAGAGTCCGGACTGCCTACATTGTGAACAGCCAAAGAAATACAATGAATCATTTTTGTATGAGTGCTTATTAAATTTATGTTAATATATTTTCACAACACATTTTCAACATTGTGTACATTTTTTCAATCCCATAAATATCTGGAAAGGTACAGTGAGATATATGGTTTGGAAGGCTCTGGGAAGACATGTTCGATATCTTAACAATCTTCTTTTTCTACTGTATCTTGCATGTGTTAATATTTCTTGTGCACTGAAATGAGTGAAGTCAAGTGATTCAGTGAAAGCGGTGATGGTGATGCTGTACTTGCTAGTAAGGATGAAAAATGTTCTATGGTTCTAGTGGTCAGATTTGAGACTGCTGCGTACTCCGGTTTTGTCAGAAGTCTCCGAAGGCCTCAACAGTAATCACATGGCAAGGACAATTTTAACATACGACTAATCTTTTGCAAGCAGGCAAACATGCCACTGGGGAATGTATGCTTCTTAATCTGCACTCTGCCCAGAGGCCCTGGCCTTATTTGAGTTAGCAAGTTGATAATATCATGATAGAAATCAAATGGGTTTTGACAGGGAATTCAAAGGAAATGAAAAATGAGGTCGGGAAGAAACAGGGAGGGAGACACTGTACATGATTTTAGTGAGCGTAAACAAACAAAATGAAATGAATGACAAGTTTGCCAGAAGGGAAGTGACAACCTTCTGATATAAAATAACCTGCAACGCTATGCTGCTCTTGCCATGGGCAATAATGATAAGAGTATAAGGTGGTTCTATTGATTCTTTTCACAGTTTTATGACTCCTTTCAGCATTCATTATTAGCTCAGAATGTTAAGAGGAAATTGCACAGGTTCTGTTTCTTTGAAAAATTTGTGTAAATCTTGTCTCATATTTAAAAGCAGGAAAGTCCCTGAGTGAGGCAAACAGCTCCAAAAGAAGAAGAGGGGAAAGGGGAAAAATACAAAATAGAACAACTATGGTATGAGATGAGAGCAATCATTTAAGTCACAGAACAAAACAACTTATACCTCCTCTCTGGTGAACACAATGTTTGATCTTGGCCTTCCTCAGGCAAAGAGTTACCAAGTTCAGTGAGACATGCTTCTTTTGCCTGTCAACCCTTTCAATATGGCACACTAAAAAAGTTTAAATAATTAATGCTGTTACAAAAAGGCGGTAGTGGAGAGCTTTGAGAAAAAAAAGTATTTTGCTCCAGGGTACAACAGCAGTATGCTGCAAAGAATCCAAGCCTACACAAATATCTGTATGAGTGAATCATATTCATTGATTAAAATACTGTTTGTTTGCTGTGGACAATCTCAGGCCCAAACTGTCCTGTTTTGGACATGGCTAAGTTTGTATAAGCAAGTTCAGGGCTGAGACCTATGTTGCATAGGGGGTGCAAGTAATGATCTATGAAATTCGATTTTTAAAAATGGAATCATCGATGAGGAGGATTAGAAGTCTCAAACGTGAAGACCTTGTTATTGCCATAGAAACAGATGCCTTTATTGTGTATTTATTTATTGATAGACCGGGCCTTGGATGCATATCTGCTCAGCCTACATTTTAGACTACTGTGGGACAGGTGGTTGCAAACCCAAACATATGTTACAATGAATGCATTCATAAGGCTGAGCAATAAAGTTGTGCCTCCAGAGCATATGCAATCCCCATTATGGGAAATTACTGGGAACAGGTGGAGCTGGCCTGCTATAGACTGTGATGCTTTATCGCTGAATGAGTCCTGGATAGAAGTAAAGCCTCAGTATTTAAGGCCAATTTTCAAGAGCATGTGTCCTTGATGCGGTGTATTCAGTATTGAGATTGCAGAGGAATTCAAACATTTGGGCACGATTGCTCTTGACAAGGACAACAAAGAATGATGATGGGAAATTTCAAAACTTACTACAACTATTATTATTATTATTATTGTTGTTGTTGTTGTTCTTGTTTGTATTATTAATATTGAAATTGCTTATAGTTTTAATAAAATCCACACACTTATCTTTCCATATTTTTTATTTTATTTTTTTACTACTCAGTAATTATCGAGGCATAATTAACCTCCACATAGGCAGCCTTATGAGTTTAAGTTGAACAGATTTAAGTTTAACAGATCTGTGATCCTTCAACATTTTAATTATGCTGGTATGAGGTACAGAGCATGACAAAGAAGTACACAGACATGAATAATCAATAATAATAAAAAATACTTCTGCAAGGGTGTCAGAATCCTTAAAAGCTAGCACTAATGCTCCAGTCATGCAAGCTCTTCAGCACAATAGGTTTGAACTCTTTTCCTTTTGCAGAATGTTTTTCTGATGAATACCTTAAGCACCTTGAACTTAAGCTCTGAAGGTTTCATGAATATGTTCACCCTAAGCTTGAGTTTCCAGAGTTTCAACAATATTTGCAAAAACAGCTGAGGTCTGGGTGTGTATTATTTGAGTGACAGTTCTATGTCTATTTCTTTAAAGTCTGATAGAGGGGCGACATAGCTCAGGAGGTAAGACCGATTGTCTGGCAATTGGAGGGTTGCCGGTTCAAACCCTGCCCTGGGCATGTCGAAGTGTCCTTGAGCAAGACACCTAACCCCTATCCCCTAACTGCTCTGGCGAATGAGAGGCATCAATTGTAAAGCGCTTTGGATAAAAGCGCTATACAAATGCAGTCCATTTACCATTTACCATTAGATTAAGAGCGGGTACGTGAATATTAGTTGCAATCACAACATCATCATTATATTTAAATGCAGCTTGCTGATATTGAAAAGATGAAAAAGGCTGAACTGTTTGGCTGTCCATAGATGACATGGACCATGTGATATGAATAAAGATTCACATTTCCATTTTAATACTGCAAAAATACAGTGCCATGACAAAAAAAAAATCACTGCATATCTGTCACACAGAATGGTTTCAGATCTTTAGACAAAATTTACTATTAGACAAAGGGAACCTGAGTAAACACCAAACACATTTTTTAAAATTATTATTTAATTTATTTAATATGAACACCCATATCACCCATGAGAGAAAGTAACCCCACCCTTGAACTAAATAACTGGTTGCACCACATTTAGCAGGAATATCTGCAACCAAACACTTCCTATAATTTTATATCACTCTTTCACATGACTGTGGAGAAATTTCAGCTCACTCTTCTTTGCAGAACTGCTTTAATTCAGACAAATTGACTGGTTTTTGAGCATGTATTGCTAATTTCAGGTCCTGCCACAGTATCTCTATCTCTAAAGTCAGGACTTCAACTAGGAAACTCCAAAACGTTAATTTAGTTTCTTTTCAGCCATTCAAACATAAGAATAGAAGATCATTCCTTTTTTTTTTTTTTTTGAATGTAAGACAAGCATTGATGTTTATCTTGGTTACCAGTGGTTTCTGCCTGTGCTACTCTCCCATGAACCCCATCTTTGCCCAGTTTTGTTCTTATTGTGGAGTCATGAACACTGATCTTAGCTGAGGCTAGAGAGGCCTGCAGTTCTTTGGATGTTCTGTGATATTTTGTGATATCCTGGATGAGTTGTCGCAGCGCCATTGGATACATCTTGGCATTCGGAGATAATGGCTCTCACTGTGGTTGTGCTTAACAATGCTTCAGTGTGTATTCTGCTGTGTAACCATTTTATGTAATTAAACCTGTTGGCCTGTGCGATTTAAATGTTATTTATTTTAGATTTTTGCAACTGGCCTCATCAATGCAACTTTTAAAGATTATTTGTACCTGAAACTTTTTAAATACTTGCCAAAGTATAAATAATTATTTTGTAAATTGTTACATACAGAACTCTATCAATGGACTATCCTCAACTGGGAAATCAAAGCAGAGGTATAGGGACTGGGACACTGTGTCCTATCTATTGCAGCCAGTGTATAAAGAAATTGTATGTAGCTGACATTCAATGGAATTAAAATTGTACTGATTACTTTGGAGACTGGGTTAAAGAGAAAGATTGTTTTGTAACTATTTTCATTTTCTCTTAAACAAAATTGCATTAATTTCTTTAAAATGTTACCCATACATTACTGATTACATTTTCAACCATTTTTTTCTGCTCTCAACCACAGCCTCCAATTTGGCTAAAAAGTCTAGCACTTAAAATAACAGAAGATATGAAAAGTTGTTTATGTTACATTAAAATCAGAAGTTAGAATAATACATGTGATATTTAAAAGGTTGCTTAATATGGGATGGACTGAATAACTGATAACATTTGCAAATGTGCATTAGACAGAAAAAAATGTTACCTGTGGTGCTTTTATTCTTCTAGTGCTCTTGCAGTTTGATTGTTACCAGACACTTTGTTGCATAAGTATGATTCATTTGACAGTTTCCTTTTCTCAGGTTGGGAGTTAGTTCCAAGTTGTCCCATAGACAAGCACAAAGCATGAATTATGACCCTTGAAACTTCAGCGTCCCGTCCCACACTTGCACAAAGGGGAAGGAATAAAATTGATCGGCAGTGCAGCAATGATGCGCTGCAAAAGTTCTTGACAAGCCATAATGTCCGTGTACATCTACCCTCCCACCACACACCCGCCCCTGCCACTGCACACGCTTCCCACCCTCCCCTCCTTGAGATTACACCAATCAGCACCATCCAGAGCCAGAATTCTGCCTTTGTTTTATCTTTCATGGGCTGCCACCCCCTCGTTATTTATTTCCATCTTTTTCAGAATCTTTTTCAAAGATTACAATCCGTTCCCCTTGATAATAGGGCCTACAGGATTTCACTTTCTTCAGAAGTGATGAATTGCCTATCTGGAGAAGGGAATAGAAAGTTAAAGCAGCAACATCACTATGACATATTAGGGAACATTTATAGACTGAAAACCACCCATAGGCAGGGTTGAAGACAATTTGATTTTAACCTAGAAAAGTGAAATGAATGTATACAGGGTTGTTTAACAGTACAACTAAACATATTTTGGAGTTTGTGACATCTGAATTTAATGTAAATCTATTTAAAAAAAAAAAAACCTTGCTCAGACACTATAGAAGGAAGCATGCTTTAAAGCCCTGGGCTGCTTAGTTAAAGCAACCCAGATGAGTGTGCCTACTTAAACAGAAGGTAGGGCCCCTGTTATACGTTCTCTTTGCTGAGTCAAGTCCTGCCACACCCTTCCTCCACCAGAATGCAGCTGAACTCCCCTCTGGGGAGAGGATATCAGCGCAAGTGTTATAGCAACATGCTATATTTTTGTCCCATAACTGAAAATTCCATCCATCCAATCCTAACATCACCATTCACACACCGAATACCCACCTCCATGAGCTTTCCAATGGTCTCTGATGGAACCAAGTACTGGACTGCAAGTATACGATAGCAACCTAATCCAACAACACCTATATTGTATCCCATTTCATACTCATGGGTATGATATATGCCTCTGCTGGAGCAGGGGAAGGATGCATGACGTGTATGTAGCCAGCAATGTTAACTTCAGTCCTTTTGATAACACATCTCATCTGCAACACCATCACCCCTGCCCTGACATTTCTGACATGTCACTTCTGAGCCTGGGAAAGGAGTACAGTTAAAGGTTAAGGCTAAGGTTCAGGTGGAATTGGGTGAGGGTTTAGGAAAACAGGGACCTGGGGATGGGATGTGGTTAGGATTAGGATAAAAGACGGTTTTGGGGAGAGATATGCCTTTTGCAGGTCCATATTGCAATGCATTCCTCCCTGTGTCCTTTCCAACAAACAATTCTCCACCAGCTGAATGGTCACTTTCAAGGAGGTTGGATGGTTGCACCAGAGCAAGTCAGGAGTCCCTTTTAGGAGATCCGTAACAAACTGCTGGAGCGCTACCTGCTCCACAATGTCATCTGGACCGTGGTGTTCCAGTGTCAGTCAGTCCTGCTAAGAGTAGAGGAGCTGCTGAGCATACACAATGGACTAACCGACTGCAGTAAAAAAGAATTTGCGCAGCTTATTCTGGCGGCCTGCAGGCTTCAGTCCCATTCATTCAGTGATGGCCCAGAGGGTTGAGTAATTGACCAGGCAAACCAGCCAGTATGTTGTAGGCGATGAGCTTCGCCTCCTGCAAAAGCAGTAGTAGGAGGTGCAGTGCTCACTCCTCTACTGACTAGCTGAAGGGAGTGGCCATTCTCACAAGCATTTCCAACAGGTGAAAATCAAGGTCGAGGCCTAGCACAATCACATTTAGCTAGTAGTTCAGTAATGTCTTAGATGACTGCACACTGTAACGTGTCTGTTATTAGAATGTATTTCATTGTTTTTAGTCTTCTGATGCAATATGTTCAGTCTACATAATTTCTCTATACATAGAATTCATGGGTGCATATCTCTCTTCAGGCTGTTTGATTGTTACATAACCTCTATGTGTAGGGTCTATATTTTTTTAAAAGGAACATTTTATTTATTTATTGTTGGTCTGTTTAAAGCAGACACGAAAAGGCAATTTATGTTCTTTTGTCTCTCATTGCTATAGTTCCCTGCTTATGAGAAAAAAAGACATATTGCCATTCCTCTATTGGGATTAAGAAGTCTATGAATGTGTTTGCTGTGAAAATGAATAGAGTGCTTGTGTATGTGTGTGTTTTCATGCTTGTATAGTTCACCTGATGGATAAATGAACACCTTCTCATCATTATTTTGTTTTTAATTCAGTCACCAGGGGAATTCCTGAAAATATATTGCCATATTCCCTGAACACTTGCAAGTGTGAAAGCCACCACATTCCCCGAAGGTACTTATTAAACTAACGGAACTGTAAAATGTATCAAATAGGATAAAATATCTATTTTAACAATCTCTCTTTGTATAATTGAAATAATTGATTGTTTTCTAGTGCATGTTTTTGTATGTGTGTGTTAGACCACGCATGCTTTTGTGATGTGCACTAATATTCATTTTCTTGGAGAATGGAACACGTTTTTTTTGTTTTTTTTTCAAATATCAATTATTCATTTATGTTTAGCTTTGCAGTTCAGAAATCCAAAATAATAAGTTACAAAAAAAAAACACCATCTATATGGTTAATAAGATTTTAATCCTGTTAAATCTCAATTTTTTCCTCAATTTGAACTGCACGATTGGATTTCTGGGCTGGTCTCCACTGTTAATATGGGAGAGCGCAGACAAGCTTGTGCTCTTCCCTCCGAAAAGCTTTCTGTCAGCCTCCATTCATTTTCACCCCACAGTCAACCAGCTGAGTTGGGAGTCACTGCATCTGAGCTGGCATTGGGAGACTGCAGGAGCCCCACTGACCACAGACACCAGTCCATACAGTACACTGGACTGGTATCTCAACAGGCTAAGTCAACCAGGAGTAATATACAATCTCATGAAAAAGTATTTGGCCCCTTCCTGATTTCCTTAATTATTGCATATTTGTCACACTGAATGGTTTCAGATCTTTAGACAAAATGTAATATTAGATAAAGGAAACCAGTGTAAACACAAAACATATTTTGAAAATTATTATTTAATTTATTTAATGACACCCATCAAACACCCATGTGAAAAAAGTAATTGCTTTTTAAACTTAATAACAGGTGGCACCACCTTTAGCAGCAATAACTGCAACCAAACACTTCCAATTATTTGATATGAGTCTGTCACATTGTGGTGGAATAATTGAATCCCTTCTTTGCAGAACTTCTTTGATTCAGACAAATGTGTATGATTTCAGGCATGAATTGCTTGTTTCAGGTCATACCACAGAATCTCTATTGGGGTCAAGTCAGACTACGTCACTCGAAACTTTAATTTTATTTCCTTTCAGCCATTCAGATGTGGACTTGCATCTGTGTCTTGAATCACTGTCTTTCTGCAAATACATGGCTGTTTTTTAGGGCAACCATAAAAATGTAAATGATTGAAACTATTGAAACTGCCACAGCATGCCCCTGTGTGTAGTAGTAGCTTTGCGCTGCACATTACACTGCCCTTCATTACTACACTGCGCTGCCTCCGTACATCTATGAAACTTAATTTTAGTCATCTCACAGAAGGCTGGCCTTTCATAAACCTGAACAATATCTCACTGACTTCAGGGGTTAAAACAAAGCTTTTTTCCTTACAGGCTGCATGATAAATGAGCATATACTTTTTCAACAAATCTGCAGGATGCCATACAGGATGAGAGTGCAAGGTATGCCAGGACTTATGCTTGCCAAATACACTCCGCTTTCTGCTGCATCCTTAACCCAAATATTCCATTAAAGCATTTGTTCAGTGAATATTGGCTCTCTTGATGTTCTGTGACGAGTGAGCTCATTAAATGACGGAGATGAGGAGCCCGCGCTGCGAAGAAATCTGGTCATGTGTTGCTTTTGAGCACACCGCTGACTCATAGCTGGTAAGTGAAATCACGGCCGTCGCAACGTATTGGCTCATATTGAACAAGGTGTTCTTACACAGATGCATTCTGATAGAATTCACAGAAACTCTGCCTCAAAAAGGCACTGAATGTGTCATTCATGGATGCATGGGGCTTTAAATACATACTCAGGTAAGATGTAAGAAAATGGTATGGTTTCTATTTTGAGCCATCTGTCCAACTTAAGACCGCACAAACATAGTTTTCTCCTGGATCACAGGAGAAAACTATGCGCTCTATCAGATCTGGGTCCATTTGAACATAAAAGACTGGGATTCAATCATATTTGCATGTTTGCACTCGATTTGTCCATTTGTTATCATGCAGGATATCATTTGTCTGGCACTAGGATTTGATCATTATACTTGCCTTGGAGAGGGTCCAGCTGGACTATCTTTAATAGAGCTTCTCACAGAGAGCTGCCAAAAAAAGGCAATAGCATTTTTTTTGTGTTTCCACTACATGCACACTTCATGGTGGTGCTACACAAACTCCAGTTTGCTCAAGGGATGGCACATGAACCCATTTCACATTAAATGGCTGAACAGGTCTACAATTTGCAAGGTAGTCAGTCATTCTGCACCCAAAAAAGACTTACGCTTATATGCATGGTTGTGGGGATGCACATTTTTGTGTGGATGATTTTTTAAAATATAAAAGCATTTATAATTTTAAATTGTCCATCCGCATTATTGCTTTATTTACATTCAGGCATACTTGTCAATTAATTTACACCCAATTAAGTCTATTCTGCTCGAGAAATTGGATAAATCAGTATAATATAAAGGGTTATAGTCATTGACATTCAGTCAAGAAAGATTTTGTTCATTATGTAATTTTCATTAGCCTATGCAAATTGTTTATATGGGTTTAAGTAATCACTGTAAGATTTATACAGTATAATATAAATGGACACATAGGCTGTCTCAAACACACAGCAGCTGCTATGAAGGTAGTATATTAAGGCAGAATTAGTACATTTGTCCTTTCAAGGCATGTCCCAAACATAAGCCACCATCATTTTAAGGTGCCTTATTTTGGTCAAACGTTGCATCCAATGTATTATTTGCTGAATAGGATATCCCATTAATCTTTTCAACAGCCTCAAAGGTTAATTTCCATTAAATCATGGCAGTGAGTGTTTCATTGGCAGTAATCAGGCAGAAACAGTTTACAAGTGTAGTGGGTGAGCCATTTCTTGTAGTTATGTAGGGGGGGGGTGGGGGTGGGGGTGAAATATGCTTTTGTATTGTATAAGGTATATAACTACTAGATACGATTCTTTCAACATGGTGAGCTTTCCATAAGCTGCCTTAGCTATAGGTAGTTATCACCTTACCTAGCTAATATAGGTTCGCTAGAAAACTGTGTTTTATACAAAATTGTGAGGTTTATTCAACTAATTGGAAAAGACAAATCAGGGTTGTGTAACAAAAAAAAAAAAAGCGTATAATGATTAGGTTTTGCTTAAAGAAAGTATGGTTTTATTTTTTATATTTTAGTTGCCTATCTGTCAGAACATAAATTCTAAACTGTAAGCTCTTGTCTTGTTTGCAGTAGTACATTCTGATTGCATCCCAAGCATTTGCAATTGAGGTTCCTTTTTAGTTTATTGCACGACCTTTAGATACCAGTACCTATATGGGAAGCAGGCAGCACGCAGAATTATGACTTTCAGATTGAGATTCAGATTATCCGGGTTTACATTACCTGTTAAAGTCATTGCTTATTATTATTATTATTAATTGTAGATTAATTGTGTTTAAACAACATGTATTACATTGTATCAATGACATCAATTGTATTCATCTTACTATTTTTAAAATCAATAAGTATGTAAATTAAGTGAAAATGGTATGCATAAAACATCCTAAATACTAAAATCATCCTTAACCAAGTTCACAAGGAATGATTTCTGTCTTGGATGTACTGAAGATACTAAAAAAATGCAACTTTAAAAATGACTTGGTACTAGCTTTGGATGGACAACTTTTACTTTCAATTGTGACAGAAAGGCAGTCTTTGGTTACACATACAAAGAAGGTGATGATTTTCACTATTACATGAATTGTGGCATACATTCAAGGGAATTCAGGATATAGAGCAAATGGACAACCAGTCTAAACCTATGCATACAGCTATAAAGCAATACAGGCTGAATTTCCCATGTGAAAGCAGACTGATTTCACAAAAACAAATCATTGTATTGTTAATTGTCATTAAACGTGTATGGTATCAATTCATTGACTATTCCACAGGCTGAAAAACAATTATGATTTGCTCCACCCTGCTCCTCTCACTTACTCCAAGTCTGAACTCAATTCGCATAATACTATAAATCTAATAAAAGCTCCTTCTCATCCCTACCTACTTTGGAAATAATTTATTTTTCCACTCTCCACTGTCTGTAATAATCAGTATTCCTACTTTTAGACAAACACACAAATGCACACATAAACACACTCAGAAATGGACATAGGGAGAAAGAGAAAAAGAGGGAGAGAGAGAGAGAATAATAAAAGTACTGCTCAGCTTCCACAGTTTGGGTAAATATTTAATTATATGTCAATATGTGCTGCTTTACTGCTCTAAACAAATGCTCTTGGCGATGGAGAAGAACATAATTGTACCATTATCTGTCCAAGTGAGTTTGCTATCTGCACTGAGCTGCCTGCCTCCCTGCCTTGTCTAATAGGGCCACACTGCGATTTCATTTTCACCAAGACAGTGCCTTTGATAAACTGACAGCACCGTAGCGGTTCTCCAAACACATTCTGTTTCCATTAAATGGCTAATCTAAAATCAATCAAGCAAAACACAGAATTTTCTGCCTGCAAAAAGAAGGCGTCTTTTCTTTCTTAGCATTATCCTCCCCTCCCATGTACATCCCCACCTACTCTCTTGCTCATAAATAGCCTACACATCTCCAGACATTGGATGTCAAACAAAACAAGACGGAGATTATTATAAAAATGTCATTATTATCGCTTGTGTTGGTTTCTGGAGTGTAATTATTTTTGTGATTTAATGAACCGCGGGTTTCATTTGGCCATGTGTCGAGTGCAGTGTGAGCTATGGGCCATCTGTATCTCAATGTCTCTGGCCAGATTTTCTCCATTTCTCAAAAAGCCTCCTGCACTGCCCTTCGTCCGCCTGGCTGTGAGCCATCAGTTTCATCTGGAACAATACTGCAATCTATGTTTTGGGTTTCCTTCATTTCTGTCCCCTTTATGATTAGCTGGCATTTATGTAGTGATTTAACAAACACTCAGGACCTGACCTGTCTCATTCTGCATAACCCTACTCAGCACCTCTGTTGAAACCCTACACACCTTCTTCTGCACTTGTACATGTAAAATGAGGCTTGGATCCATAAGGCATCAGCGAATTTGCTGTGCAATCACTCAAGGAACAAAAGGTTATCCTAAAATAGAGCATGATATTGTTTCTGTGACAGATTTGTGGATTAGCACACTCATGCTCTACTATGACTGTGTAGTTTAAAAAAAATAAATAAATAATTCTTAAAGTTGGAACCAACAATTCTGCATTTCCTCCTTCACCACCAAACCAGCACACAGTCCCTGAGCATGCCTAATTCCCTGCAGTTGACATTGTCTCAAATAAAAGCCTCCCCGGGAAAACTGTACTTAATTGTTTCCTCATTCTTCTCTCCTACGACAGCATATATCAGGTCAAAATATGCATATTTCTGATGCACTTCGGTCCCATACAACCCAAACTGCTTAAAAAAGCATTTCAGTTCCTCAAGTCATTTCCAACCCCAAGCAGTCGATTAGTATAGATGGCAATCATATTTTTTCCCTTAGTCTCCCTTCATTTGACTTCCGTGGTAACCCTATGACATATTAAGTGTTTCATTATGGCCACCTGGAGGCTCCTGGAAAATACAGCACCATATTTAAGTAAATAAGTTTAATTCCAGAGAGTGCTTGGAGATAAACTGAAAAAGTTGGTGTGCTTGCGTGCATGGGTAATGAGGGAGGGGGTACAAACAATTTTACTTCTCTTAGCCAACTTCACGGTTCCCAAGCTGTACTTCAAAATGAAGGCATTAAACTGCCAAAGAGCATTAATCATTCTGGTACTGAAACCTTCAGAAGCTGAGGCTTGGCCAAGTTTTACTTTGCATATAAACATTCTTTAAGGAGCTCCTCTAAATGGTATTAAGATACAGTCTCTGTCTCTACCTTAAAAAAAACTGTTTTATTGAAGCAAATATGTATTCAGCTGAACATCAGGAGACTATTGCATCTTCCAGACCAAAAATCTATTTGGTCAAGGAGGCGTGACATTTATCTGTATTGATGGCCAACAATTTATTTAGCTCAAAGAAAGAAAAAAATAAGTCCAGTGCTTCACCCCAATGATTTCAACCATGTAAAACACCACCATATTCCCCTATTTTAGAGAATGGGTTCATAAAATTTAGTGGAGGCTGCAGTTCAGATAAAATTTAAAATATGAACCCAAATATTTATTTCTGTCTTTTGTATTGTAACTGTTTTGTCTGGTTTGTCACCGGCTCACTGCATTCTCCATTTCAAGACACCTACATTCATGTAAATGATGGAAAAAGGAGTCATATCCTATGACATCATAGCTTAAAATTGTCTATAAAAAGCTCCTTAGACGTGTGGTTCATTTTGAGACTATGCAGTACCAAATGATGTTTTAATAGTAGCTTAGAAATGTACAGTATGCTGAAAGGCTCTCGATTTAGGTCACAAGAATAGAGTGGTGATGATATGATCTTGAAACTATGTGCTTCTATCAGTACATGTATGATTAGCTATGTCAGCACAACAGCTTCAAATGACAAATAAATCACAGGTGATTTGAGCATGCAATTTTGAGCATCCTGCAGTATCTACAGTACCTCCGTAGACCACCGTGTTTGGATCAGTGTTGCTAAAAGTGCTAGCCGATGGATTCACTGTTTAGACAATACAGTCATACAAAATAATAATAATAATAATAACTTTGACTGTTCATTATATTGTACTCAAATTATAACATTGACATAGATTTATTGGGAACTCATGTCCATTTTATGCATTATGTGTTTCCACTTGTGTTAACATTTGACTATTATATCTGTGTCTTTAAAACCAGCGCATAAATTTTCAATAACTCGGTCTGTTTTTTTTCGTAGCATATAATTTGGAGAATTAGTGGTATTGAAGTATGCTTAGTGCCAATTTGTATTTCTGAATTAATAAATAAATCTGTTATGAAATATGTGTCTCTTTGTGCAGGTGTGATTGTGGTTTTATGCAATTTACACATTTAATGTAGGATCGTCAAAACAAATAGTTGACTTAAATACTTTGTCATTCAAAAGTACATTAAGAACTTCAAAAGGAGAACTAACAGCAATGTTTTCCTTTTTATTAAAAAGCATCAGTCCATGTTTGTAGTCTCTGGCCTGAAGCAATATCAGTATGGCTTTCATAAAAATAACTGACAGGCACTGCATATCTCAAAGGGATTGCATCTCCATGTGTCAGGCTTCAACCCTGAAGTCACCTGCAGTACTTCCTCCAGTGCAGAGGGAATTTTGCAGAATTTTAAGAAGCATTTTAATGGCCAGCCTGTCATTCCTCCTTTGGGCCAGTGTTGACTTCAATTAGTTGACTCCTGCTCAAAGTTTGACTTGCAGAGGCGATTTAATTCCTGTCATCTTCAATGAGATGGGTAAAAACACCCTACTGGGGATTAGATGTCTCCTCCAAGTCACATCCAATACTTTACTGTTGAAAAGATAATGTCTTTTGAAAACCTTATATTTGCAATTTGTCAACACATACACTGACAAATATTGTTTGTTCATACTGTGCTTGTAAACATACTTGGTGTTAAAATTCTGAAGAGTATCTTCTGGTTGCAATTACCAACAAATCACTTTGTCCATATGTTATGGCTGAAATGTTCTGAAATGCACTTAGCTTCCAAAGCATGCTGTGTGAGAAGTAACATATAAAGATATTTAATTCAGTAAGTCACTGACACAACCAAATATAACTGTGATACACCATTGTTTCAAAACAGTTGTTACTCATGTATTTGTTCATTTGAAGTCCTCCTGAGAGGGGAGATCTGCTCAACAATTTCTCGCTCTTTATAGATTTTTCAGATGATAAATTCATTTATGATATTTCTCTAGTCTTTCCCCCATTGGAAATTGCCACAGATCTTATCAGCAAGTACCGAAAAGGTTATGATGGTAAGTGTGCGATTGATTTCTTTTTTCCCCAGATTCTGGCAGAATCACACCACCCATTATTTCCAATTCTGAGGCAGGAAACACTCTTGGGGCTTTCATTTAAAGGCTTGTCTTTTTGAACCTTTAGCAAGCAGGTCAGAAACACACAAGAGTGGTCCATCCATTCCTCAAATCTTTATGGATGCCTGTGGAGCACAACCTTTCAGCTCTCTATCTCTCTGTATCTCTCTTTCTCTCTTTCTTCCCCCTTGATCTCTGTAATTTAGCTACCTGTTTTTTTCTGTTGCTTTCCACTTCACTGGAGGAGAATAATCTTGCTTTGTAGAGAAGATGGGGATCAACTCAGCAAGGCTGCCGTTAACATCACAAAGCCATGTCTCAATGTCATCTACAGGTCAAAGGTCAAAGGCTTACATTTACAACCTTGTTGCTTGTCAGCAGTAGTAAACCGACTGTTTTTCCCCTGTCCTCTACCAAAGCTATAAATGAATATATTTATAATCCAAGACACAGACTTAAACTTCACACACTATGTTTATTATTGTTCAGTTCAATGACTGAGGCTTTGTTAGACTTGCACATCATAAGTGGAATAATTTTACAGTTATTAGAATAAAGTTATTAGTTATTAGAATGAATGATCAAGCATATACAGATATACTGTTAAATACTGCATATCTATTGCAAGGGGATTATATCTTTTTGCCACTCACATTTTCTCACACAGTTCAGTGTAAATCACCTTGTATCTATTTCATTGCATGAGGTCTTATGATCGTGTTTAACAAGTGAACGACCTAGATGGGAGAATTATTTCTCTGTCAGAACATCCTACCCAAGTATAGTATCAGCAAGAACACATTTTTCATTTGTCTCATACACTAGCAGGCTAAATATACATTTCCTATTTGAAAAGTTACACTGTAATGTCATTAATTAGTAATAAATCTGAAAAGCTCCCAATTAAATTTTGATAAGGGCAAATGAATACTACACAACAGTATCATGGAGCTTGAGACAATGCATTCAAAGTCTTGTCTTAGTGGAGATCTACCTAGAGCATTCATAGGCTTGGATAATTAGAACAACATGCACTTCTGATTAAAAAAGAGACTGATAAAAGTGATAGAAATAAATAAGTCCACATGTATGCCAAAAAAACCATTTCCATTTACTCTCGCACTGCATGTACTGCCCTATCTGAGAAGGTTTCTAAATGTTTGATGACTCTATCCTGTTATTATTAATAGCCAATCTGGAAGATGGACGGGACATGATAAAGGTTCAAGGGGTATAGTAGTGTACCACTGCAGGATCAGAATAAAGGAATTGCAGTCATTTTGGATACACAAACTGTGTTCTTTGACTCATATGTGAAATGGCTTGTCAGAACTCCATAAGGCCAGCCTAACATGGTTTGAAAACTTGTCAATGAAAATGGCTTTCATTTAATTTATTTTGATGATTTTGCTGCATAAACTACTGAAATCATTTTACTAAACTTTACTTTTGTCCATCGCATGCCGAGCGGTGGTCCGTCCATAGAAGACATGGAGGATCGTCCCCCTCAAAAATTTGATGGGGGGACAAAAATGTATCAAAATTACAATGCCAAGCATTTATAAGCATCTAGAATACACAAAACCCTCATTGCCAATGTTAAAATCTCAACAGTGGTCTCTAGTGCAGTGGAAAAATGCCATAAGCATCCATTCAAGTATAACATAGTAACCTTGGCTTCTCCTCTCCTAGCTTTTACATTAGGGATGGCTTCCCTAACCAATCAGCTGTCTAAATGAAAAAAATGGCATACTGTACAACCAATTAAAGTAGCCTATACAGGAGGGGCTTATTAAGTGCCACCATGTGTACAAGCTTTCATGCTCAGTTATAGAGTTATTCTTTGTTGGAGGAGCTTGGCTGAGGAACATGTTTGACACTTGAAGAGGTTTAAACAAAAGTTCCAGTAATGAACACTACATGAAAATGTCCATTTGAATACACTTAAATCATATTTCAACAGCATTGCAGCTGGTTACAGTAAATACACATTATTTGGATCGAAACATTGATTAAGCCCTTAAAAAAGAAATTGCATATACATACATTCTAGTTTTGCATTTGATAGCTCCTGGGGACAGTTGTGTTTATGTTGGTTCAGGTTTGTGCTTTTAAGCTAAACATGAAAAGCAGGCTCCTAATAGGCTATTAAACCTGATTTGGTTTTACAGCTTACAATAGTAGCATGACGGAAATTGACCTCAATTTGTCATGCAGTTTAGTGAAATCGAAATTATTTTAAATATACCACATTGCATTCAGAACTTAGCCTTGAGAACTAATTTAAGTGCAATTTCCCCCTTCTATATTTAATATATTCTCTGTTTATTTCCTGCAACTGTGAAAATGCTGATGCAAAATGAAGCACAAGATTCACAGTAATAACATTTCACTCGTACATGTGTTACTCAGCATCTCCATTATATTTGTCAAGGGAGACATGGAGAGACATAGGCATTGCTGCAGCTGTTATTCCCTATAGATCTTACCCCAGAAGGGTGTTTCCGCTGTAGGCTGATCAAAGATACTCAGTATATGAAAGATCTTTTCCCTGTAGTGTCAACAACAGTAGACCTGGAGTGGCCTTCCCCTCCCTCCAATGTGAAAGGCTCCACTCTTGGAAGGTCCATTTCTGCCCAGTGCTCTGGCTCACATGTTATACAGGCCTTGTGATTTATAGAACAGCAAGAGGAAGAGAAATGTTAAAAGGGGGTAAGCCATAAACCGTGTGTGGGAACAGCGAACAGAATCAAATCACTGACAGAAAATGCTTTCTGTTGTGGTGAGGGAATTCAGCGGGTGACTTGCATATTAACAAGGGAGCAGTTTAGTTTATGAGGCATTGCTGTGGCCTATTCACAAACTGTTACCCTGAGATATCGAGATAGACACAGAGAGAGAGAGAAAGAGAGATAGAAGTGAATGAGAAAAGGACAACACGTGGAGAGAAAGACAAACAGTGGAGGGAGAGATGAAAAGAAAATAAGAGAAATATGCAGTCAGAATATAGAGCCAGTTTGTATTGTCCACTGGCACTTTACTCTGTTCCATCATATACACATACTGAGAAAGTCACAGAAAATATCCATGAGAATAGCATACGGAGAGAAAAAACAAATACATTTTACAATTGATTTGAGGAAAAAAACCTATTTGTTATAGTTTAGCAATAATATCTTTGATTTTCATGATAGAAATGTATGAGGGGTGGAAGTAACAGAAATGATGAATAAAATGCTGAATTTATTAAATTGCAATTAAATAAAAAAATTGCATCAAATAAAATACAATTAAACTAAATATTCATTAAAATAAAAAGCAATTAAATATTAATTAAATATTGTGAGAAAAGGTTAGAGAAGGAGCGTTACATGGCCAAAGATAATGGCCAAAAAGATACTCTTTGGAAAAAGGAGGAAATTATCAATGCATCATAAAAAAGGGTTTAGTTTTCCATTCAAAATTATGAAAACATACAAGTGGAAAAAAGGTAGGGATCTAAGGCACTCTTGATGGTAAAGTTAAATATTGTAAATATTATACGTGCCCCATGTTAGCTAAAGTTATATAAAGTATAACCAATATAGTTAGGCCTAAAAAAAATAGGTAGACGATCCCCAAATCAGGGGTGTTTCTAGAATGGTTTAAGAGATGGGAAATTCTGATCACGAACATGGGGTAGTTGCTTTCCCGTATTTCGAACAGTGAATAAATTGATTGCCAAAGGATTCACACTTGGGTGTGGTGGTTCAGACAAGATAAATGGGTGGGCCAGCACAGGATACTATTAGCTAAATGCAACAGTGACTGGAACTGGAAACTAAAATTGCAAGCTAGTTATCATTCACAGCTACAGTGAACGCAACATACGTGCCGATAACGCCGTACCCTAACTGCTTACCTATGTGACACCAGTTAACCTACAGCAACTCTCAAATTGTCAAGAGCATAGATGTAGGCTACGCCGGTGGGTGGGATAATTTTATTGACACTTTAGGAAAATGTGAAACTGCCATTGAATTGATAAACGTGGTGTCGAAAGCTGCATCTAATTGATAAACGTGGTGTCAAAAGCTGCATCTAATTGATAAACGTGGTGTCGAAAGCTGCATCTAATTGATAAATGTGGTGGCGATTGGAATTGCAGCGTATCAAATTTAAATAAATAAATAAATAAATAAATCAATAAATATCAAGGTGATCAAAAACAATATTTCATGTGCATTGAATTTTATTTGATGGAATATTTAATTTAATTGCACTTTTTGTGATGCCATTTTTAATTTGATTGCATTTATTTTATTTAAAGTTTAATTTAACTGCAATCTAATCAATTCAGTGTTTAATTAATAATGTTTGTGACTTCCATCCCTCATAGAAGTTTCCCTGCCAAGAGTACTAATAAAAAATTAAAAACCTAGGAAGTAGGAAGAGAAAACAAAGTTTTAAAAAGTCATACTTAATCAGGAGCAGTTGACAGAGGACCGCAGTCTCCTTGACAAATCCCATAGCTTTGGTTGTTAGCTTACATGTAAAGTGGATTACTGCTGCAGTCCCTTTCATTTTCATTCAGAGAGAAAAAGCAAAAGACTGAAATTTGTCTCACAAACAAAAAGAAAATAGGTGTTTGGTGGCCTTTGTGGTATATTATTTCATCAGAAATGTACTTTTAGAGAACATTTCTATCCTGGGATATTTGTCTTCCATCCTTAGCTGCTTTCCAAAAGGGAATCTTATTAGTTGTATGTTCAGACCCTGTCATTGAAGCCACAGGAACTAGGTTCTCTATTTGAATATAATTTTTAAAAAAGAACATTTCCTTTGGTTGATTACATCAAGCAGATATGTAAAGAAACAGGATCTTGAAACCAATCAACATTCAACCAATACACCATCAACATTTCTCTGAGAAGAAATCCATCTTGAGTGATTCAAGAGGGTAACTAATGTTACCATAGTCAGAGGAACACAAGCTTTTTTCAACCTGCAGCAAAATGGCCGGCATGTACTTTCAGGGAGGCGTAAACAATGCAAAACCTATAATTGCAATGTCAGTCATGGGGAGTTCCCAGAATACCAAGCAGGAATTCATATGCAGACATATTTGGAACTAGAGGTAGCGTCCCCTGCACTAAAGAGCCAAGAGTCACAGTGCCCTCTGCTGGTCAGAGATACCATGAATCCAATTTCCAAGTCTCTCTCTCTCTCTCTCTCTCTCTCTCTCTCTGCTCAGTGTAGCATCAGCAGAGTGTTTGACAATTATGGCGCTGCAATTGAGGAACACAAGAAAAGCAATGTGCACCAAAGCCATGTCTCTAAGAACAATGTACCAATGATTTGCTCTGCATGTCTCCAGATTAATGGCTGTGATATCTGTCCCCTTTTATAATTGAGCATGGGTGAAAGTAAAGCCCTTCCTTCGGCACTTTTGTCCTATCATTCTTGAGAAGCCTGACTGAGCCATTTGTCAACAGAAAATAAAATAGCCCTGGGAAATGTATGCATTTAATTATAATTTTTATCACCTCTCAGCCCTCATACCTGTGGTCTGTGATTTCCCTAGATGTGACTGACCGGCACTAGTGCCCGAGTCAATAATGCTCTTTGATAACTGTGTGTTATCAGTGGAGCAAAAGGGGAGGGCAGGCTACAAGTCCCATCCCTCACACCTGGGGAAATCAAGACGGAAGTCAGCTATCAGAGACACTGCTCATCCAAGGCCCAGACCATGTCTCTGCTGAAGAGTTCCTGGTCACACTTACAGAGGCTGTGCTCAAACTGTCCTTAGAGAAATGAGCTGAATTTTACATGCTCACACATATAAACTCATGTATGCACATATGCACACACACACACACACACACACACACACACATACATCCAGACAGACAGACAGACAGACAGACACACGCACACACACACAAACTGGATGTAGTGAGTTTTCAATGCCAAAAAAATCATAAATACAGCAAGAAAGTTCACTACTTAAGACACAGCTTGTGTGATAAATTAGACAGTTGCATGCATAGAATATTAAACCTTTTGACATTGAATTGGTCAGGTGAAGATACTTCACTTCTTTATTGTGAATAAATTAAGGGTGGTTATTAACATCATTAGCTGAGTAGAATTAAGATACCTCATGTTTATTTAAATCCCCAGGACTCCAGTTTTGATGGTAAATTTTTGAAAAGCAACATTACCCTCTTCATGCAGCTGTTCAAGATTGATTATAAACATAGAACACAAAATAAATTAGTTGTATTGGCATAATTTCCCAAATATTTAAATTTGCCATCATACAGCACAAATACAAGCGTTTGAGATTTTGGATATGCACTCAATATGGCACAAAGTTTAAACCTAATCACATTACCTAAATAGATTTTATCTGTGTAACGTTCAAATATATGTAATTACAACAGTAATGTACAAACTGTAAGATGTATTCACTTTTGGGAATGGATGATTCATTTCAATTTATACCGAACAAATTGCACTCCACTAATACTGTATTGATTTCAAAAAACAGCACATGGACACCTCTCATCAGTGACAGAAAACATCTTATCTTGCAGGTAGAATACTGGGTGAGTGTCTGTAGCCAGAGTTCATCATGAGTATTTGATGTAGTGTTATGAAATTATATTGAATTATATTTATGTCTTTAACTCTTGAATCTTGAAGTTAATGCAGCCAATACCTCTTACTGCCGAGTGTAACTTTTCACTCTTCTGGACTGGATACCCCTTCAGTAAAGTTTCCTGAAATGAATATTAAATGAATGGACTTAATGTGCCGAAAGGGCTTTTGGGGCTGAGAGAGGAGCAAGAAATAAATTTTGGTATTTGGTTGGTTTTCTGTTCTGTTGGTTTTCTCTTTTTGTGTAGAAAAATAACAGGCATTTTTTTTCTTTGTCATCTTCCAAAATGACCCTTAAACTGTTTCAATCCATTAAGCATTCTTTGGTAAAACCACAGCGGGTTCTCTAACTGCCTGATGTACTGCCATCAAACCATCCATCGGGATGAATTTGTGAATCTGTATGTAAGATGACTAAGGATGAGTGGAGAGTACAAGATCAACAGAAGTTCTTGTGAAAAAGGCTGCTGGCATCTCTGCTGAATCCAAATCGTACAAACCCTCCAGCAGGGGAGTAATGCTGTTAGCAGAATCAATAAGCTTACATCTTCATCTGAGCCAACCTAAGCCATCTTAGCCTGTTTGACTCAGGCAGAGAGGAGATTGGAAGGCCAGACATGCTGAGAGCCAGGAGATGTCATCAGCCGCTGAATGACACTGGCACTCAAGTGCTACAGACTGCCCATTGACCCAGTTCTCCCGAGCTGGCTCCATAATTTGTCTGCTGTTATTGCCATTGCACCATGCTATCTGCAGTTGAAGTGGTATTAGGCAGAGCCTTCATGCAGTGGTTTGAAATATATTATTGTGGACATGCACAGATCCTGCTACAATTGCAGAGACTTCCTTTGGGAGGTCATTGTGAAAAGTAAAAAGGAGACAAAAAAGCTGTGCCATCATATTTCCACATTTGCCATTTTAAAAACACATTGCTAGCTTGTTTTTAACAATGAAAATTCTTATTTTCCTCGGGCTACCATTTTGTCCATGTAAGTACTATAAAACCTTTAATGTGATTACAATATTGTACATATAGACAGCTGCAAAAGGGATCCTTTGTACGTTGCCCAACCTTGAAATGAAACATCAGAGTTCGGACACAGCAGGTGACAGGTTGCCAATCTATCACAGGTTACACACACCATTCACTCATCATTCACTCACACACTATGCCTATGGGTAATTTAGAGTCTCCAATTAATCTAGCTTCATGGCTTTGGACTGTGGGAGGAAACCCGCGCTCACACAGGTTGAACATGCAAACTCCACACAGAAAGGCACAGGCCCACGGTGCTACCCACTGCACCACCATGCCAACCCTGAATGCATAATGTATTCCATAATAGCAAGGTAAACCAATACAAATTGTTGTCATAGTTTGGGGTTTCCTGTTTAGATTATTGTTCTTTTATCCAGCACTTTTAAGGTAACATGTGTGGAAACTGACACACAACTGGGTCACCTAAATCTGCCTCACACCACAATTGTTATTCTTTCACTATAGCAAGAACATAATGTTTATTATAATATCAAAATGGCAGTTGTGAGAAAAGCACATTTAAATGCAGTGGACTGCCACTGACACACTGTGATCAATCGTTTTTTTTTGTCCAGATATCCTCCTTGGCACACTACGCATAAAATAAATGTGTGGTGGGGTCAATATTCTTTCAGGAAGGGGAGGAGGCCTTGAATGTTTTGAGAGTGGAGGACTCTTCAATCAGACAGCACATGATTGAAGCCCCATTGTGTACACAGCTCGAGTGGAGAGGACAGCCAAGAGCCTAACAGATCACGGCCCAGCAAGTCACAGTTTGTACAGAAAGCCAGTCCTCAGTTATTCTGAGCCAAAACATCTGCAATTCCCTGCCTGAACATTTGTGCTTTTGAATTAATCCCAGCTTTGCGCTTCTAAATATATTTTATTGTGGGGGCATAAGGCTGTTATTGAGCCACATACAATCTGAAATAAAGGCCTTTAAATTGAGTTTGAATTTAGAGAGAGACAAGACTGAGGCAAGCAGGGTATCGAGGGGTGGACAGGAGATGAGTCCAGGCAGATTCGATCAGGCAGGAGATTGAATCGAGCAGAAGAAACCTCCTATGCAGTGGCATCACCTGCTGTGTCCGAACTGTAATGTTATCATCGGGTGTTAAAATTGTACTTGTCACTGTCCCACCACAAAAAAAAAAAAAAAAAAAAAAATGATACTGCGAGTAAATGACTTGGTTTCATTTCAAGGCTGGGCAATGTCCAAAGCATCCCTTTTCCCCTGGTCCATGTGACTTTCCACCAGACTGAGCTTTTAAGCAGGAGCTCCCTCATGTTTGGTTCGGTCCAGCCGAGCCAAATGGTAAGAGAGGAAAAATAATTGTATTTCTTTTTCCAACAACTTCCCTTTTTTATGGAGAAATTACTCCCAAACTCCAGTCTGGGACTGTCTGCCCTGAACGAGATTCCATTGCAAACGTAATAGTGAGGTACATGACTGCATGTCTCTCAAATTTATTGTTTCATCTCATGGAAGCCCTTTTAATTGAAAAGGAAAACTCTGTTTTGCATGTAATTATAATAGGAGGGACATTTTTGTATGCATTCAGCAATAATCAGGCTAGAGGCAAATGCAAGCAGAATTGGCACAAGACACAAATGTGTTGAAGCCCGAGGGTTCTCAGTGGTACGTAAAACACATTACTTATTTAAAGAGGCCAGAGAAGTGACCTTGCATTACTTTACAAAAGCTAGAAATAAAAAGTCTCTAAATTAAAATGAAAATGCACTTTCCAGAAATGCACCTCGGCTTGCCCAAGCAGCCAAAACCGGGCGTTGTTTTTGAAGCTCACTTCCTGGTCTTGTTGAGAGACGTTGAGAGAAGTTGCTCACTAGCGCCAGTGCAGTTGGCTCCAGGATAGGTGTTTCACTCCATGGCTACATATATGCATATCAGACTCAAAGATGGCAGTGATCAATATTTTATATGTCGAGTTTGGCATCATTGTACAGATTAACTTCTTTCTCAAGCCTTAAATTGTATCCTGCTGGTGTATAAACAAAATCAGGAAGCAAACAGCCCGAGTTTGTGTTGCCATCACATCATAATGTGAGGATTCTACGCTAGAAGTCATACCAGTCTTAACTGGTACCATAACTGCAAAATCAATACATTAAGTCTTAGACCACCTGCATCAAAATGAAATCACTAAATGCTGCAATGCAGCCATGTTTCGTCAGATGGTTTGTGTTTTTGTCCTGTATTGCAGTTCTGCAAACCCATCCACAACTTCTATTCAATCAAATGCTCAAGATAAAGCTCTCGTTGTGAAACTCCTTTCTCCCTAGTGTATTGCAAATCTATGGGATGACAACCTTGCTGCCAAAACAGGAACCTTCTGTATCTGCTTCACCCAAAGGATGCCTTCTATGATAGCCAGTGCTTTCACTCTCTAAAGCTTTGGTGACCCTCTGAGATCAGTGAGGCCCCCAAACAATTTGAGGTAAGTGACAGTCGGGACTCCCAGGAATTCAGGGTACATGTGACTTAATTTTACAAGCAGTTACTGTGTGTTATTCACACAAGACATCTCATAAGGACAGGAACAAACATAAACTATCCAAAAAAAATTGAACTAATCCAAGAAATTCTAAGAGAAAGGCAAATAAGTATTGTATTGTATGTAATGCCCTGGGCTAAGATTCCCATGGTGAAGGCTATTACAAGATCCCATTAGTGTAAACTATGACCTGGGATTGTGTGTGTGTGTGTGTGTGTGTGTGTGTGTGTGTGTGCATGTGTGTGGATGCGTGCATGCGTGTGTGTGTGCCTTTCATAGTGTGAAAAATACTACAATTGGCACAATACAATTTAAAATTAAATAATAATGCAAATATCTATTTAATGTTCAAGCATGTATCTGGAAAAAATAATTGATTCAATGACATCCTGTAATTGTCGCTTTGATAGAACTTCAGCAGCAGTACAAATACTAGTCACCTGCTTGTAATATATATAATTGAATGTAATATCTATGCAAGTAAAGGACTCAAGCTCACACCAGCCAGTGTAAGGGTTCTTTGATAAATATGAACAGGTTTGGAAATACAAGCATTGCATTACAGAAACCCGGCAGCTTTTGTTCAGGTTCTTTATTAAGCATTCTTTCCATCAAAGTGAAACAAACTTGGTCACATCTTTGAGTCTTAATTAGATTTTATTTAATACCCTTAGTCATTAAGAGGAAAATATAAATAATAAATATGAATGCACAATACAGTTAGTTTATTTTTTGGGTGGCTTAAAAAAATAAATTTAAAGCAATTTTTTATTTTCTTTTAGAATTATGGTTTAACAGTTTTTTAATTTTTATTATTATTATTATTATTTTTTACAATGGATGGAAACCTACCCTTGTTGATGTAAAAGTGTAGGCTACAGTACTTTTATTTCCAGAATAGAAGCCGTTTTCACCAGTAAAACTGGCCTACTTAAAACATACCCTGGTGAGGGTTAAAAGCTTACAGCTAGCAAGGTCTTTCAGCACATTAAAAAACAATTATTTAATTGTGGGAGAAATACTACCGAGCTCCACTTCATCCTCTAAAGGCAAACAGTTCCATTCATTGTTCCTGCCCTGTGCCAGCAAAGAAAATGATTTACCAAGCCATTTAATCTGTACACTGGTGAACCCAAAGGTTTTTTTTTTTTTTTCCTCTCTGATTACAGAATTTTTTTTTTTTTCCCCAATGGTCGGCAGGAAAAAAAGACTTCTGTTCAGGAAGAGAAGTTAATGTGGAATAGAGTCAGGAACATTGGACTTCAAATCATTTTCATTACCTAAAATACATTTTTAAAGAATGAATACAAAAGTACACTATGCCTAAAATTCTAGGCTATTGTGCAACTAAACACAAAAGATCATACATATTAATATTTCAAACAAAGCCCAGAACAAGTTCCTGAAGGCATCGGCCAAAACTCATTAGCACTGCTGTATACCCTGTTGACTGTGGCACAAAATAAACGAGACGCAGTTGAGGTTTATCTCCTTTTATTGGATTAAGACTGTGTGTAACTTTTCTTGCTCAAACCTAGCACCATTTTAAATACTAACTTAGATTATTTTCATAATTTAGGCAGGACTAAAGAGAATACCCAGAGAATATGTTTTAGTGATGCTGACGAGTTGGAAAAATTAATAAAATCTTCTAAATACAGAAGAAAAAAAAAATGCCTCAACAAATGTGTATATTATTGTGTAATGTTACAGCTGAGTTTCTCAATGCTGTGCTGAAGCAACCACTCACACCTTCATGTGGGGCTCTCACGCTTTGTATTAAAATTAAAATGAAACATGCCACATACCATTAGAAAGCTTGTCCTGTCCTCCATGATAGTGGCATTTTGTGCATGGTTGTTGTAAATACCTACCCCCACTTTCTATTTGCATGTTCCTTGAACAATTCCTCAACCGGATTGTTCAAGACAATAAACATCTAACATTTTCAATAATGGTCACCTTTATGTGTAAAATCAATGGTGAGATTGTGTATTCCATATTTAGTCACAGACATTGATAGTAGAATGACGTGGTATAATTCCACAAAAATCCCTCTTGTTTATTTTGCTATTCAGTGAGCAGCATTTTTATTATTGTATTGGCATTGTTGGCTTTATCTTGTTATCTTTATATTGTTATCATGATGGAATACTAATTTTTAGTGGTAAAAGAATATTTTTTATGAACTCCCAAATGAACGCTATTATTCAGTGCATCGTGCTTGGGGGCCATAGTTGCAGGGAGGAGGTGCTTGTTGCATGGATTACCTACGTGACAATGGCTTCACTTAGAAACTCGGTATTTAGCATTGTTCTAGTGTAGCCTATTGTGTACTAATAAAGCTAAAATATGGAATTTGTAGTTTTCACTCATAGTTTGGTTGCAGGAGCAATGAGTGTCTGAGTTCAGCAACCTCAGCACATCAGGGCTTGTGCAAAGGGGTTAAGAATACCGCTAACTGTAGTTCAATGTTCTATATGTTGGCGTTACTCAATTATAAACTTATTATTGTTACAATTTAGTTCCAATTTTACTACACAGATATAGCTACAAAAAAGTGTCACCAGAAATTCCATCCACATTAAAATGTTCACTTTTGTTTGGACAAATGCATGTATGTGTTTAAACAATGTTTATGTTGGGTTTTTACATCAATAACTTATATAAATTTTATAACAGTTCATAAACTAAATTCTAAATTGTGATAACTATAATTTTTTCCTTTCTGAAAGGAAAATGCCATTAATCTGTGAGTATTGGCAGATCTTAGGATATAAATAATCAAGCAGGGTGATTGCATGGCCAATGAGACAATTTGTTGTTGTTGGAATATCTATTTACTACTGGTCAAAAGCATTGCACAAAATGTTGCTCCAGTATTCTAATATACTGTGAACTAACAGACCTTCTGAAATCACATTACATTACACTGTCAATAAACCAACAGCAAATAAAAAAACACATTTGTAGAATCTGAACAAAATCAAATGGCAGTTAAAGCTGATTAAATTTAGAAGGGCTTATGCATTATTTTAATTCAACTGTCTGCCCATACATCTCAGTCCCTCTCTTCACTGACTCTGCCAAAATGCCAAAATATTTCAATTCATATGAAAAGCAGATCCAGTGGTTGGACAGGACCCCAGAATTCCTGAGCATTAAATTGTCAGCCTGGGGACGTCTCCTACTAGAATATCCATGCACTGCTCACTTTCGTGTTTGCAGTAGTTCCAAGAACCATTCTCCAAACCCCCCGCCCCCCGCACCCCCCCCCCCCCCCCCCCACCACGCCCCCACCTCTCGCAGTCACCACCAAAAGTCAGTGCACTCTGAACTTTCAGCATGGCTTCAGCAAGGCAGGTCCCTTGAGATATCCAAAATCAGATGTTTCCAGGCAGTCCACTTAAGGCTGATAACTCACAGCCTTTTAGTTCTTAAATGGCTGGCAGGAATAGAAGGGGCTGGTTCATAATGGCAGTGCCAATGGTGGATTCCATGGAAGGAGTGCAGGAGTCCACAGGTACAAAAAATAAAATTGCAAGTATACTCAAAGCCTTCCAAAAAACATAAAAATCTCACATCAGACAACTCTGACCCAATGACAAGGATGTATCCTCTTGACCATTCTTTCAGAGGAGAACACGTTTCAATCTCCAGGTCCATTTCTCTCTGACCTGTAGTGTGTTAGGAAAAAAAAGTGTCTGCAGGTTTTGATGACATGCCTATTCAGGAAGATACTGACGTGTTATTACCTGTAAGTTATATTTTACAAGGTAATTTTCTTCACACCAGAACTATGCTACTCAGAGCTGGTAGGCACTGGCATGGCCCAGATTCAGTTCAGTAGGGTGTATCACTGCAGCAATAGCCTCCTCTTGCAGACGTCTTGCTCTTCACTAGAGAAAAAAACCCTCAGCTGGGGATGAAAATCACTGATCCAAGAAATACCTGACAGATGGATTAATCAATCACACGTGGGTAGCTGGTGTTTCAATTAAAAAAAATAAAAAGCTTGGTGCACCTTAACAGACCACGATCAAAACTTTTTCAATAGCCAGCCGGCAGAAAAGTTAAAGTTTCAGCGTGACATTACTCTTCTCAAGCAAATCTTTTGAATGGCTTTCATTGATATTTCATACTTTCACAATAAATAATTTCAGCAAATTTTCTATGACTATCTCTTCTGGTGAAGTTGTGTTACTGTTGTGCTTGGTAAGCATGCTAGCCAGCCAACAAGTTACAAGTAGGTTATGCTACATAGCACACCCCGATCAGTGGATATTTTCTTTTTCTCCTCTAGGCTATTGTCAGTGACTACATTTTTTTGTTGCAGTGCCCATTAATTGAATATCCATGCACCTGACCAGGATATGTCCAGTCAGCATATGGTGTGTCATGCCTAGAAAAGGCATATTTATTTCACAGAGTTGGTGTGTTGAGTTGTTTACAATGTAACATCAAATTAAATTAACAATTTTTTACTGTGTAAATCACCAACACAAATCAATACAAGGAGGGCATTGAAAACTGATAACTGCCATAGCAAACTAAAGAAAAGAACATTGAAAAGAAGTCATTTAGGTCTTTAAAAACGTCTAAGGGTATAAAGTCTTAGAAGTCTTCCAGAAGAAAATACCATTATATTTAGGTATGTGTAAGTATCACAAACAATTGCTCTAAACTGTCTCTAAATTGATGTTTAACTCTGCATCAAAGGTTATTCAGGTTCAGTATGCAAAGATTTTGAATGAGACTGTTGTAACAACTATTTTAGTTGTTTATTGATAAATGATGAGTAACTGTTAATTATTGGCCATTGCTACTTGTATAAAATGAGACAAGATTTAAATAAATATATGTGATTCATCAATGCTTCAGTTTAAACTGTAGTTGTAAAAATATCGTCATTCAACTATATACCAGTACCTCTCCTGCTGCTGTAACTTATTTGATTTGAGACAGGCATATTAATTAATGCAAGGAAAACCCTAGACAATATATACAAGCCAAACCTCCATTTCCTTTACAGCATGTTCTCCCAGTCTCAGTGAATAATATACTCCCACAGGTGGCCTTGCCACATATATTGTTAAAAATGTGGATAGGTGGAACACAACTGTTATGCAGAAGAAACTCCTCTTCATTCACGTACATTAAATTTGAATATTCAAAAGAGTTACATTGGCAAGATAATTTATATTTCCAGGTCCCTTTGAAGAGATGCAAGGAAAGGCCAGGAAGTAATCATAAAAAAACGAGAGAATATGTTTCTGTGTAATGAATTTATATATGGAATGATGGTTTGTTCTTCCTTGATATTGAATAACTCTACACTAGAAATAAATCATATGGCTGACAGAAATTCTTAACTCCCATCAACCTGGTGAATGAGAAGATAGTCGATACACTCATCACAGAGGTTGTTTTTTTTTAATTTAGCAATTCACAGTGAATTATTTAATCCATGTTAGGGAAGAAAGTGACATTTTAATCAAATCATTGGCCAGTCAATTGAAGGCAGCATGTCCGAGACATCTGACCTCTCAGCAAGTATTTCATATTTATCTTTAAAAAAAATGACTGATTCGTATCGATCATGTTTGTAAAAGCAATGGTGAATTTTATAACTACCTGTGTTTTGATTCCACATAGTAATGTATATATTGATGCATAACAATACTAAAATGAGGCAAAGTGATAAAATGTCCTCAGTGTTTAGAAGCAGTTTATCATCAAGCCCATTATCCTTATTTTTCAATGAGAAATTTAAGGGAGCATCACATTTTCTGCGTATTTCAACTTGAACTAAATCAAATATGTACAGTAACGATGCCCTGATTTCATACATAAAATTTCCTGAAATATGCCAATCTCAACTGTAGCAACCGCCAAGACTTAAGACACTGTAGTAAGCAGTGTCCCACTCCTGTGACATTCAGTCATCATTTTATTTATTTTCTTCTATCACACTCTTCTGATTCTTGATTATAATGGAGGTAGTTATTTAGGTTCTCAGTGTGACATGAAAAAAATAACATATGACACACACCTAAAAATACAAAAAACACCCTCCAATGGACAAAACTCCCCAGAACAGACAGTGGTAGTGTGATACATGATATGAAGTGATATTATAATGCAGCTTTGCAATCTTAGCGGCTGTTTGGGACTAGCTTTTTCACATGCCATTGTAATCGGAAAGGACTTCTCTACTGAAGCCAAAATGTCAAATAAACTCAATCAATTACGAGTAGCATATCAAGAGATGACAAAGCTCCCTATCCACATCCTTATTTTAAAGACACGGAGATGAATGTTTTATATCTCATCTCTCTGAATTAGTTTCTGTTGACCCCACTACTACAAATGCACTGCCAAAAATCAGACCAAAACAGCGAGAGAGAAAAAAAAAAAATTGCACCCTGAATCCAGGTATTCCATTTTTCTCAAAACAAAACTCACTCACATAAACCTGTGATCTTTCCTGGTAAAAAAAAAAAAAAAGCAACTTGAATGAATAGATCATCCTTGTTTAAACCCACAACTCTCTACATGCATTTACAGTTTTCTGTATAAGGATCTAAAGAGAGCAGGAAGGCATGTATGGCACCCGATGAACTGCATTTTGGAAAACGTGAAACAAAATAAATGAATAAATAAATCAAATCTGCAACCCAGCTGCTCCTGCCAGTAGTCCAGGGCTTGGAGATTGGGGGGATAAATGCCATCATTAGGGCCTCAGCGGATGGGGGAACAGCTGTTTTGTTTCTTCATCCAAAAGAGAACATTCTTCCTTCTGCACCGCTACATAAATATCTAGTCAAACAAATGTTCGCTCTGCAGCCCAGGGGAAAGTCAATAAACCCACAAATTTTAGGATAGAGGACTCCTCGAAAGCCTGTCCTGTTGCACCAGTGTTTTTCCTGTTACTCCTTAACGTATCATCCTTTTGCTCAGAACCCAATGTCAGGTCATAATCAAGATGCCCTTCATATCTAAATCCCTTTGAGGAGAACAGATGAAAACAGACGCTGTTTCTTACATTCCACTAACTGTGCCATTACTATTCATATACAGTCATGTCTATTTGTTTTAATCATTCCCTAAATGAAGTTTGAAAATCCATAACGCGGTTATTAGGAGAGGCCATTTGCACTAAACTAAATGGGCCAGCTTATTGCTAACCATAACTCGATATCATAATGAAGTTGAGTTCAACCCGGGTAGAAGGGACGATAAAAAGTGATCTGACAATATTATGTAATAAATTGCATCTCTCCTGTGTTCATGGACAAGCAACATGATGACTATGTGACACATAATCCAGAGGTTTCTAATTAAAGTGACCTGTATTGTGAGCAAAATAATTCATCTTTTCACTAGTTCATTATTCTCAATGGTCCCAGTCATAATCTTAATAAAGACTGGAAAAGAACACATTGTATAATTGGGTCTAAAGCCCTTTGCAAACACAAATTGCTTCATATGAAAATCTTTTTCTTGAAAAGTGAGTCTGTGGACAAATTGTTATCAGACTTGATAACTTGACAATTGATCTTGTTCATTTAGACAATGATCTTGAAAGTTGTGTACTTTCTGGTCTTGTGTATCCTGTTTGTTTAGTTGGAAGTAAAGCCACTTCAGCCCTGAATGACATGTTGAGCCATTTCATCACCATGAGGCACATCAAGCCCTCAGCACTGCTATTTAAATATTCAGTCAGTGCTGTTCCCATGGAAACCAGTTGACTTTTCGCCAGTATCCATTTAACATTGTTATAGTAGCACCACATTGATGCACACATTTGCAGATTGTGTGTGTGCAAGTGCAAGCTCTTTACATTCATTTTCAAGAAGGAATGGTTTCATTTTAAGACTATTTTGGATTAGAAGCAAATACATCTACTACTAAGATTATACTTCTATCCAACCGTACATAACGGTATACACAATGATGAATATTTATACCTCAGGAACCTGTTTGTGTTCTGTAATCAATAGAGTCTCCTTTTTCACATATGTGGTCATAAGGGACTTACACCGAATGCATGTACTTACTCTATCACATTCTCAATGCTCCTCATTTCTTAAATAGGCAATAATTGAATTGCAATTTTAAAAAGCTTGATGTGTACTTTTTAAGTAATATGATCAATAAACTTTTTTTATCGAAGCATGTTCACTGGGCACACAAAAATGCACATTTGTACAAACACAGTAACCATTTGATAATTTTAGACATTACTGCCACCTGTACAAAAATTAAGCATTTAGTTAAATTCACCTTTCTTAGCATGACAAGGTGTCAAATTTGGAAAATGTCATTTCATTTTTTCAAAGCCATTTCATCTCTAACTGGACAAGGGATACATTAATTTAACTTTAAATTTATCTGATCTCCTCATTGCACATTTCTGCATTGTCCAGTAAAACTGTTTGTATGTCAAATCTTACAAATGTCAAAAAGCAGTGATGTTGAACAGGCACGGATGAGAGGCTTCTTCATAAATGTGTACAAATCTTGACAGGTAAATCATGCATTTAATGAGTTGCATTGCTCATAGCATAGATAAGTTGCAAGCAGGCAGAATAGATCAACAAATTTACTGTAACTGATGTGCAACTGAACTGTATCCATTTGAAATAACCATTCTCACAGACATGGACTCCTCCTGGATCTGCTGCTTTCTTGCTATTTACTGACAAATCATTGACCACCTTAAATTAATAACATTATTCTCGTGCACAATAGTTACAGACTTACACTGTAAGGATGTACACAGAATATTCAACGAACTATGTAAATGGGAATAAGATTTGGTTATTCCTTTCATGACACATGTGAACAGCATAATCAGACTATAGCCTTAACCAGAATTAGGATCATTATTCAGAATATGGTGTGCATGTAAACATGGTCAATGTCTTTCACAGCTGAAAGCATCGACTGCAAACAGGAATGCCTTGAACATGTCCAGTTTAATTTCAATGAAAGGCTTCCTTTCTGAAGTATTTCAAATATAGGCTTCTGCTATTTCTTAATTCAGATATGCAAATTTACAATGCTTCCCACACAACACTCAGTACTGGGACAACACCATTTCACTGAAAATAATCACCAATGTTTTCTCTCCAGCCACTTCAAGTAAACAGAAACTCAACGGGTACATTCCTGAACAATCTGTGTGGGTGGGGTGTTCACACAAATAGTAATACAAATTTAGTCACCATATAATTAAACATTAGATTAAATACATTTGATCCCCCAAATCTTGCTTTGTGTTAATTTTTTATTTATTTCCTGTAATCATATGATTATGCAATGAAATGCAACACATTAACAACATGAACCAATTAATGATCTAATCTCTTTTGTGTAATCAAGTAATTAGCTCCATATACTTCAGTGATCAATTAATCTTGATGATCACAGTGGCACCACTTTTAGAGAGTGTCAATGTCCACAACCTTGCAAAGATATCAATCCCTGTACAAATTTGCAATATCAAATAAGATCAATGCTTTCTCGATATAACACATATAAGCATAGAATTACAATAGCTTTGCAAATCATTAAATTAACTGTTCGGTGGTAAACATTCTGACCCTACTGATTCAATCAAGGGTGAGGGCCAGGATCTATGTAAAAATCTACGACATAAGCAAGATAATGCCTTATCCAGACAGATCTGAATGCAATAACAAGCTACTACTCTCTCAGGTGGCTTGTGAGATCTGGTACATGGTCTTAGCAGGTCTCAAAGCCCATGTCTATGTCCCCTTACCTTACCTATTTCTATGCATGTGACAGCCTGTCTTTCTCTCTTCATTACCAGCTCATTCCAGCACACTATGCAGGTGTTTAAGGATGTATCAACTGTGGCCATCACTCCTGTTTTACACCATGTCACTTTAGCCTTCATCATAAAATCTCCTGCACAAATACTAAAGTATAGGGACACTAAGCATTGGATTAGATTGGGTCTCTTCTGTTTTCAATGCTAGTGACTGCTCATGCACAGTTTTTGGATAATTACTCAGTCACATAAGTTATGCTGACCACAAGAGTGTCCTTCCATTGCAACCTTCATTTCCAGGAGGTCTGAAACAGAAACTGGGCACATTTGTCCTATATCCTACACATGCACAACTAATTACCCTGGGACAGCCCTTGACTTCATAATAGCCTACTAAAATCTTTCAGTGAAAGTAGGCTATGATTAAATGAGTGGCTTGGGAAATGATACCTAAACAGTATAACACTGGTGTGGCTGTGGAAGGAGTGTAGATACACTAAACCAAATATTAACAGCATACATCTCAAATGGTATTACAGTCTCATTATGTACATACTTAACTACTCACTCCCCTATTTATGCCTCATTACTGTATAAGAGATGTTTTATTTGAAAATGCATTTTTGAATGGGACATTAAAAGTAATGATAAATCTTCATGGCACAGTTGGACTTCTCGTGTACAGTAATGTCATTAATGTGAGAGCAGGTGATCATTAGTTAACCTTGTGAGGAAGTGAGGATGTTCTCCTATAAGGGCAAGTCTAAGCACATTTATACAAATTTGGAACAGTACATATCATACCTGTCTACTGAAGGTCCATGGGATTCTAGCTTTTATTTCAACTTAGATCTTAATTGTTTAATTTATATAACTTAAATGTAATTTATTTGGACATAAGCAATAATAAGCAATAATAACATATTGATCCAGGTGTCAGATATCATCAGATCACTTCAAATAAATTAAATACTTCATAAATTTATTCACTCGTTGTAACCAAAACATTTTGAAGGTGACTGCCCAAAAGACTTGGCTTGGCATTAAGAAAGTGAAGCGTTACCTTGCCAAAGGCAAAAACAGCCACATCCTAAATGACACTGAAGTCCTTGATCCTCACTGTTCAAGTTTCACACTGGATCACTTAAAAAAAAAACTCTATCCTGTGAACAATGCAATAATTAATGCTGTTAAACAACATCAAATCAGGCCAATAGCTTTGAATACTAGATTTCTGGGACACAAATAAATGATGCCAAAACATTCCCTTCCATTTCATTGCTTTTGGTAAAAGGGAAAATGAATCAATTTGAAATTCTCATTGCTGCAGGGCATTTCAAATGTTTACTCTGATTAAAGTAACATCTCTATTCAATTATATTACTCATGCCTCAGAATTATAGATTCTTAGTTACAGCAAAAAAGTAAGAAAAGTAAATTAAAAGAAACAACCATCTCTTGTTTCATTCTTTAATATCTACACACGGGATAGTTTTTAATGTTAATGAAAATAACATTGATTCAGCTTAATACAATTGTATAGAACAATGGACATCTTGAATACCCTCTGAAACACATTGGTAGAATGGGAAATGTTCATCAATGAGGGAAAATAAAAGCTTGAAAACCAGGAATAAAAAATAAAATAAAAATAAATAAAAAACATGAACATTTCCGAAAAGAATTTTTCTAATTAATTGCCACCTCAAATAATAGAAGGTGAGATTGAAGTCACAAATATCTGCCTAATACCCATGGAAACAACAAAACAAGCTGTCACTAATAACTTGTGCAGCACATGATATTTGCATACTGTACAAAGAACACATGAATGCTGAAAGTGGACCTTATGGAGGAAGTGGCCTGGCCAGTCTAAAATACTGTTTCACCAAAAACTTTGTAGATCTGTACAATAGAAGAACATTTACAAGTTTTTAAACTCACCCAGTAATGCTTATGATGCAAAAAAGCTTGTTTAATTCAATGGAAGTCCTGAAGAGTTGTGTAAACATTATCTAAATACTTTTCTTTCCATAATCTTACAGAAATAAAATGTACAGAAAATATATCTAAATACGTTTACAATATATTGTGACACAAAACTAAAGCTGTTCTAGTATACAAGTTATGGCCTCTTGCACATATTGCAAAATGTTTTTTTTTTTATGTTTGCCTAATCTTCCCATTTTTTTTAGAACTTGTGCATTTAAAAACATACTGTATTTTAAAAGAAAGTAAAGGCACAGAGAGAACAATTGGGCCTAATTCATAAAACATGCGTATGATCAGATTTGATCGTAAAATGTGCTAATTAACGTTTCTTTGACAAATGTTCATAGAACTATGAACGATGCGAACATAACTTGCATTGATTCAACATTCATATAGTAGGCTTATAGAGACTGCTAAAACACAGGCAACCGACAATCCAGACATTAAAAAATATTGCATTTAATGAAGTCTCAGTGACTGGAGGAGGATGCCGGAGCATCAGTGTCATAATGATTAATCGTCATATCCCATGGCCCCACTCGGTAAGGGATAGGCCCTGGAGATCACTGGAAATCAATTGTTGCTCATAGGCCTATCTGAGCTGTTGAAGCCAAATCATGTACACGTGTACTACATGTTGTCTAAGGAAAGAACAGCTGTGTTGGAATTAACAGTATATAAACGTTTCATTCCATTTCACTGGTTATTTGCTTGAGGTGTCATTATCTGCCCTTGTTCTTGTCAATTTAGGTGACTTTTGTGTATGTGCTCTTCATGTATGTGGTTTCATATGAGACAACTGAACTTAAATTATTTCGTAAAGTATCCAAACATAGATTCAGTTCTGCAATGATTTGGTCACCAGAGTTTTATTTCAAAATTTGGTTTTCAAGCGCTGAACAAAGAATGAAATAACTTCTCTGAAGTTTGACACTCCCGAGTCACTGAATTTGCACAATGGAACATTTTTGCATTATTTATTTGTTTGATGTGCAGTAATTAAAGAATTAAGTTCCTAATGAGCTAGTGGGATTGACAGAATCAGGCCACCAGCTACATATCACTGGCTTTTTTTTCCCCACAGGAATTTGATTCATTAAGTGATTTCTATGAATAAAAAACATGACCAAACCATTCTGTTGGTCAAGTTAAAAAAGAAATGTGCTATTTGCAAGCACTTTGGTAACTGCTCTGTTCAGTATATTTAAAAAAAAACAAGTGCCACATTTGATGATGGCCCCATTACATTGTTCAAAACTGTGTATGCAAACAAATACATCACACAGGCAACCAAAATCACTTTTTGTTCAATGTTATCTTATTGTTTCTTTAATATTAATGATGGTCTTTCCACCAAAAGGCACTATAAATGCCTCACTTTGATGCCATCTATTACTGAAGAGAGCATGTGTACAGGGTCAAAATTGCACAATATTTGCCAGTTTACATTAATTGCTTGCTTTAACCTCTGCAAGTGCAGGTGCATTTTAATTTGCCAAGTAGAGAATTTTCGAAATACATCAAAATTATTATTTTTTCTGTACCCTTGTAGATTAGAGCATATGTTCAAGTGCATCCATGCAATACAAATACTATTTTTTGGCCTGAGGCTCTGGAAAACCATGACTCCTAAATGGGATCCTGACAACTTCAATCCGAAAAAACAGCATTCCAGTTCTGCCAGGAAAACAATGGATGCTTCCCATGAGAGTGCACAGCCTAAGGGTCATGACCAACATCTGAGGGAAGAGCTGTGTCCTTTGACTGGTGGTGATTGCCTGGACTTTTGAATCCCCATGCATTTAAACATGTACAAATCACATTTTGCAATAGCATAAATTGCAGCCAACAAAGACTCAGCTGAAAAAGCTCAGGGCTTTCTTAATTGAGTAATTATTGAGTAGTTTATCTGGCAGCTATTATAGGTGAAAATGGTCATTTATTTTAGGAGACAGATCTGTCCACCGCTTCCATTTATTCTCGTCAATGTTAGATCACAGCACAATGAATCGGATGAACTTCATGCCAATGTTTAATACCAATGGGCATTATTTGCTTTATGGAAGCATAGCTGGGTGATACTATTGATGATTAAATCTTTTTTTGGAGGGGTTCAGTGATCCTTACAGATTAAACAAAGACAGAAGTTAGCAAAAACAAACAGAGTTGTAATTTTTCATTTTTTGGAATTTCTGAATGCAATTCCGGTAATTTTATTTTTAATGTAATTCATGTAAATTTCTTATTTGATTTTTTGTATGCTGGCTACTTCACCTGAAGTTACCCATGGGAAAAAAAAAGTTTTTCTATTCTATTCTATTTTATTCTATATAATCAATGTTTTGCAGGATGTAGGATGCCCTGATGCTTAACATGTGTAGGAAGATCCTTAGTAAAAATAAATAAATAAATAAATAAATAAATAAATAAATAAAATAACTGATTTCCAGCATACAGGCACTATTGAGTAGATACTTAATCCCAATGGCCCTTAAACACATTTTTAAAAAGTCATTCATAGCAAGCGCAATTTACTGAGGGTTTGATATGATGTTAATCTGAGAGTACAGCCAGAATTGCTTTTAATGTTTGGTTTAGGTTTTTGTAGTGAAGTGAACCCAATAACAAATTTCCACGTTATTTGTACAATAATTATTCTATTCTATTCCAGATAATATAACTATACATATCATTCTTTTATAAAGATTATGTTTGGGATTTTCTTGTGCCTGTGTGTCTTGTCTAGCCAGCTGGTACAGCAGGAGTTGGGGTACACACTTAACCGCTTCAGATAGTGACAGGAGCCGAGGTGGCTGTATGAAAGTGTGCGGATTCCACAGTAAAAGCAATATGGGAACAGCAAAATGCATTATACCGTAATGCATTGTTGAGCTACCTTGAACACAGTCAAATGCAGCAAGCCCAAAACCTAAGAATTGCCTTGAAGCACAAGTGACCTGGTAGAGTGGCAAATTGTGAATGGGCAAATTAATGCCAGTCTTGCAAATTTCAAGCCGCTGATGCAACAAGAGATGTGTCACTTCGAGTGGCAGGAGGTAAGCGGTCTAGGAGGAAATGTGTTTACTGTCGATGTTTAAATGTGATTAGACTTGTGGCTGTTGTTTCATCTTTCATAGACACAAAAATAATTCTTGTTCAATCTACCATCCATGTTAGGATAAAAAAGCACAAAGAAAGGGCATTGAGATCGATCCCAGTGGCTCATGTCTATAGCCTCAGAGGCCCTGCCATTTTATTTCATTATCTAAATGGACAGATTGAAATTCATTAGAGCCAGTGTTGGTGCTTTTTATGGGGAATATTTCAAAGTCAATAAACATATATAATTGAGACCCTACTCTATAAAGCACACAAGACAGTCATCTTAATAGGTAGCAAAAGTTAATAAACCTTTTGGACTTCCTTAGCTTGTCACTTTCAGTTAGATCAAGTCATGAATTCATAATTCCTCCTCTGAGAAGTATGTGTCATGATTCATAAAATGGTACAGTGCTATAAATGAGTGACAAATACAGTATATGAAATGTAAGGCTGATATCTCATTTCCAACATTGGTATTACAGTTAAGATGCATCCCTAATCAACTAAAAGCCATGGGCATGCAATAAAATGCTAAATGGTGACATATTGCACTGTACAGTACCATTAAAAACTGTATGGAATTAAATTTCAGTTGTTCAGTTTGAAACGTCCCACTGGCCTGATAAGTCAACAGTGCGTATTGACCAACGTCCATACCCATACCACCACACCACCAGTGTTTCTGAAAAGGCTGTGGCTTTGGTGATGTCCAGCCCATATACTATACTGAACAATACTGTAATAACGCCACCAAGAAAAACATTTATTTTGCATTTCAAAAAATGTATTTTCATAATAATGGGCTTTATTTTGACTTTATTTTGAGTAACATGGCAAAAACAGTTCCTGTTATTTTTAACATTCCGGCAGCACTGCATCTTGATTTATGCATTCAAGAATTTAATTTTTCATTTATTTATTAATGAATCAATCAATGAATTCAATAGTTTTGGTGTGTTTTTAATGCAAACCATATATGCTGGTATTCAATGATTTTTAAAGTTGTTTTTTGTTCCATTGTAATAAGAATTAATAGTCTTTGATTTTATTATTTGATGTGTATTTTCTTGCTTTGTCACAGCCCCCAAAATGCCCTACATCTTCATTTTAAAGCCAGCAGGTCATTAGAAATGTATTGAAATATATCAGATGTCTATCATTGCACATAAAAACAGTTTTTGCTAATTAAAAACATACATAGCGTGGCTCATACATAATAGCATCATCCCAACTCAAATTCAAACCTGTAAATTTCTGCTCACATTTCCCTAACCACTACATTATACTAAACCTGCTTGATTTGACAAATCGTATCTGTTCTCTTGTGGAAATAACACAATGTCTGACACTCCTTTTATATCATAGTATGAACATTTCCTAATGGGATTTGCAGATTGAAATGTACGCATTAGTCAAACCAGCCGCTCAATAAATACAACCTGATTTTGCAAGCACATGTAAAGGAAATCAATTAAATTATGTGGTATGGCATTTCCAATAACAAATACACAAACTATTTATTTTTTCCATTCCATCTATTACAACTACCAAGTAATTTTGGGGCTCAGTCATCTACTACATCAAAAGGAAAATGTTGAACACAAATTATCTGTGGAACAAAAAAATGTGTGTGTCCTTGAACCTTTAAATACTGTTTTGATGGAGTTTAAATTGAAATAGCTCAGCTGCATTAAATCATAAAAAATGGTCACAATGTCTGCTTCGCTTGCACTTTGCAAACTGGCAAAAAGTAACTGTAAGGTTTAATTTTTGTGACATACCGAGCCTGCACCCTTATGCACAGTGAAATGCCTGTCAATGTTCTGCTATCAGGGCTAGCTATAACAAATCAAAACACTGACAGGACAGTGCTGGAACTGCTAATCAGATATATCAAATTTCTCAGTTGAGAAGGATTGCCGTAGTCATTGCAATGGACTGTGTAGGCTGCTTATGTTGGAAATAATGTGGACAGACTTGTTACCCAAAGCTCAGGAATGGTTCTGCCATAATGATGGCCTATGGTTGAATTTTTTTCTCATGAAGTTCAGCAAAAATACTATTTTAGGCATCCAAATGTGGTTTTTACTGCTGATGGAGGTACTGATGTGAGAATATGCCAGCAATTTTCTTGTAGTTAGCAGTATGTGGATTCAAGCTTGAATGCAAAAAAACATTTATGTTTCAAGGGATTTATGTGCCTGAATCAATAGCAGCAAAGATGTCTTTCTGCTTTAAGCATCCCAATGGAATGTCTACAAGGCTGTTCTTCTGATGATGCAAGTAGTATACATGGATGTTTCACAGGTGTGCTAACAACTGGAGAAAATAAACCATGATAAGCTATCTTCATTATGTCAAGCCAGCTATTCCACTTTTAAACTAGATACCAGGTTTGAGTGACCCCATGAATTGTCTTAAAAAGGGTCTGCTGTGGGTTTTAGCCTTGAGAAATGATGTGTTTGTCCAGTGTTCTGAATTTCTCTCTCTCCACTCAGGCGTTTGTCCTTCAGGCTGGGTACTGAGGTATGCACACATGCTTATTCTGTGTTGTGAATTACTTATGTATCGCATTTGCGTAAATGTAATATAATAATTTGTTTTCGTAGTTCTGTGATCATGATTTATGTGGGTGAGGTATTTGTGTATTATAAATCTACCTAGGTTCATGCCTTACCTAGCAAGATAGTTCAACAAATAAAGCTAGTAATAATAAGAACAATAATAGTGGCATCACAATTTGTCCTTTCTGTTGAAAACAACCGCTGTTCAAAACATCTTCCTTTGCCTGTGTTCAAACTTACATACTGTATCTCTGAACATGCATGAAAAAAGGTTTTTTTTTTGGTTTTTTGTCTTGTGAACGCCAGATGCCCTGCAATAAAAATAAAAACAAATAAAACACTATTAACCAACTGAAAAGCTGATTCAGTAATTACATTTTTTAGAGAATGATGTAAACTAATTTGGTCTCATATGAGGCAAAAAAGGAGGGTTTTTATTAATTTATTTACTGGAGCACGATGAGGGCAATATCCATCCATTAGGAAAACTTGTTCTTGGTGAGCTTCCACTACATCTTGGAAAACACACAGCATCTTTAAAAGGGTTTCAACAAGAAGAAAGTTCATTACTCAGCCCGCAACAGGCTCTGGTATTAATCCAATAAGGGTAATTATGAGCAAGCCTTTAATGAATGAGATAATTGGTTCAGAGAATTGAAAAAATAATACAAAAATGTTTAAGAGGTTTTTTCCCCTCCTGATCCATTGATTAATACCAACAGAGATATCCATGTAAAACCAGATTAATGAATCATAACATTGTGAAGATGATGTAAGCTTTTGGTGTGGATAAGTATGTATTGTACAGAGGTTTAGCACAGTTGAATTATTTTCATTATTTAATTTACTTTATTTAAACATTTAATGTAATGCAATATAATTCTAATGTAATATGCAATACACACTCAAGCATGATAAGATGTGAATTTAGATACAATGGCAAAAAAAAAAAAAAGACTTGTTCAGTCTAGAATATCACATGAATGCATTACAGCATTAAAAATGGATGCGAGACCATCACGATTCAATGCACTATGTACATTAATGCAGGCAAGAGAGTGATTCAGATCAGCACTGCAGTGAGTCATATACAGTATGTGTGACCTTGACTTCAGACCAAATGCATTGAAATGGGCTGTCAAGTGGAACAATCTATTAAAGCACTTACATTTAGTGAAGTGACACAGTGCAGCCTGGTGCTGGATGCTGACTGTGTCTATGCAGACAATGGGTGGTAAGTGCACAGGGAAATTTAGTAAAAGATTGCAGCTTCCCCTAGGTCAGTAGGGTGTCTCTCAGCAGGGATGTCCCAAAAGTTTTCATGGGGAATGAAAACCCAAAGTACCAGGAGATGGGCTCCTTTCCTTCCCATTTTTGGTTCCCAAAATCATTCAATGATATACCTTGTGGTTGATTAGCCACAGGTGGCCAAAATTAAACAGGCTTTGCCTATTAGCCAACTAACAAGAAGGTGGCTCCACCCAACAACCTCAGAACACAAAAACCAAATACCAATTTCAGGAACAACGGCTTCCCACGGCCACCCATAACACTTCCCCCCTCAAGATAACAGATAAATAATTTGTTGTCAATTTTAAAACAATTCCACACCTTCACAATCATTAACACCATCATCATTATACTGTCCATGACAAAGCATCAGCAATAATATTATCAGAAACTTTCTTATAGTGGATGTCCAAATTGTAATTCTGTACCAATAGCGATTGTGTGGCTGATGTGTATATATGGTGTGTGTGTGTATATATATATATATATATATATATATATATATATATATTTGAAAGTAGTCAGCAGTGTTTATTATCACAGTGAGGCCAGTGTTTTCAGTTTGCAGATTATGAGTGACTCCTGTTAATACAGCACCAGCAGCTTCTCTAATGCTCTCACCATGATCACAGTGTTTCTCATTAATTAAACAGAGATGTGCATTTTCCAGCCTTTTCCATCAGACAGAGGCAGCCTATCTGACACCACTATGTGTTCTAGAGTTCTATTTATGGCGGTGAGACTAGTCTCTCGGAAAACACTGTGGGACTCCATGTGCTGCCATTCTTCATTCGATGCACATTAGCCTTAGAGCTCAATGCTCCAATTACTGACTCTGACTCTTGGACAGATCTGATAAATAAAAAGACTCATTATGCAAATGAGTGGTAGACCCACTGATGAATTTAGCATTTTCTCTTTATAATATGATGGTGTAACTGGAACTTTCTTCTCTCTCAATGATTATAATCATTTATTTTTGTCTGGTCTTGGGGCGGTTCATTTCATACTGAACGTGTCTCATCAAATCACTCCACTAAAAAAAACTAATTATAAAAAGCTTTGGTATCTGCTGATGAATAAAAGCTCCTTTGTTTTTCAATTCTCTCAAAGATCTGATACAATGATACACACACTGTCATTTGAATGCAAAAACAGTGATAAAAAGATAGATTACAAGGTTAAAGACAAACTAAAATCTAACACAACAATTAAATACCTCCATTAAAACATTTAGACCATAGGAGGCTGTCCATCAGCAACCCCATTCAAATTTAAAGGTGGACAAAATAGACACACAGGATAACATGTTAGTGGGGCTGAACAAAAGGAAAACTATTTATTTTTTAGCTGATAATAAAACCCCACTGTGGGGGTTTATTGGGAAAAACAGCAATATTTTTAAAGTATGGCAGTTCTGTCCATAATTTTGATCATTAATTTACTGCAGTAATGCTATTTTTGTAATAAGGTACAAAAATATACAGTGCTAGCTACAGTACACTTAATCACTTAGCTATTTGTTATAGGGTATCTGTCACATAGCTGTGAGGATGGATTTTATATTTAGCTCATACACTTATCATGATGTAACAGCATTGACTACTCCAATGGCTTATTAAACCTTTTCGATGTCAGTAATCTACAAAGTTAATATATCTTTTCCAATAAAGTACATTCTCTGTTAGGTCAACTAAAAGCTCCATGGCAATAGCTTTTGACTGATACACGCAGTGTTTAATGGTAAGTTGAATGCATTACATAAACTTCTAAAATGGATGAGACATGTACCTACAGTACAAATTAATGAAACTTTTGTGACAATTAAAATAAGGAATGTCTTGGTAGAGATTAACTTATTTTGCAAACCATAGCCAAATGAAATGAGAAAACCTACGAGCAATGGAATGTTAATTACACACTGAAGGGAGAGCATGACTTGCAATGCATTTGAACATTGAGTCCCTATGGGGAACTCTGAAGGACAGCAATTTAAAGTTTAGGTCCCTGCTGGTCACATGATAGAAACACACTTGTGGACATATTTATGAGTGCAAGATAATATTTATTTCCTAATAAAAAACTGCTCCTGACCTGTGTGTGCAGTTTTTGTAAATGCACATTTATCTTGTACATCTAATAAAGACAAAAACATAAGAAATAACAACTTTTGGCACTGGCATTACACAGAACGTTTAGCTGTGGTTAAACTGGAATCACGCACATGTGTCACTGCTGCTGAGACTTAAACTTGCACCTGACCATTCAGAAGAGCTAACATGGTTACACAGTGCAGGGACAAGGGTTAATAGATTGCTTCATTGATCCATGGTGGTGACTGTCCTTTGAGCATGATGTTTAACGTGGCAGTTTTTCATATTTATACTCCTGTGAGAAGTGGACCAGAAGATATATGATCTACTAAAGAATAATCCTGTAGCTTCATGATGATAGCTCCCATAAGAATAACTCACTTGTGGATACCTCAGAGATTTATTTTTCTGCCCATTGTCTCATTGACATGTCTCCCAAGACTGGACAAGATTTATTCTCAGGGGAAAGTATGTTTAAATAATATATTTAAATATTCAGAATTATTAAATACATGACTTTTGCACATTTTATTTAGAACAATTTATAAAAGAGACCCTGGTGTATTATGTCATAGAAAATGAGTTTCCATTTGTGCTGTGGGGACCAGGAGCCAGGAATTTCATAATGACAGCAAACATAATAAAATCACATAAATTGGACATGAATCTAATTGGCCATATTTAAAGTAATATGTGTACTGTCAAAACCAGGCTTGGTTTAAAATGACTATTTTCAAACTTAATTTTGTGAAGAGCCAAGTAAATGTGAGCTCAGATAAGCAAGAGTCTGTGCCATGGATAACCAAACACAAGGAGACAAAAAGGAAAGGGACTCACCTGCCACGGAGCTGCAGTCCTGGTGAGAGGGAGCCTTCTCATGAGCCCTCTCATTAATTGGAAACGTAGGAGCTTTTCATATAATGCGTGACCTTTGCCACTGACAAGGCCGGAGCAATAACCCCAAGGTGTAGCCAGGCTGGCTCTGACAGGTGAAAAATGGCTGCGCTTTCATACTCTTTAAACCATGTCTTATGGATTTCTTCCAGCGCATTAGGAGACGTTATCATTTCATCACTGGTGGATCCCCCACAGCATCGGCCGGCTGCCGCTGCGGTTCCTCTAAAGTAAAGCTCATCTACATATGGCTTCTGGCCTTGCTCCCCGGTCTAGCACCAGATGAAAAATGGCAGTGTCAAATGGGGAGCTCATTAAACTTTTATATCAGATAGTTGTGCTACCCTTGACTCCCTGGGCTCTCATTTCTCACACTGCCTCTGGCCCTTTGCCCTCCAGGAGGAGAGCTCAAAACCCAAAAAAGGGTGGCAAGCTGAGCAATTATGGGCAAGAAAAGGGCCAACCCCTCATTACAATGTGAGAAAATCCATGATTCCACTGGGCCAGATCCACTTTCAAAACAAGAATTATTAGATCATTACCCCCTCTTGTGGAATACATATCCGTCAGCTCTGTTTGCCATGCATTCAAAAACAGCCTTTAAATACCGTGTGTTGCTAATTCAGAGACTTTGGGACTTCAACCTCCTGCGATTACTCATCCATTCATTTGTACATGCTTACCAAGGTCCAGGAAGAAGGCACACAGTCATTACCAGTGGCAGTTGAAAATACGTATCGGTTTGGCAAGAGAAAGAAGGTCTCTCACAATGATCTCTGCTTTAGGGCATAATACCATAGGGCTTGTCAGGGATTTGTACAACCGGTAATTTTTTTTATTAAATGTTTGATCAGCTGCCCTGCCTGGATCGTGTACATATCAATCATTAAGTTTTGTTCCTGCTTAAAAGAAGAGTTTTACTTTACATAAAGTAATAATCTCGAAGATTTTCATTAAAATAAATGTCTTTTAAGTCACTATCTATCGCTGCATTGGGTAACACAATGGTGATTGAGCCTATTTTTATATTAATTTATACTATTATTATTATCATAATTCATGATTAAAAAACTTGGTGTCTGTGGCGACATTCCCGGGAAAAAATCACAAGCGGCGCATAGTTAGTGACGCGTTTTCCATCACCCATCAGTGGTTGGTCCGCCTGAGAGGGTAGGCGGAACTAACGCAACAGGCTCGCTCTTCAACTCACTTGTGTGTGAGTGGCGTACTGTTTATTCCGGTGTCTGCATGCGTTACAATAACAGAGAAAGTGGGGGTGGGGGAGTTATGGAACTCTAAAAAGTTTTTGTGTAACATGAGAGATCATATTATTTGTTGATGTAGATTTTGTATTACATTTAATGACAATGTAACTTTACTAAATTACATAGCTATTTGCACAGCTAACGCTAGCTACCAGACCATGTCAAGAAAGACAACATTAGTTTAGACAACGTTGCGCACTGTATCCATCTCTCATATCAGGTAACGTTGCGTTAGCTAGCTAGCTAATGTAATTAACACAATCTAATGTCAGCTAACAATTAGAAAAAACGCTAGCTACGTTTTTTGCGAGGTCGGTACCGACCGGTACCTCGCAAACCGTCTCTCGAATGCAATGCTACCTTGTTGCAACGTTGCAGTGTAGCTAACTGAAGGCCAGTTCAGATCAATGATTCGCAACGAGACTGGATGCAACTTGCAAAATTCCGAAACGTCTGATTGTAAACGTTCTAAAACTGCACTTGGCGATTTGACAAGGTCGGTCTTTTAAAACCTCAGGGCAGGCAATGGCTCTGCTACTAGCCAGTTCACACCGCTGCCATTTTCTCTGCAACATTCTAAAACCGTTTTGCCTCGTTGCAAATCATTGATCTGAACTGGCCTTAACGTTACCGTTATTTACATTACCATCGAGTTCATCAATATATTATAATGATCGGAATAAAGCCGGGGTATGTGGAGCAGAGCCGGGTCTGATTTCTGAAGACGTCATGCAGGAGAAAACTAAATAAAAGAATACGGCAGTATGGATTAGCATTATTATTATTTTATTACGCTTCCTCATATGTTCCTTCAGCCTTTATGCCCTTTTTGATGAAATCTCCTTTGTTTTTGTTTTATTCTTCTTGTTCTGATTGCTAATTTAACACCCAGCTCAGCTTTGTTCTCGAACAGTTTAGCTAGCAAAACACCAGGGGTAACATTTTGCAAGGCAGTTGTTTCAAAAATACCACACAACAATCATTCACGAAAAAGACTGCTTATTGTGCACGAGATAATTGCATGAGCCACAGCGAATCCCGCAAATTCTTCTCTGCAGTGTAAAGAAGTTCATACCGGGCAAAAGGTAGATAAAGAACGTTTGCAGAAATTTATCATCACTAATTCTACCCCAGGTTTGCTACGGCATTTTAACCCGGCTCGGCAGTGTAAAGACATCTTGAGTTAGCCTAATGTTAGACAACGAATGAGTATGTACATAACGTTACCATGAGTACAACAAGAAACTGCAAGACTATGAAAGAGAGCAATATGTAGCTGCTTCAAGTAGCTCTGACTTAGACTGTGGATAGCAGTGACTGATGAGAAGTCAGAAGAGACCAAATCATTCGTTTTGGGAAACTTTCTAACAAGTAAGCAGCTAATGTTATGCCGCTTGCTAGCCATTATTTAACTTGACAGATTACTAGTGAGCCAGACTAGTGTTTGAATAGTAGAAATTATTAGCTACAAGCATTGATAGTCTTCAGCGATCTTAATAGCAAGCAAACTAGTAATATAGGCAGTTATTCATCAATCAAGCTAAATTTTGAAATGATTCAGACAGGTTTTAGTAGCTAGCTTTGTCTAATTTGATCAGTGATTGACTATGCAAAACAAATCTTGCAAGCTACTTTACCTAATAAATCTATAGCCCATAGAAAGCCCATCAATCTCCTAAATAATTGGCACCTGCCTTGCATTTTGGTCTTGCTACAAAATTATTAATCAAGTAAGTGCAATGGAAAATGTAATTTATTTGCACATCTCTCATTCCCTCTGAGCCACCCACTGACTCTACACCAAACAATACTAAAAATAGCTTAAGGAATTGTGGGCAATGTAGTGCTGATTTATAGCTGTGTCATTGATGAAGGATGTGGCAAGTAAGTCATAGATAACCACATACTTCGAAAAACATGACTTAATAATGCTGAAGGTCTCCTTTAAACATATAGAAAAAAACATCCTTGTTTCTCTGTCTTCATTCACCTCATTCTGCTTCAAAGGTGTAATGCATGCTAACCCCTGTTTATTTTTGAAAACAAATACCAAAACTGCCTTTGATTTTCCTGCTGGAACTCATTTTAAAAACTAGCTCTTTCTCTCCCTGCAATTATTGCAGCTTTTCTCTAGCGGTGTTTGGCTACCATGGTCAAAGAAAGTTTAGCTGTGTAAATAGTATTGTACTGCACTGGATTACATCTACAAAGTAGGCATTTGGTATATGTTCTTACTCATAGCGATTTAGACACTGCATTTGTACAAACAATCTATTTATTCACCTGGACATTTTTTACTCAAGTAATTCAGGTTAAGTACCTTGTTCAAGGGTGAAACAGCTGTAACCCACCTGGGAAACAAACCTACAACCTCAACAACAAGCCCAGTTCCCTATCCATTATGTTACACTGGTGACCCAATTTATCATACACAGCTACACTACACCCAAGATTACCTGGGTGTTCTCACTGGATACAGTGGAGATATTAAACAGTACTTCCAAGCTCATGGGTCTGCTTTCTCTGTATATACATGTTTGATACTGATGCAATAAAACTAAGTTACGTGCACAAATTGGATCCATGCCCTTCAGATGTTCAAAACTAGCGCTGATAATGTTTTATATTTATTGTATATCAGTAACATGATTCTACACCCTGCTCCCTCCCACAATAATTGGCTGCTGCCCCACAAAGAGTAAATGTTTTAGACAAATATCTCTCCCATTTACCCGAAACTAGCAGTCTGTGAAATTCTCTCATTTAGCAAAAGGTCATCGGCTTACGGCATCTGCGCGAGAGATAAAGCCAATTTTCTGAGCAGCTGATAAACAGTCCTGATTAGTTTCATGGTGGAAAAGAGAAAAAGAGAGAAGGGGAGATACTGTCTGTCTCAAACATCTGCCTTGCAGTCCATGGGCCATTTGAAAAAGCTCTTTCTGAATGTTGCTGCAGATATTTATATTTTTTCACACAAGAAATCGTGTCAGTTAAGCAGCTGATATTTTCATTGTCTAAGACGTACACACAAAGGATTTGATTTCACCTATGTGTATGACATGAGGATCTGTAAGTTTTATGTATTAGACTGGTGTCATTTAGTGCATATCTACATCCCAGATAATGCATTTCAGAAGCAGGCCTTTATTATGATTAATGTTTCTGAAACTTAAATTGAAAGAATCACATATTTTGATCTTTTAACTGTTTAACCTTTAATTTAAATGTATGTGTCAACTAAGGGTTTAATTTATTTGTGTACACAGATTACTTGCATGGTTGCTGTTAGAGGTGCAGAAAGCCAACAGTAATTTGTGCAGCTCTACATTTCATCTTGCTATAATGAACACACTACATTCAATGTAACTAACAATGTTTTTTTTTTTCCCTGGTGATCCTTGGGGCCAAGTGAAAATGTGAAAGCTCCAAAGCACTCAATGGCTCTCTTTTACGTTAAATAAATGTCTATTGTCTGTCTCATATTAGTTTTCTAAATCTGAAACGAATACCCAGGTCTTTCATATAGTAAATAGTAGGTCCTGCTGAACAAGATTTCCTTTTGCATGCATGATTTTTCCCCTTCAAAATACCCTACTTCTCAGTCAATACGAATACAGCACTAACTGTTGACTGTCCCTACATCTCAACAACTCCTGATCACGTGATCAAAAAACTGCAGGCATTCAGAGTGACACTATCTTCCAATTGGTAGAAACCAATTTCTGTCTGAACTCAGCAGCCTGATGTAATTTGATGAAGGGAATGATTTCCAAGTGTATATGCACGACTAATCATTTCCATCGCTCTAATTTCAAGTTTGACGTTTGAGAGATTAACCTCTGGTTCTTGCTATGCTCACCTCTCCTATTTTTTATCTGCCATTTGTGACATCTCTAATGAATGGTGTAAGCTCTGCTTTACCAAAACCACTTTTTAAAATGCCCTTTCAATTACCATCCACTGCAGGGTTTTCTGTATTTTATAAATGTGACACATGAAACTGCTGGAACAGAAAGGTATTGATGCTTCACCTAAAATTCATGAAAAGAAGCAATCTTGACGTTCAAAGGGAACTGTAATAGCCAACCTCTGACCTATGCTGTTTTTGATTGCATAAGAATTTCAAGTTTAAAAACCTTGGATTTTCTGGACATGTTCATGTATTGATGGCATACTGCCATAATTGAAAAGTGTCCAGGTGTTTCCTCAGGGCCAAAGTGTTTCTTTGTATTTTTAACAGACAAAGTAGACACATCATAAAACTTATTTATTTTTTATTTTTTTGCTTAAACCCTATCTACTACATTTCACTCCCATCTGGTGAAAATTTAGTTTGAAGCATGCGGTGTACAAAATACCTCACAAGTGAACGTTAATGCGTCTGAAACATTGCCTTGGATGACCTTTGGATTTCCTTTACACATCCTGTGGGTCATTTGAGGCCTTGACCAGTTGGCAGTATCATTAATGCTGCAGAAATCCGGTCATCAAAAAGTATCAGCGACAGATACAGATGCATCTATTAAGAGTGTTGATAAGCCCAGCTAAGGCTGAGAGATGAGCTTAGAACTAAGCTTAGAAATTGCATATTCCCCTATGCGACTATGCTCTGAAATCAAATCACAACAGTTACAAAAAACAACTGTTGTAATTTTAGTTGTTTACTCATTCTTTGTGATGATTTATTGATCAAGACAGAGAGAAATGATCCATTCTATCCAAGTCCAAAATGCTTCAAAATGAATTTAATGTGGCGTTGAAGTTATTTTCTTAAAAATATTTAAAATATTTAATTAGTTCTGACTTCTGACAGAGAGATTTATCATTTATTTATTATTTATTGTGTTGTTTTTTTGTATTTTTGCAATGATTAATTGTTGTTATCACTATGCTTTGGCAATATGAATTTTGAAATATGTCATGCCAATGGAGCATTTGAATTGAATTGAGAGTGCGTAAGTGAGTGTGTGTGTGTCACAATTTACCATGTGGGGGCTAGTCTTACACTGGTACATAAATAATCTTTGTCTCTCTTTCTCCTCAGCCAATTAGGATGCTTGCAATTCTTCAGTGCATGACAAAAACCGTTACAGTGCACAGATGATGACAGTTTTTACCGAACCACCAATCATTAGGGTCTGAAAACTAATCATCACTGTGAGAAAGATGAAGTGACATTGAACTATGACCATGGCACGTGTTCCTGTGTTTTTAAAGTAAACAAAACAGCTAGTTACCCAAGAAACATCTTCACCCACAGGGTGGAAAAAAATCTGACAGAAAACACCTGCCTGATGAAGGATGACAAGTACAATGAAAGAGGCCGTCTGTGCCAAGGCACTTGATACAGCCTGGAGTAGCAGTGGAAGTCGAGATGCAAGTCAGTGCTTTTTGGGCAAACTGAGAGGAAATTGTTTACACCTCGAAGAATAAAGCATCCAGGACAATGGTGCATTAACATCAGTCACTGAAATAAACCAACCTCCCTGATGTAACGCTACAATCAGTCATCGCTGAACAACAACTCTCCCCAATTCAGCAGTACAGTGCAATCAGTCCTTGACATACAACAACTTCCCCAGGGCAGTTTAAATATTAGTCACCCATCACAGTATGCACATGGTCACCATTGAACTTCTGTAATGCAGTGCCACGTGTTCATGGGTCACCACAAAACCTAACAGACCATTCCTAAAATAATTTATTCTGTTTTTTTTTTTATTTTGGTTCTGCTTATTTTTTTGTTGGACTGGTGGATTCTACTTTGAACAATTGCTTTCCTGTTTCCTCTGTTTGTATTTCTTGTCCAAAAATTAAAGTAGGTACTAAATTAACTTTGACTCTGTTGAGTAAGTTGAGTTGTCAACCCAGCTTTCTGTTTAGAAGGGCTGTTGGATGCGGAACTTCAGAAGTTACTTCCAAAGAGTTAAGGTGCCTGGACCTGATACAGCTCTCATTATCTACATTTAAACCCAACTGAAGCCCTATTCTTGAGTGACTGAAGTCCTGTGGTAATCCATTATTGCAATGGGCATTAGGCCTCGGAAATGAAAGATCTGCAGAAGAGCTGGATTTAGTATGAGGACCCCACTGGAGAATGAGACTTTGAACTCATGCTGCTCTCATGAGAGTCAGTCTTATTGCACTGTTAAAGTCCAGCATTTATCCCATCAGACCGACAGTGGGACATCTCTCACCTGCACAGCCAGGAATCTTGTGATGAGGTGGGATGTATTAAACGCTCCCAGGGATTTCAACATGATTCCAGCACAGCGGTGTGGCCTCCCTTCCATCCACTCAATCCTCCCTCTCCCTACAGCCGGCTTATTGTGAATTAACCACCTGACCCTCTTCTACAAAACACTGGCAGATAACCAACAGAAGAGGCCTGCAGATGAGCTGTCTCCACTCACCTTTCTGCATTTGACTCAGAAACGTGTCACAGACCATTGCACACAAGTCTGATTCAAGCAGTTCTGACTGCACCCAGAAGCTGATCCAGGGCACGCTAATCCACCAGCATTCATTATGTGGGAAAAGCTAAAACTGGTCCGGGGTCAGAGTTTGCACATGCGGCAGGAAACGGTTTCTTTTCATTGTACCGTCCAGCAGCCGCGCTGCACACTTATTGTGCCAGAAAAATAACCTCACATGCAGGCAGTGCAAGCCGACTGCAGGTGCTTGATGAAACAGACGAAAACAACTGCATTAATGACAATTATTTAGAAGGGCACAACTTATGAATTATTTGAGCTCAACTTATTAAAATAAGTGGACAATAAAATGTGTCAACGCCTTTGTTCAGCTAATTATATGTGATGTACATGGAAAACGTATTCTAATAATGAAACATTTTTTAGTCATAAAATAAAGTCGATAACTGCTCTGAGTACAGAAGACTATTCAGTGTATGTAACAAACCAATTCTGTTATGTAGGAGTTCTGTAGGCATATACTGTGTACCCAGCAAATCAGTTGACAGCCCAGTTATTATTAGTCATATTTGTCAGCTTACTTGCAATGCACCTTTGAGCACTGGTCATGTTAATTTGGTGTGATGGCTATGTTATTATCACTCAAGAATGCCAGCGCAATGTATGACTTGAAAGTCTGTCACACAGCTAATGTGGGAACCAAAAAGGATGAAGTATATTTGTAAATGGATATTTTCAGTAGGTTTTCATCTGGATTTCTTTTATTTATTTTTAATAAAACATTAGTGAAAAAGAGGACATTTAAATCGGTTATTTTGCGCCAGCATGTATAATTAAACCTTAACGCAACACGTAGATCTGCTATATATGGACCACCTCAAAATTATTACCCAGCACTATGAAAAGCAGCAGTTGTCAAAGTGAGATATTGAGTAGTGCCAAACAAGTTAGCCTCACACCATGGAAATTCAGACATAGCAACCAACTGTGTAATTTACCAAAATATAGAAATAGCTCGCTTCTTTGGATTTTACATACAGGAACATCTGGGTAAGGAATTGTAACCTAAAGGTCATAGGTTCAATTCCTGGGTAGGGTGCTTCATTGAACCCTTAATCAAGGGACTTAATCTGCATCAGTTTATATCCAGCTGTATAAATGGATGCAATGTAAAGGCATTTAAAAAGTTGTGTAAGTCTCTCTGGATAAGAGCATTTGCGAAATGCCTGTAATGTAATGTAACTTGCTCGGCAGAATTCATTCTTAAGGGTGGTCTATGTCGGACCATGCAAGTACAATGGCATTTTCCTTTTCTTTAAGCATTTTCTTGTTTTGCTACCATCGCAGCACAGTGTCCAAGTAATGAAAAATGTCTTGTTTATCAAAGTTATGTGTACAAAGCTCATGCTGCCTATATTGAATCTGGGTCTGATCTACGTCCCAGTTGGCCAATGAAAGATATGGACAGGAGAGGAGTGGCAGGCTATTGCAATTACACACAGTGCAAAAGGCAGACATGCATAATTCATGGTGAAGAGCTTTCAAATTAAACTTTAGCACTGCACATTTGCCATTACCGAAGCCAATGGAAAATCTGACCACATGAGGGGTTTCTCAGATTAGAATGGCATGCAGAGCCCCCGTCTCTCTCTCTCTCTCTCTCTCCCCCTCTCCCCCTCCCTACACATTCCAGGGCTTTCTCATGAATCTGACAACTTATCGTCTAATCATCCAATCTAATGTATAAACGAAGCTTCAAAAAGGGCACCAAACCCAGGTGTGCCCATTCAAACTGATTGCTTCACTAATCACTGATTGATCTGAACCAATTTGAGTGCTTCAGTGCTTTCACCAAATCAAAACATCCAGTTATTAAACACGCGATTGGGCAAACACATTACACCTGACTTGACCGAAAGCTTTGCTAAGCTTACTCACCACAGAGTTTGAACCCCCATTCAAACACCACACAGAAGTTCTTTTCCATTAGAATGTCACAGTACATTTACTTTGGAGCACTAAAAATGAAAAAAGTGGTATCACATGACTTAAAGGGATACAGGTTGACATATGTATATTACCAAATTACTCTTGAAGAATTTTTGTTATGTTTAATGGGAAATTCCGCCCTGGGTCAATGTGCGAACATTAGATAATTCCAGTCAGAGGTTGCCACTTCTACTGAATACAAAAGGTGTAAATATCTTACTACCTGGCTTGGAAGCTGTTCTTCAAGAAGTTGACATTACTTGATAGCCAGCTAACCACCAAAGAAAATCTAGCTTTATGGTGTTAAATTCAGTTTATTTCTGTGCTTAATTTCAACTGAAAAGAAAATGCTGGTTTGCTGCAGTGTAGCAAATTGAAAGGGTTTAATGTCAGCGAAGGAAGATGAGGGTAAGGGAGAGATGGGGGTAAGGGTACTGTTTATAGTTGTGAGTTTGGTCAATGCCCCCTTCGGCTAGTATGGGTGGTTGGGGGAGGTATTTCCAAATTCAAATTACCCACCCATTGCATCTCTTCAAAAATGAGCAAGGGTAGCATCATTATGCCGTATACCTCTACCAAATGAGCTTCTGCCACTGCCACTATTTCTGTGCAGAGATTACTTTGCTTAAATTTATTTTAGTGGCTGGCCAGTCACGTCTTGATCTGTTAAATGAAGCAAATGTTTTGTAGGTTGCACATGTGGCACACATAACCTGAGACTGCTACCACGAAGAAAAGAAGTATCTCCATGTTTTATACCACAAGCCCTTAACTACCCTATCCACCTTATGCAAGATCAATGCCATATACCAGAACCATTAAGTGCATTTTGTGGTACAATTTCAGTCTGATCAGATTTGCCCTTTGTTAATTACAGTAGCTAGCTTACAGGAATTTCTTTCTGGGAACATACATCTGAAAATCTGCTCAGATCAGATGGAAAATCTGTCCCACAGCCTCACAGGATTGGTATTGGGAGGATGACATGAACAAATGGCCAGACATAATGTGTAAAGACATTTTTAACTGGTTTGTTTACTCCATTGTCATTTATAATGCTACGATGTGAAACTACAAAATAAGTTATAATAGGGTAGTGTCACAGTCTATACCTATCCACCTTGCAAACTAGATAGCTAGCTATCAATATGTTGTGGATGTAGTCTGTATGTATTAAGAATTTGTACTTTGGTTCTTGATTAGCTTAGTTAACTTGCACAAGTGCTTTAGTGATTTAGTGCATCTTTACTTGCTGGACAGACACGGAGGCAAATATCCAAGTTGCCGAGATTAAATTTTATTGTGAGCATTTAACTGAAAAGGAGTGGCTTACATCAAACGGAGAAGAGTGGCTAACAACAATCCACCCCAGTTGGAGTAGCTGGGCTGATTTTTGTAACCTTTCTCTTTCAAAGAGAGAGAGAGTGAACAGTGAAACATTTGCTTTTTGTAATCATTATTGTTTCTAACTGCTACCCAAAACAGGAAATGGCTTTGCCCTGCAGATATGTGCAATTATAAATCAAGCATGTTATCAGAAACTTTTCAAATTGTTGAAAATATCCTCATTTCTCACAGTCACTGCCTGGCCCAATCAAAAACATGCACTACAATGGAAATAATATCAAAAAAAAAAAAAAACCCTGTAAGTTATCTTTAAGCAATCAAGCCCCAAGTCAGCAATGGTACAATTTGTATGAATTTAAAATTCCTTTTGATGTATATGTAGACCAGTTATTTACCCTTAGCAACATTATAGTGTTTTTATTAAGTTGAATGACATTTTTGGGTACATAATAAATAATAATAATAATAATAATAATTTCAATTTCCATTGTAGATTATTTCCTAAATTCGAAAAGAAAGCATGTGTTGTTTGAACTTACACCACTAAATGTAATTTGCATTATAAGGCATTCTGGCTGCGAGTTGAGTTCCCTTCAGCTCATTATTACTGCCTGTGCACCTGCACTGAAAACAAAAAAGAAGAAAAAACAGAAGCAATGGGAAGATATTCTAGAAACATGGGGAGAAGGGACACTATTACTAATATCATTCTCCACTCTGAGACATCTTACTCTCTTGAAGATACTGACTACAATTCCAGGCAGTTGAACTGTGCTAGTTATTAATGCCTATAATCTGGGCCCTCTTGTCAAAATTGACTGCAGCAATTTCACCAGACGGAACAATAATCAACCCTCAGATTTGCTGGATTATTTCTCTTTGGTCTGTCCACTCTTTATTATAGTAGATAGTGACTGTGATTTGGAGGAAGAGCCAGAGAGAATGCAATGTTTGTGAGAGTGTGCTTGTACATTCCCTATGTGTGTGTGTGTGTGAGTACCTTCGTATATGACGTATGTGTGTGTGAGTCTTTTTTGTTGTAGTTTTTGTGAATCCATTGTGCTATGACTATCTCTTGATGCTGAAATGCAGCTAATATTTGTGAAAAGATTTGTTATATCTCCAATTTTTAATGACCTATTAAAAAGTTTTAGTTTTAATTACCTATCATTGTATTTCATGTATTTGTGCTATAATTGTCATAATCATGCAGGCAGCGCTCCCTTTAAAAAGTTGATTTTTAACTAAGTGGGACTCTGCTTGATAAATTATAAGGATAATAGAATAAATTAAATCAACGTAGTAGGAATGATGAGTCATTCTGCATCATCAGTTGGGCTAGAGCTTGAGATTTTACTACTACTAATCAACAGTTCCCCAACTGGATGGCACAATTAAAACAAAATTTATTGCAGAACATTTGCTTCCACAGAGGTTGAATAAAAAACATTGCCAGCTCATAAAATGTGATGTTTTTGCACAAGGAAGCCCTTATCAAAATGTAATTAACTCAGTCCCATTATAGCGCTGGTGGCAATGAATGTCAATCTGCTGAATCAAGTGGAAATATATAAACTGGTGTCTCCTGCTCAGAAATTACCGCTGGCTTCTCTGGCTGTGGGATGAAAGCTTCATTAGTGGGAAGTCCGTGAGGATGAGAGACTCACCTTTTAAGAGCCTGGAAATGTCACAGCTCAATTTGACAGTAACACTCCAATCTCCAATGGAAGTGCTTCCTGAGGGCACCCATAAAATCCACTCCCATTAATTCCTTTAATGTTGTCTTTCAAAAAAATAAAAATAGAAATACCATTTTTAAAAAGATTGGGGATGTATGCTTGAATATATAGTAAAGTGAATTCCATTTTGCTTAGTGAACTTCTGATGGAGAGATTGTTCCTTTGAACTGTGCTTTCCGATATCGGTATGTGATCCTTGGTCAATACATCATGTTGCATTATATTCTTAAACTTAACTATACCGTCTTGGATTCATAGCTAAATGAAGGGGTTATGGAAATATACAGTTTAAAAAAAATAAATGACCCTTGTTCAGAGCATATATTATGAATGTATTGTAGCTGCTGTGAACCTGAAGGGTGATTTACATGGTATATGCAATAAATTTGTGATGGGTCTGAAAAGGTCAGACCTAGAATAACGGCCTAGCTATTAGTTATTGCGTTGGGTTCAGTATAGTTATACAGGAAAGTCATAAGGGTTTTACTATTCTTGCCCACACATACAACCTTTCCCTCATGTGACACATAAGCATGCAAGCACTGTCAATCTTTTCCAGTTCCTACTATCCTCTGCTTATGACTGCTGCTGAAAATCACCAGATCTGGAACATGGACTGAAATAAATTGAGCTGTTCCGAGTTTTCCTTTGTAGTTTTTTTCCCAATCACTTTTAAAAACAAATTATTGAATTAGTCTTCATGTCAGTCTGGCTATTTTATCCATCAGTTTAATTAAAGTGAAGTTCGCAGACTAACCAATGTAAACAAGGCACTGTTGTTCAGCATTAGGCTGTAATGTTAACAGTTTTTTATTTATTTAATATATTTTCAAAAATATCAAATAACCTATTTTCACTCTGTCATTATGGGGTATTGAGTGTAGATCGATGAGAATAAAAATGAATTAAATCCATTTCCTTTGAAATTTCTATGCTATTTGAGCCATTAGAATAATACCTGAGGCTCAAATGCATTTAACATTACCAGCAGTAGAATCTGCCTCTCTGTGTTTGTCATGCACTCATGCACACATGCACAGCCTCCCCAGAATCTGGAGGCACCAGCTGCCACTGCAGCCCTCCTGGCTCATCGCAGTTTCTCTTTATACTTTGAGTCTGTGGGAAACTGAGCAAAACGCAAGAAATGCAGGTAGTAGATTCTCTGCTGTTAAAGCATTCTGGGTAAAGCTACAAGGTCCTCACCTCAGATAAACAAATAATTTGGAGCAGTCCCTTATATTTTTGTGATACCACAACCAAAGGAAAATAAATAAGTAAGTAAATAAATAAATAAACAAATAAATAAGCATTCTCTATTGTAACATGCATACCAAAAGAGATTCTGCCACCACATGTTCTTCCTATTGAGTGCAAAAAATTGATTAAAGATACTTGCCCACCAAGGTCTTATTAAATGGTTGTATTCTACTTTGATTTTGGGTAGGAAGCAACAGACTTATCTTCTCACTTGAGCAGTGATATTAGGACAGCAAATAACATGATATAACACGGCCTCTATTTGACAGAGCAATTTCCTCTAATTGCCACTTCTGCTCATTCTGCTTATTGTCCTTTTTTGGTTCAAGAACACAACATAATTGTGGAAATGTGCTTGATACTATTTTCCTTCTAAAAAAGTGGACAGTGATAATCACCATCCCTTCTGAAGCACAGCTCTGCAACCCTTATGGTTTCCAGGATGATGATTTTGCTTGTAACTCTTAAGCCAGTGGATACTGATGGTTAACCATTTTATATTTTGATTACTGTCTGGATATAGTCAATTGTTGTATTATATTCCCAAGGCTTCGCAAGTATTCTGAAGAAATGACAGTTCTCCCCTCTATAATTAAATGGATTGTATTTCACATAATTATTAGTTATTGTAGAACAGTTCATGCTTTCCCTGGTTCTCTGTCCGGAAGTAAGGGATAGAGGGCTTGAGGCTCAGGGAATGTTTCGCTGTCCAGTTGATGGATCTTCAACTAGACCATTCAGACTGAGCCAGCTCCCTAGCTTTCTTTCCATCTGTGTCCTGGAGGGGAGAAAATATATTTGGCCAGATAGAAGGAGAGGTCTGCCAGAAGGCTAAAAAAGAAACAGGTCCCTGGAGGAGAGACATTTTTTGAAAGAACCCTCTTTCATCAGGTTAATCTCACCTGGCTGTCCGAGTCATTTGTCTAGCATGGTGCTGGGGAGGCTTTCATTTAAATGTGCACCAAATTTCTTGTTTTTTTCTTATTTTACGTGATACGTGATAATTTGCAATCTATTCGCTATTTAACTCCATCAACATATTAAAATCTAATTTCTCTATCACTAGCATGGCTGTGGGCAATCTACATTATTTTCACACTCAAAATGAGAGACAAATCGTTCTCTTTCCAAATGATAGACATCACTTAGCAAGCCACTAAGGTACATCTTAATTTAATTTGAATCCGTTGAAAGGAAAATAAATAGACAATATGTGAAGAGATTATGAGACTCCATTAGCACAATGTTTCCAAAATGCAGGAGAGCTAAACATGATGATTTCAGCTCAGTGGCACATGACAGGTTTCACTTTACAATAAGAAATGAGATAAGGGGCAGACTGACATTCTTCATTTTAATTGAACTCATTTTTCAATAAGCAAAGTAAAATTGTACATAAGTGTATACAACTGTATTTCTCATAATTAAAATAGATACATGAAAAGAAAGCATTTTGAAACTCTCACGTATGTGACAAATTCATTCAAATATGGAATTGGCTTTTCAAACACCAATTAAAGTTTACAATTTCCAAGCAGGGTGTATGGGAAAATGCATGCTTATTTGCATATTTCTGAGATATCTTTAATATATAATTCGTATTCATTATACATCATGCACTTTTATCAAAAATATTGACTATATTTTATCTCTTCTTGACATGTACCGATTATTTCATATTTACACATTGAAGATGTAGCCATTCCCAACTTTTGGTTAGCATTTGAACATTTATTAGGAAAAAAAGGAAACAGAGGGGTTTGTTTTAATAATCAGATGTAAGAACAACACCGGAGTTACGTGTCCAGTTATGACAGATGAAAATGATTTCCCTGGCATAGTCACTCACTGCCTCACTGCGATGAGGTGAAGAAAAGTGGTGCTGAAGATCTGTGGGACTCAATTTGCACAAATGCACGTTTTGCATTTAATCATCCTCGCCTGGCTCCAGTGACATTTATATACAGTACTGTCTTTCTCTTAGTTCTGCATATATAGAATGTATATGTACAAATGTCCTCTTCATTTCAAGCTTCGAACCATGTCTGTACTGTACACAATTTTAGAGATAAAGGGGTTTATTTAAGACAGGGAGATTCTTACAAAAAACCCTGGATTTTAGGTGGGGTTTAAGGGATTAATTATGCTCATAAAATAAATGGTTGCCTTTACTTCATAAAATAAAATACATTTTAGAAGTGTTGGATTTAAATTATGGGCAGTGTATTATATATGTAAAATCTCCAACTTAATAGTTGAAGCCTCATATACTCTATAATACAGTGTGCAACCACTGTCCAACAATTATTTTTTTGAGTGTATGTTAGCTGTTTCATGGGTTTATGTTATTTTATTTATTTAGTTTTTTGTGTTATATTTATGTTAAAATGTTATAATTGGCCATTTGTCTTTAGCTTGTTTTTAAATGAATAAAAATATTTTTACTTGATTCTCTGAGCAAGTGTCGTGCCTCCTTTTCCTATCCCAGAAGGAAAGGAAACCGCTTTTTAAATTATAGTCGTGAATGCTTGAAATAACAAACATATAGGCGCATATAGACTGGTGGGGCAGCAGTGAAAGGAGAGGAGAAGGCCTCATGATAGAATTTTGAAATGAAAACATCCCTGTGTAAAGTAATTCCTAAACAGCCATGATATGGTGCACATTCATTTGAAAGACTGGAAAACTTGTTCAAGGATCAATGGAATTCAGCACGATATATGTCGTTAGCACATTCTTCGCAATAGATTACATCTCTTTGTTTTGTATGACCATCAATATTTTTATTTTTTATTTTTGTTAAGCTGAGATACTGAAAATAGCCAGCTTTCTCTGAGTACAGGAATACATTCCTCAGTAAATGATAACAGGTTATAATAATTATTTTTAAAAATATAATAATTTATTGCATATCAAGCAAATGGTTGGAAAGAATTAAATATCAAGGAAACAAAACCAGTTAAGGTAAAATGTATGTACTATAGGCCCATAACAAATTACCTGCTGGACTAGGTGTAGCCTTTCAGGTTGGTCGTGTGTTAATTCCACAAGCATAAATATTTTTTTATGTAACCATTAGAAGGATACAAGAGGTGATTTGGGGCGACATAGCTCAGGAGGTAAGAGCAGTTGTCTGGCAGTCGGAGGGTTGCTGATTTGATCCCCGCCCTGGGCGTGTCGAAGCGTCCCTGAGCAAGACACCTAACCCCTAACTGCTCTGGTGAATGAGAGGCATCAATTGTAAAGCGCTTTGGATAAAAGCGCTATATAAATGCAGTCCATTTACCATTTGTGTTTTTACAGACTCATCATTGGCCTGATGCTGAAAATGTCAATGTTGGCAATATTGTTTTGGTTCATGGAATCATTTATGGCTAAGATGTAGCGTAAGTATCCACGGTGCAGCAGAACAGACAAAGCTTTAGTTTAAAACTAACTAGATGCAATGTATCATGTAGCATTGACTACACCCTAACTTGCAATCAAATTTATACTGGTGCAACAGGCTTCTGGTTTTAGATGATTCAAATATCATTGTAGAAATGTATTTGCTACTCCTCATGGAAATAATGCTTTCTATACATACGTATTGCTGGGTGTGGGGTTCCAGGTTTTTTGCAAACAACTTCTACGACATTTTAAATGTTAAAAATACAAAGCCGATCATCTGCTTAGTCTAATGAATCTATGGCAGCATATTAAGCAAAGTAGATAGGTGCAAAGCTCAGCTGTATGTGGGTTGTGGAATATATTTATTTCTTTGTTATATGTTTTCCCACCATACTGCAGATGGAGAGGTAAATATAGATCCAATTGCTTCTAAAATATGCGGAAATCAGTAGAGCCACAAGGCACTCTGACTTCTACATCAATACTTCAGGGTAACAAGCATTAGTGATCCAGCTCAGCCCACAGAAATGAATAATTAACATGCAGTTGACAAAGGGCTTGTGATGTGTCATCATTAACACACTGAAGATAATACATTTTTCAGAATGCCACAGCTTGTGTTCAGACAAGGACATTATATTTGTACCCTGTTGTGCTAGTGTAGAGATAAAAATACTTTGCTGTTGTTTATTGTTTTCAAATGTTTAGTAAAGTGTTGTCTGTTTATATTCTGTTGAGCTGTAAAAGGTATGTGCAACATCAGAAGTTAAAAAAAGTTTTTTTGAAAGTGATGGTGTTGAAACTTGTCAAAGTCTTAGTAGGAAAAACATATTTTATTCTAATCCTGAAATGAAAGCTTTCACTCCCAAATTTTTTTTTTTTTTGTGGTCATTTTTGAATGTGTCTCAAATGGCAGATGGACCTAGCACCTAGCTTGAACCTATCTAGACAATGAAAAGGTAATAAGTCCATAGAGATACAGGTTTCTCAAAAAAAGAGCAAACAAACAAACCCTGATCGTTTCTTTCTTGACGTCTTACAGATAATAACATTCTGCATCCGAATCTTGCTTCAAGAGCAGTGAATGAGGCCCTTGGTTTCAGTGATAATGCCTTGTGCAATGTTTCTCTGTCTGCTATCAGCATGTTTCACAACGCGAGCCGCTGAAACAAACAGCCAGTGGACCTGGTTCCTGGCCTTGCAGAGATCAGTTTTAATTATGTTCCCTTACAGTCCCTGAGCCCCTGTTTTTAAACCGTTACCCACAAAGCCAACTGGCCATGTCAAAACAGGCCTCACATTTGGTGCAATTCACAGAAGGCCATAAGGGCTGTATCCACAAAATGCATGGGTAGCCTTCATATTACTTACAGTCTGAGCCCTGGGGTTGGTGTATCTATGCACAGCAATACTGTACATGAATTTGTGAAGGGATCCAAATAGATAGTGGCTCAAAGATGAGATGGGGGAGTGTCCAATGTGCCGTCAGTTATCAAAAACGACTTGTGAAAATCTTAGCTCCTGCTGTTCAAAAGCAAAATTAAATATCAAATGTGCACAAGGACTAGAGTGTTAGATTTAAGGATTGTAAGAATTAAACCTTTCCTACCAGACTGTAAGTACCTATACTGTCTCTGATCTGAAGAGCTCCTAATCTAAAGGGGCAGCTGGTCTTTTCGCCAGACTGTTTCCATGGGGATATTTACAAAAGAGATTTAAATGTGTTTACCTTTGCTGCCTGTTTTTTTTCTTTCTTTCTTTTTTTTACATTTGCCAAAGAAGTCAGTCATAAATTATCTTTCACAGGGAGGAAATGAATACCAGTTTCAGTATTATTACACTGCAGTGAGAATCATGTTTTCTATAATCTCTGGAGTTCATCTATGTATTATATATTCCCCCAAACACAATACCAAAGTGAAAGCCAGACGAAGCCACAATTTGCAAAACTAATTCATACTACTTTCATACCTCAGCACATGTGTGTTGTAGCAGATGGATGATTAATTCATCTGTTTCCCCAAACACCATCAGGACATCGTTTTGGAGAGCACTATAGACACCTTTGCAAAGTGCCACATCCCACAATGGCATAACCGATGATGGTTCAACATCGTAAAAATAATTTCCTGTCCTTAGGGTTCAGTTTACCCAGGTGCATCAAAGAACAGTGTAGAAAAACTTGTCTACCACCTCTCCTTCTCTACAACAAACCTGTCTTCATGTGGGTTGTGATCAGAATCTTTTCAGAGCTTAACTTTTATAATAATGTGTCATTGTGCCTAGGGTGACAGGAATTCTCTATTTCATACTGCACCTTTGCATAATGAGGGTGTAAAAACTGAAAATGGAAGATCATGATTTACGACACTATACTCTTCCTCGTGGCTATGGGATTATGTCTTTGTGTGTGTGTGTATATATATATATATATATATATAAGGCACGTGTTAATACATCAAAAGCTTTTCATTATAATTAGTGGCAGTCACACATATAAAATATGTGATATTCAAAGGCCAAAGGCTGGGGTCAGTACATCATTTTGTAAGAATCAGCTTTTCTGGCTCAATCTTTGACCTACAAACATGTGTGCCAAATATATTAGGATGAAATAAACATTAGATTGGGTTACTAGCTTTGTGATGTTATTTCCAAGGAAACAGATTGTCTATGCTTCCCTTTCAGTGTAATTCTACAGCAGAAAAAAAGAATAATAAAATCATCTGGACCACAAATTTGCTGTACTTTTTTAGTAATTAACATTCTAATGTTCGGTGTCATGTTGTTAAAATGGTATATGAACTATATCACATTTCCTAACTGAGAATGTTTAATCATTTAACCATTTAAATACTACGGCTCTGTTTCAGTCTGTATTCAGACTGAACACATCTTGCCCATCACACTAAATACATGATTGACATGGAAAGAAGGCACTTTAGAAGATGAATAAGATTCTCGAGGCTCAACTCTTTGGGAAGCATCTTGTCCAACAAACTTACTCACTAAAATTAATTTAAATGTACAGCCTTAGACCCTGGTATTAATCACCAAATGATAAGACATAATTGCGCAGAGACCTGTAGGAGTTCATATGTGAATGGGACAGATGTGAACAACAGCATTCTACCTTTCAACCTTGATGACTTGAAATATCCTTCGCACACTCTGTATATGTACATACAGTGCCTTGCAAATGTATTCACCAATTATTTTCTCTGTGACAAATCAAAAATTATGTTTTCATCTTTTAATCTGATAACTAACTGGGCCACTTCAGCATATAAAGTTTCAGATTTTTAGCCACTCTATTGTGACTTTGGCCTTGTGTTCCGATGAGTGATCTTTGCTCTATCCATTTTCCCTCAGTTCTAACAAGCTAAGCAGAACCTGTTGCTGAGAAACATGCTCATAATGAAGCAGTCATCACAAAAGCAGGGGTTGCGGGTGATGTGCATGTTTGCACCACACATAACACTTTGAATTTAGACCCAAAATGTCTTCTTTTTGAATTTTGTCTTTTCTAAACACAAAAACCTTTGCTAAAGCTGTACTACTAAATGCTTTGTTGAAAATTCAGTAGAGGACTTTATTGGATGTCTAGAGATCTATGTAACTTTAACAAAGTCAGCAGCAATGTTAATAAGGCTCACTGTGAAAGCAGCAACATTTAGGGCTGTATTTTTTTCGTGGCGTTTGCGCAAGCGCTCTTGGGTTTTAGTGGAATTGCTCATTTGTCCTGCACAAACATAATATTTTTTCTCCTCCAACAGGTTTGTTTTGTTCTGCAGTAAATCCATTGGCGTCAGCATAGGCTGTGTGGCACAAAAATGTGTGTCAATAAAAACATTGGACACTGTGCAAGTGGTGTCAAATGATGCATTTGTGTTTTACTCAACTGAAATGACAGTTTGAATATACTACAAAGGGAGCCACAGGGAGCTCAGCTCCCCTGAAAGACTTGAGTTCCCCTGAAAGATACCTGAGTTCTCCTGAAAGTAATTAAAGCTTGTTCGGGGAGGGTCGCTAACATAACAAAGATGCTACATTTGGTGACCGTAAACCCAACTTCCCCCACTCTCACCCCTGGTTTCCAATCGCAATCTCTGCCCCACCCCCACGCTCCACTGCAGCCTGCGGTCACAAAATTACTGAAATTGAGGGGAACACGCCTTAATTCATGGTATGTGTTACCAATGTCTTTCACAATTACACCTTGACTGTGAATAGAGTCTTTGAAGTCATATTTTAATTTATGCTCTTTTAATGAATGCTCTGTGTTGATAATAAAGACCTTACACTAAATCTGACCTTTCTCCTCAGTCCTTTTTTGCTAACCTGTCAAATAAATAGGTGTTCCTGAAAAGAGACCTGGAATTGCATAATGCACGACAATATTAAAAACCTTTTGGAGTAAGACAGAACCTGCAAATTCAGAGTGAGTGTATGTTTAGTCACATCAACTGTATACGCTTACTTAAACACAGCAACACATGTCCTCACATGCTAAAATACCTGCATAATTGTATAGTCTGTTTACCTGAAATAGGCCCTGAGCAAGGCACAACATTTAAAGTGCAACCCAACCTAATGAAGCATGATAAATGCTTTTACACTGGGTAGCATTTTAAGTTTGAATCATTCTTCTATGAAAAACATCCTTGACAGGCATTGAAGCCTCACTAGGGTCTCAGAAGATGGACATTTTGAAATGCAGCCTTTTCATTTCAATTTATTTATCTATTTATTTTCTTTGTTGTGTGCTGCATATAGAAAATGAAAACAAGTTCATATTTATATTTTGTTCAAATCGTATGGTTGCATTTCAAGGGCATGCCCCTATAGGATTACCCACAAATCCTACTTACTGAGCTTATTTTGATGGGCAGAACTGACCGGAGCATGAACCGTCAAATGAAATTTCTAGAATGAGTGAATGAGCTACAGATCCCTGATTATACATAAGGAATGACAGCATCATCAAAAGTTTATTTTTAAACTTAAAACAAGGCATGAAGACATGAACTGTAATCACAGCTGCCCTCCTTTGATGATGTTTTTTTAATGATGTCTGTTGTGTAAGTCAGTTTAAAATAGGAAGTAAAAACTGAAAGAAACATCATAACTAAATCATTTTAACAAGGCACTTTCCTGAGTTATGGCATAATACATTATACTCATACATACGCATTTTAATATGATATTGTAACAAATCGGTGTTTGTCAAGTGTCTATCCTATTTTTTAGATTTTGATGATCATTTTGCTAACAATTTCCAACTCAAACTTCAAAAAACTCTATATGCACACCATATACGGACAGTTTGCAGATTTGGAAGGGACTGTGGTGATTTTCTTGTCTTTCTGTACCTGTGGCTTTAAATTATGAAAATGGGCGACACCTTCATTTGCAGTTCTATAAACTATTCTTCCAGGAGGTACGGTTTAATCACCTGGAGTCATCTGAACAAATTTGAAAGCATTTTGAAAACAGAGCCCAGAAATAGCACAGGGCACTGTGAGAGTCCATATGTTCCTTTGAGGGAGGGCGAGTCAATGATTTATCATTTACAATCAATGCAGCAGTCCATTCCAAGATGAAAAGTGTTGCATATAAGGACTTGCTCAGCTTGCCATCCCTAATGACGCCTTGATTAACACTCAGATCGTGGGCCACCGAGCCAGGAAGCTTGGCGGAGCTGCATGTGAGCACTTGGTGACTTATGGCATTATATTTTTAAATTGGCCTCTTCAGTACATCTGATAAATCAACACACAGGTCATTAAATGGTTCATTATCCTCCTAATATGATTCATTTGCACCACTGGGAAACACGGACTGTGACAGGCGGAAGAGCAGAAGCTTCACTCCAGCAGACCACAACTGTCCATCACCCTAATGTACCAACCAAAGGGGCCTCAGCCACCGCAGGTAGAGGTCAATGAGGATACTGGATCAGTTCATTTTTTTTAAAGGGCTGCATCTCCAGTAATTTCAACAATTCCAAACTAACAGACTCAAGCTGTAACTCTGCTGCCTGCCCTGGTTTGACTCCCTGACTTCCTGTAATGCTGTGTGATTCCCAAGGAGCATGGTCTCCATCAGATAGAACACTATTTTATTTCTGTGCATAAACAGGCCAAGTGAAGCGTACCAGATCCTTTAATACACAATCAAAGCCACAGGCACCAAGAAGCACAACGTAATGATGTGTGGGCAGAAATACAGGGGAACTAAACATTGATTCCTCTGTGCAACCAGCAAAAATAGTTTTTCTTTCTTCCTTTTTGTGTTTTGGCTTTGAACCTTCGAGCTGCAAAACATGCAGTAGTTGCTGAATAAATGGGCATTGTGCATAGTTGTTTTGTGTAAATAGGTAGTGTGGACCATGAACCTCAAGTCGTCTTCAAAACCCTGTGTGTGTGTGTGTGTGTGTGTGTAAATATATAATTGTGCTTCTCTTTTATATGTTGAAAGAGAAACATTATTATTTACTAAATACAAAATAGAACAAATAGCATGTTTTTATAATACCATATCAGCAATTGAAACAGATTTGTTAAAAAATGCAGTTGTTGTTCAGTTTGTTAGCATGAGCGAGAGAAAAAGAAAATGTGTGTGTGTGTGTGTGTGTGTGTGTGTGTGTGTTGTGCAGGCACAAGAGTGCTTCAAGACCATTAGTTCTGATGTGTGGCTTCATCTGTAATTTACACATGCTTTCAGGTCCACTGCAAAAATGTTTAATGTAAACAAGTGTTTTAGTCTTGTTAGTCTTGAGAGATTAATCTTTTTTTCTCTCAAGAAGAAAATATGTGCTTGTTTTAAAAGATAACTTTATATATCTATATAAATATATAGATAACTTTTATAATTTTTTTTTTTTCAATTTAGACAAATTTTTCCGAACAATTTCCACCATGCTGACCCATAATGATAATAATTTCATCACATCTTTCTTTGTGGAGCTTTGGTCACCCTGAGAACCGCTCCTTCTGCAGTACAATGCAGTCTAGTGGGACCACACAAATGAGCCTTGAAATGCCCATAAAATAACCTCCCTCAAAATAATAACTGTACAGCCTGCGGGGGACGTTCATTTACGTAATTTTCCATTAGTCCATTACCGGGCATTTGGTGTTTTATTTGACGGACTACTTTTAAGCAGAAGTACACATTGTTCTCAGTGAGAACTACAGCAAGCAGAGAAGTGCGCATTGCGCCACCAACGAAGTTACTGTAGTGAACAACTGAAATATCAACTGAAATATCAATGTACCCCCCCTGTGCACATGAATACATGAATGTAGTGGAAGCAAGGAAGTATTCCTACAGCATATAAAAGTATCAAAAATTAACATTCTTATGAAAGTAAATGGGAGCAAGAACTGCTCAGATTCATAATAATCCACAAAATAAATTAACAAATTTATTTTAGATTCACAATAAATTCTGAGAATGATTTATATAGCTAACTATGCTGCTGACCAAAAAATGAATTCTGCTGGTCAGCATCCGTGAAAATACTACTTTATAAAGAAACAAGATTCAACAAAAGAACACGTCCCACTGCCCTGATCCCCAAAAATAAAGGAAAATGGCAGAGCTTTTTCTAAATGCAAACACTGTGCATAAAAGAATACTGATGAGAGAAAAATTGAATGTGTATTGAATTGAAAGTAAATGAATATAACACCTCACCTGGGTAAAGTAATCAAGCATGGAATTCAATCACATACTAAATGAAGACTTTGACTCTAATGATATCATCAACACAAGACCTGAAGTGAATGTGGCACAACGCAAAGAGTTATTTTCTTTCTAAAACGTAATTCAGTAGGTACAGCACCTGAGGAGTGCCTACGGCCAATGCAGCAGGAGCGTTGGTCACTGCAGGTAGAGAAATGTAAAAAAATATCGGTTAGAGCAAAAAAATCTGGGCCTGTCATGTTTCATCTGTTTTTTATTGTAAAAGTGAAGTTGGGAATACTCTGTCTTGGTCTGACTTTTTATTTTGCCTGTGGGCCACTGCAGCTTCCATTCCACAGAATTACCTTCATAGGTATCCAAGTTGGCACTGTATAACTGACAGGTTTTTTGGTGTTTATATTTCTTGCTGGTTAGCCACTCAGTGCAATTAGCACATATATTTTAGTCATAATACATGATTCACTAAATTTTTACAATATCCTTGATTTTTGTGAATATCTCAGAAATGCACAGCAGCATGTATCATATCTCTACATCAGTGGATACATAATATATATATGCTGTGTCATGGGTGTCTTAGGCACATCAAGTTGTGATTGGTACACCCAAAAATGGAAAAAAAGACTAATTGATCTGAAATTGAGCTGAGCTGTATTTTTTTAACCTAGTCACATTACATTACTGCCATTTAGCAGACGCTTCTATCCAGAGCTACTTACATATATAGCTAGATATATACAGAAGCAATACAGCTTAAGTACTGTATCTTGCTCAAAGGCATAACAACAGTGTCCTACCTGGGAATCAAACCTATAGCCTTTCAGTTGCAAAGTTCCTTACCCACTGTACCCACTACCATTATATGTGCTCCCTGTCTATTTGGTGTGAAGAACGAATGCGTGCACTGAGTGCTTTCTGCCTGGATTCTGTTCCCTCAGCACAGCAGTAATGAACAGTCCGTAAACAAAATCACATCATAGCCGAGGAGTCAGAAACTGATGTACTCATAGCAGTATGCCCACCTTTCATCATTCTTTAGGTGCATCCGTGAGATGAAGTTTATTGGCTGTTAAGTTATTTAGTAATGCAAGGAACCTAGCATTTTAATGAATGAACCGTGTCATTTGGGGAGTGCGATTCTCAGTGCAGTTTAGGCAAAGGATGGACTATTTTTGGTTTTACCCAGTTCATGTATCTGCTTGTGGTTTTGAATTCATGAGATCATGACAAAGTGTCAGAAATGTGTCTGGGTAATTAATGTTCACTCGTTACTAAAACTGGAAAAGGTAAATAAACTGTTGACTTATTTATGTTATACTGCAATGTTAGGCAGCGTCTAGCATGGCCCACAGATCATTTAAATTATGCTTTTTAATGACGTATTTCAAATAAAAGCAGCTTTAGTTTAACTACTTTTCTCTTATTGGCAGATAAGCTGCAGTGTAACTACTTACAGTGTTGGGTAGCTACATTTTCAGAGTAGCTTCCCCAACGCTGTTAGTACGGTGTAATTCTACAGTTTTAACAGTAGGCTAAAGCGGTAAGCTTGAGGTTAGCCCATGAAATTACATTATAACCAATTTGCGGAAATTATTCTTAGCAATTTCATTTAAAAAAATAAGCCTGTGAAACTTTTATTTACAATAAATGTTTATCGGTTTGAAAAGGTTTTTATTTTTTTATTTTTTGTAGCTTATGGCCTATTATGTAGGCTTGTAGCCCACTGATAAATAATGATTTTATGCGAGTGCGGATTTCTGAATTGGATAGAATTATTAGGTCAGGTGGTTGGCAGGTGGTTGATTAATGAGTATGTGTGGATTTCTGTGACATCACAGCTGACCTGCACATCACTGTCTCCCCCCTCGGTCCACATCGCACTCTCGCCTTTGCCCCTGGCCCATCCGCAATTTTCTCCGGCACATCCATGATTGGAATTCTGGCACCACTACTGATCTACAGTACAGCTTCAATGTGTTGCTGCCATCTGATAAGGGGCGTTAATTGTGGCTTTGACTCATTCCGGGTGCTTTGTGAATCCAGTGTTATTTTTTTCTGATGCGTGCAGCTGTTTTGCTGTCACAAGGGCAGGCATAATGCTGTAGTGTATTGAATGCCTAAGAATAAGTGAAAATCAGTGAATGTATACATATACAAGGACAACATGTATACATGGAGATGTCCTGTCCTCGAGTCAATGGAGATACATCAGGTATAATATAGATGTGGACAGACATTGCAACCACAGTTAAGGACCTTCTGCAATTGAATGTTTTATTTATTACACTTATTTTAGCAGCCTTTTTAAAATTACTTTACTATAGTTATATGTATATTTAAATGTAGAATTGTACCCCATGTATATGTGTGGGGGGCAGGGAGGAGGGAATTTTGAGGGGCCTTTATTACGAGAATGGCTGATTGCAAGAAATGCCTGTATTGTGACTGATCCCTTTATAAAAATTGAATTAGAAAAACTTTTTAAGTACAACTTTTAAGTATAACTTTGCAGCTTTAAAGTTGTTGAAAATGCCGCAGCATTCACAGAAGAGGCTTTCATGAGGGAAAAATCCAATGCACACACAGCGCATGGGCTGTTGTGCATGACTTGACACCAAGGACAGGTTGATCAGCACTCTAAAATTACATCTCCTACATCTCTCACTTGGGTCCCATCCAGGGCACAGGAGTAAATTGAATGAGGCGCCAAGATCTTGATTGCATCCCTGACAAAGCCTTTTTTCCAAGCTTAAGGTGAGAAAGGTAATGCAAAGTAATGTCCCGTCATGATGATTTTTCACATATTTACAGTCAGACACAATTTAAGGGAAAAGGTGCAATGCATATCCTAGTGCAAAGCATTATTATAAAGCATTAGTTTCCCTATTTTGACTTAATTTGAAATTCTGTGCTTTGCAAATTTCCCATTAAAAAGCACAGAGATATTTCAGGCACAATGCATTTAATCGCCTTCCGAAACCTACACATCAGTCAGACAGACAAAAAAACCCCCAAAAAACATGAACCTTGCAGCAGATTAAAATGAGGAATCTTCAATTAACAAGTTAACCTTATATTTAAATGTGCTTCTGTGGGGAGCTGGAGCCTCGATGAAGCCTGTCAGGCGTTCGTGTGATTAAGTGTGTCATTATTAAGAGGTGATCAAGTATGCCATTATGGGTTTTAGTGAATGCAGCCACAGTGGAATGCAAGGCCTTTCTCGCTGTACTGGGTTCCCAAGTCAGAGTTTAGTTTCAATAGGAAATTCAGTGCATGCTTTGCTTTCATTTGCATGGATGTTGAGTGGAATGCTGCAGTGACCCCATATTAAGACTGAATCATACGGTTTTCTAATGTGTGTGCATTTCTTATTATGATCATATAGATGTTTTATAAACACTAAAACAGCTGAAAACATTTAAATATTTGTCAAAAATTATGACAATAATTTGATTTCTGCAAGCTAAGGAAGTGTTGAAAAAAATAGCCCTCACGTCAATACATAGATTTTTAAAAACTACAGCACTGCCCCCTGGTGGTCACAATACCATCCTCACTTTCTGTTCCTCTGAGTTGATATTATGTTGGGTTATAGAGTCTTATACAGGTTAAGGAATTTACATCTAAAATTAAGAGCAGATATCACGCTTGGTTTTTGTCTTGTTCTACTGTGTGATTCAGCATAGCTCATTGAACTGCTGCCATTAATTTTTATCAGAGAAGCATTGATTCAAGCTGAACATGCAACATCCAATAACACACAATAAGATTTCCTGTTTTTAAATGTTGCATGTTTTTCTGAATCCTGCAGTGCTTTACTGTGGACATAGTGACACCCGTTGGACTGAAATTATTCCTAGGTCTGAGATGTAAAGACTAACAATGTCAGCAGAGAGGGAATAACAATAAGTTATTCCATGAAGTGCAATAACATAAACAAATCTAATGCTTAAAATAAGCACTACACCAAAGAATCCAAGCAAATGCTCTCAATTTATAAATATGCCATTCATCATTGATAAGGATGGCATAATAGGTTATCATTTTGGTCACCTACAGCATGGTCTCTGGCTTTATCAGGTCAAGGAGATGATTCCACACTGTGGAACCACTGTTTCATTCTCATGATAGGGTCTAGATGGCCCATAGAGTTAGTGCTTATCCAAACTGTGGCTAGAAGTATAGCCAATTGATACAAGGTTCCCTGCACAGGTACCATTGTCCATCTCAAGTGTTCTGAGGATCAACACAGCTGAGAATTGAGAAGTATTACCATTCAGCATTAAAATAACTTTTGCGAGTAAACTCTCTTTTACCTCAGCACAGTTGTTAGGTAGTATTACCTCAGTAGACAGTTGACAGTACGTGTTCGTTTCTGTGTGTGTGCATCTGTGTTTTAGGGAACAGGTGGAACATGAAAGGCTTGGAAAAACTTATTTTTTTATATTTGGGAATGTTGAGTCCCTTTTTTGACTCTAGGCTGTGAGATCAAGCACTCAAGGCTCCAGACTGGAGCTTCGCTCAATGGTGGCACTTCAAAACCCCCTGTCACCAGATAATCCATTATGTAGTTTCAATATTTACAGTTTTCCCCCTCAGAAACAGATGGTCTTGAGTCATTCTCCTGCGCCAAATGCAGAGCTTGGTGAGGCTCAGGGACTTTTATCACATCCATCTTCTTTAAACGTCAAGGTGTTTTTTGAAGCCCACGCAAGTGCTTGAGATAAATAATGAACCGAAAACATAAACCTGCTCTCTACTCTCCCTTTGCATGCCTAGTGCCAGGCTCATCTCTGTCCTCTACCCAGTGACAGTGACCATTAAAGGAGAAGAAGAATGCAGCGGTTACACCAGCTCACAATGAGGCCTATGCACCTCAGCTCCCTCACGCCCCCCCCAAAAAAGATCTCTTTTTTCATTTCTTTTTTTTCAGGTGAGCTAACAGGTGCACAAAGCCTCCAGTCCAATTAAGGGTGAGAAAAGGATTAGATTTGGGAAAAGAGTATTTTTTTACACATCCTTCCAGTATGACAGCACACGGTAAGAACAGAGAAATGGGGGGGGGGGGGGGGTGTCAGGAGCACACTATTCATCCATCTTCTGACTGCTACCCTCCATGAGTAATGCACATTAGTTTAGAACTGGACAAGGTAAATATGGCAATTAAAAGAAAGGAGTGTTTTCCGTGCAGGTGAACCTAAGCGGCCAAGGTGCCTTTCAGCATCTGTTGCGGGCAGCGGCTCCTCTACGGAATGCCGGTTAAAATAGATGGGATCCGTGCAGATCTGGGCAGGAGATAAATGGCCGCACGCGCTCAGTGCGTTCCCTGTGTCGCAGTGATAAATAAACATGGGAATAATTTCACCATTGTTTGCATGGTGGGAGCGGTCTGCGAATCCACCAGGAGCTCAAACTCATGAATAAGCCATGAGAGCTGGTGCCGTGTCGACACACTGCAAAAGCAAACACGTCCATGAGGGTGAGGGAGAATGAACGCTGTGTCGTGCCCAGGGAGTGGAGTGCCTGTGGTTCTGACAGGCCTGCGGTACACAGTTACATCAGAGCAATATTATTGTTTGATCAGCCTGTGCCACAGAGATACAGCACCGCTTGACACATTATTGACCAGGCTGTGCTACTGAGGTGCAGCATTGCTTAAAACATTACTGACTAGCCTGTGCTACAGAGATACAGCACCGCTTAAATCTTTACTGAGCTGCCTGTGCTACAGAGATATAGCAGCATTGAACACATTACTGACCAGCCTGTGTTGGAGGTACAGCAGCACTGAACACATTACTGACCAGCATGTGCTACAGAGGTACAGCAGTGCTGAACACACTAATGACTAACATGTGCTACAGAGATACAGCTTTGCTGAACACTTTACTGACTAGCCTGTGCTACAGAGATACTGCAGCGCTGAACACATTACTGACAGGCTCATGATACAGAGTTACAGTATTACAGCAGAGTGATAGATGCCCATTACAGTACATCTGCCCCAGGCATCCTGTAATGTCGGGTTTATTCCTTTCACACCCCTCAAAGCCACCTGCACTAACTCTGAGTACTTATGGTTTTTTGTACTAGAGGAAGACTAGGATTTAATCATATGTTTTAAAATAAATGTGCATGTATGTGTGTGTGTGTGTGTGTGTGTGTGTGTGGGTGGTTGCACATACATGTAATTATGTGCTTGTATATGTGTGGGTTTGTATTCTTTCTCTTGTATGTATATGTATGCGGATTTGTGTCTTTGACAGCCAAATTCTCTTCTACCCAGCAGAACAGGTTGCATCTCTGACAGCCAGACCTTTGCTACAGAACTGCAAACATTAAACTAAATAAAGTATGGTTTCTGTCTCTGGCGTGTTGCTGTGTAGCTCACCTTATAGTCCAGGATAGACAGAGCTAGCACAAAGCAAGCAAGGGAATGAGAAGATACCAAAGCTTTCTCTGCTCTGTGCCTGCTCTTCCCAGCATGCTCGTCTCGAGCAGGTTCTCACAGGGAGCAGACTTGGAGGCTTTGACTCAAACACTATATGGAAACTTCTTCTTGAGCATGCACACTGTGCCCCCTCTATGGAAGGCGCTGGTGTCAGATTTAGCCTACAGTCAGAGGAGATTTCATTTGGACTGCCCACTTCACAAAGAAGGCGGGTGGCGCGTAGTTCTGCAGACGCAGGGGAGAACAGATTTAATTTGGGAGGCGTGATCCACACAGACAGCAGGGGGTTAAAAGGCAGGATGGAGCGGGGGAGAGGGTGAGGTAGGAGTGACAGAGTCACTCTGCCAGACGATAAGGCCTCCATCCTGCCATGAGACAAGCTGGGCTCACTGGAGCATTGTGTAGCAGATTCAGTTCTGTGTGCAGTGGCTGTTTACTTTGATGCTACAAAAAATAATAAAAATTTGAGTGGGAGGGAGGGAGTGAAGAGATGAAGGGAATAAGATGGAGTGAAGGAAGGAAAGAGAAGTGCAATAAAATTCTACATGAGAAGAAATTTCTTCATACCTTTCTTCCCACTTTTCAAACAAATCTGGAATGTAGTGCTCCAGATTTTGGTCTCAAGACCACTTTTTCATCATCTTGGCTTCACTTTGGAGAGTATTTTTTCCTGGTATGGAATCAATCTACAGACCTCACATTAATTCTCATTGAGACTACATAAGGAATATATTTATACGTATGCATATAAATAATTATTTATAAGGTATCTGACCAGAAAAAAACATTTGTCGTCATAAATTTTGTTTTTTGGGAGGTGGAACATCATTGGACAAATTAAGTTTAGAGACTATAAATATGGCAACTATCAGTTCTAAAATGTATCTTTTTATTATGTTACATATATTATCGAATATGGCTTTTTAAAGTCATATTATTCAAGGCCCGACTGTAATATGAACACCTCAATACAGTTAGCTTAGCTTTGAATAATTTCATTTTGCCCTAGTTTAGTCTACCATTAGGCCAACTTTATGTAGCCTGTAGCTTAGACTATAAACACTACATAATAAAGAGCCAGTGTGAGAAATAAGTGTGCCCCAGGTGTGACTGAGCAGGTTTTTATCCTGATCTAAAAAAAAAAAACGAGGGTGGAGATAATTGACAGTTACCAAGCTAGCTAAGCCGAGCACTCAGATGAGATCCTTTGCGAGCAACAAAGCACGTCTGACAATTTGGCAATGTTCTGGCATTGGTGAGATTGGTAATATTTATTAATTTTGCACTCAAAACATAAGGATGCTCCTTTCCTTTAGGTATGACCTGCCATATTTCGATGCATGCAGTTTGGTTGTACACCTAAATGCTAATGGTGGTCTTACATTGTTAACCTTACAATATTCCAATTTGAATTAGAGGGAGACATTTGAAATATATCTTATTACCCAGAAACAAAATGTCATGGGTCTGGTTCGGTATCAGAAATAACAGTTTCACATGAGTAGAAATGCTGTCAACAGCATTCTGTATGGTCATCATGGTGTTATTATGGAGAAAGACACAATGTTCTGCTCTCTGTCTCACATTAGAATAAAACTGCTCTGGTCTCGGTCTTCACTTGGACTCAAATTACCACCGATTTAGCCTGGAATCGGACTTGACTGAGCCTGTCTTGACTGCATCCCTGCTGTAAACATCGGTGGATGACCGATTAGATTCATTTGGGTGAAGTAATGTGGCATTATTGGACCCATGTTGTCAGCTGACAGACAAGAAATAACCTGATCACTGATGGTTATCTCCATAATGCATTTCAGCTTGGTTAAAAAAAATAACTCACTGGCAGATGCAATCAAGGAAAAAGCTGGAACTGTTTTTGGCATGCACAGAGGGATCTGCATGGTGCACTGTATTCCAGAATGTTACAGCTGCAGTTACAAAGCATTTTCACTCATGTTTTAAGTGCATAATTACCCAATGTCTGATAAAGGGTATTTGACCTTTCTTTGGCCCCCATGAATTCGCCGCTGTGAAGAGAATCCGGGAGGATCTCTCAGAGGTAGTGTGTTTAAAATGCAGCAAATCACTGGAGCTCAGACAGAATTTTAGCGAGTCAGGGACAGGGGCTGTATATCAGTTATACAGCCTCTGCCGGTGAGTCGGTGGATGTGACATCACACGCGGGCTGGGACAGCACGGGCGAGTTTGAGTGTGTGGGTGGATGGGCGGCTAGGAAGGCTGAGGACAGATCAAAAATAATTGAAACCTGCTCTGTGTATCAGGGAGGGGCATCATTGAAAATACACCCCTCAGAGCAAACACAGGCAGATGGACATCAATCAAGTTAAAAGGTATTTGGAATTTTTATCCCGCTCGGTTGAATAGCAGACAATCTTAGGCAGATTACGTTGAAAACTGGAGCATTTCGAGCATGCAGGTTCCCCAGATGCAGGCAAAATGTGTTTGGGAGTCACTGCTGGCTACCAATAACCTCACTGTAATGAATCTGAGCCCATGATACACACAAACACAAAAATGCTCGCAAAGAGAAGCGCAGGCAGAGAAGACCGATCGGGCAGATAAGTGAAGGCAGCCGCCTCTCGCAAAAGGCTCAATTTCCTTCCGTTTAATCTTTAACCCGAATGGAGCTCGACGGCCGCTTTATCGCTTCCCCCTCTTCACTCTAGTCACCGAATCAGTTTCTCTTAATGCTTATCGTCCCTCGTTTGATAGAAACATATTTCTCTCTTCTCAGTGGGAACAACCTTCACTATAAAGGGGTCACTTTGCCACATTATAGCCAGAGAGGCAGTGTTTTATTTACTCCCATTCATGTGCTACGCCTAAACAAGCAGACTACTAGAAACACTCACCTCTTTGCATTACATGGTTCCTCTTTGAAATCAACTTTGATACCAGTGTGTCAATTTGTTAGTTCAAGAACATGTTATGTCAGAAATATAAAATATTTGCACATGCTAATGTTTGGATGAAACCAAATCCTATTATGCTATGTAAAGCTCAGTATATTTCAAATAAAAGTGAGGGGACTCTTGAAATAGAACAGAAGAGCCTCCGTCTATTTTGATTTCTGATTTTGTATTTACAGAAGAACATATGGCCACCTATAAACGAGAAACCTTAAGATCCCTCTGATGAAATCTCAGTGGGCATGCTTCAGTCGTCCATTTCTGTACCCAGCAACAAGAGAAAACAGTGCCACAGTGTTTACAAGACAGATGAGTGGGTGAGAAAGACCTTCCTGTCTACTGCCGCCAGTATGTCAGATTACTCTGCACAGAGAGAGGGACGCTCGGCTCATCATGTTGAAAGATAATGTATCAATCCTTTGACCTGGAGGTGCTTCAAACAGTTTCTGAGCAAACAAACTCTCCCATGGAGGTCCTTTGGGACACACAAGCCGCCATTTTGATTTGGAATGCCTATGTAGAGATTATATATGGCGTCCATTTTCTCAGGGCCTCCTCTTCTGTGACCCACAGCCTTTCTCTCATCTACATCGCATTGTGACCCACACTTCACATTCTCTCAGCATGCTTCCATCTGTGATGTTGGAGGAATAATGACTCATGTTCAAGAGAAATTTCTGAACAACAGACCCGCACATCATCATCTATGACCTGATACACAGTGTAATTAAAGCAATTTGCACTGTGAGAGATGAAAACAAAACATTAATTTCTAATAGTTGTGTATTGGCTCTCAGGCACATGCTAAGAAATTAATTAATGCCTATGCTATTAAATCCCAGATTTTTCCCTCTATATATCTGTGCTAAAATGTGCTTCAGATTTATTTATTTATTTATTTTTTGTACTGAATTGGATCTGCCAGCTTAAACGCAGAGTAACAAGAAACTTTCATCTATACAGCACTGGCTTTACTATACTTCAGAGACAGATTAATACTTGTAAAATTAATAGGGCTTATGCCACTCCCTACCCTGTCAATGGAGCCTGTAGGATTGAGACTGCTGTTAAAACAAATCCATTTTATGCAATGCTTTGAGTTTAAAGTTATTGTATTCATTGTATGATCCTATGTTGTCATTTACAAAATAGCTACATTGTGCTTCCAGTTAGCATTAATAAATCGCCATTATTTTAGATGCGCAATGCACTTTGGGTAGATGATGTGCACTGGAGGCTAACTCAGTTGTTTTGCCCTGCAGTTGAAGTTATTAATAGTGAAACATATCAATACAATGCCACAGAATTTGTGTGTGATGTGATGCACGGGATATCTGTGAATAGGATGGATTCAATAGCTAAACATCGTGGTGTATTAGCACATATTATCATTAGGGATTATGCATTTAAAGGAGTTATTATAACTGGCTTAAACTCATATATGAGACATGGATCAATAATAACATTACGTCATTTAAATTAATGGGCATGATATACACATTTCAGTTTCACCAAAAAAACGATAGTTTGATCCATATGGTCACGTGTCCTCGGTGCTTTCCTTCTGAATGATGTCTCGCTCTGGCTCAAATTGAAAAGGCTGAACAGAAGACATTTTCAATGCCACTCAATGAACCAGAGCAATGAACGAAGATCCATAAAATCATCAGAACTCAGAGTGCATTGCAACGGTAATAAAAATGGCGATCTACGAGTTGAATGATAATTTTCATTCAACTCGGAGACGGATTTGGTAGTGTTGGTTTTGTAAACAGTTCAAAAGTTATGGCCTCTCAAGGCTTTTTGCTTTGAATGCTCGTTATAGTGCCCCATTCAGGATTTTCAAAATTTCTGCGAGGGTGTGGTGTTGGGTCCTCTACCTACTTGCCAAATCCCATAAAATACAACAAATGCAACAAATGTCTAAAAGACTTATTGCCATTTTTCTGGAAAAGGCAAGGAGGCTGAATAATAATAGAAATAACATTAACAATAGGGTTACAGACCCCCTCAGGTGCTTGCACCCCAATAATAATAATAATATTTCAATGAAAAATTGTTTAAAAACATTCGCTGTGCCTGTGAATAGCCAATTATGTAAAAACATCATTGTTTGCAAAAGCTGAAAGTTCTGAGTTGAAGAGGTCAGAAAAGTGAGTTACCTCATGTTGACCCAGCACAAAGTAACCCATTTAATTAGGTTAGTGTTATTGATTCCAAAGATACTAATTTAAATACAAATTGTATTGTGATGTACTCTGTGCAGTTATGTAAAAAAGCTGGCCCAAATATTGCAATGGTAATATAAAAGCACCCAGATTAGCATCCAAATGGTTGCTGTATTTATTTTCTCCTGTGCTCTGAAAGTATCCTGCCATGTCTCTCAAAGTCAATCTCAGCTGTTATACTAGCCTTTAAAATGAGATGTCATTTTTGGACGTGTGTGTTACCTTTAGATGATAATTCTCCTGACAAGCCGCACATCTATTTAGAATAACCTGCAGGGCCGGCACGAGTTTCTCCCTGTGACCCACTTGCATTGTAACCATTTTACTCATGAATTCAAATAGCATCTGTGGCCAGGCAAAGACTCCAGCAGAGATGCTGAGAAGTCTACTGGCCAGAAATGTAATCACAAGAATGGAGCATCATGCTATATATTTACAGAGGGCTGTGAAATGAAAATCTGCCCAGGAGGACAGAGGGATGCTTTCCACGGCATTGAAAAAAATCAGTAATAGGCCCTCGCAACTATCCTCCTCCAATCCATACAGCTGTCAGCTTCTGTTCCTCAGATTAAACCCTCCTTCCGAGAACAGAACCTGGTCCCCATGCCCACTGTTTTACCAGTACTGTTATAAGCAAGGCCAAATGTGACAAAATTAAATATATTGATAATGAAATAAATAAGCAATGAAATAAATAATATACATACAAATATACTAGGCACTCAATCAATTTTCACTGTAAAACTATTGGGGATAAAATAAGAAAACATTTCAGAAGAGATCCTAAACTTTAAGAAATCATAATTCAAAATACACCTGGTTTTAATACTGTTCTTGGTATTTTAAAAAAAATGTAGAAACATGAGAGGATACAAAAGTTCCAGGAATAGTTCATTGATCAGTACGGACGTGTTTTATCTCCTTCTGAGCCCTGAGACATGCGGACGTGTTCATCTCCTCCCTCCGATCTCTCAGCCTGCGGGGCGAAACCACAGCTCACTTTCTGGGGAAATATTTATGTGTGAATATTCATCCTGAATTCTTGGAATCGCGGTATTCGGGGCCCTCAGACAGCCACCAGTTTATTGTGCTACCAGCCCGATATGACACCGCAATGAAGAGCCCTACTAATTATGAAAATACACCAAACAAGAATGGTGCTCTTGCTTGCTGCTGTTAAGTGTGTGTGTGTGTGTGTGTGCGCGCGCACACGTGCATGCGAGCGAGAGAGACTGAGAAAAATGGAGAAAGAATGTGAAATGTAGAAAAGATGCTGGACTGAGTAGCATTCAGCCTGTAGTGAAGCAGGGAGATGGCAGCTTTTCCCACTTAAACAAAGGAGACATTTCCTTTCATCTGGATAAGCAGAGGAAACAGCCTGCACTCGCTGCTCATTCAGCCCGCTGCAACAAGCAAGCGGCTCTCTGCCACAGACAGAGTCATCTGGAATGAGAAAGCACACTGCAGCACAGCAGATCAATCAGGCCAAGCTTTATCAAACAACCGTAGCTACAATACAGCCTGAAGACCACCTCAACGGGGTCTCATGAACCCCTTGAAAGGCAAAACTAATTATTACTTGTGGGAATGCTACATATAGATTGCACAGCAAAGGGTTGTTCTCATCTTTTATTTAAGCGGAATTGAAATAAGAAATGAGCATTATTGTCTGAATCTTTTTGTAGGGCCCTTGCATTAGCACCAATCATTCACATCTTTGGAGGAGTTCTTTATTGTTGGAACTCAATTACTGTTGAATGTATTTCTTATTACAATGTAATATAGAAGCTTTGAAAGCATCATCTGGGGTGGCTGAACATGTATCCAGGTGTTAAACAATATTAGAAATGGCCACAGAACTGATATTAATGAACACATTTTTTCTTGTATTTAATGTAGCAGAAAAAAGTATAATAAGTATAAAATTTCTCCCACCCACCAAATGTAAATCAAGAGATATGAAAGCCAGTGGCATAACCTATTCACCTTTGATTTGAAGCTAGTATTGACATTAAAATGCCACCAAAAAGCAGTGGTGGCCAGTTAGTGAATAAGAAGACATAGAATTCCAGCTCAAACTACCCTTTAGTGATGACTGGTCATATGACGGCATTATTGAGGCATACTCTGTATACTGTCATGAAACCTTGACTACTAGGCCCTCATCCATGAAAATGTTGAGCCAGCTGTTTGTGGCCATCTGTCAGATGGTGACTGTTTACAGTTGTTTGTGGTACATGCAATATTCCTTATAGAATATTCAAGGGGCTCTGCAAGCCATTCGTATTCTCCAGATGGCTTTGGCCACACTTACAGCATGACTTTTTATTTCATTATGTTCCATGGTGTCGGAAACTACCTGTGGGAGCGAGCACGTCCACTCCATATTTTGCTTCAACAACAATACGGGCATAAATTACAGGGTGCCGCCTTCTTAAACAAGAGAGGAAAGCTGCTCCGTAATTGTAATGAATGGGTAGAGTCAGCCAAAAAAACAAGGGGTGTAGCGAGAAAACAAACCCAATATGCTGCGTGACACGAGGAATTAATCAAAGGCGGTTTAGCGCCGCTCCTCAGGCTGCAGCCGGAGAAGCAGGAGGCTTGATTGACTGGCTAACCAGGCGTGTTGCATATTTATCAACACGAGGCAGGATCTCTGGTGGCTGCTGTCACACACTGTGACCTGCCCAACAGGTGCCCGGGCGCTGGCGCCTCCGCCGGGGGTGGGGGTGCGGGCGCGTGACGGACCGGAGCGCCTCAGGAGGGGGGACGTGCAGACTCGCAGTCGTGGCGGCGCCGCGGATGGCTGGACACGGCGGAACACGGCGGAACACAGCGGGTCTCTGGTGGCAATCCCCGCGTATGTGCGCTTCCCCACGGAAGACTCGGCGAGAACAGATGGACACGGTAACAGATGCGTCCTCCACGCTGTGTTTAATGGCCGTCGAGAGCGGCGGATGTGCGTGCGTGTGGCCCCCCCAGGGGGGGCAGGGGGGCTTGTGCATCTCTCTTTGGGTGGATCCATCCACCTCACCCTCACTGGTTTGGAGGAGATCCATTAACATGGGTGAAGTCAAGCTGAAATGCTAACAAAAGCTGCATCTTACAATTTACTGTTCTTCTTACTTTTGGTATTTCCATGCACTGCTGTATTTTTATTGTATCTTTGAAATGCAAATTGAAATGGCTTCTTGAGTTTGATGACGTGTACCTGAACTAAACTGTTTGCATGTCTGTGAGGTCAAGAGCTGCCCTTCACTGGAAAAACTAAAAGCCTGGCATATGACACAAATGTGACACAAAATCAGGAAACTAGGAACATATTTTAATATTTTTTTAAGATCTTTTTTTTTTATATTAAATGTGTTCCTATAATTATTAAATATAAAAAAATGAATATCATTTTTTAAGTAATTCCATATAAATGCATTTAATAGTACACATAGACATGTAATTCACATTATTTAGTATTATATATATATATATATATAATTATTATAATTATTATTATTATTATATAATAATATTATATACAAATATAATATTATTTATATTTGAGTGACAGAGCAAAATAACAGTTTTTATTTAAAGTGTGTTATGGACATCTTAATCAACATACACACCATTGAATAGATTGTCCAACAGCCCAGCTGGGCAGATAGATAAACTAATATAAAATGACATTTAATATGTCTCTCATACCTAACGCGCTGAGGCCTCATGAATCGCAGACAGCAACCCCTACTGAGCAGAAATAGGTGACTTTGCCAAAAATAGACTACAAGAAAAAAACAATATGAATGAGTGCAAATTCACTCTGAATTCAGCCTCAGACTATAAACAAGGCTTATTCATTTCACTTGCTTTTTCAGACTCCGTTCTGGAGTAAGCCCGTCTTTCCATACTGACTGTCAAGATATTTCATTATTTATTTGACCTATAAAACAAGTAACCATAAAATGACTGTCAGGAGTTTACAATAGAAGCATTTGTTCAATTTTATTGGCTGCTGCAAGTTAGTTGACACAACCAATCTCTATTCCACAAAAGTCCTGTTAAAAGGGCGGGGAGGAGATGGCAACTATAAAGGAGGCTGTAGAGCTAGAGCACCTAACTTTATGATTTGATCCAGACTATAGAACTGCAGAGCATGTTCATGTTAACAGTTAATTTCGTTGTTAATGACATCATCTGTCTCCTCAGTAAATGGAAGCTGAAGTGGATTCTCTTTCAGATGCGATACACTTTGGGGCCTGTACGTCAAACGATTTCTCATTATGCATGTCAAAATGAAAAGCAATCAGCAGCAGATGTACATGCATAAGTACGCCCACTTGATCTGGATTGCAACTAACCATCACATTCTTGTCTTTGAAGTTTCCTTCTTTGGTTATTGCCATTAAAATACTTGTATGAGCCTTAGGAGATCTGTATTCCTCTTACATACAGAAGAGTAATTATCTAAGCTCAGGTTGAGAAGTTATCTCCCAGAATAGCAGAGAAGCAAATACAAATTCAGGTAGTCTCCATGGCACGGTTTTCTCCCACAAGTTTTTAAAAGTATATTTTACGTGGGGAGCACATTACACCAAATAAATTCACAGCCCAGATACAGCCTAGTGGAGTCCAAATTAATTCCCTTTTAAGATAAGAATTCTATAATGACATGTAATGCACTTTGTTTGATCAAAGAAACAATCATATACTGAATTAAGCCTTCCTTTCTTCTGCAGGAAAAAAAGATCATCCTTTAGAGTCTATTCCTTTTTAGTCTTTCTTTCAAATGTCTGATCAAATTGCTAATCTTCAGAACTATAAATTTGTTTGATTTGTGCACAATACCACTGTCAGTCATGCTTTGGCAGCAAGTGAAAGCATCACAAGTTAAATTCAAAATAAATCCCATCCCTGCAGTTGAGAGATTCTTTAAGAAATGGCAGGATTCAAATCAGATGCCACTTGAAAGCTTTTGACCGTGCAATGAATGCTTTACCTGGGACTAATGTAATTGATTCTCAAATGTACCTTTGATACGCAGGGGGTCATCAGTGGAAATGTTTGCCTCTGCTCATCCAACTCCATCTCTCCCTGTCTCTTTCCATCTCTGTGGCTGTTCCTGAAATACTGTGTGAGCCACCATGTGCCCCAAGTCCACTGCTCTATTGTCCGAGGAAAAATTCCACTGCTAAACCAGAAAGAAGATCCATATCAAACAGAAACACACAAGCTGCGAGCAGATTAGAGCAAAACATGCAATGACTTGCTTCATCAGCCCATTCTCCCATTAAAGAGACAAAATTAACATGGATAGACGTGTAGCTGCTTTTACAAAATTATAGGATATTTTAGCTGTGCCCCATTTTCTTAAATGTACAGTTAGCTCAAAAACGCATTGCCTTTGAATTTGAAGGAAACTTGAATTGAACTTCAAACTAAAATGCACTATGGCATAGAAGCACCCAAAGTTACCTGTAACTTTAAACAGAGCTAGGATCAGATTTAGAGTATCCCTCCTACATGCAGTGGCATTTATAAAAGCTGAATTGATCTAATACAAATATGATGTTGCTCAGTGTAGCAGGCATTCTAAAACAGGTACCTAATTTGCTATGGTCAGGGTCCACATTATTTTCCCACAGCATTATATATATATATATATATATATATATATATATATATATATATATATATACACCAGACTTAAAGGGTCAATTGCAGTGTGCCTTCAAGATGACTGGCATGGGATTTTCTTGAAACTTTCTATACTACCTGGATGGAGAACAAAATCAAATTGCCTTCGTCCTGATTGCAGTGTGTCCTCTAACTTGTTAGTACAGTCCCATGCTAATCCTGATTGCAGCATGCTTTAAATGTGACCTAGAGGATTCAAGAGTCCCGAACTAACTAAGCCTGCTGCTGACCAGGTTTTACAAAAGACTGAAGGGCTGTTCACACAAGAAATAAAAAGGTTCACAAATCCTACGTCATCCACATCATGTGTCACACATCTGCAACTTCAGTACTTTTCCATATACAAGTTTTGTTGCATTAAAAAGGGTAATATATGGTATTATTGTCTGCCTCCAAATTTGCAGTCCTGGATTAAATTCTGAATTATTCTTTCATTACATCGGTATTTTTTCTTAATATGCTAGTCGACACTCAAACAATAAATAATAAATTTAGGTTTCAGCCCAATATTAATTGAAACAGCTGGCTATGTGTTACATGGATTTGCGTCGCTCCTTAAATGCACCATTTAATTTTTTAAGGACATTGTCATTTAAGAGACTGAAATAATGATGAAATTACTGATAATTAAATTCACTAGAGCTTTTATTGTTGATTGATGAACAATGACTTGTACATTTCAGATTGCAAGTCATTTCCATAATCAGCATGTCATCATTGCAGTGCTTCAGTGTTTGTCATAATAAAACGAACAAGTCTCATCAAGTACTGTCTGTGCATTAGGGCCAAACGGTCTTATCCTGGTACGTTATGCATACTGATAACTGAATAATTATCAGTCACCAGTATAAACTATAGCAATTAATGTGTGGATAGAAGTGGCTTTAGACCAGATATAATTATCACTTCCATGTGCTATTCTAATTGCAATAGAGAGGCAAATAATTTTGGTAATCACAACATTTACGTTATTGAGTTAGGACTAAAATTGTTAATACATCATTTAGAACACAAGACCAGGAAACATTTAATTGTAAGTAAACTGATGATCTGTTTGCAGACCTTTCTGTGCATCGTTTTAAAAGATTCAGAGGCCACATTCTACAGTGCTTAAGAAGCTGGTCTCTTAAAAATCTAAAAAGTGTTCAGCAGTACAGCAATTGTACTGTTGTGATCTGTTAATTTGAATGACTATAAATATATTTTCCTCTTACCATTAATGTTTCCAGGCATCATCTGTGCATTAAAAACTGAAATTGTCTGATTCTGATGACTATGAATGAAGGTGATACCTAGCTGAGGGAGACAGTAAAATTTAAATACCCCTGTTTTTGTGAACCAAAGCTGCTGAAGCTTCTTTATGTTTTTAATTTAGTCTTTATTTCTTTAGTTTCAATCCCACATTCTAATTCACTTTGGTTTTAGTTAGACTAGCGTTAAGAGGGTTTTTTTGTTTTCATTTGTTTGTTTTTTCCACAGCAGCTTTTATTTCAGCTTATGACAATATTTCACACCTCATTTCAATTTTGTTTAGTTTCAGTTAAGAATAATAATATTGTTGTGTACCCTATTCTGGCTGATCCTGAATGTTTTTTCTTTTTCTGGCCCAAATCTGCACTAAGCATTCAATTTACTCCAAAGAGCAGAGATTCCTTTATGACTCACTGTGACTTCAGTGAGTGTTGACAGTTAAGTTTACTCATCCTCACTCTTGGCTATTTTTAAGTAGTACCTAAACGTACTTGTTGGACATGTTTTGGTCATAGCTAATCAAGTCGAGACCATCCTGATCAAGCAGACTTGATCAGCATGTGGACATGTTAAGCCTGGAGATCTACAGAACATGGGAACAGGACTGAGGCAGGCAGAGACTTTCCAGAATAGAGATGTTGCGATTAACGGGTTTCACTATTAACTGCTAACATTAGCAGAGTTAAGCACTGGCCCAAAACCACCCAGAGGCTGTTACCGGCGGAGCGGTCCTCTACGCGAGTGACAGATCATAGGAAAAATGTATTATAATGCAACACTGAAGGGACACTTGATGTTTGAAATGAATAAAGATGAGGATAAGAATCAGTCAGTGAAACTTAAGTGCTGCTCTTTGCATGCTTCACTTTCTGCTGCTTGCAGCTTTCACCTGTTGTTTGGATCTGCTTCTAGGTATGGGAGGGGGGGACTGGGGGGTGGGGGGTGGGGGGTTGACATTTCTGTTTAGGAGAACCACACTTCTTTCTACGGAATGATATTGAATATCTTTCTAAGTTAAAGCGGTCTGTTGCCCATAGCAACAGAGCTGGAGCAGTGACCAGGAATAATCTGGTTAATAATCTGAGCATCACCATTTCTTTCACTATTGAAATGAGAGAAGTTTAGAGCTAGTATCTATGCAGTATGTATAATGAGCTGTGGAACTATCCACCAACCTGCCCTTGCACTAAAAAGCTTGTAGCTTACTCTTTGAATACAGCCCTTAAATACAGTCTGGGTTTTTAACACAATCTGGGCTGAAGCTATTTGCTTGGGCTCAAAGTATGATCAGATGGGCTGCAGAGAGATGGCGAGGGAGGAGGGCATAACGCTGTAGGATGGATTTGTCCTGCAGATGGAAAGGGCCTGGCATAGTGACTCTGCACACAAACATGTCTGAAAAACAACAGCAGTGCATTGCTGTCGCAGTGAAATAATTATTTTTGCTCAGTATCTCATTATAACAAGAGGAAATTTCCGTTATATAGCTAGACTGAGCGTCAAATATTTTCAAACAAAACATATTTGAGAAACTAAGAAATTTTAGAAACAAAATTTTTTGATGAATTATGCATCACTTTTGGTTCAATACTTGGTACCCCAGCCACTTACAGCAATCATTACAAGGTTTCACGGAGCAATGCACAGGAAACGCTAGCCCATGCTGGCCTGTGATCTGGAGAGCCGTGGGGGGGAAAACACACAACACAGCCGTGTGCATAGAACTGTCAGCTCTTTCCTGCCTCCAAGTTCTGAGCTGTGAATTCATTTGTCACTTTTTGTGAACTTGCGCAGCTTTAGGTGAACGTATTGACAGAATTTCACTGGAAGTCTTCTTCATTAGGATCTGAGCTAAAAATTCAGCAGCAATCTAACAAAGGGTTCATTAGTCTTGATGCAAGATAATTTGTCTTCCCTTGCTTGCCATAAATAGAAAAGGAAAAGTTTCAGCAGAATACAGTACTTGGCATTGTATGGTACAGTATAGTTTATAAAGGTATGCAAATCCCCCCATCATTGGGAAGTTAAAATAGCTCTTTTAACTGCATTCAGTGGGAAATTCAGCAAACAGAACAAATGGTGTTTCTCAAGTTACAAACGTCTGTGACTGCACACTATGATAAAAGCAAAGTTCCTGCCTCCCATATCCCATCAAGAAAAGTTAAAGCCCTGACCTTTACATGCCAGCACGTGCGTACATGTCACATGCATTTGTCTACCCTATGCCAACATGCATGGATGATGGACATGCTAACCTTTTAGCCAGCATGAACCCAGGAGGGCACCTGCAATGAGCATGTGCCTTGTAGTGATTAGTGACATGCCTGCTAGCACAAACTATCCGGCACTTTACAGAATAAGATTTCCCAGAGAGAAAGAGACATTGTCAAAGCCATGGCAGGTGAGAATATTTCTAGTACTTCTTAAAAGGACAGCAGATATTAAACTTTTTCTTTGAAACATTGTATACCTCTCGCCTCCTTTGAGGTGAAAAGTACACAATATTGTATATACCTTGCAGTACACATTTATACATTGCACACGCACACGTTATAATTGTATTTGTGTGTATATAGACATACTCTATAGACTAGTTATAAATGTCATATGCAGTTAAAAAATGTGTCCACACATTTCATCTAAATTGCATTTAAGAAAGATAAATAGGAAACAATTTCATTTAACTTAAATGCAATAAACAAATCCCATATCCAGCTATACTACAGTAACATATGTATCATTGAATTCACAGCTTGTGTGGTAATAGAAGAACATGTCTCTGTCGGCAGTGCCCGGTGATATTAGCAATCTGAGGAGGTATTGGGGGGGTGGGGGTGGGGGGGATGAAGCTCTATCAAAAGCAGAAGGGACAGGCTGCCAGGATGGCAGGAGCAGGAGCTGACAATTAAAGTTTTTAATTCGGCACAATTGAAGTGGACCCCTGCCATGCCCATCGAATATGACAGATGGTGTGAGATACTGCAGTCATTAACAGGCAGACTGTGGAGAGTTACCTACCATGAATGTGGAGTCTATTGATCTGTTCCACAGCAGGGAGAGGTTCATGTACTGGAGTGTGGGCCCTCCGACTCCTTGCGCCTGACGTCCAGTAAAAGAAAATAGTCTAACTGCATTGCACAGCTCTCCTCGGTTTTACTGGTGCACTGTTGCCGTATCTGTACAATATATGGAAATTACTTTCAGAAAACATTGACAGAAATGCTATTCATTTTAACATGCATGCGAAAGACAGTCTTAAGAGTTGCATCTGCCTGTGAGACTTCCACACGTTCAATGTAAAGTAAACGATAAGTGAACTAATTTAAGAAACAAATTCCTTATTTAGCACCTTTCATACAGTATATTGCAGCACAAAGTGCTTTACAGCAAGATAATCAAAGTAATAAGAGCTACAATTACAAGAAAGTAAAAGGTTCCAAGCTAAGATAGTAAGGCATAAAACAATATAGAATAACACTAAAACAGATAATGAAAATAAATTGTTAAACAATAAAATGCAAACTACTTTAAAGCCAGGGTTAAAAATGATTTCAATGTCCACAGCTTGTACTCCTCTAATATATTCTCAGATAAAAACTGAAGACCCACCTCTTCAGATTTAGGGAAATCTCACCAACAAAAAATCTGAATGAGGAAAGACTGCCGACCTTCAGACCTCAACATGGGATACTGAAATGGACATACCTAACTCCTCTCTTAGTCCATAAGGACACTATCACCCAGAGCAGGTCTATTAGCTCTCACTCAGCCAACAGAAATGGTTTTCTGTAGTCGGCCCGAGGCCACACCAGGACAAGAGGTGATAACGACCAAAATGAAGGATATTGTTTGTAGCTCGTTATCTGCATTGAGTTCCAATCACAGTCCTTAGCTTCCTTCTACCCAGACTGTTTTCTTCCTTTCAATAAACCTTGACCAACTTGTATCATGTGCTAGCCAGACCTGCTGTGGTGCGGCTGCCTGAAAACGATTTCCCATTTCTGACAGAAATCCATTTAAAGTTTGCACTCCCCACCTTCATACGAGTCAATGGAATAGCAAATGCAATAAGCAGTGGAAAACTAAGAGAGGTCAGAGGATAAGGGAGAGCTTTGGCTTTGCCGACACAGCCAATTAACAAGCTGTTCTTCCCTCGTATCTTGAGGTAAACAAAACTAATTAACTCAAAAGCCCCACTGAATTAAAACTAATTTGTTGAGTAATTTGCTGAGTAACTAATTTGGGAGTGACCCTTTTTCTTTGTTCCGTTGGAAGCACATTCAAAAACAATGCTAAAGCCTTTTGCCTTCACTTCATCTGTGACTTCTTCCTGAGGTCAACTTTTTGAGGCTTAGACACATCCTAAAGATGTTATTTCATGCTACCATGCTGAAATGGCTAAGACAAAGCTGTTCTGGGGAATCTAGTGTAATATTGCAAAAAAGAAAATGAATAAAACTCAGAAGACAAATCTGTTACTGCAGCAAAAAGTAAGTTTATTGCTGACACTTCAGATGACTACTCATTTGTGCAGGTCCACAACTCCAAAGGCCATCACTTCAATCAGAGAAATCTACCACATCCACTTCTGTGTCCACCATGTTTGGGGCTTCTGGGGTGAAAATTAAGGGGAAAGAGAGAAGAAAAAAAAAACCCACGTAGAGAAAACATGTCACCATGAGCCGTTTTTGACAGCACTTTTTATTCTATAAAGAACACCACTGGTAAAGAAAATCTAATTTAAAAAAAAAAAGCATTTAATTAGCTTTGATGCATTTCAAAAACCAGCTTAAAACTAGTTTGCCAAGACTGGCAAATTTCTTTTCAGCTTATTTTTATTATATATTTTTTTGTTTTGTTTGGGCTTTGCATCTTTCAAATCAGGGCTCATTAAAGCAACCACCATTCCCTAAAAAACCAGCAGCAAGGGCCACCTAGTTCACCAGTTAATAAACAATTAAATATGCTCAATTATACAGAATACAATTTGATTACTTTGTAGTAAAATAAATAAAAATGTCATGGCATGAGTGCATACAAACTCATTCACTTAAAAAAAAAAAAAAAAAAAAATCGTGTTGCATCTACTAAAATGAGCATTTTGCCGAAAAGGTAGGCCACAAAGCAACATAGAAAAGTACTTTACAATGAATAATTCCAGCTTGTACATTAGTATAATGACTGAACGTGCCATCCAATGTGAGCGGTCTTTACTGAAGCCAATGTCAATGATAAAAGGTTCTTAAAGTCTTGATTTACCGTCTTTTTGATGAACATTGTAATGGCCGTTTCTCCAGCACCCAAAGACACTAAAGGGTATTTATAAAGGAATAAGTGCTACTAATGTCATTCCCCCTTCCTCATCCAGCTAATGCACTGTTCTTATAATCTCGCCAGCACACACATGAAGCAAACGCAGTTTGATTTATAAAGCAATAAATAAAGCGGTGTAACAGGATTTAAACCAAACCGCTTTAAATTAGTACCACAAAAACATTAGTTCAAGGACAGTTATGCGATATGTGAAAGTAATAAAAAGCCTAACAGATCAAAAAGCTGTCAAGACACAGTAGACACAGCACATACCACACCATCAAATAAAACCCTTTAAAACTTTTAAACTAGTATATTTTTTATAACTCAGATTAATACCGTTTCTGCATTTCCCAGATTAGTCAGGGCTAACATTAAAAGATATGACTATATAGTGTGACCGAACATTACTCGCAATGTTTTTGAGGAGGGAAATATTTGAGATTGGTAGAATGCATATTTCATAGAAAAAGCCAAAAACCTTCCTAGTCTAATCAGTGCGAAAATGTGTGCAAAGATTGGTTGTCGTTATTCATTTACTCCTGTTTTTGACAACACTGGGAGGAAAAAAGTAGATAAATTTATTTGAATATTTGCCATGGGTATGCACAGAACAGCAAACCAAAAAACTGATAATCATCTCTAAAAATCAGAGGTCCGAATGTATGAGGCCCTTACTGTATGTTGACACAACCTTGTGACTTTGTAACACGCAAAGCAAAAACACCGACACCTGAAACCACACCTGTGGATGGTAAGCAAGAAAGTTTAAGGGACACTGCAAGGGGATATCAAAATGCACTGTAACACTTCAAAATGAACACGTACAGAAATTCCCATTCAAACAATTAGGTCTCGGGGTCTGTAATTCAGCTTCACAGACAAGTAACTGTGCAGAATACGGTCTGATTTAACCCAGTGCATACAATGTGCAGTATTTTGGTAGGACATTATCAAGTGTAGAATTCATCAACCTTGCAGGGATGAAATACGGCTTTAGACAAGGTTTAATCCTTTGCAGTATAATCAGTTGGAGTTAAACATTAATTGAAGGTGCCTAAAATAGAAAAGATTACAGAAGGCAAATGCTTAAAGCCATAACAACCAATGACCTCTATCCAAAATCCTAGACATTTTGCAGAAGTGATAATTTCCCAAAATGGTATTCAAATGAACACATTTATATCTGGTTCATACTCAAACTGTGATGAGTGCCCGTTTGTGTGTGAGCGCACACAATGAAGTGTGAATATTTACTTCCCCTAAAATATCTAAACAGTATAACCTGAGATTACAAACATTAGCATGCAATCATAAATAAACCACAACATCCGTTTTAAAGTGTGAAAATGAAATTGACAGAATTGTAAAATGGTGCGTCTGTATTTGTAAAGTTTTTAAAAACACGTAGTGATGTATATATACACATTGGGAGAGAGTAAAGTGGGCCTGTGCGTGTAGTGCCATAGGGCAGCTCAGTACAGGAAGGTACCGAAGCTGCCCATGCCGTTCCTCTTGAACTGGTTGTCCTCGATGGACACAAACATCTCTTGGGACAGCAGGCTGTCGTCCGTCTGGGTGACCCCCAACTCCTCGGCCCGGCTCCTCGCAAGACGCCTCTTTTTGGCGGACGTGGCCGCCAGCTCCCTCTTGATGGCGTTGTTGCCCTCGGTGAACTCGGGGGGGACGCCGCTGCGCCTGCGGGGGGGGCGTGCCTCCGAGGGGCTCTCCTCCACGGTCACGGGGGGCGGTCCGCCATCGCGGCCCTCGTCCCTCTGCTCGCCGCTGTCCGGGGCCTCCTCTGCCACACTCCCGTCCTCCGCCGCGTCTGAAAGGCAGCGTTCTGCACCATTACGGGCTTACACTGGAAACATACACAGCCGCTGTTCCAGCCTGTGCCAGGAAGGCAACTGTGCTAAGGAATGTGCATTTTAAATTCACAGGTGCCTTCCATATACGGAGAAGCTGATGTTGAGAGAACTTAAAATGCAAGTCTCGTCCCTTCCTCCTATAGGCAGAGCTGTCAGCACCAAAGCAATGCGAGGCATTGCAGGGCTTGGCCTGAGGCCAGCTCCAGACACAACAGGCTCGGGGACTTTGTTGCATCAGTCAAGAAAGGGGAGACCACACTGGCAAAAACACACATATCCCCAACATACCTCCTATTATTTTCATCCAGAAAGTGATACGATAAATATTAATATTGTCCAAAGAATTTTAAATGGCAGCCAAATAGTAAACTTGTACAAAAGTAACAAAAATATATTTGTGGTAAAATGTTACATTGTACAGGGGAAAATTACAACAGTTCACAGGAAATCGCATAACGACTCATAAAAGCCCCCTCCCATATGCACCTTAAAGGAACAATTCACTTTCTGGGGTTTGAGTTTTTCCGGTTTTCCTGTATGTCTTGAGTTGGCCCAGTTTTTATCCAGTTTCTGACAACTAGCCAGCTGTACAATGACTGGGGTCATTGTATAAGGGCATCAGGGGTTTTGTGGTCAAAAGCAAAATACACGTCAAGTACCTAAAGTGGTACAATATCAAAAAGGGATTATTCCATCGAGCACCATCCCCAGGATGAGGAAGGGTTCACTCAGCTGGGATCTGCGTCTCACCGCTCTCTGCACATGAACGTTCTATTTTTTATTGATTTATTGGAAAGGGACAAACACAGATAACACTGATGCCAATGCAACGACAACATGTGATGCTCAGCACAAGTATCACCAAAGCTCATTTTCAACCACAACCTGCGCTGAGAAAAGAAGCAGCTGGTGACATCACATGCTTTGAAGGAGAGTGCGTGCTTGTCTGCCACAACAGCTGCAGAGACTGCAGCACGAGCACAGCTGTATGCAATTTGCCATTCCAAAACTGGGGGAAAAAAAAGTCTTCACTTCCTGTGTGACTTTCACTGTATGTGCTTAACATGCCCATCGCACAGCCATTTGTGACTGAATATAATATTCACCACTGAAGCTCAGCGTTCGTGAAGTCTTAGTTAAGTTCATGAAATAGGATAGCAAAAAAATCTGATTCTGAAGTGACGAGCCCAAGAGTGGTGAGGGACAGATGCAGTGAAATTCAGTGAGCAATGGGCTGCAGTTCTATGTACTTAATTACTGGAGTCTGCCCGTTCTCCATCCAGTCACTTTTCCCATCCTGCGGTCTTTGTCTTTCTGTCTATTAGCCTGCGTTCACCCATCTATTCATGCCCACCTTTTCTGCCACCTGCCGAATTCTGGCTAACTGCAGCGTATGTGCATGAATACCTGTGGCGTGCGCCCCGGTCCTCCCCAAACGGGGATCGTTTTCTGGCTTCACCAGGATCACCCCGTAGCCTTCGTTGTTGTGGATCACATTCTTTATCATGGTGATTTTGGGCATGGTGTCCAGTTCGTCTGCAAAGTCCTACAGAGAAAAACATAAATGAAGAAAAACAGAAAGCTCATAAGAGCCAGCTGTCACACGGCGACGCTAAATGAGTCCTCCAGGATCAATCCCAGAGAAACTCAGCGAGGGGGCTTTGTGTGGAGCGTGGAGGCTGCGATAAAGACAAACACTGCTGCACTCAACCCCAGGGCAGGAGATAAGACCACAAGACTCATCTGAAGGTAATTAAAATAAAAAAAACCCATATTTTCCTCTTTTTTCCCCTTTTCCCTAACAGTTTTTTACATCTCTCCACAAAAATTCAATTTAGGCTCAGAGAAGATAATGCCGTGCTGTGCAGCTGGAATTGAATTGAACTTGAAAAAGGACAGAAACGCCTGATTACGGTGACAATAAAATGGAAAGCACAGGCAAATAGCTGGGCCACCAGCCTGCAGTTAGCTTATGATGTGCGCTGTTGGGGGCCGACTTTACTGCTTCGCCTAAATTCCGACACTCACGCAGCACAAAACGAGGCTCATCTTACGAACAAAAGACGCCTACCTGAAATTTACAAGATGCACAACAGTTCCAGTGGCTCAATGCCCAATTTAGCTATAGGGATTGCAAATGATTTTACAACATTGTTTTGAAACATACCTTTTAATCAACTCAGATGAAGAGGCTGCAGTTCAGAATGGATTAAAATGGCATGAATAACAAAAGCAGAATTATTCCCAGGTTTCCACATCTGTAGTTGACAACCCTCTCCCCAGGTGTCTAACCTTGATCAGGATCCCTTCTTTGCAGTGGTGAATGCCATTTCCAACCAGGCTGCAGATGCTGCCAAGATAGATCTCCAGCCCAGCCCCCTGCAAAACACACACAGGAACACCATGAATCACAACAAGAACTCATGAAGCTCAGTGAAACTAAATGTTAGGTCAGAGACACTGACCTCACAGATCAAGTGGGACTTAATCTCACTGCATGGATCTGACCCAAGCCAGGAGGCACTAGTTAATCAGCCAATCAGACAAGGTTGGAAGTTGGCAGAGGATTGTGGGACCATCCAGTGACAGGAACACAAGATGAAGGGCTTGTTTAAGGGTCCGTTTAGAGAAGGGGAAGGCATAAAGGGCAACGAGCAGCTGTGCGCAGGACTTTTTTCAAAGGATCAGTGGACAAGTTCCAGCAAGAGCTTCTGCAAGATGCTGAACAGAAACAGAAGATATAGCAAGTATGTTCTCGGTACATTGATGCAGGAAGAAACCTGTTGGAAAGCTGGTATTTTGATTTCCCATAAAAAGAATTCACCACATATCGCAGGATTTCTTTCAGAATTTTGGGGCGGGGCTTGATTTTGGCACATTTCCAGTTTTTCACCTGTAAAATCCATCTTGGGCATAACGAGGACCCTCCCTGCCTGGAACACACCCATAAGAGACGGCGAGCCCAGCAGCAGCCTCTCACCTTTGCCCCGTACAGGTCGCACATATTCATGGAGAGCTGAGCAGAGGTCCGCACGATCACACCCGTCGTCTCGCACTGAAGGACACAGTTCTCCATCTCCAGCTTCCCCTGGCGCACACCTGAGAGGACCACAGAGACAGGAAGGGAGGATGAGAGAAGAGACACAAGCGACCAACACATAAAACAAAGTTCCTCTAGGCAGCACTACAACCAAGCATCACAACAACTTGGTTTGTGCCTGCTCAAGCCCATTAAATAACTGAAATAAATAACTGAGGTTCTCCATATGCTCAACATATTTAAATTATGTGTGGGAGGCTGCAGAAAAGGGTATTGTAGGCAGATGGGACCAGGCTTCACTTGTATCAGAGTAAGAAAAAACTTAAGGCAACTAGCCCATAAAACAAGCAGGAGCTGAAGATGGCTGCAGTACAGACCAGGCAGAGCATCACCAGAGAAGATATTCAGCACCTGGTGATGTGTGTTACAGACTTCAAGTCATTGTGTGCAAAGAATGTGTGACAAAGTACTAAACATGTCTACTTTCATTTACAAAACATTAATGTGACAAACATTATGGTGCCCTGAAGCTACGGTTATATTTGGCTTGCTAATGCAGGGACTAACACTACAGGAGACAGAAATAAAAGCGGAGAGTTGAGTTCAACAGTCACACTCATTGGTAGGCAGGACAGCATGGGTATTCAACAGCGCAATCAACTGAGGACGACCTGACAGGGTCAAGTGTTCCAGGAATAACGCTCTTAAGTCCCTGCAAGGATGTTTAACCGCACAAAAATACCCCAATCACTAACAGCTTTGATGTCGAAGTAATAATGAAAATCATTTCACTTCACTGTGGCTTGAGGCTTGAGACAACTTTACTGTGTTGAGACATGTTAATGGACAAAGTGGTCCAACAGGCTCACATCGATGCCAACTGTAAAACTATGGTGACATCTTTCTACGCCCCCCTCCCCCCACTTCATGGATTCTTTTTTTATTTTTATTTTTTTGAGGCCTGTTTATCGCATGCATCCTGCACACCAAACTCTGTTGCCATTTCACATTGGCATGTATGGCAATATTTATGATGTACTTTTGTGTTGGGGTGTGGTTTTTTAAATATTTTGTGAGCAGTCTGGATAATTATATATATATATATATATATATATATATATATATTTTTTTTTTTTTTTTGCCTAATAGTAATAAATACGTTAATTACTCACAAAATATGCCTGCAATGGCATCGTGCTGGATGAATTTCAGGTTGGAAATCTTGATATTGGCCCCGGTGGTCTCTATGAAGGTGTCTCCTTTACATTTCTGTTCAATAACCACTTCATCCGGCAGTCCATATCCTACAAGGCAATTCATTAAAAAATCTTGGGTGATTAACATCAAACACAGAATATTCCAGCATGTTACTTCATGGCAAGGTAGGGCACAGTTTGATGGACACGGCTGTGATGGTGGAGGGTCATTACTGCCCGCCCCTTGACAGGCTGTCTGAGAGACGCGGTGGAACTTCCTATCTGGGGGGCAGGGTCCCGGGCGTCCGCAGAGGAGCCCGAGCCAGAACACAGATCGATGGGGTCACCAGGCCGCCTCCTCCAGGACAGCCGGTTCCTTTGAAAAATCCCTCTGGATTCATTACATTTTCATGACCACCAACTCCAGTGCCTGTGCTTGCCTACGGAGTTCAGTGACCCTTTCCTCTCAGTGCCAGCAAACTTGTTTCCTAGCTAGTGGATTCAGCGCTCTACCGATTCCTCACCGATTTAAACAATTTGTACAGAGCGTGAGCATTTATGATGGCCTGATACACAACTTAACACATGGCATCTCAAGAATTTTTTTCTTTATTTCATTTTATTTTTTTGCAGCGGCTGAATTCTCCTGGGCTGATCCAGCGCGGGTCTAATTGAGTTGCGTGCTGCCTGCCATTGTGCGGGACGAGCTGCCGCGGTGCCTCCCTCGCTCTCCTTATCGGTGCTCTCATGGTTTCCCTGCTCTGTGGGAGGCACGCGGACAGCGGCGCTGAAAAGCCTGTCCAATCTGCGGCGCTCTGGCTATCTGGCTCTGCAGGGCTCGTTTGCATAAAGAGACTGACACAGCTTTTCCATCTCTGACCTCCTTCCTCCTCCGCATCTCTTATGCATTCAAATGGCCATTCATTATTAAACGCTTATTGCGCCATTCACTTCCGCGTCCGTTCGTCGCGTTTTAACACTTCATGTTAATTTTATGAATGCTTGGGGGTCGTTTTACCTTGAGAAAACGAGGATAATACTAAGTGCGGCATTCGTACACACGGTGACTGATTTACTGCCGCAGAGAAAGCCTATAGGAGCAAACTGTATTAAATCTTTTACCTTTAACATTCAGCGCTCATGGTGGGGGGTTTAAAAGCCTGATATGTTCATATTTAGCCTGCCTTTGATATTCTTTCATCTCATCTGTGCCCATTCCTGTCTGCTGATGATTCTTGCATGGCGGCTTTACAATTCCCATTACAATCTGCCCCGGAGTTAATATTCAACATCATACAACACAACTGATGGCTCCCATTCCTGGGTTATATCTACATCTATATCCATCTATAAGACAGCACATGTTCTAGCTGCACCCTTTCAGGTGGGCCAGTGATATAGTTAAATAAGTGGGTTCTGTGTAACTGTGCACTTAAGGTGTTGCTGTGCACGTAAATTACCAATCTTGTGTCATTGAATAAAGGATACTGGTTGGGAATGGAGACCCATTCCTGCATCATAATTTGGGACAGAGACGAAACTGTGGTTAGTGTTTGCCCGTTACCTCAGTCACACAGAGGCTGGGTTCATTCACATCTGTATAATCACGTTAACTTAAATCTCATCGATTTATCAACAATCGTGTTGTGACAGGAGACAGAAAAGCTTCCGTAAGTCAGAAGCCGTAAACGGTGAAGTAAATTCATGTTACAGAGGGATGGCGGTTCTGAGACTGTTTACCTTCCACTTCGATGGAGTCGGGAATGCTGATGGAGCCGGCCACGTGGTAGTGTCCGGGGCAGACGATGACAGTGTCCCCTTCGTAGCACGCGCTCAGAGCCAGCAGGAGATCGCTGTAGAACTGCGGGGTAGGATGTTAACATACAACTTCAGATCAAAAGACTAGAGTGGAAACCTGACGGTGAAGGAACAGGAGAGCTCAGACGCACGCGTGCTGCTTCACGGGAGATCCGAGCGGAATACAAGTGCAGCAAATAAAGGTTCAAACAGACAAATGCCCCGTTTCATCAGGCCCTAGTGTAACACGCAAGGATGAGCATCAGCAGTGTACAAAGGCAGCATATAAAACACGCCACTTGGAGTGTGTGTGAATACATCCTGCAGCTGTGAGCAATCTAGCCTTCAAAGCTAACTAAAAATAAAATGAAAATGCTGGGAGCTTGAGGAAAATGAGAACACATATGCTTTTAAATGCTTGCCCACCAAAGGCATGGAATAATTCTACAACATCAAAATGTAATTAAGACGATAATGAAAAGCACAATTAACAGTAGGATAATCTTGAGCGCCAGATAATGGTTGCCACTGACCGTATCTATGTTCTTGCCTTATGAGGTCACAAGCCTCAATGGGTTGACGAGATTATGTGAGAGGTCCAGCTCCTAAAGTGTGCTTCTGCAGCAAACCAATGGTCACTTACTGAAGTATGAGGCAGCAATCCAGACCAGAAAATTATCTGGTGGTGCTTCCCCAACACTAACTAACCGCCACAATAGGCATTCAGACAGAGTGTGCGAGATTGTTCTTCTGCTGAAAATCCCTCCAACTCCCCCTTCTAGATACATGAACGGTGATGGAGTGTCTGGGGTGGAGAGCAATACAGAGGCGGCAATGAAACACCCTTTCGGTTCAGAGGCCAGGGAGAGTCCAGTTCTCTACAATCCCTCACTTTTTATCTGAAACAGGCCGGTGTGGGTGCAGGTGTGTGTTAGCCCAGCACAACAACGGCAGATTCAACTAATTAACCGCTAATGGTCTTCAATCGAGACCTCGATGAGTAGAATTAGGTGTTGGGCTAAAATGAAAACCTGCGTCCACGCGGGCCCTTTTCGGATGGGATTGGACAGCGCCGCTGTTATGGAGGAGGTGAGGGAGGAGGCAGGGAGGCGTACCTGCAGCTCAAACTCCTCCCCGGAGAAAGAGGGACACAGCTTGTCAGCCATCAGCTTCTGCAGGAGGCCAACGGTCATGCAGGAGGAGACCACGTGCACCGCCCGCCCGCCCGCAGAGCGAAGGCCCTTGGCACTGTAGCACGGCTGGCCTGAGTTCCCCCTGTAGCCCAGTACGTACCTGCGGAGGCGGGGAGCGGAGCTCAAGGTTAGCCTGTGCATGCACATGCACACGGTCTACACAAAACCTCAGTCAGCGTACTGCTCACATTCAATATGAGGGGAATCAATTTATAAAATCAGAAATAAACCATTCCTGCACCATTCTGGTGCATTCGTCCCGCGCTGTGCCCACTTCACAGGAGCAATTCAGGTTAAGAGAGCCTGCATCAGTTCCACCTAGGATCTGAGCCCACAATTCTACACAAAAGCTGAATGTCCAGGGTTCACACCAGCACCCTTCTGAAGCATGGCTACCTGACCACAGGCCCGCTGACACAAAGATAACCAAAATCCTTTATTTCCTGAACACGTCTGTCTTTTATCCAGCTATGAACTGCAGCATTGGCAAAATACTTTCTACCTGGAACCTCATACTGCTGATCAAATTTCGCAGGCCATAGACTTGCGTGGTGGTTTCTTCACGGTGACAAATGGTAGCAATCCCTCAGCCAAACGGAGAACCTGTCAGCATTTTCCACCTCACAACTGCATTTCAAACTTTTAGCAATGGCCTCTAAAAAGCTCATCTGTCTCCAGGCTGACATGGAAGCGGCTGTTTCCGTGGATACAGTTCCACTTGCAGTGAATGGCATCAGGTGGGAGAATGCACCCGGCCGGCTGTGTTTTAACTGCCAGCTTAATGGGCCCAACTGCCCAATTTTACTGGAACTTTTTTGGAGCAGAGCTGACAAATAAGCTTGTGTACATCTGCAAGCTCCCCTTTGTCATTTGGTTTGAAATCAAAACGAGTCCAAATCAGAGATGCTTTGACACTAGATCCAGCTTCAGTTTCTTTTTTTTGCAACCTTTCCAACAAGGTGATGGATGCGTGGTTGAGTGCTAGAAGAAACGAGGGAGGTTATCTAAATGAGTCATCTGGTTACGGTGTGGATTTTTTTGGGGAAAAGCAAGCCTACAACTGATTAGAAGTGTTTACGAGCTAGAGAGATGAGTGTCAGATAAATGTAGTTAACAATGCAAAATTGTTGTATCATTGATTTGATTAAAATGCACATAAATAGGCTACCCTATTTGGGTGTTGGAGATTTTACATACTAAATTAATAATTAAACAAAACCAAATAAATTGTAATGAAATTAAGACCACACTAGAAAACAATACCCTAAATGTATTTCATTAAGCCTTGAGGGTAAGAGGAAATCATGGCAGCCTAACTGGCAGGCTTTGTAGCCTGTCTGCAGCTTTTGCACAGGAAGGAAATATCAATAGTGAACATGTAAAAGAATTTTTGACCGACATTGTATTTGTAAATGATATCCAACATGAAGAAATTGCCACAGAGTGGCCACTGCTACTGTGTTCAATTTCAATGGTTGGCTGCTGCTGACCTTGAGAGGCAGCTCTACTGTAACTTATCAATTTCCCAGAGACTCGATGCTGCCAGCGCCTGTGCTCTGCTGCCCCCTGGAGGCACCCCACCTGAGCAGCGGGTTCTCGATGATCCTCAGTTTGCGCTTGAGAGCCTCCATCTGCTCACACATCTTCAGCCCCTCCACCATGGACACGTTGTTCAGCTCCGACTCGGAGTCGCTGCTGATGCCGTTGCGCAGGCTGGAGAACTCCTGGAACTTCTGCGAGCAGCGGTCCAGCAGGGCGTGGTACTCGGCCACAAGCCCTGCTGGAACCCTGTCCTCCAGGATGTCATAGTGCCTGAGAGAGGGAGAGAGACATCGTGGTAATCAGTGCAGGGAAAATCATCTTATTCTAGGGATGTTCACGTACATGGGCATAGGCTAAACTACTGACTTCTTCCTCTATTAGATTAAGTGACAGAAATAGAGGACAGAAGGCTACAAGTAGTGTCATCTTCCACATCCACAAGAAACGTGTACAATGACACGCTCTATCGCTTTTCTCAAGCTGTACTGTGCGGTAAACAGCACTTTGCTTTAACCACCAGATTTTTCCCCCACACTGTCAACAGGTACTGAAGAACACTAGACTTCTGCAGAAATCTGGGCTGGTGTCTCTCTATGGTGAGAGCAGGATACTATTATTAGTTCATCTGCTATGTAAACATAGTTGCCAAAGAAAGAACAGGAATTGGTCATATCAAGGTATGTACCAATTTATACTGTAAATTGAGCAATAAATTAAATGGTGTAACAAGTTGGAATGGTTGTTACACCTCGAGAAATGGCATTTACTAACATTTGCCCTCTGGCTACTTCAAAATGAGGCTCCCGGGCTTTGGACATAGAGCCATGAACATACACTAGCATTATGAAACCAGCCACTTTAGACACTACAAATTCTCAACTACAACGCAATCTCACACGTTTCTTGTCTTCCGTCCAGTAAAATAACAAGCAGTAAAATACAAGTTACTACAGCACTAAAGCAGTAACAGGGCAACAAAAATTTTCACATACTGCCATCTAGTGGATCAGAGTGGAACCACACTTTTGGCATGGCTGTGGTACAAGGAATGAGGTTCATGTGACCCAGATGCATTAATCAACCCTCCCGCCTATTTTCACACTCACAGCCTGAGGCGAGGCTCCACGCATCTGACAAAGTAGTCAAAGTCATCGTCCTCGTCTTCTTCGTCCCACTTCCTCCAGATGTGCCTGCAGAAAAACCTTGGGGACAGAGAATAACCGATAATCACGTTCCTGAACCCGTTCATCTGGAATCTTGCTCAAGGATCCCGCCGTAGTCAGAGGCCCCACCCAGAGCTTGAACCCACTATCCACTTTGGGTATTTGGGTCACATAATGGCAGATGTTAGACTAGCATCACATGGCTATTTGTTTAAATTGCCCCAAGCAAATAAAACAAAGGTCTCATTTATTGTGTTCTGAAAAAAAGCAGCGATCCAAAAACTACTTGCAATGAGAATGGCACAGAGGATTCACAAATGCAAAAGCTCCTCTTTCTCAGATCAGAATGCTCATTCAGACCAGTCCCCCCTTAAAATGGATTTTAAGCCCTTCTTCACTAGAGGCAAGCACGTACTCTACTCATGCTATGTACTGATCGTGGGTTTGATTTCAGAGCTATTTATCCCGGAAAATCCAAAACCTCAAAACGACTGACCCTTAGTGAGACTCAGAGCCACGTTCTCTAAAATCAGCAGACCCAGCAAAAACATAGCAAGGTCAAAATAGTTTACACTTCCTTTCTCCCTGTTCCATTAACTTTGGTATCAGAGTGTGTCTCTAGGTATCACTGTTAGAGGTTTGTCCCTTTTTGAAGTTTCCCTGGCAAGGTACATCATTTCAGTCTGCAGGTCCCTATCAAAGAGCACTGACTGTCCTCCAGTTTTGTCAGCTGGCCTGAGGTGTAGTGGTACACTCCCTTTCATCTGGACTCATTTCTCTACTTTGAGGGTTTTGAGGGCCAATCCACAAGACCAAATTGCCTGTTCCAACAGTAGTGCTTTTAAAGGTACTCTCCTGCATTTTGACTTTTTTTTTTCCCCAAAATAATTTTAGTTACTTTTTTTTGCATGAGGGTTTCTTTTAGACTTTCCTGCATTTTGCCATCACAAACAAGAAGTCTGCCATTTACAAGATGGGTATGCATTTCACAGCTGTCAGATTATTTTACCGTAAGTGCTCCACAGCCAGTGCAGTTTGATCAAAGTCCCCAGTGTCGTCATAGACCACGTGGAGCTCCTGCAGGGGAACTTTGTGCTGGGTGGCCTCCAGGAGGTCCTTCATGGAATCCTCAGTCAGCTCACAGCCCTTCCTCTCACACTGCAGAGGAAGCACCAGCTCCACCTTGGCCTTCAGTTCTTTGTAGTCCACGTCCACCACCTGCATAGATTTGAATATCTGTGTGTGTGTGCCAGTGCTGAGGAAGACACTTCCTGCACAGCTTAACCCGTTTTACATTATAGGACAAATGCAAAATGCAGATTTCACATTGATGGATGTAAAGGATCAGACTTCAACTTATGAAGAAAAGATAAAAGACATTTAATTTGTAAAACAAAATATTTCATCTTGTATACTTCATTATAAGGCCAATCACGGGTCCTGAGAGCTGCAGAACTCTGGTTGTGAGCTTGGCTGCTAAAATAATTATTCATTAATAAATAATAAATATGATTACAACTGAGCTACTTTTTTGAGCATTACATTTTTACTTAAATTACAAGCATCAGCGGCACATCAAATTTGGCCTATGATTGTTGCATCATCTACCAGCCAAATTAGCTCATCAGGCAAAACCAATGAGTCTTATTGGCGGACACCAATAATTCTAATATTATTGTACATGCCTAGTTGACACCCTCTTATTTTCCAAGTGGGCATTAACCAGTGAGTGGCACTGTATAGTGCCCTAACCGCTACACCCCCACTCATAATTCTGCTTGTATCAGCAGTAATATGTCATCTTGATTACACCCAGCATACTTTCCTGGTTTGAATTCACCCGGCACACACAGAGGCTTACCTCCACCAGCACGTCAAAAACATCGGTGCACCACAGTGCCCGCCAATCACCAGGCTCCACGACCTTCTCCAGATAGTCGGCTGTAAAGGCCCACACTTCAGATGTCTTGCAGTCACCTATCGGATGGCACACAAATACTCGCTATTTAACAAATACTACCAGCACACCGATTCATTTTATAAGCAGAACAACAATTTTCTGTGGTCTTCCCATAAACATTTCACTTAGCAGAAACCTTCCTCGTAAATCTCTTGGCTTCCTCTTTAGAGTTTGATGGCCTTTGAAATGGTTGGCACTTCAGTTTGCAAGTTGAAAATTGCCAGGGCATTTCACACATTTTCACAAGAGAACAGAGCTCACCCCCTCCCATGACCCACAGCTGTATTCTCGACTCTGATAGAACAGGTAGCTACCTAACATGTAATCCTGGTAGGCCTTAAATCGCTCATAGTACAGCAGCTGATTGGTCTGGAAAGTGTCCGGAAGGGCCACATCACCAACGCGTTCTGCCCTCTGCAGAAGAGTGCCAGGTTTGTCACCAGTCAAGTAATCTGTTCCACTGTCATTGATGTCATCGTCTTCATTCTGAAATAGACCTTAGGGACAAACATGGGTATCAAGTTAATTCCCAGTAAATGTTACTGGTACAGTAGATTATAATTCTTCTTTTTTCTCCCCATAAAATACGATGTTTCATACAATTCCGAAAGCAGAAATTAAAATATTATGGAGCCAGGCAGGCAGCCAAAGCGTTAAACGCTGTACCAGAAAAAGCAACAAGATTCATTTAGCAATCTTAGCTGATGTAGCTAATTAGCAGTCTAGCTTGAGTTCACATCAAGTGAAGCATATGGAAAATGTATGCAGAAAAAAAATGTGTATTTGTAGCAGTGTGTTTGTCCAAGTGAGGTTCCTTAACGTCATTCAACAGTTTGGCAAAGCACATGAATTGTCCGTATTCATTTTCAAATCGCGCGCACACACACACAGTTAATTCATGAATATTCCATGACCTCAGTATTGAGTTAAACACCAAACCGAACTCACTCAAATGCACGTTTTTTCATGTCGTAATTTAAACAAGGTTTTTTAATACGGATATTCAAATTGTGTATGCGAACTCAACTGCAAACTGGTTAGTTTGGTACATTGGCTAGCTAAATTTCACTGACCGTTCTTGTTCCTACTGGGTTTGACAGATCGTTTACTAAACGCCCAAGAAACAACGAATGACCGTAGCGTTCACCAGATTGGCTAGCCAGCTGACATAACTAACGTTCGCATTTTAAAGACATGCCTAACTTTGCCCTAGCTCTGATAAGTGACACACGTTTCTGCATTCAGTCCACTACGGTAACGTTAGAAATGTAGCTGAAACTATTATAGCTGGTGCCAACTTGCCATCGTTGGCAACAGCCCTTGAGTTAGCCAAGCCAGCCAACGTTATACTTATAGAACTGTTGGCTGGTTAGCTAGTAACAGGCGCTAGCTAGCTATCTTTATTACAAAGCGTTCGTGTAGTATCGTTTGGCATTATTGCCAACTTAATCACCTAGCTAGTTGGCTAATTTGGCTTAACGTTACCTTGCGTCACTTGAAGAATATCACGTCGTATTTCATGCATCCCGACTGTTTCCATTTCAGTTACGGACTCCAAATCAACTTTTCTCGGTGAAATCTCCACCCTTCCTTCGATGTTGACATTTTCAGTCTCCTGCTCATTCGAATTCAGTTGTTCGGTAATTGAACAAACAATTTCGTCTGCCATTATATTATTTTATGTTAAAGACGTTTAGCATACACTGTTACTTAATTTAACTTATCCAGTCAGTTTTAAAATGAGATAATTAAAAGTTATCCGATTGTGTGAGGGCGGATTGCTACAGAACACATCCAGCTATTCAGAGCGCTTATACTGATTCTCCTATTTGTAATTTCAAAATTTCCCCGGTCTTATGCCTGCGTCATCAAATTCTGACCTATAGGGAAACAGAAACTTCGTTGCGGGGCGGTTACGAAAAAACACTTCCGGTAACATAATGTGTCTCCATTACGGCTCCGAATGGCTCTGCCCAGCCCAGTACTGCTACTGTATGAATTTAATACTCGTGTTTGTAGTTGTGACTGAAATGGAATTATAAATTATGAACATGATTATAGATAGATAGATATTCCCTCTTCTGTTTTTCCTTACATATAACAAGCATCATGGTCATCAAATGTGTGCTTTCGACCACAATTTTCAACCCTATTCACTGATTTCTTTCCCTCTTACAAAGTCACTTAGATCTTTTCCTCTTGCCATCTTGATTCAAAATTGAGGTAAACTAGGCCTGCTCAGCATTTTTATACATTCCACAGAGCATGATAGGATGCAAATTGCTTAATTGTATCATACAGTACACCTGCATGGAAGCATCTGCATTTGATATGTTTTTCTACTCATTTATTCTGGTTTGTCCTTGAACTTCTACATGTAAACAAATAATTAAATTTAAATTATAAAATATAAATGCACCCCTTATAAAATACAAAAAGAAAAAAGTTTTCTTTAAGGACAAGCTAAAAATATTTATTCTTCTTGGTTTATATTATTATAAATATAAATAATCACTCCTATCAGGTACCAGGAAAAGCCTTGTAGTATGATATTTCCACCTTGCCATGGGATTGGTTTTGCAATTAGGTAATGGCAATGCATTGCAAAGAAGAAGATCAGGTTTTGATACCATTGTCCATAAGTTCATACTTGAAAATTGCAATTAAGCTTCTCATTGTTATATGATCTCTGAGGGAGTTGACCTTTTATATAAATTTCTGTTGTAGAACAGTTACACCATACCCACACAGCAGACCTCAACAAGTGGAGGCTGAAAGCTGGAATCATTATTATCAAGAGAGACCTCTTATTGGAAGGAGTACCCTGAGAGTCATTTATTACATCATCACACCCAGGGCTTTTCAGACTTTTCAGACTAATTAGACTAATCTGACAGAGTATCTGGTACCACTGGACTCAGAGATATTACAGTAGTTTAATAATCTCCCTCAGAAATTACTTCTGCAAGGGAGGGGTTCCTGCAGGTTATTTCTTTGCCCATGGAATGCTGTGATATGTCTGTCTGCTTTTCTAAATCCCTCTGCTGGCTGTGAAGGAAAAATCTATAGAAGACACATCATATGGAATGGTTTCTGTTGTAAACAGGAAAAGCATAAAACACCCAGGGGAAAGTGCTGTCAGAGCCAGATGTATCAGAGGGGAAGAAATAATCCAATCCAGGAAAACTCGTCATAAATTGAATTAGATAAATAACCAAAATAATAATAATAATGTAGATTTAGTTTTAGTTTGGTACTCAGTGATAAACTTGTATGATCATACTGTACCTAAGTGAGCCATTTTGATCTGTCTAACAGCCAGCAGGTGACAGTAAAGAGGCATAAATTCCAGTTTCAAGACATTGTTGTACATGTGAAAAATCTTAGTAAAACAGCTACCACATGTCATGCCAAGACCCAGTTCCCCATGATTGCCCACACAGATGTCTTGAAAGAAATATAAGACTTTGTCTGATTCGGTGCCAAGGAGCTCTGTCAGGGTTAAAGTGTCACTGTTTCAAGATGTGCTCCTGCTGACATCATCATCTCTAGCACCTGCCACCTTTTTAGTCACTCTTCAGCTCTCAACACCCATCCTCCTCCTTCCACTTAAACTGTGCAATATGTCAAGAACTACAGAAACCACTGTACAATTTGTTCGTATTTGCTTAAAAATATGTAAGAAAAAATGTTTTGTTTCTCAGGATAGCAGTATAGAAATGGCATTGTTGCAAAAGTTACACAGAATGATTTTTATTACTGTTTTAACATTAAATCAACACTGTTGGTTTAATATTAATAGGGGCCTATACAATGGTGGGCTGTTTTACTTTACCAGTAATGGCTAGGGGGTAGTGGTAGAGTGATGGTTAGGGGAATAGGTGGAATGTTTTAGCTGACCAGTAATGGTTGATTAAGGGGTAAGAATTAAGAGCATAATAAATGATCAGCAATGAATAGGGAGTAGGGCTATAGTATTTTTAAACTGATGGAGTGAAGTGTTTTAGATGACTAGTAATGGTTAGAGGAATGTTGGTTGTTTTATACTGTTGCAAAAACATTGTTTACTGTAGATACACTTATTTGGAATTTTCCACCCATGATGGCCTGCTTTATTGGCGTTTCACTCTCCTTTGGTCCTTACGTTGAGAGACAACAACAGCCTCCAAATGCAAATTATAGAAATGACATAAAAAGCTTTCTTGTGCATAGACTAATGATGTAACAACACACAGCTAGCCAAGAAACAGTTGAGCAGTTGTCCCATTACATTTGGTCCCTCAAAATGGGGGGAATATGTACAAAAAGGGTATACATGATTCGCCTGATACAGAGGTAAATACCCTTAATTTAAAGCTGATGGTCTGCACTTTAACCTTATATCGTTTAATTTTCAAATTCAATGTCCTGGAGTAGAGAGCCAAAACAAATGTTGTGTCACTGTTCAAATACTTATGGACGCCACTGTAAAAAAACAGCGTATTATGTTATTGATTGGAAGAACATGCATATTTAGATTACACTTTGACCAATTTCAACAAAAGCCTTATATACAAATCTAGTGACCATAATTTAACTTTAATGTAAGTATTGTCTTTGCTCTTGATTTATATAGGTTACAAAGGCCAGTACTCAAACACAAAATGCTGCGCAGAATAAACATTTCAATGTGTTTCATAAGAAGCAGTTTGTACCAGGATCTCATGTGATTAGGGGGTTTCAATGAATAGATGGGAGCTTTTGGTCTTTTGGCTACTTCGGCTGTGAAAGGGATTTTGACCATGCATTGATTTTTAATTTTGTAATTATTTTTTTTATATACATAGCAGCTTTTGGGAATTTTAACACATGTAAGATATCACATGCAAGTATGAGAACCAGACAAAGTATTTCAAATGTTCAGCATTTCATTGGGTAGTCATAGCAACCACTATGTTGAAAGTGACCCTGTCTTTTAAGTGGTTATACAGATCACTATGCACATTCTATTTAATGACATCTGTCATTTATTGAGCTTTAGAGAACAAGATGTCAGCCTATATCAGACATTAGTATAGAAGAAAAAATAAGTAAGAAAATAAGTGGCAATATATACTGACAGAAGATCAAGTAAAGTACAATTAGATGTCTTGACATTTGTAACCCTGATTTTAATTTTAACAGTGGCATTTAAAAAATATTTTATATAAATTATTGTATTAGGACATCTTTTATTGAAAATGCAATTATAAATAGCCACAATTTTATATAATTTGCAGTGGTAATTTTAGTGGAATTCTCTATATCAAATTCCATAAAATTCTATAAATGTCACTCTGGGCACACAACTTGCTACCTAGCCATTCAGCTTCATAGCCCAGTCAGCCTGGCCCAATAAGCTATTAATTTCCTCATTCCAAAACCCAAGCATAACTGTCTCTTTTCCCATTACTGTTTGTGTCTAGATGTTGTTGTTCCACTGTCCATCAGCTGAATGTTCACGTACATGAACTGGGCATGTTCTATCAGATTACAGTGTAACATGCCAAGAAAAGGTTTATTTCTTTCCACAGATGCAATACTATAGAGCCTCAAGATTGCAAAAGAGATTGAATGATAGGAGACCTTACAGATAAATTATGTGGACAGGTGTCAGTTGGATTACCAGGGAAACATTCAGCCAAAGATGGAATGGGTGAACCCCTGATGACTAGAGGTAATCAGATTTAAATGAGGACGCATCACATTAGATAGGGAAATAGAGAATTCCATATATGCCATAGATCTAGATGCCTAAAGATATATTAGCCTTGTAGAATCCACATTATTAGAGTGGAATAATTGTCAGATTTGGATTTTGATTATGAATCAAAATCATAGGCACATGAAAACTCTGGAGGGCTATCAGCTTATTTGATGAAAATTAATATTTCTTAGTAGTGTAGACCAATGAGCCACTTTGCCACAAAAAAAGCATTTTGTTGACAGCTTAATAACCTATTGCTCAAATAGCATGTCAAATTACTCAAATGGCTTGTCATTTGTCTATGGATATACCTTACCTTTCCACATAATTTGAATAAGATATACATATAAACATAATTTAGTAGTCTATGTAGTCTTCTTTTATCCGAAGTGTTATATAATGAAATGACAGTCATTTGATGTACCTATAAATTCATAAATTCAATGCATCACGTCAACATACAACCTGCTGGAGAATGCAAATGGATTTTTTCTGGGGTGATTGATGTCCAGCCCTATACCTATTGGGATTAACAGCACAGTAAAAACTGCTTTCCTGCTAATTGTGTAAAACACTGGAGCAGGATAAGTTGCTTAATTGCTTTCTTGTTCTTGAATAAAACAGCTGCTGCTTCCAGACTTCATGATTAAAATGAGTTTGATAATATGAATGTCATATTTTATATAATTACAATACATTATTAATCTCTTGGCCTCAGTTTGTATCACAGGATGCTCTTCACACCCCCTGTCCAAAACAATGAACATGTGCAGTGACACAGAGGTGCAGCACAATGACGTGTTCATTACATTCAAATACAGAAGAAACAAAAGAGAAGAGAAAGAGGGGAAAGGGATGAAAAAATAAAAAAGAAGAAACTCACCCCAGCAGTGAATATTAAGCTCTGCTGGTATGTCCACATCATATAGGGCTGCAATGTCTTTCCTGATTGCTCATAGCCAGAAAAATTTATTGGAGATGCCTGGTGGCAAATAACTGAATAAAAGTTGCGCAGCTGTGGTGCTGTTCGTGCTGATGTCCCTGCAGTTGTAGTCGCTGTCCAGGGTGCTGATGGCCTTGTACAGCAGGAAGGTGGCAGGGTAGAAAGAGTGAACCCAGAGTGAACAACTCCGGTCCTGAAGTACTGGTCTGTGTGCTGGTTTTTGTTCCAACCAGTTACCTTGGTTTTAGTTCTCTGACAGCTATATAAACTACACTGGTTCACTACTGTACTTGAGCAAAGTAAAAACTTTAGGTTATGATTGCAGTCTGTGGCTGTAGTTGGTGCTCATACAAATGTCAGATTACAATATGATTGAGCTAATTAAATAATTAAGACTAGAAGCTGGCACAAAACCTTGAAACAGATCAGCCCTTGTTGTGCACCTCTACAACTACAGGGGTGAACAAGAAGGGCCAATTCATTCCACAGTTTTGTGCCAACTTCTGCTCAAAATTATTTAATTACCTCAATCATATCTTGATTTTACATTTAAGTAGGCACCAGCTACAGCTGGAGTCTGCAAACATATCCTAAAGGTTTAACTGTGCTTAAGTACACAAGTGTACCAGTGTAGTTTATAAAGCAGTCAAAAAACAAAAACTATAGTAATTGATTGGAACAATAACCAACACGAAGCCCGGTCTTCCAGGAGTTTTGCTGTCCCTGCGCTACTATATGTACACAAATTGCCAGCAAGAATTACATTGAGAAACAGCGAGCCTATTTTGAGAATTACATGGAATTACATGGAACACCTGAGATAGATTGGAGATCAGTCCAGGGTGTATTCCTTCGTTTCGCCCAATGCATGCTGGGATAGACTTCAGCACCCCGCAACCTTGCCCATGCAGCAGGTATAGATAATGAATGGGTAGACGGATGGAATTACATGGAACACATTATATTCTGCTTTGGACAAGCCATTGCAACTTTCTGATTTGTGTGGTTTGAGTTGGTTCTCACAATATTGTATGATATGATGCTTTGCAACATAAAGAAACATAAAATATTACTGAAAGTAATTATTTTTAAATTATGTGATATTTGACAAGAATCGCCGCAAGATCCCAGTTCATTCTGATGAGAATGAATGAAAAACACTTATTGATAGCGTATTATCATTTTAAAACTGCTGCAGTGGCTCTGCCTCCAGAGAAGAATGGTGTATAATTTATAAATATACACAAAACGTGGCCTTCATTATGCTGCTATTCAGTGGCACTATAGTGGACAGGTAACATTTTAAAGCAGGCTCCAGCAGATCCAGGCTCCATAGATGCATTTGAGGTTGTTCATTCCTGGTCATTGATAAAACTGAGCAGGTGTGATGAGAGAGTGCATAGGAAGAGGCTGAAAATTATTTGAGACTCCCAGCAAACTAGTTCACCCTCCGCACACCTAACCAGATGGTTCTTTAGCTAACTAAAACATGAACAAAAAAAACAAAAAAAAAACTGAAAAGTGTTCAAACACAAAAGTGGACTATGTATGTACAGAGACTATAAACTTATACTCAAAACGTCATAGTCAACTCAAAAACGCGTATCATGATCAACTGGAATATGCTATAATACTATACATAATAACTAAGCAACAAAAATATGAACAAAAAGGTTATTTATAGCAGTACTATAATATGATTCAGCATTGATTTTTAAGGCATTGATAATATTTTAACAAAAGTCTCTGCTGTATTTAATTACAACTTGGAGCATTTTAAGAGCTTAATTTCAGATGATTCACCTAAGTACACCAACTACAACTTAACTACTTAAAAATTTTAATTAAATATAACACTCTGATGTAAATAGTTGACTGCTTTGTTTGGCTAATTAATTATGTCTTGCAAATATTGTGATTCTAGATTCTGACGCACTGGATAGACAAAAGATAAACATGCGCAAATGACGAAATAAACATAAATTACCCCCATGGGGTTAAATAACAGTCATGTACAGCATCTATTCATATATGCGGCATATTTTGTATTAGCTAAACCATTCCTAGGCAACCACAGGAAACCCACAAAAATGTCTAAAAATATTGTATGAACCAATGTAATGCTCACGACCATTTCAGCTCAATCCATAGCAAAGCAAGCTACTTAGGCGCAGCGCACACTCAATCGACCTCACAGCCTCACAAACGACCAATAAACAAACATCCAGTGTTCTCCAATCTGTTTAACAATTTACCGTGCGTCTCCCGTGCGATTTTGTCTTGGTGATAATCCAGAATTCTGACAGACTTCCGGAAATCATATTTTAACGCAACTGGTACCGTCAAGCGATAGTTTATTTATGAGTGAGACAATGATATTTCTGGAACATTCAAAGACATGATTTCCCCGGCGCATCGTTGAGTCACCGCACCTCCACAACTGTTTTTTTTTTTTTTTTCGACAAACAGGGAATGGACCGTCTGTTTTAGAATGAACCAATCCACGTTTACTCCAGGGAATATTTCGGCGTTCGACATGGAAAACCAACGTGCTCAGTATGGTCATTTCTCCTTGTTAACTTCAGTTTTTTTGACCCTGCTTATGACACTCCTAGTTTTTGCCACCGTGCTCGGAAATGCACTTGTTATTTTGGCGTTCGTTGTGGAGAAAAGTTTGCGCACTCAAGGCAACATCTTCTTTTTAAATTTAGCCATAGCTGACTTTCTAGTGGGTAAGTACCGTCAAGTTTAAGCTACTATACATTTTAACTGACTTTACCTTTTATTTTGTAAATGTATCCAACTTGCGCACTAAACGAAGTAATGTCGTCGGAAAGTCGTGCTGTTTTACAATTACTGTTTTTCCCCCCTTATTTTTCTTCTTTAGGGGGCTTTTGCATCCCCATATATATCCCTTATGTGCTAACGGGAGAGTGGAGACTTGGAAGAGGTCTTTGCAAGCTGTGGCTCGTCATTGATTACCTTCTCTGCACGGCGTCTGTGTTCAACATTGTGCTCATCAGCTTCGACAGGTTCCAGTCTGTTACGAGAGCAGTAAGAGGGGAAAAAAAAAAATTAACCTATGATTGAATGAAGGCTGACATTTTCCAACAGAACGAATTTTATGTTAGCTTCCTATTACTGTTAATAATAATAATAATAATGATGATGATGATGATGATGATGATAATAATAATAACAATAGGTCACAATGAACAATGCTGTTACCTAATAAACATATTGTTAAAAAAGGCTAAGGAATATAACAGGTACTATTGGAAATTTCCAGTTTACAACAATGAAATTGCTATTCTTTCGGTTTGTATTAGATGAGTGACAGGTGCCAGCAAGCTGTTACTCGGGAGGCGTTGCTGAAAATGGCATGTGTGTGGCTGGCTGCGTTTCTACTGTATGGGCCTGCCATCATTAGCTGGGAGCATGTTGCTGGTGGGAGCGTGGTCCCAGACAGAGCGTGCTACGCCGAGTTCTACTACAACTGGTACTTCCTGATGACGGCCTCCACAGTGGAGTTTTTCACCCCCTTTATCAGCGTCACCTACTTCAACGTCAGCATCTATATCAACATTAGGAGGCGCAACCTGATGAGGGAAGGCAACCCTGACGGTGAAGGACACAGGGAGAGCGGGATAGAACTGCAAGGCATGGTTCGGGAAGAGAAGCAGAAAGTGTTCTTCGTCAGCCCAACAGCACCAGGGAGGAGAGTTGGGGAGGCCAGAAGCTCCAGTCTCCCATGCACAGATGTGACGGCAGGACCTAGTGGGAGGAATACCAGGGATGGCGGGATGCTAGATCTGCCACCCCTCCAGCTGGAGGACCTGGTTCAGAGGCAGGTCGACCGGCGCTACAGAACCACAGAGCAGGGTCACGGCAGGTCTAACATGGTGGATGCCAGCATGGCCACCTGCTTCCGCCTCTCCAGGGACAAGAAGGTGGCTAAGTGCCTGGCGGTGATCGTATGTGTGTTTGGGCTGTGCTGGGCACCCTACACCCTACTGATGATCATCAGGGCAGCATGCCATGGTCAGTGTGTCCAGCACTATATGTATGAGATCTCCTTCTGGCTGCTGTGGATCAATTCCTCCATTAACCCAGTACTCTACCCTCTCTGTCATACCAGCTTTAAGAGGGCCTTCATTAAACTGCTGTGCCCTTCTAAGATCAAGGTACAGCCCCAACACATGGAACACAAGTGCTGAAGCGCATTCTGAAGGGCATTTACTGCATATCCGCAGTCATTTATCGATTACGCATTGAACGAATGCTGATAGGAATGACATCTTTCTCACTTCTCTCACTTGCTAGAGGGAATGTGTTCTTGAAATTGTGTGGAAAGAAGAAACGAGACTCATAGCGCTTGAACTGGCAAATACCACCCTGAGCAGTGTCGTGAAGTGAGAACAATACAAACTGCTGCGCTTCCATTTGTGAGAACATTCTGTGGGAGAATGTGTTCAAGTGCAGGTGGGAAGATTTTTAATTATTTGGAGATTAATTGTTAAGAACTAGCCTAATTGTGTCCCCCTGTCACCTCCGTTAGATGTTCTGCTTGGTTTTGTGCCTCTACCCAGTGAGCAGTTTATAGATAACTATGTATTAAAATTTTGTATTATGTTTTCAATGGTCCTGTACCCAAGTCTCTTGACAGTGGTGTGTAGTTGGAATCTTGTCATGGTCAAGTAAGCCATTTATGTAATAAACCTTTTCAAGAACAAATAAAGCCAGACTTCCTCTCTGAACTCACCTGCTTCTAATGCAATGAGTTGCCTTTGATCCACACCTGAACAAAAAGACCCTAAATTAATTGGAACCAGTGCTTTGTGACTCTTTAAAATGAAGCTTTGACTTGATAAAATTTAATCTTGGAAAGTAGCATGCTGAAAATTGCATTCCAGAGCGGAGCCATATCCTGCAGTCTGGTATCAAATTCTAATAACACTAAAGCTATTTGCTGTGGTTGCCAGCTCTGAAACATGAAAAATAACTGGCAGCAGTGTCAAGGAGTAGAACGTGCTCATTTGAAATAGTTAAATTATGTTCAAAGTATGGCTCAGGTTAAAACTATGATTGGGCAACCCAAACTGAGAAGAAAAAAAACAATTGCTCACCCTGTTTTGTCCTTTTAGAAGCTGGTTTGGCTAACAGCCACTGCCAAATGACTAAATCGTAAATTGTACTAAATGGGTTTTTAAAAATATGAACAGTCCAAAAGCAGAATGGGTGTTAACCAATGCAGGAATTAAATTCAAATGAAGAATTATAAGGAATGGTACTTGAAAGCTGAAGTGCTCAAGCAGGAGCTCAATTACTGAAAAGTGGCTGCTACTCAAAATATGCTAATTTATTGTAAGCAGCACACAAAGCACGTAGGTGAAACATTAATGGGTACATTTGCTGCTCTTTCTAAAACAGTAACTTGCACAAGCTTGCATATTTGAGAAAGCTACTTTTCAGAGACTCTCTGGGAAAAGATTTTTTTTTTTTTTTTTTTTTTTTTTTTAATTCACCAGCAACCCACTCATGCAACCTCTGCCATCCATTCTGAAGACCACAGACAAGCACGTGCTCTATTCTGAAACATGCAATGCCAAATGCTGCTCATCACACTGCAGTCTATGGGTAGGGCTTTGACAGACATGAGTCAGAGGAAGTGACTTCAGTGACCGTCATGAATTCATGTGCCAGTGCAAACTGTTCTACGCTTATTTACATTATAATCGTGTCTAATATGAATAAAAAATATGTAAAAATGTTAATCGGAAACCCCTTTCAGATCATACATTCCTTACTATTCACATACGGATATCAGCATCAGGGCTTCCTACATTCTTGTTAAATTAAATATTTTTCTTTCTTTGCCAAAAAAAAGTTTTTTGTTTTTGGCAGGGTAAGAATGAAAACATTTCCTGCTCCCCCTCAACACTAAAGGCTGCAAATTCTTTGGTAGAAGCTAAGAAGATAAGTTTTTTCATGGCTACAGAAGTTTTATCTTATGCATGATACGGTTCAGGATAAGGAGCATATCCAAGCATTTAAAACGCTGGTCCATGTGACTCAAACTAAACCCAAAATTAAACTGACCCACTACTGCCTACTTATTTTTTTATTTGTCGTACTATCACATTTGGATGTAACACAAAATAAAAGCCGTTCTTTTAAATACTCATGTTTAATGTAATATTTGAGATCTGAATCACCCCACTTTCCCTAATGGCCCAATGCCACAAATTAAAGAAATGAAGCACAAATATTGTAATATATACCATTACCACTTGGAAGGGTCAAGAAATTGATACAATTCAGTCCATTTCATCCCTCCCTAGCTATGGTGGTGTCCTGGCTGTACATACGTCCTTGTGTAAATGTTGCACATTTTTAGCTATGTGTAAAATAAAGAGACTGGGTGGTTTTCTGAAATAAAATTGTGAAAAATGCCTATTTTTAACAAGGATTCATCCACACGCAATACATAGCTATAATCGTGACAGAAAAACCACATTTGGGGAGCTAAATAAACATTACGGAGAAAGTATATATTTTTAAAATTTCATACGTTTTTTTTTCTTCATAAAGCACATGGCCAATTAAAACAAGTTTTGTTGATTTACAAGAGGGAACTTATCAGTTAAAATATTAAAAAAGTTAATTTCCCACACTGTAAAGGAACACTTATAGTTCACCTTAACTGCATGGGCTGTACAGAACACACTGATGTCAGCGTGGTAGAATTACTAAATAAACCAAATAGAAAAGATTGAGTCAACCATCTATGATGACAAAAAATCTGCAATAACAAAGAATTCAACATACAATGATTACATTTATATTTTCATTCAATATTAACACTTCATTTTGACATTTAATCTACTTGGCAGCATAAAGGAATTAATCTATGATTAATAGCAATCAATTATTTATTTGTGCAAATGATGTGATACGGATGATCTTTAATTGTTTTTTTTTTTTGTTTTTGTTTTTTTTTACTGGTTTACAGTTAGGTTACGCATAAAATATGTAAAGGAACAACCCCACCCCCACCCCCCAAAAAAAGAAAATTAGTTCCTCTTCTGATCAAGGTGGATATTTGTGAGATGGTAGAACTGTTGTTTAGTCTAGTTGTTTACCAATACCAAGATAATTACAAGGGACTGCAAATGGCTACTGTAAACAGCTGATCCAGTTACATATCTATACATACAGGCACACACATACACAGATGCATGCATCAGTGCATTCTTAATCATCGTTAGACAAAAAAAACGGTGCTTCCTCAATTTTAAACTGAAACCAGAACAACCACAAACACAGATGAGTGATGTTACCGTCCCTGTATTAATGATCGGTAATATTCTGCAGTTGACAAATGACAGACGTGTTTCTGCTGGTGCCACCTTGGGCATCAACAACACCGCAGTGTGGACTACACAGAAGCCAGAATGCAGAACATAAAAAAGGTTACTGGAATAAAGGGATGCCCCCAATGTACAGTCAGATGGAGACCACAGGCCCACATGTATACCACGTAACAGTTCAGGAATGATCGTGCAGAAGAATTTCTATGCGAAGGACAGTGTACGCACTGTATTCTGGGCACCTTGAAAAGGCACGCTCTATGAGAAAGAGAACCTAATGCAAGCATGGCGAGACTGTTGTTAAAAATGAGAAAGAATAAAGATGGAGGAGATGTGGGGCGGGTGAGGAGAGCTGGCGGTTACCGCCGGATGGAATCGCTAGCCGCGCGTCGCCAGGCCCCTAAAGGACCAGGCCCTCGTAGTTGGGGCCGTCGGCCTCGGGCGACTCCCTGCGCACGCGCAAGTGCTCCAGTGTGTTGTGGAAGTGTTTGTTGATCTGCTCCGTCTCCTCGCTCGCCTCCAAGTTCGGCAGATCTTCTCGGATCTTCTGGATCAGCTGGTTTAGCACTTGGACCGTCACCTGTGGCACAAACAAGCAAACACATAAGCTGACAACTAGCAAGTACATTGGCTAGGTTGTTAAGGGGCTAGGTCTGGGCTGAGTTACTACTGGGACAGAAGTAAAGTTGTCAAATGATATATATACTGTAAATATACATGGTTAGGTAGCTCTTTAATTCCATTACTTAGCATCAATGGCCTCCATTACTTGAAGTTTACAGACTGAAAGCAGGTTTCTAGAGGAAGTGGAGCTGGTGGGCCAATAGGGGGAAGCCTTCATACAAAATCAAGTGGAAAAAACCAATCGCTAGGTGCCATAGGATAATGTGGTGGAGGAGGCGCTTTCTTTCTGAAGAAGCTTAAACTTAACCCGTGACTTGTGAATATTACATCCGATGACAGCAAATGCAAAGTGTTGGTAGACCCCAGGTGTCTGAGAAAAATCCTCTGCCTTAATAAGGCCATCTATCTCTACTTTTAGTTTTACAGATAAATCACTTTCCACTACCAATCGTATGTGCGATGAACAGTCTTGCACCAAATGGCTGTTAAGATACAGGTGGGTATTACTTGCCACATTTAGCACCCCCTCCCCCGTCCCTAAAAAGCTCAGAGAGATCAATGGATGGGGCTCTAAAAAGCAAGTCATTACTGTAATTGCTATGATTATTATAACACTGACAATATCCGTTTTGGCTGAACATTTTTGTTGGAACGAAAAACTATAATTTTGACATCATAACATGTTCTTAAGTAGTAGCTAGCAAACACTAAAAGTTCAACAGATAATAACGACTGTCACATTCATTTAAAATGCACCCCACTGACAGGAAATGAGGAATAAATCCATGGTTGAAAAGAGGGATTTTTTTTGCACCGGCCTGTGTGTAATTATTACGGAAGCGATTCCCCCGTGAACCACATGCTCGTGCTTCAGAAACCCGAACCCTCTTTCATAGCGAGAGGCTTTTCTGGCGAGGTGTTTTCCCCAGATGTGCACCACCAGCTGTGTGCCCCTCGGGACCCGCGAGAGAGCGGTCTCATACCGCTTCGTTCTCCTTCTCGTAGAAATAGATGTATCGGTTCAGGATCTCGATGAAGAGCTGGACCTGCAGTGATGGATCCATGCACTGGTTGGCGATTTTCAGAGCTTTCTTTAGGCACTCCATCACTCTCTTCCCGTCACGTATCTGAGTGGTTCATTTAGAAAAAGCACACAGACAGCACTTACTCTCACCAGCATGGGTCTGAAGATGTACAAAACTGCCCAGTACCGTTTAAACAGGCCTGTCAAAACCACTGTAAGAAACTCTGTGTGGGTCACAACAAAGTCCATCCCTGACACACAAACACAAATACACACACACACACAAAAAAAAAACAGGTTCCGCGCAACTCCCCTCTCAGTCACAGGAATTGAAATTATGCATGCCCATTTCCCTTACACAGTTCCCCCAAAACTATTAATTTCCACAGCTGGTGTAGAGACAATGTAATATTAACCGGTATGTAATGTATCCAGCAGTGCATTTCTGCAAAAACACAGAACGCTTTATAGACGGACACGCATTCAATGGCACCGTCAACAAAAAGGAAATCATCATCACTTTCCCTTCAGAATGCATTCTGATCACTCCAGTGAAATGAACCACAAACTATAATTACTACAGAATAAACAGCCAGACTGTGACGCACGGTTTAATTGCCCGTCTGAACGAGCCGCGGTTACATTTAGGGTCCTATCGCACAATGAGAAACCTGGACGGTGATGCGTGCTATGACTCAAGCGGAGACAGATGCCTGCCTGCCTGCCTCCCACCTCCTCTCCGTTCTTGTCGGTGTTGTGGCCGGACCAGAAGAGGTGGGCGCAGATGCTGACGGCCCGGCACTGGTCCGGCTTCTTCAGCAGCTTGGAGGCGGCCAGCGCGCACTGCGTCCGCAGCGGCTCGTGGTTCTCCTCGCTGAAGCAGCGGGTCCTCTCGAACGTGCCGATGATCAGCGTGATGGCCGCCAGCTGGGCCTTGGAGTCGCTGATCTCGTCCTCGTACAGGGAGAAAGCCTGCGGGGGGGTGGGATGAGTCAGTGTCACACTGACTCTATTACACTTACGTCATCGGTCAAGCGCTTCCCGTGTGAGCCTGACAGCGATGTGACGGTACCTGAGACATAAACTCGTAGGCCACCGTCTCGTGGTTCTCGAAGCCAATCTCGCCGGCCGCCAGGGCCCCCTGGAGGAAGAGTCGCAGCGGGAGCTCGGCCAGCTCAGCTTTGATCAGAGCGCTGATGGTCTGGTGAGCGAAGGAGAAGATCTTCTGGCACTTCTTCTCCCACTTGTCATCCTGAATAGAGCACAGACTTTTATATAAATATATATATGCACAACACACACATGCTCAAATTGACTTATTTCTGAATAACAGGTCTGCTAGATATAACCACACTTCCATTACTCAAACACTTCAACATTTCAAAGTACCACACTGCATACGCAACCATAAAAAGGAAAGTGTGGCATTGCACGACAACATCCTCACAAAATCTTATTGTTATGTGCAATAAGAAATACAGAGCCACTCTATTAGAAAGTTTCTCTTACATTTGGTGAGGGTACTACATTTCTTGCAGTATATATTTCCAGTTAGGAATAAGTGAGGTGTAGCAGTAAGTTAGCTTAATGAACCACAACTGCTGCTTTACTTCACTTGAGACTTACATTAAAATCCATTAGCTGTTCATTCTCCAAAAATGCAATTAAAATTCCCTTGCACGCTTAATTATTGCAGATGATAAAAGCTTAAAAAATATTTGGAAACCAAGGATAAAAAACAAAACAAAAAAAAAACATTCATATAATGGTCCCAACAGTAATATTCCACAGAGGAAGTATTAATAGAATTATGCATAAAAACAGGAAATAAAAGGGTGTGTGTGACATACGGTTTTACAGTTCTCTTTGTAGCGGAAAGCCAGCTGATATGCAGCGAAGACCAAAGGTGGCAGCGTGTAGCGAATCCTCTGGTTCCCTCCTGCTCCAAAGTGTTTCCTGGCAGTGTTTAAAATCTAAAAAGAAGCAATTCATTCATGAAGATCAAAAAGAGGTCAACATCAATTGCGCCAATGATGCAGTCAAAGACTAATCTAGTTTTCATCAACACACAAAAACACACATTTTCAAACAAAGAACTTTGCCCACAATAAATCTTTTCATTATGCAAAAAAAAAAAAAAAAACTGCAAATCCCAGGGTGCAAAGCATTTTTATAGGTGTGGTACATTTGAGCGGAGGTGCTTACTAAGTACTGCTGGTCTGGGTCCTCCGAGTGAAGCAGGTGGATGAACCGGCCCACCAGACTCTGCTCTTCTGCAAAGTCCTCAGGATCAGGGTCCTCGGCAGGCTGGTCTGGCTGATCCTGGATCAGCGTTGACACCAGGTTAAGGATGGCATCCACCTAGAGGGAAAAGGAGAGAACATCGTAGATCAATCTAGTGTTACTCAGCTCATTGAATAGTGTTACTCAGCCTCATATGAAATACTGTGACCTGTTCTGGGGCAAATAAGGCAGAAATCCATGTCTCCTGAAAAGTACCAGCTGTAAACAGAATGGATGGCCTTCAGTAAATCTTCTCATTATGCATGATTATTTCCTAACAGTTGTATTAGCCTAGGACTACCCATCAGTGAACCCGATTTACTTGATATTTATTTTTTACTTTAAGTTACAAAGCTTACTGACAGTAAGGTTATATGGATCTCGGAATTCTTCCGTATTTACTGCCTGCTATGCAGTTTTATGAAATCTCATTTTTAAATAGTCAAATGAGTTCATTCATTCATTCATTCATTTGAATTCCTGGTTCCCTGATGAATGCTCTGTTCTGCTCAACAGTGACTCAGGTTTCACCTTTCAAAAATAGTAACCAGCAAGAACACTGAAATGTACTGAAACCTGGGATTGCTCAGACACACACACGCACACAAATGTTATCTTCCAGCATAACATCCTAGCACACACCGTTTATCTATCGTTAGTCTATCTTGTTTCGTAGCTTGGCTAGCAAAAAGACTGAACTAAACAGCTAGCATCAATAGAAATGCCCCTTCAATCAATTCACACTGGGACCCACTCCATTTTTTGTTGTCCAGCCAAGCATTCTTCACACTGCAATGCACCTTACAAGTCATCATCTATAAAATCTTATTTTCGTACAACACAATTTCCCAGAACGATCCGTTACTGTTTTTGAGCATGCCGTCGACATACCCAGACAAAAGTAAGTTTTCTCCACAACTTCAATTCTTTTAGAAGCATTAATGAATTATGGTGCACCTGTGCCAATTCTACATGAGTCAGAAATCGTATTTACAGAAAATGATGGATGTATATTCATCTTATGATGCAGAGAATGCAAAGTGAATTTTATCCAAATTGTGAGAAAGCGCACCTGTTCTTGTGCTATTATCTCTGTGCTGTAGTCCAGGGTGTTGCTCAGCACGTAACAGCTCATGCTCTTGCGAGATTCATAGTCAAAGTACTCAAAGAGAGGATGGAAATGTTTGAGCTGAAGCACGGTCAGGATGTTATTGTAGGTATCCACGGGGATCTTCAGTAGTCTCGTTAGCTCTTTAGACACCGCGCTGCTGGTTGCAATACTTTGAAAAGAGAACACACATAAATTAAGTATGAAAATTAAACTGAAAATTTTATTCTAGGAAACATTCAGTAGAAACCATTCTCTGAATTTTTTTAATTCATATTTTGGTAAAAATATTCACAAATATATAGTAACATTTTGTGGAATATGTAAACAGACCAACAGCTCTCTACCTGACATCAGTATGTCTTTCGCATGTACAAACTCCTTGATTGAAACAGTGTTGAGCAGAAACAATGATAAGAACCAAGACAGACAGAATGTGGAGCAGAAGACCCTGGAGGAAGTACTGGATGGGAAGATGAGCTTCGGAGCACAGGAAACTCACTGTTCCAGGTTTAGCTTGTTGAAGATCTCTACAGTGCTCTCCAGGACTTTGTCCACATAGTCTACCCGGTCAGGGTAACACTTCATGGCCAAGTTGATGAGGGACACTTGCAGAGAGACCACATCCTCTGAAGGCATATCCTGTCGTGACTGGAGACAACCAAGGATGACTGTATTAGCAGAAACTCCACGCCAGCACATTTCTGGTTCTGAACATCTAATAAACCAGTGAACAAATTTATACAAATGTACACACACATCTACAACATCCTTTTTCACATTCTCAATATTACTATTAATATAGATATTCAGGGGCCACTATCAATTTTTAATGATAAATGATGCATTAAACAAAATTCACAAGCCACTATAAAATGACTCCTTCACATCTGCCATAATCAGAAAATAACAAAAATTCCAAACTTGAATGTGCATGATTTTATGCAATTCCCTCTTGTGTCTTCTCAGAAAGTGAGAATACTTGGTGTTTTCCACCCACATACTGATATTAGTTGGTGTTTGCTTTACCAAGTTTATTTCTGTGAATTCCTACAGAATTCAACTTATTCCAACTCCAAGCATTTCCCATTAGTGGAAGATAATGCACATCATATTGTTTTTCAAATATTTTCTAAATTTAAAAAAAGAAACATCCTCCTACCTGTATAACTGTAGCTACTTGTTGTGAGAAAATGTCAAATAATTTAATATCTGCAGGGATGCCAGGACCATCTTCTCTGTGAGCAAATAAAGCTAATCTGTAGGGGAAAATCCATACACAGTTACTACATTAGTATACTGAATGAAACTACAAAATGTTAAGACTTTGACAGAAGACGAGGAATGTGGGTACAGTGCCTGTCAATGAGAGCGATGATGATATTTTTGACATTCACATGCTGATGTAGCTCAGCACAGGAGCGCAGGAAAGGGTTGAGCGTCTGGAGGTGGAACTCGTCAGGGAAAACCTGCGGCAGAAAAGGCAGCACTCACAGACCTGGCGCTAGCTCACTGCTCGCAATATCAACCTCCATTACTGTTGCTTTCAGTCCTGGCCACTTTCAAAGCATCCTGCAGTTGAGACTACTACCCTCATTGTTATTATTCAAGTCTGTGCGCGCACGCGCGCAAGCACACACACGCACAGGTGCACAAAAGTACATGCACGGACCCACACACTTCAGCCGCAGTCATAATGAATGGCAGCTGTAGTTATTAAAGCTGAAAGGACAGTCAGTGTAAGGCTGAAGGACAGAACATGCCCACACGGCAGGATGAAGCCAGCCGAAGGATGAAAGCTGCTTATTAAACTTAGCAGCTTTTAGCACGATCCTTTTAATAGCAAGGAGAAGTGAGAGTAATATCAGGCATACAGCTAAATTATCAAGGTAATTAACAGAGCGAGTGAGCCCCATGCTGTTCAAGGGCTAACTGATGACTGGTGGAACTGCTACTAGGAAAACAAGCCATTTAGATCACAGCATTGACACCCATTTTAATGAAAGTTGATGGTAAATACTGCCAAGACATTGGCAAGAAGTTTTCAAAATCTTTTAAAAAACCACAGTACACACTGTGCATGGTACCGTGGCAGTAGCATGACTAACATATCTGGCTGCTTGGCGTCCCAGTGGACTGCACCATGGATTTAAGAGTAGCGCACACCCCTGCCTACCTGTATAATACATTCCATAAGGTACTCCTGTGCCAGTGAATCTCGGCAGTTCACCACCTGCTCCAGGACTCCAGACAGCACAATCTAAAAGGTGAAACAAAGCACTTACAGGCACAGTGGATCACCTTCACCTACGTTACACATTTCAGATTCAGCTTTCCATTTCCTACCATAATGAACATCACAAGGGATAATATTACTACATTTAGAGGACATTTAAAATGAGGCTAAAATAATTAGGTATTTCTTTTATTTAGCATGTTTTACCCTTTCCTTTGAACAATTCTGTCCAAATTCTACATATTTACTGACACTTCCAATAAATGAGCAACAACAAAGCCAAAACAAGTAAATGCTCAACAGAAGACAGTAGGTACAATATCTGATACAAGAATCAGATACAGATGAGTACAGATGAATCATAAAATATGGATTTTATACACGGTCTCATTTTAAGAGTGGGAGAGAGAGGCATAGTTTGCACATCAAAGGGCAAGCCCACATCTTTCACTTGCTCCTGAAAGAAGTACAGCACTCAAAACGTGGAGAGGGCAGTCCTCCAAACATTCACTCTTAGCCCCCTCAGGGCAGACAAACTGACGGCTCTCCAATAAGGATCATCCTGCGGTCTCAGCCACTCAGCCGTTAGGAGCAGGGCGGTGTTATTATTGAGCACACTCGAGAGCTTAAAGAGGCTGTGAGTAACGCGCAGTCCGCGCCCAGCCCTGCCCGCTCCTCGTTAGCCGCCCACCTGTTTGTACTTGTCCACGTTGACCCCCTCCAGCTGGCTGAGCCGCACCAGGTTGGTGCCCACCAGGATGCGGAGCTCCTGCCGCTCCTTCTCCCTCTTCTCCCGGTCTCTGCTGTGGCCCTGGTGCTGCATCCGCACCCACAGCTTGTTCATCTCCGCAAAGTTCAGCAGCACGAAGTCGATGGAGTCGTTGATGTCTCCCGTCGTCTCCTCTCTGAGAGGGCGACAGGGCGAAGGCCGTTCAGCCCAATTTTCAACAGAACTGAAATTCACTGTAGGCCTACGCAGTGGACTACAAAAATCAAATAGGTAGCAAAAAAAACACTGCCAATGCTAGATGTGATACAATTTAGTAATTTCACAAACAATTTAAAATGTAGTTGTTGGACACACAATATTAGCCAAAATGACTCACAAAAGTGGACTTCAAATGGCAAGAAAACACCACTATATATAGAGACAAGTAAAGTTACAATCAGAAGTGCCACTATTGAGGTACATGCCTAAAGGCCTGCAAGATAGAGAGATGTTTTTTTTGGTTTGTTTTAAAAAGAAAGATAGAGGTGTTGTCAGAAAGGGTTGGTTTTTAGATGTTTGTGGAACAGAGCCAGTGAATGTGCCTTCCTGACTGACAGGGAAGGTGGTTCCACCAGTGGGACGGCTGCTATGGCCTCGTTCCCCCGAGCCCTAAGAGCGTGGCGTACTCAGGCTGCTCCCCGTCGTCAGGCAGGATGTTTCGGGTACACTGCAGCAGGTAGTTCCTCAGGAACAGCCCTCGCAGTGGATGCTGGACCCCTCGGCACATCTCCACCAGGTCCTTCAGGATGTCCTTCCTGGACTGGGGAAAGGACCTCACGTACACTACGCCCACAGTAATCAGCAAGTACCTGAGGAAGGCGGGAAAGGAGAAAGGAGAGGAACAAAACAAAAACGCACAAACATGACACTAAGCATCTGAACATATTTCAATCTGTCTGGTACATTCATTGACAAAATTTTGGCTTTCTTTGCCGTATTAAAAGGACAATGCCATTGACATTTCAGTAAATTAGTGTAAATATTTAAATACACCATTTAGCTCTGCTAAATGACATACACAATTTCACTAAAAATGCTATATATATATATATATATATATATATATATATATATATACACACACACACACACGCACACACGCACACGACGGTCATTTTGGGTAGCCGTGGGTCTCGTTTTGAAACATCTCATTAACATTTGACTGATGAGGCCAGCCTGCACAGACGAGATACTGAATACTCACAATCTGGGGATGATGTTTCCAGCATACTGAACCAGCTCGTAGAGATCTGCCACCTTCCTGCCTTTCGCAAACTCGTCAGTCAGGTAAACCTCCAGGTAGTGCAGCTCATCGGAGATAGCCATGTCTACACTCAGAGTCAAGCGTTCATATTTAATATCAGCCATTGAAGCAACTGCTGACAGTTATTCCTAAAGTGCATGTGTTTGGAAAACTTTCACACAAGTGTAATTAATATGAACCTGACAAAATACAGTGTGGGGACTGCTCAATCAGTTGCATTGACAGAAGTTTTGAAACAGAAGATTCAGATTTTTTTGTCATCACTTCAAAGTTTGGAAGCGCTTAAAATAACTCCAGGGCACAAAATCATAGACTATTCTCATCGAGCCATCCGCCTATTTCTTCTGTACAAATCTGCAGGCAGACCTAATCAACCTGCCCTCTTGCACCCACAGCTCAATAAAGCCCTCACTCTCTGCTTATGTCCTGCATGAATTTCACTTGCAGGTCTTGAGGCATGCATCTTAACGACTGGCACTTATGTTATCGCAAGTTTGTAAGTAAAATGGTTACTAATAATTAATTACCCTGAAGGCACATTTTGATGGATATTCTGGCTCTGCTTCATAGCATAATATAAGCAACACTGAATCTAATTTTGAATACAAGGCGCCTACTTGTTTTCAGCAAACATGGTGAGTGATGTAGTCCTGAACAGGGATGTTTTGCATTTGAAGATGCTGGCCCAGTACAGAGTCCAACTGCACCAAAGTACACCAAAAGGATACAGAGCTCGTAGTAACTCTTTGGAGACAGCATGGACGTCCTTAGCTCCCCAAGCATGTTAGAGGCATGTTTCAGAGCATCCATCAGCTTACTCTTGTCCTGCAGGAAAAGGTCAGGGACAGCAAAATGATTCACTGAATAAAACAAACAGACGGACGGGAGACTGAGGGACTACATCTCCTTGAAGGACAGTCACATTTTACAAGAGAAAAGTTGCAGAGGTGCTCGTACCAGGCAGCGCTTCATTTGAAAAGACTGGACCTTGACAGCCTGCACCGCCTCATCCAGGAGCTTCTCCTGCTCGTCCTGGGGAGACTGCTGTGTGGTGGGCTGCAACACAGAGAAAAAGCAGTGGTGTGCTTCTGTAAACAGGGACGGCTTGCGTATACTTTCTTTCAGTGCGAGACAACCCCAGAACCCCAGGTGAGTTTTATTAACTAATCGTTCCTACGTCATGTGAGATAATTATAGGCTCCTTCTCTCGTCAATTACATGAAAGCCCCTAAAACATGCAGACAAACATTTTTAAATGATCAGACATGATTAGAAACCATTATGTGGCAGTCTAGTATAATGGTTTGGGAACTGGGCTTGTAACTCAAAGGTATGGGTTCAATTCCCAGCTGGGGCACTGCTCTTGTTCCATTGAGCAAGGTGCTCAACCTTAAGTGCTTCAGTACATATCAAACTGATATGACAGACAGGACTGCATGTAAAAATGCATGTAAGACACTCCAGCAAAGAGCATCTGTTAAATGCCAACACACAATGAAATAACAGTCTCTCTCAATCTCAGTTTTCCAACCTGTAACGGTATAAAAGTTTCTGACAGACTGCTCCATGAATGGCAACAACACGAACATCATCTATCTACGACCTCAATACAAGCTCCCCTTTCCATTGGCTCAACCAGCTTCAACTGCTGTCTATATTTCAGACAATGTTACAAATATTCTGCATGTTCCCAATCAAATACAGCACACCTCAGCACACACATGACTGTGCCAATATAACAACATTTATAATCTGTGCACTATGAGCGTAACGGTAGGCAATTTGTCAAAAACCAAATTCACTGCAACAATGCACAGGTTAAACTGTACAATACAGCGTTTGGTCAAGAAGACAACAAAACAAGAGAAGTTCTTGAGACTGAGTCCACAGTTTCCAATAAGAAAATTTGTGCACACAAGATCAAAACCATGCAGACATGGAACACAGAAGAAACATAACAATCAAGTCAGTTACTACTGTTAAAGAGTGGCATGAATATATACAGCTGTCTCCGCACTAAAAACCAGCTGAATGATGCCACATAGTAGGGCCCTTGCCAGCACACTAGTACTGCTAGTAATGTGAAAAACGGAAACCAGTAAAGAGCTAGTCGGCCCTTTTAGGTCATAGCCACATGTCTCTCCCTGGGGCCCCAATACTGAAACACAAACACAGGAAATGCATTCCCTTGATAGGTTATGACAGGATGGCCTTTCAAAACTGAGTGATCAACCAGCAGAACCCTCCCCCAGAGGCCTGATGTGAATTTGGACTCACACACTATTAACCCTCTGTCACAAGCTGCAGCAAAAAAGCTGAGCAGCAAGCATGTTCAAAAATATTTGGATTAGGGATTTTTATATGACCTGAAAACTATTAGCATAAGTGGTTTACCTACAGGTGTAATAGCCAACGTTTTAAGGCCATTCCAAAACATATATTTGGATTTTGATCAGTGCAATGTGATTTGGAAACAAAACCTACTTCATTATCTACGCATCTTCTAAAGTGAATTAAATTAAATCATTGACATTGCTGGACATTCACAACATCTGGCAAACAACTTTCAAATTTTGCAGAAATACTTTCTTAGGTAATTAATTATTTTATGCTAAATTTCAGGAAATAACTTTTGAACATTTTTATTTATAATACAATAGGTTACAATTCAAGCTACATTTCAAACCTTAAAGTAGAGTTCATGTTCTGCTGCCTGCCAACCTCCTGTCTGTCCAATACTGTAGGATCTTATCCGCACTTCTCACTAACCAGATATTCCATATCTAATTAACTACACTAACAAGGTAACCCTATGACTATGGATATTGACAGCCCTCTGTCAAAACAGACACCGATTTTAAAAGGACGTCGCTAACTCAGCTAGCAATAATCAACGAATAGACAGCTATTTTGACTATCTGAACCTGTGACATCGAATACCCATTAGTTATCTAGATAAGGACGAGAAAGTAGGTAGCTTTCACGTGGCTAACTAGCTAGTTAGCCATCAAGTAGCATCGAAGACAGCATCACAATTTGCAAGCGTTACCCAGATAGAATTGTGACGTTAGCAACTCGCTAATAGTTAGCTTAGCAGCCTTAGCAGTTACCCAACATTATCGTCTTTCGTGTTATCGGCAACGATTGGCAGGTAGAGCATAAATGATCGCTAATAACGTTGACTCAGACGATACACTGGTTTAATTTGCAAACTAGGACTTGCCCCGTAACCTTAACCAAACCAAAACATGGACATGACCATAGCCATTTTTTTTAGCTAGAGCTAGCTACACCTACCAGGTGTGTAGCTAACTGCGCAACTAGCAACAACGCTAATTAAACAGAATGCGTCGTTTTATGTTGCTTTTGGATTGCCAGTTATTTTCTACAGAGAAATATCGTTCGTTTGTGAATTTACCAAACGCAAATCATTAATATCGCTGACGTTATTTTATTCGCAGAGGGAAATGACAGAAGCCATGAAAAGCAGGCCAGTCAAGTGAGTATGGGTTAGCCAGCTCGCTGGGCCTTTTCGCACCACCACCCTTTAAAAGATGCTGCAGACCTTGCTAACTCACTTTACTTTCATCATCATGCGCAGCACACGTATAAGGCAAAAAAACAGAATTTTGGCGTGGGTTAAATTGTACATTTTCTGATATACTGAGATACACTTACCATGATTATCAGTTTCAGGAAACACCAACTACCCCTTTCAAGCGGTCCTAGTCATGTGATTATTGCTTATCTTGCAACCCCTTTCCCACAGAGCCGCCTCATTGGCCAAACAAAAATGTATGGGCAAGAGAAAAAAATTATTGACGGCCAAGACAGCCAATGCAACGACAGAACTGAATAAATAACACGATCTTGTGCTTTCGTCCCGAACAAATACGGTAAATATCTGACCAAATAAAAATATATTTCGTTCAAATTGTGTGTTTTCGCAGCGGTTGGCTAGCAGTAGTGGTTTATTATTTTGCTATCAGACTGTGGAAGTCACATTTATGTACTGATTCATTAATGTAAAATAACATGCAACGTTGATTAGAATAAATGCCTAAAGCTTTTTTTTTTGCCTAAAATGCTGTCTCTTGGTACTATTTACGTATGTTGCTATTGTAATGTTTTCAAAAAGCCAAAATAATGAAATTCAGTAACACCGGTGTCCACCATAAAACCATGTTTAGTATTTTCCATACATGAAAAACATACCTGTATACCTGCAAATTCATTTACATTTAAGCCACTTAGTAGACACTCTTACTCTTATCCATATTGACTTACAGTCAATCTCGGAGAATACGCTCCTGCTATTTATGGAATTAACTCTGATCCCTTAATGTGTTTTGTTACACTTTCACGACATTGAGAGAGTATTGTGAAGGGAGGAGAGTTTTCTTTAGCATGAACTAGAAGTGTGTACAACACTAAATTTCTTGGCCTTGCAGCAGGCGCCCTGTGTCTCCAGGCACCGCACCTCCCAAGGACAACAATAAGTTAGAAATATTGCATGTACGTGTGTGTATTTAATTTCTCTCCATTTCTTATACATTCCTAGAAGTCTGAACTGGTGAGATTGGCCTGTCAGTGTGCTGTCCACCTTATAATTCTGGATGATGTAATCGCTGGTACAGATAATGTATCTGAAGTCTTTCAGGTTCTTGAATCAAAACCAGTTTGATTTGCTGAGTCATCCAGCATTTGGAAAAACATTGCACTTTTTCTGTAGTGAGGCATCATATTTCAATATCTGTCTTTGTGTGTTGATGTGCCACATCCAAAGATTCCACTGCTTTGACTGTCAAAAATATATTGCTTGGTTGGATAGTCAAGTGATCTGAGTTAATTCCTTAAAACCTAAGAAGCTGCAGTGTAGTCTCCAGGATAAATGTATGTTGTGAGGAATGCATGCAAACATGTATCACTCTGCCTCACTCTGATCCCAGCATCATGGGAATGGCAGGCCTCTTACCTGCAAATAGTGCCAGTTATATCTCCAGCCAAACATCTCTCAATTCCATCCAGCAGAAAGAGTTGTAAGAACAGTCAAATTGTAATTGAGAAAATGCTATGGGTCCTTTCTGGGTGGTGTTAATCAATTACATGATAAGAATAAGATTCTTTGAAATAAGCCTTACTGCATGTTACAAAATGGATTCTGTAATAAGTGTGGAAATAGTTTATTACATATACTCCAGGTAATTAAAATATATTTAGAAGGTTTAATCTAAAATTATCAAGAGCATTTGAAACTTTAATTAAAAGGAGTAACATCAAAACATGAAACATAGGAACATAGAACATTAAAGCAGCTATACCATTGCAAGATGTAAAGTTGTAGTAAAAAGCTGCAGTAGTTATGGCTTCCTGATAATGATATTAGAATCTGTGGTCATTGTGGTTTCATTACGGTAGGAATCCTTGAAAAGTCCCAAGCTGTGTACTGCACAGATATGGTGTACGCCCATCAACATAGGTTGGTAGATGGCATATCTGCACATCATTGTGCAATAATAAGGTAAATGCAATACCATAGTACTACAGGGGGTGGCAGTAAGCATATAAGTGGTGGAGGGTTTTAGCCTTCTATCACTTTAGCTTTAGTTTTAGCTCATAAGAATGTGTGCATGTCCTAGGGAAACTAGAATGTACGCGAACGTAATTTATTAGCTCCATCATACAGGCCATGCTCAGATCTGCAAGAACACAAAGCTATCAGCACACACGAATACTTTCCTCTCTGAGAGTTTTAATTACATGTTTAAGACCCTGTACGCTTGCAGTTGGCTAACCCCAGCAGTCAACTGTTCTGGTTCAGCTCACATACAGAAGAAGCACCCAGTGTCAATTGCATTGTGCTTAGCTGGAGCATAAATCCCAGGTTTAAAGCTCTAGACTACAAAACTGCCTAAAAGCTGGAACAGCTATCCAAATCCAAATGTTATATATTTTAAGATAAATGCTGTAAAACGCAAGGGTGGGATGGGATATGATACTGTAAAGCACAAACAATTGAGCAAGAGTCATTTAGCAATCAACCTGTATCATTCTGGAGACCACTCAACCACTCAGACTGAGAAAAATATTTTTATAAATAATTGTTTTTAGCTGTATCTCCTCTAAAGGGAGTCCTCTTATCCTCTACTGAGGCGTCGATAGCCAAAGGAATTCAAGTATGCTCTTGCGAAAAATTGCTTTGAAGTTTCATCCCAGGGTTTCACATTTATGTTAAATGCTAGATTTAAAGAAGAGTGGAATTCTTATGTGGAAAGTTGTTTTGCTCATTCACATGAACATTATGATCAGTGTAATACATTTGAACTAAAATAACTTAGCATCCTCTTCAGTAGTGGGCATCATAATTCTGGAAAAAGATATCAAACATCATGTAGTTTGATGACATCTGCCTGAGTGTTTTTTTTTTTTTTTTTTTGGCCCAGCTCATGAATCAATGTATTGCAGACAGCGATCTGAACAGCTCCGGGCTTCTAGATTGGATAATAATTGCATTCATTGTCTCACCTGAGTAAGCACTGACTGCAATTTTTGAAACAGCAGGCTGACATTTATGTAAATTATGTAGCATACAATGGTCTACTCTTCTGAGTGGAAGGGTTGTTGTCTGTCACAAATGGAAGTAATTCAGATCCTCATTGGCTCTTTTCCAGCGGAGGAACCTTCTCCAGAACTTCCTATCCCCCTTTTTAATTCCTGCCGGCAGGATTGTACTTTTCTTGCAATATTCATGAGAACTGTAAAGCAGACCATTTTAAAATACCACTGACCTCCACCCTGGGCCCACCCCTGAAAACACTTTGCTGTGAAGGCATTTGCATTACCAGCAGAGACTTGAAAAAAATCATTTTTGAAGGCACTGTCCAACACCATCAGTTGTGAATAATTTTTCACTCACTCCTTTTTAAATATCTCCCCTTAGTGCTGAATTAATGGATGCATTCTTTTTTATTATTGAAAGGTTTCCCAGGAAACATTTCTGTGGTGAAAAATCAGTGAAGCACTGTAAAACCTGAGCTACACTGGGCTTTACTATATGGCAAAGTGTCTCTCAACCTAGATTTTTCCCATAGACATCAAGATTCCGGCCTTTTCTCACGGGATTAAGCCAGTCAATTTATAGTTTGTGCAAGTAATAATGGTTACAGGCCAAAGTTGGGTCAAAGGGTCAAAGTTGGAAAATGTGGTTGTGCATTTGAAGGCTATTGATTTGGATACATTGCCTTACCTTTTTTAACCTATTATTTTCTTTATTCATACAACTCATGTAGCAATAACAGACTGGGATGTCATGTCATGACCTTCACACAGAGGGAACAGTTTAAAAGACTATGCCCCTGTGACTGATCTTAAGATTGTCTTTTATTTTGTTATAAGGTAAGTCTGCTATATTACTGCACTGTACATCATCTCAAATACTTCCTCCTTATTCACTCCAATAGCTAAAGGTTCTCTGTGAAGCAATGAAAAACAGCATAAAGAAAACAAAAGAAACTAACACAAGACCATTACATAGATGGACAGGGATGGAATTGTGAGGAAACCCCTTAAATTGCAGAAGCTATACATTCAAGATTTCAGAATGATGGTCAGTAGCTAAAGAATAAGATGTTTATTTCTTGAAGGTGATTCTTTTGGTGCACAAAAAAAGTGATAAAAAATGCAACTGAAATGGCATTTTTTTGTTGTAGGCTACATAACCTGTTTTCATACACATCTTGAACATTTTTAAGGAAGCATAAAGTCAAGTAGTGAAATCCAGCATTACAAGTGAGTTCACAATTTATAACTAATTAAAAGCAGCCTTCACAGAAGGTAAGAGAAAAGTAATATATAATTGGAAAATGTAATGGATGTTCACCTTTTTTTTAGCAGTGTCACTGCTGTAGGAACCACAACCAAACGCACTGTGTGTCTCAAAACACAGTAATTCTCTCAATTTCTCAATTTAACAAAATTAAGATGGGAAACTACATCAAAATATACATGCTTGTGAAAGTCCCATGAGAAATGTGAGATTAAGATTTTGACATGAAGAATCATTTCAAAATAAAAATGCTCACTGTCTGAATGAAATCAGTATGCACAAAGTAATACAAGGCACATCTTTGTGTAGTGTTCAATAAGTGATCAGAACACAGCAACATTTTACACATTGATTCTGAATTATGCCATATTTCTGTAAACATGTGCTGTACATTATTATTGTTATTCTTATTATAACAAGATCAACAACACAAACAACACACTGAGAAAACAGTCAGGAGCCAGAAAACCCATCATTTCTACAGTGGCTAGTCATCTCAGACACCATTCATCAAAAGTTGCTAACATTAATCTATTAAGGTTCTGCCCTGACTTCATAAGACCACTGCAGCTAACATGTTGTGCGGCAAACTGAGATTTTCCCCCGTCCACACAATTGGGTATCCTAAATCTGAACATTGAGATTGATACATGTTGTTCAAAATAATCTATGAACAGCTCTATTATTTCTGGATATTGATGATTTAAGCAAGTGTTCAAAGTGAGTTGTTGAAATTCCTATAACTAAAGACATTGGTCACACTTTAAACTTTAAAGCGTGTTTTATGAAGTTATCTGAAGTATGCCTTCATTACCACATAACAACATCTTTATAAATAATTTGCAAGCATGTTCGCAAACATTATTGCTGGAGAGTTATTGCTGGAGACCATAAATTAAATGAAGTGTTAAATGAAGTTCATGATGTGTTATGGAGAGGAGAATATAATTTTACATCATGTGCTATGTCATCCATGTACTCACTGCACATGCTAACAAACAAAGTCCAAAATCAAAATAAATACATACAAAATACTGACAGAAAATGTATTACCATGCCAGTTTAACCTAACATCCCAAAACCTATCCCAGAAACAGTACTGTTGTTTTCTAGCATATAAACTAGTATTCCAGAGTATTCTAGTATTCCACTTTGTATTCCATAAATTCTTAATTGTAGTAGATGCTGGTGTATGCTCCAATCCTTTGCAAAGTAGGATGGTGGCTAAGACTATTATTTTAACTGAACAGATGAACAGTTTACTGCGGTTTAGCAGGTAGTGTGGTGTTTACCTTGATTCAATTTACATCTGTCTTAAACCTGGACTCAAAATTAAATGAAAGCATACATTTTTTTCTTCACAAACACAGCAAAGCAATCAATAAAATTAACTACTCAGACTGTGTTTATGAAGAAAGAAATGAACCCTTGCATGCAAAAAAAAATCACATTTATGGGTAAGTTTTGATTGAATCCAAATCCAAGTCAAAGTGTTAATTGATCATTAGAGCTCTGTATGTACAGCACAAACTATGGTAACCTGATATAACAAGTTACTTGTTTATGCCGGCTTGACGGAGTGACTCTGACGAAACTTCTTCAGCCTGTTCGCTGCAGCGACCACAAGGAAGTGTTTCTGTGGAGATACATTCAGGGCCAGGGTCAACATCCTAACAATTTAGAGTGAGATGACAGCAAACTGCAAAATAAGTATTGGATTTAAAAATGTATTCATACACTTTCAATTGTTTCTATTCCTGCATCAATAGAATATTTAGCCATATTCCTAACACTACCATAATGCATTGCATGGATAGACAGATTTCACCCATAAAACTTGGCCCTCAATCAGTTTCATTGTTCTCTGTTTATTGTTGGGGTTGAATGCAGGGCTTTGTACAATGGTCATGGATGAGCTGTTTCTGGTAAAAAGTACTTAGGACCAACCACATAATTGTGCACAAACACATAGTGGGCTGGAATTGCAGTATTTGACATGTAAATCTGCCCATGTTCTGTTTAAGCAGCTCCTTACCTTCCACTGACGGTGAGCGGCCAAGTAACGCTGCAAGTGGAGCTGGGACTTAAGTCGAACTCGCCGCATCTTGGCCTTTTCCTCCAGATTGTTCAGCCAGCTGTGTTTCATGCACCCAGTGGCACTCATGCGGCTGCTGCAGTGGACAGGAAGGAAACACAAGGGTTGGCGGAAGTTATGGGAAACAGCATTGGGTACTGTATGTGCTCTAGTGGGGAAGAGGTCCTCTATCCACTATCAATCTAACAAAAGACAATGCTTCAATTCATCACATGCGTCAATTGTGTCATGAAACATTAGATTTGAAGACCAAGGCTTGACAAATGTGACACATGCAACCCAGGCAAAGCCATCTGACAGTGAATGAAGGTCCACACCATGGCACAGTTCCTTACTAAAAGAGGTGAGAAACTGTCCTTTCAATGACTTGCTTTCTATTACAGATAGAAGTCACACAGTAATTGGACATTAATGTGTTGTTTTCTTCTTCTTTTTTTGCACTGAGGATGTCAGTAAAAAGAGCCCTACATTTAAGCTTTACGTCATTCTATTCTCCTGCCCTAGTAACAGCATCCTACAAGCTGAGCCATAGCCAGCTGTGTGGAGGCGTGCTGTCACCATGTGAAATAGCACCCTCTGACCTAAATAACGGAACATGCTGGAATTAGAATAAATGATCCTCAGTTTGATTCATTACATTACTATCACTTTGCTGCTGCGCTTATCCAGATGAAAAGAGGAGAACCTCAGTCTCAGGAATACAAAAGTGTGATATCACCAATAAAGCGCAGAAAGCACATTTATAATAAATAAGCATACATTTGGCCCAGCAAACCAACAATTACCATTCTAAGTGAAAGTAAACACCACTACACAGCTAACCTATCTTTACATAGTTATTCCTATAACCCCATAACAAGGACAGGTGGAATACCACTTCTCTTGAATGAGCAGCCTGGAGATGAAGTCCTTGGCCTCCTCGGAGACGCTCTCAAATGCCTCCGCGTCAAAATCCCAGTTGCAGTGGAGAATGTTGTTCATCGTCTCTGGGTCATTGTCCCCAAGGAAAGGAGATAGGCCACTAAGACTGATATCCAGAGAAATTAGATATTTAAAGCATGATAATTAACTCCATTCATCTGCAGCTGCTGTCATACTTATATGGCTAATAGGGACTGAGGGGGCTATTCAATCACCATGCCTACTGCTATACCATGCCTTAACTTTTAATTTGACACATATTGAGCGTTCATTGAGGTTACCATGTGACCATGTGCAAGAAAACAGACAAAAAAATGAGGACGCTGTACACCAGATCCCTTGGCCCTGTAATATCTGCCCATGGCTTGTCCTATCATTCCTATGCCGACGACACGCAACTCTTTCTCTTCTTCTCCCCATCGGACACACAGGTCCCTGCCCGCATCTCCGCTTGCCTGAGGGACATACAGAGCTGGATGGACAATCACCACCTGAAGCTCAACCCAGGAAAGACGGAGCTAATCTTTATTCCTGCTCTATCCTCTCCCCTCCTCGACTTTTCTATTTCCTTAGGGGACACCGTAGTGACATCATCACCCTGCGCCAAGAATCTCGGAGTGATGATGGACAACAGGCTGTCCCTCTCCAACAACATTGCAGCAGTAACCCGGGCATGCAGATTTTTCCTATACAACATCCGCAGAATCCGCCCCTTTCTCACCACCTACTCAACCCAGCTCCTGGTCCAAGCAATGGTTCTATCCCGCCTGGACTACTGCAACTCTCTTCTGGCTGGACTACCAGCATCTGCCACCAGACCCCTGAAGCTCATTCAGAATGCTGCGGCTCGTCTGGTCTTCAACCTCCCCAGACACTCCCACGTAACTCCCCTGCTCACTACCCTCCACTGGCTGCCTGTTATAGCTCGCATCAAATTCAAAACATTGGTCCTAGCATACCAGGCAGTCAAGGGATCAGCCCCAGCATACCTTCACAAGATATTCAAACCCTACATGCCAGCCAGATCCCTCCGTTCTGCTACCTCAGGACGCCTAGCACCTCCCCTCTTCGCACCTGCACTTCCAGAACACGTCTCCTGTCTGTTCTGGCCCCACGATGGTGGAATGACCTCCCTGTGGAGGTCAGAACAGCTGAGACTGTGAACAATTTCAAACGACGACTGAAGACCCACCTCTTCAGGCTGCACCTCTCTCCATCCCTCCCTTCCCCCCTGTAAATGACTAAACTTAGGGTTGTAACTAGGCAGCTGTTTCATAGGTTACTTAGTTGATGCGCCTGTCTTAACGACTACTTGTACTTTTATTTATTTTTATTTTTCCATAGATTGCGTTGTTGCCGTTCTCGTTGTTAGTGTTAATCAGTTTAACCATCAGGGTCCAAGTTGAACTATGCGGTTGTTCCCTGTACTTGGACCGGTACTTCTCTCTAGGGGTTTCGTCATACTTGTTCCTGGTTATGGTTATACACTTTGTTGTACGTCGCTCTGGATAAGAGCGTCTGCCAAATGCCTGTAATGTAATGTAATGTAATGAGGGCACCATGTTAAAACATACGGACACCTTTTTGGATAAATCATTAATCATGATTAGACAATTAATAGTGTTCAGATGGATGCTTTGACTGTGAATGAGCTACGATCACAGCTTAATGGCATGGGCAACATGTTCCTAAGCATTGGTGTGAAACACCTCTCAAAGTCACACTGGTAACTATTCTCACTGCGTGTGGCTATGTCATATGGAAGCACAACATTTGATTTGGTGAAATTCACATACATTAAATGTATCAATCAAAATCATTGTCACAGAGTTTATGTTATGCACCAGCAATCCAGTCCAACTGACTGTGTGGAGTAGGCCAAGCTTGTGTTCCTTTTTGACCGAGTCCAATAACAGCTGTCAAGTACTTAAGACTAATTGAATCAGGGAAAGGCTGAGAAAGACCAAAGTCAACACAACAATAATTCAGCCAGGGGCAGAGTGTCAGGGCACTCAAAGGTGTCAAATGATGAGTAAAAAATCATACGGGGTTCTCGAAACACTTTGAAATAAGATAAATTAAATTGAAAACACAGAAATAAGCATATATCTATGCGATGGCACTGCTGATGGCTTGATGCTAAAATGTATTTTGTCTTGCATTTGCAATCAGAGCACTGCACATGAGGTGGTAAATATGTTATTTTTGGTAGATCTCAGCATTTTATTTTTGTAGAGTGCAGACAGCATCTTCCTTTTATTGCCCATTTACGGAAGAAGAATGGCAATTTAAGACAGTGAGGTTTGGAAAGGCTACCTCTTGATTTGTTTTCCTCAAAGGAAGTCAGCAGAGCGGTAGCTAAATTGGGCTTATTTGTGAGCAGTAAAAAATGCCTGAGCAGAGGGAAAATGGGACACTCTCAACGCTTCACTGCCTGCTGAGGAAAACCATGGCTGTGTAATTACACCCACTGTGCACTTTATGCTTTATTATTCTTCCAAGCGCCCTCTCCACTTATGTTTATTTGCATTTTAACTTTCTTTTGTTTCAAACGAATACTGGGTACCTACCAAATCTTTTGGAATATTCTGTTTATTTAACTGAAGTGTTATAAAATAAAACGAGTACACTTGAAATCACCTTTATGGGGTTGGCAATCAAGTAAAATGTTGTTTCTCTTTTTCTATTTCCTGGCCTGTTTTCAATATAATTGTCTTTGCAAAAGTTTCAGTTATACTTCTGAAAACCAAAATGATACTTTGAAATACATTATACTGCATTATTTTTTTCAGAATGGCTAAGTCCAGACTGTTCATTGTTGACTCAGTGATACTCACAGCATGTATGTGATAACTCCTACACTCCACATGTCTGTTGGGAATGAAACAAAGTCATAGTTGACAACTTCTGGGGCGAGGAATTCTGGTGTGCCAAAGTTCACCTTCAGCTTCTCTCTTGGCCTATACCTGAAAAGAGAAGCACAGACCATTAATTTCTCTGTTGACAAATTGAGAACTTTGCAAAATAGTTTGTCATTATCATGCAGCAATACTGAATTAATATTTCAAGCACATACTAACTATCCTGGCCCTGGAATATTATGGGACGATTGCTGTGGCTGTGATTTTGTGTAATCTACATAATTGGATGAATAATTAAATGAATGAAGGAGATTAGAGGTGTTCAAAGGTTATTTGCAGTTCACATTAAATTTATGCTAAGTTTTATTATATGAATGTTTAATTTTAAGGGTATGTGTCACTGTGTGGAATCCATCAAAAAAAATAATAATACCCTGTCCTGGAGGACCACCGGTTTAACAATATGGTGGCATTGAGCACTCCAAATGAATGCTACAGCCACTGCTATTGTAAAATTGTACCAGCTGCAAGGGATTGTGACACAATGATAAAGTTCAGCCTAACAAGAGACTATAATTATCCTGGCCCTGACAGGAGTGGCATCCACATTTAAACTTTAACCTTCATACACCTGGATTGCTAGTGGAGCATAATGAAAATAAAGAAGTAACTGGACACCACAGCAACAGCTGCACACACATGCGCACTTGTGCACGCACACACGCACAAATGCACACTCATATAAAGACAAAGAATGAGAGAGAAAGAGTGAGAGAGAGCACACAAGTGAGAGAGAGAGAGAGCAGCAAAGCACACAAAGACCCTGTGCAATCATTTTTAATGGTTTATAAAGCCCAATAAGATGTAAATGTACTGTTACAAATTTATAAACAGCTGAACAATAATAATTCATTTTGATCTAAAGTATGTAATAAAAAATACCAAAAACCTACTTTCTCGCCAGTCCAAAGTCAATTATTTTTATCTGATTGCCTGTGGAGTTCACACAAAGAATATTTTCTGGCTGTAGAAAAAAATAAGGAGAATAATACATTTGAGAAAGAGTGCAGAGGTTTGATAAGAGTCAATGTGACATATTATAAAGGCTGGACAGTGACGCTGGAAAGAAGACAGTCTTGTACCTTGAGGTCTAAATGTAGAATATACTGCTGGTGCAGGTACTGGACACCCTCACAGATCTGTCGCATAAAGACGATGGCATCCAGCTCGGTAAGCATGTAATTCTCATCAATGATTCTGTCAAACAACTCGCCACCGTCCACACTGAAAACAACCACCAGAAAAAAGGAAGAGAGAAATTCCAGTGAAAAGTGTTAATTAGAACGTCTCATTTCACAGCAGTTTCCTATCATACCCTGTGTTGTTCTAAGAAAATGTTAAGCCACTAAACCTTATAAACACCTATACAGTCCCATTTTGTCTAGCTTACTACAGTGAAGTAGTGATGGAGCAGTCATCAAGATGCACACGTAGACCATAATTATTCTACGTCAATGTGCCACATAAATAGACCCTTTCCACTTGAATGTGAAAAAAGAAAATCAGGAAGGATATAAGATTATACCTAATTATACCTAACTAGATTACACCTAACACAATTACATCAAAAATTTCAGTGTGCTTTTGTAGTAGGTATAGTAAGGATTAAATACAGTCTGTATCTTTTTCTGAAAGTTCCCATTGGAATACTAATTCTTTGCCTTCCATCAAATGGGAATCACAAAAGAAGAATGTAAAATATATTAAAATAGCCTTTGGAAAGTGTCTCATATTTTCAAATTAAAACAGGAGACTTACTACTCCATTATGAGAGTCAGGTTAGTGCGGGACTCAAACGCGTCGTAGAGCTGGATCAGATTGACGTGATTTAATTGGTTCATTACTCCTATTTCATTCTTCACTTCCTCCTGCATTACAGATTACAGAGGAGAAAGGAGAAACTATGGATAACAAGAGGTTATGAAACTGTGATAACAGTACAATGACTATTAATAATGCTCCAGTAAAATGTAATGGCTGTTACATCATCAGATTTGGAGCCTGCCTTTTCAGTTCACCACCAAAAAAGCAATAATCTGGAACATCAAATTACAATATAATGATTGAACACTGGTAAAGCATAAAAAGAGACGAACAAGATAAAAAAGCTACTTTCTAAAAACAGTTTAAAAATAATATTTTTTACAAATGTAGCATGACAAAAGCAAGAGAACAGCAGGATGAGAGAATGCTATTAATAAAGGATAAAGGATTAAAACCACGGTTAATAGATAACAGACTGTGATCAGCACACCTGACAAAAGGATCATTTATAACAAAAACAGTCATTTCAAGATGAAACGAATACAATGCACCCGTATCTGTTCCCTGCTCTTCGCCCCAGTGCGTCAGGATGACAAGAATGGTAGAAATGCGTGTCAGTATCTTAGTGTGCAACAGGTGGCACCATTGGAAGTCATAAATTTCTAGTGCCAGGAGATTTATGACTAACTAGATTTCCATTTTGCAACTGCCTTACACTGGAAAGTTTTTCCCCTATCACTGACCTTTAAACGACCTTAACTGGGAGCTTCACCAAGCCAAAAACATTACACATACAGTCCTATGAAAAAACTAAAAAAAAAAATAACAATCACATATATGGCCAGAGATGAGGGGACAGATATGCACAATGGGTTTGTTCCCACTTTTATGTTTTGTCTATTCTGGAAATTAATGGAAAGTACTAAAGTGCTCAAGACAAAGAGGAATTAGGGAGGGGAAATCACCCCATCAGTCAGCTGTGAAAATGTGTTAATGTAGTGTAGTGTAGGAGACCTTGAGGATAACGTGCAAGTTGGGCCTCTTCAATCAACTTCACAGGAGCCTGAGAGACAAGTCCCTCCCCTGCCCATATCCACAGCAGCACACTCACCCTGTCCTTTAAGCCTTTCACTTTTATAATCTTGGCAGCCAGTGTCAGTCCCGATGAGAGCTCTGCACACTTGTGGACCTGGCCAAAGCGTCCCCTGTGAGAACACACACACACGCACACACACGCATGCATGCACACACACACACACACGCATGCACGCACACACACACACACACACACACACACACATATCAACGTAGACACAAACACACAGACACACAGGCACGCATATACACAGACACATACACATATATGCATGCATTCACACATACACATACAAACACACATAAATACATAAACCACCGACAGCACATGTTTATACACAAATGCACACACATAAATACAAATAGCTTTGGCTAGCTTTCGGAATAATAAACAAAGTCAACAAATTTGTTCATATTTCCTCATATTATTAACCAACCATTAAACAACCAGAGAGACTCATCAAATTAAAAACACTGACATCAAAATCCTTCTTAGATTTTTGTCTGTTTACTGTATGAAAAAGTTTTAGTTGCCAATGAAATGTAAATACGACATGGTATGCACGTTTTTTCTTTGAAATAATTGAGTGAAAACAAATGAAGTACAAGTGCTTCTTGAGCTTTTGCTTGTGCTCAAAGCTTCAATGATAATGTATAAAAAACTGAGAACAATGAAGTTTCATTTATGTTTTGAAAATAAAAACAATTTATTAGTGCACCTCTAGAAAGGGCCGGAACATATTAATTATCATTATAAGGGTCTAATTAAGTTAATCCCTAGACCCCCCCCCCCTCCCCACCCCCCCAAATAAGACAACGGCTATGGAAAGAACTGTTTGTGTTAACTGGATGAGAGAGAGCCTGAAGGAGAATGTTACATGGTGTCACACTGTAACCCCATGCCATGCCACCCAATCCCCCCTTCGGCAAGGGCCACTTATTTTTAGTTGCCATCTACTAAAAGTTCCCCTGCTGGTATATCTGTTCAGTTTCATCCACTGACACTGTTGATGTTGATAATACCAAAAGGGAAATGTCAGCGATCTGTTCCAGCATTATCAAACAGGCAAGCAAACACAGCCAGACCTCCACAGTGGGGTGATATTCAATATTCACTACGAGGGACACATTTCACGAAGGAGCTGAGCTGAACAGCTGGCAGGAGAGAGACAGCTAATCCCTTAGCTCAGTCTGCAAGAAAGCAGTGGCTTTTTTCTGTTTGATGTGAACAGGGTTTATTTTTGCAAAGCATTAAGCAGGTCTGTTTGCAGATCTTTCCTTAGCCAGCCAGGTCCGTTTCAGTGAGTGTACTCCCTCATGTCTTAAAGAGGTCTGCTAAACAAACTCTGTGAGTGTGTTCAATATTACCCTGCTGATGAAGATACAGAAATGTATATGAAAATATAACACTGGTTTTCATGTGATTAAGGTAAATGGGAAAATCTTTCTTTTTGAAATCACATAGCCCAATATCTTTCTCCTTCCACTATCAAATACTCTTTTCTGATTGCATTTTTTTAAAACGCAAACATCTGTAAATATTTACCAGACATGGTATCAGAAAATGTACATATTCTCTGGGAAATATATCCTTAGAAAATCACATGATTTGTAAAAAATGGCTGACAGGTTTAAGATGACTGGGTGTTAATGTGTAAATAAACTATAACAAATGATGCTTCTGTAACAGTAGTCAACTTTTAAGTGAAACAGTGGGATGAATGTAGTTTAGCCGTACTCACCCTCCCAGCAGTTCATTTGGCTTGACAGCATAATATGTGCCTAGCGGGACCTGCTTGGCACTCACAATACGGTGTTCAAACGGGGCAGGCAAGGGGGGGCAATCATCTGAAAAATGAGAATGACAAAGCGATTGATCTTGCCTGCTGTCTCTCTTTGGCTGGATCAAAGGGCAACAGCATGGATAGAATGACTGGTGGGGCACGGAGCCCCGAGGATAATTTTTCAGTCCAATTTATCTCAGATTGTGGTCTAGAATATGTCCTTTGCTATTATCACCACCTCAAGTTAAAAATAATAAGGATTCAGTAACAGTAAGTATGATCGCTGTGTAACCACTCACCGATGACAAGTGGCAGCACCGTGGCCCCTGAGGATGAATTTGTCTGGTTGCCACAGACGGTCACCTCCTGACCAGGTATTTTTTTGCTGTCTTGTGATGATTCACCCATTTCCAAAGAGCCAACAGGTTTGGGTTGTGTCGAGTCACAAGGTCCAGGCAGGCTCTGCTTGTTCTGGGACAAACTCAGAACAGACTCTGTCTGAGAGGGTCTCTGATCTGGTCCAGCCTGAGATTTTGGTTTTGGCAGACAGGTTGGCTTGGTGCTGTCCTTGTTTTGCTGGGTAGCAGTGGCGCTGCACTGATGTGGTATCAATGTGGGCAGAAGGTCCTCATTTTGCTGCACATCCTGATGCTTGTCTGGTTGTTCTTCCCTATGGTGCTGGATGGGTAACGTGGGGACCAGGATCGACTCTCGCCTGACAGAAACCCATAAGAGCATGTATCATTACAATTATATCACAATGTGTGAATGGTGAATGTTACAATATTCAGTTCTGGAACACAAAGACGGCATCAGTAATGTCGGGTCTAAATATGGTGTTTAAACTAATCCTGTTCCTAGAGGGCTACAGCGCAACATCTTTCTCAGTTCTCCACAATTACAATCACAGAAATTGGTTACATTCTTTCAGTTAAGGCGGTGAATAAATGTATCCTTTTTAGGTAAATGTATTGCGTAAAGAACAAAATATGTGAAAGCCCTTGAAAAAGTGATGAGAAAGGAAACAAGATGGGACATCTCTTCAATTTCTCCCAAAGGAGGCTTGAGGGGAAACAACCTCCCTGACTATGGTCCTCTAGAAACAGGATTGCACACCACTCCTGTACAACATTTGCTTTATATAACCTTCAGGCATGTAGTTGACATGGTTTTATAAGACCTACTCTCATTGCCATGGGAGAAAAGGATGAAAGGAAAGCATGACTGGGTAGCTGCTGTCTCTGTAATTATATTTTGCAGGAGATAACAATGAAGAAAGATGGCTAACGCACAATTTTAGCATACGTAAGATCTATGTGAAATGATGCGGTACTGCTTATGAAATTTCATAAAGCAAAATAAATGCTCTCAGAAGGCAGCTATTTTGGAAAATAAATGGTTCCTTTTGGAATTAAGATTCTTTCACAATACAGAATATGACGTCTTATCATTCAGAATGTGTGCAAGCACTTGAGTCTCTCCCATCAGGAATTCAAAAAGTCAGCTCAATTCAGTATTAAGAGGTCATTCAACTGTTACACACTTGATCTGCACAATGGTCTGCACTATGAAGTGTTGTTAACTGCCAAGTATTTTCTTGTGACACAAAATTTCTTCTTACTGAACTTTTACCTTTGGGTAAAGTTATTTTCTGTTAAAACTTGGTTTTTCCTGTACAGAGATGTTGGGAGCATAGCATGCTATTCAGGGTGCTTGTGCACTCAGTAAGTATAGTCAGCAGTTAAGAGAATAATGCATATGCTTTTCAGGGTGGTTCAATGGTTGGTTTATGTCATCTTCTGGGCTGTCGACAGTGTGTGTTTAAGGGACAGTATGTACTGCGTACGTGACTGTTGAAGGATTAGCATGTTATGTTCCTCCTCATGGGTTCTTGTGAAATAGTGAGACTCAAGTTAGTGCACTTTGGTGCTAAATATAAATTTTTACGAAGTTGCACTTTGGCTACCTCTCTGGCTCAGTATTTTCTGTCTCCTGGTGTTCCATCTCAGGCTTTTCCACAGCAGCAGCCTCTGGCTCCCCTGCTGCCGTTTCCCCACAGGTTCTGGTTTCCTGAGCCTGGGCCTTAGCCTGCTCCAGCTCCGCCCCATCCAGGTCCTCCGAACACACCCCAGTGTCCTGGGCATCCTTGATGAAGGTCTGTGTTCGGGTGGGCTCCCTGCTCTGGAGGGTCACTTCCTTTGGCCGCCGAAGGCCCTTGTTTTCAGTATCATTGCTGGTGGGGCAGGGCGTGTCCAGCTGGACCACTGAGATGTCCAGAGGGCTGTGGTTCTGAGGTGAGGGGGTGGAGTCAGGAGTCGCAGTGACAGGAACATGGATTTTGCTCTGCAATGTCTGTCTGGGGGTGACTTCTGCAGCATGGATTGCCCCTGGGCAAAGATGGAGAATATTGGAAACCACTGAAATAAAGTATACCCATTCTTGGAAAACATTACTAGCTGAAAAAAAATGTATTTGTGTATGTAACTATGACAAGAGAAAAGCACATGCACATACAAATGCATACAAATACACACTTCCTGTTAGTTCTGCTGTGTCCTAAACAATGTATGAACAACTGAAGGCCAGGTCCTTAATCTTGCCTTGAACTAATGAGTCCAACTGTAATATATATATATATATATATATATATATATATAGTATTATGATTCAATATTTTAAGTGTAGCCTCGGTTTACAGATATGTAAACGGAAAGAAAAAAATGCACATGAAAACATATTATACATGCATATATTTTTTTGATAGGTGTACTTTTTTAAATTACCATAGTCATCTCTCTGTATTTGTTTTAGTGTTATCAATTGTATTACTAACAAGAGTATTATAACAGCAAAAATATATTTCAGTGCCAAGTTGTGATTATTGGCAAAGATTTTAAACGGTTTATATTTCTATTAATTGCATGTAACTAATTCTGGGTGTTGCTATACTCAAATAGTAACTTCTGATATAAAAGAAAAACAATTCATATCTATTGCTCTTGAGAATGTTTCCCATATTTGCATCGACTTGAAACAAGCAAAGGCCAGCTCACCTTCAGCAGCATTATTGACTCCATGAAGGGTTTGGGTTTCTTGATTGCTGAATTTGACTTTTGTTTTTGTTGTTTGTTGTTCTGACTTTTTCTGTGAAGAAATGTTACAGTTATGACATAAGTGATGTGTGAACATTAAAACAGTTAAGTTTCAAATGTGATGGGAAGTTTGAAGTTAGAACTGGAAGAAAAGTATAATTTGAGAATAAGAATGTCTTGGGTTTGGGTTCATCTCAAATGCATGGGACATATCAATCATTTTTAGTTTAAATTATTGTTATTATTATTTCTTCTTCTTCTTCTTCTTCTTCTTCTTCTCTTCCTCCTCCTATTGCTCCTCTTCCTCCTGCTCCTTTACAAATATAGCATTATACCTCTACCAGACATTTTTATCTAGAACTTAGAACAGCAAGATGATTTAATTACAGAAAAGTCAGCAACATGGATAATAAACAGAAAGCTGAAATGTACAATTTTTAAAAAAATAGTTAGATATATATACATCATTCATCAGTTTTACATATTCTTTTGGACAATTATCATGCACATATCATACTCATAATGTATTATTATTATTATTATTATTATTATTATTGTTGTTGTTGTTGTTGTTGTTGTTGTTTTATTCTTGTGTTTTTGCTTTATCTGCACATTCTGCAATTCATTAGTGTAAATGAGTATATATGCATGTTTGACAGGTGCTAAAGTCTGACTGCAGATGTATCTATTTTTGTGTGGTACCCAGAGACTCCCATTTATTCACAGCAAGCCAAAATTACAAGATGCCAGCTGCAAGTCTATAACTAAAAAAGAAAGACCCAGATACATTGCACAACATGCAAGGGAGCAGGCAATGCCACCATGATTGCACAGGTATATGGTCAAACTGAGTGCACACCATGAGAAATGAAATTTAAAAAAGAAAATATTGTAAATACAGCTTGCAACTGGACCAAAGAACTTCGATGTGTGCAGTGCTGTTGGTAAGAATCAAGTTTTTTTTATCTTTAGGAAAATTATCTGAAAACACAGCAAAAATGATTAAATTGCTTTACTGGTCATTCATATTTTCTGTTTACTGCAGAGACCTAAATGAAGTAATAATTTCACATGGGAAACCATGAAAAAATGGCTTTGAATCACATCAGACAGAAACACTGAGTGCAATCTGCGTCATCCACCCACTACACAGACTAGTTGTTTACCCTGAAATGTCCACTCATGTAAATCTGCGATATTGTCAAACATCTGGAGACTCATGAGATCTCATACCATTTTATTTAAATCAAAAGCTGGATGGAAACTACTCAAAAAACAAAAACATAATTCTAGCTAAAGATGTTCAGCCCTCTATATGAACATGACAACTCATTAAACAGGGGTAGGACCATTCAAAATGCATGAGTGTCTGTATTACTGCTGAATGTAACACAGATGTGGTAGCCTGTCTGTATGCACTGACCTCATCATCTCCACTGTCCAGAAGGCTCCCTTTCCTCCAGGGCACAATGCCTCGTAGGATGTACTCCACAATCTTAGAGCTCTTGAAGGTGTCGCTCACATATCCCAGGACTTTGTCAATGGTGGAAACAGAGCTCTCGATACCTGTGAGTTTCTCCTGCTGCTTCATGCCCTCCTGGCGCAGGCTATGTAACAGAGCCACCATCTCACTGCATAGGGCTCTGATCTCCGAAAGCGAGCCCAGGTCACCACCTCGGGCTCCTACGACAGCTTCCGGAGAGTCCCTCGCCTGTTTCAAAGCGGCTAGGTCCCTCTCCATGCTCCCTATGCTTTGGAAGACCATGTCCATCTTCTTCAAGATCACCGCCTGACTGTTGTCGACCCGCTCTACCTTTGCATCCAGCAGGTTCAACTTTATCTCCAAGCCACTCCGGTTGTTGATTACGGTGCTGGCGGGCTTCTTGACTGTGGGTCCAGCCCCTGAGACTCCAGCGTTGTCTAGCTTGCCTCCTTCGTACATCTTGGCGATACAAGTGGTCAGGGTCGTTTGCTTGCTCATTGTACCAGGATGTTATCTCACAGATAAAGACCAACGTGAAACCAAAGAAGGCTGGGGATATACGCTAATCCCTCCTCGCTCCGTCTGCACCATGGATTGCTTTCTATTTTCGTTTGAATTGCTCTCCGGGCTTCTGTGGAGATAGTGTTCTTATCACACAAACCGAGTTTTATGGATCCCTTTGTCTGTATATGCCAGAGACATGACACCACTTAAATAAACACCTCAGCTTAGACATGCTATCAGCCCATTTGTGGCTCCCCCTCCTCCTTGTTTTTTAAATGACCTACCAGGCCCTGTGGCAGCCAAGTTCCTGCCTATCTTGACGTCACCAGAATGTTCCAACTCGCCACCGAAGATGTTGCTGATTGGTGAACATGCAAGGAATGACCTTTTGAAATCTGTTCACATCTGCCAGGGCAAAGAAAGACGTTGGGTGTTGGAAAGGTTCATGTCCTCCCTGGGGCTGTCCTAGCATTCCCAGCTAATACTAACAGTTTAATTTCTGTTTTGGCTGCTGCTAGATTGTTGAGTCATGGGGTCTGAGGGTATGGTGGCCGTGACATCTAACATACTCTGTTCCGAGCAGCATTTAATCAGACATGTGTTGGTAGGAACCTGACATATTGATGGCTGACACATTTCATGATGTCTAAACCAATAGGGACAAGGCATTTCTCAGTATAAACCAATGGGGACATTGTTCGTCAGTATCTCATTGATGCCCCCACCCCTGCAATCCTGGGTAAGGCTGTTTATTGAAGGGAATGCATGGGGCAGAAATACCACAGAGCTTCCTGGCCAGCTACAGGCAAAATAGGGTTCAGTTTGTTTTTTTCCATGAACAGTTTGCTTAGCAAGTGTGCATAATAAAATCCCCAAACCATTATAAGAATTCAATAGAGGTCCCCCAGAACTAATTCTGTTGGATCACTGAATGATTCACAGGGATCTCGTCTCCAGGGGTACATTCCTCTGATCTGATAGTCATAACTCATTCCTAGCATCTGTCTCTTTCTTTCACGTTTGAACTACGCCAAAGTCTACTGTGCATGGTACATTTACTGTGCATGGTGCATTATTATTATTATCATTATTATTATTATTATTATTACTATTATTATTATTATTATTTGATATAGTTTGCCGTGAACAACAAAGACAACAAAAATACAAGAGTTTTGCTCTTAAGTATGCTATCATGGAATAAAAAGACGGTAAAACGCTAAATGGTAATGAAAGAGAAATGACTACTTATTTTTTTACTCATTGTTATTTTATCAGATCATTCAAGGCACAGTCACACAAAATGAAGTATACAAACTCAAACATACAAACACATTTGACTATTTGTGCTGCAATATTGTAGTACTCATCAAAGTTGCATTTCATATCAGCTTTCATATCACAGTATGGGGATTCCTTCTAACTTCATAGCGGACATTCCTAATTCTATTCTAGCACAGTTTTACAGCCGTATTGCCATTGTTAACCCTGTCACTGTTCTGTCACTCTTGTCTTGTTATCTTCATTAACCTGCTAGCTTAGCTGAGATTCCATAGGGTATGTGATATGCTTTCCATTGCCGACAGTGAGAAACGTATACATGCCTTTGCGTCAAGTAGACTGGATTACTGCAATGCTGTCTATGTGACATACCCAAGTGCTCTAGCACAAATTTGTTCAAAATACTGCTGCCAGAATGCTGTAGTGTTCCAAAAACAAAGATCACATTACACTGGTTCTCAAATATCTTCACATACTGTATCTTTTAGAATCAGAGATTCTTTTGTATAGAATCCGAGATTCTTTTATTAACGTTTAAATGTTTTCATGGTTTCGCCCCTTGCTATCTCGGTAAAATGATTGCCATGGATGTTCCAACCAGGTCACTCAGATCATTTAATACCATGGCTCCAAACTGTACAACTCCCTCTCAGAAAAACTGAGAGTAATCCAGACACTTAGCACTTTCAAAAAAAGATATCTGTTTAACACTGCTTTTAGTGAGGTGCTGTTTTAGCTTCTTTTTTTCTTTTTTTCATTTTACTGTGCACTTGTGTTTTTAATCTCTTATTGTTCTTTTAGTTTACTCAGTTTGTTATATTACTGGGTTTATTGTTTTAAATTTTAGATTTGATTTTATTGTTTCAAAAGTTTTCTTTGAAACTTTGCTTGGAAAAGTGCTATATAAATAATGTATAATTATATTCATGTATTATTATTATTATTATTATTATTATTATTAAAAAGACAAAAACTACCATTGCATTACTCCTTCTCATTTCATTTTTTAACAGGGGTAGTGCATTAATTTAAATGATTGATTTTTCAAATTTGATATTTTCAGAGAAATGCCCAAAAAAAAAAAAGTTAATTATAAGATAAGATTGTCCTTTTTGTTATTAACACATCACATAACTCTTAAAAAATTAATTACTTTGCATTTTATCTTTTATCTCAATTTAGTGAAAAGAAAATCTTTAACCCTATTACGCCATTGTATTTCATAGCACCCCAGACTTATTTTGTTGCACAATACGAGCAGGGCTCACACAGTGAAATCTTGGGCAAATTATTTATTTATTTATTTATTCATTTATACACCATGGTAAACTCAGTGAAAGCTCTTTAATACATTCAACAGCACTCAAAGATAATAGGCGAGGCGTAATTTGGCTAACTCTAAGCCTATGTGTAGCTTATAGAGACATGTATCCAATTGAGTGGTATCCAGGCACATCTTGACAACCAAATAAATACTCTATGAATCAATGACGACGGAGCAATTTAAAGTGTTACATGTTGCTTAATAAGGAAAGGGATTAATAGAGCTGATAATGCTTGCTCTTGGCTAGCTTGGGAGGGGCCTCTGTTTACATGGAGCTCTGTGGGCCTAGAGATCTAGATAATTTGTTTTTATTGCATTGAAGATCAAACACTCTCTGACCCCTGGCATTCTTCTGAAATGTTACTCACATGCTGGACATAATGCCTTTGAATTTAAAATACTATACTATATATTCTATCCTTAGAATATGTTAAATAAATAAAGAAAATTGTAGTAGTAATATTACCAGAACATTTAAAATAAAATAAAAAATTAAATAAAAAACAATTATTTTTAAGTGAATCCTCAGACATGTTTTACAACAAACCATTCTCAGTTAGTCAATGCACAGAGACTGATGTCAATTCAGTACATGCTCCCTTTTACTCCAAACACTGTATTTTTCCTCTTGTCATTTTATCCTTTGTGTGGTTTGTCCATAGATCAAAGAAATACATTAGTGCAGGTTAAGAACATCTCCTGAAGTGGCACTCAATTAAATAGAGGGATTGTAAACGCACCACTATGAAGGAGGAGAACAGGAACACATGTCTGACAGTGAATGCTCCATTCATATAAGGTGTCTGCCATAATTTTGAAATGGCACATTCCTTTCAGCTTTCTAAATATTCACCAAGTCAGGCTTTTAGTTACATTTGATGTGCCACACTTGCACCACTGTGGGGTGGACTGCATTCGCTGAGAAAATAAGCTGCATTTGTTGCATTAAAACAACCGTCTGTCGTTTTCTATGCTTACTACTACTAGACTGACCAAAACATCCTCTTTCTCTCAAACATTTCTTCTTTCAGGGTCTTAAAATGCCATCCCATGTGGGATTTCTAAATTCTGAAAAACGTCTGGTTAGGCTTTTGTTTGTTCCATTGACTAATATAAACAAACAAGTAGCCACGTACTGTGTTCAAAAATGCCCGACCACCCCAGCCCTCTTTTGTTGAAATCCAATATATTGTCAACCTGCTATTACAAGGAATATAGTAAAATGGTTATAAGTATTTTAGCAATTAATAATCATAAGTGTCCATAAGCACCTTTAAATCTGTGGCGCAATAGCGATGGCACACCTTCTTACCCCAAACTTGCGGATGTAGTCCGACACGCTGAATCCCCCAGTGCTGAGCAGCAGAGATCGATATAGAGAGGAGGTCCCCATCACCGATTCCCCTGTTAGGACACCAGGTCTGCCATTCCTGGGGAAGAATACATGCCGAATAGGGAGAGTGAAGCAAGTAATGAAAACATTCTGGAAGGATCTGGACTCTAGCTAGATGGACGGGGCTATCTTATCAGCCTCTCAACTGGGTATTTGTACCATCCCATTCTGATATCACCCCGGCAACCCTGCCACTGTGCCCACATGGCCTGGCCACTTCCTGCAAAGAGATAACAGCTGTTTCAGATTATACAAAGTATGCAGGAAATATGAGAGTCCTGTTTATTAATAGGCCCACGATTTGTCATTGTTTTTGGCCTTTCCCAAGGCTGGGGCTCCCCTGTCTGTCTAATGGACCCTGCTTGGCCACCATCTCAGTGCTCTGGACTCCACTGGGAGGTGAATGTCACCCCGCTCCCAGCATGCTCTATGGAAGTGTTAAAGTAAGGCCAGGGATGCTCTGATCTGTTCATCACAGAGAAAAGCAAGGCCAGCAACACTCCATCATCTTTTGGCATCATGTTCCCTGGTCCTATCTTGGACCATTCCTTAGAATGTTGTGTGTTATCCTGCTGGTTTAACTGCACTTGGCTATTTGGGTTCAGCATTCAGTCTGGCACGCTCTGTAATTCTGCCTACGCACTTGAAAGATATCCATGGGCATCTTTGGACTTCCAACAGTGTCTTGGAAATGTAGCACAGCTGTTCTCACTTGTCGTCACTTGTCCTCATTGACGACAATCCTGAACAGTTCCAAGGGATACATCTTGGCAAGTTGATACATACATAACAAGATTAATACCTGTGTAAGTGATGGGCATGCTAGAGTAATCTTCGCTTTGCTTTTTTAACCAAAGTGATTGAACTTGCCGCCTTAGTAACCATGTGGTATATTGCCAGATATGACTAAGTCCTACAAGATACAGGTCCCTCAAATAAGGACACAACTGATTCATCATCGCTACAGTGGGGACTGATTTCACAAGCCATGTTAGCTTTTACAGGAGGAACAAGTCCAGAAGTCTGTGCTTCAGCAAACTGCGCAAAATAACAAGTAGAAGTGCACGTGCTGGGTTTCAGTAGAAAATGAGTGGCAATGTCTGTCATGTTAGCTTGAATTCCAGCGCACCTTTTCTTTGTCTGAAGCATTTGGCAGCCTAGGTATTTCTGGAGTATTGTCAACAGGAGCAGGTGTCTCAATGGGATGTGTCAGCTTTGTGTAGGGGCTCCCAAGAGTGTACATGCCTTTCTGCTGATATAATAGGGCCTCTATAGGGCCTGGATGACCACATCTGGGTGACTAGATGAATATGCAGAGGTAAAAAAGAATGCTTATGGTATAGGATATTCTGAGGATGTGAGTTGTGGTAAATATGGTGTGGTTGACAAACATCTTGTATAACATGCCTTTTATCCTTGCCAAAATGTGTTCTACTTCACTGCACAGTTGACTACAAGATTATTATAAAAATGAACATGGTACTTCTCGTATTCATAGCTGATGTGAATGATGTGAATGGGCACCATCAATACAAATAGGAAATGACACATAAGACCTGTGCAGGAGAGGATCTGTGAGAAGTGGCAAACACTTCTAGTTTGTTTTAATTAACACTGGCCTAATTGTATTGTGGATACTGATCAAAAGAAATCCTGAATGATTAAAAGATATAAAGCATGCACCAGTGAATATATTTGTAATCAAGAGACCCACATTATAGAATATATGGAGCTATTCAAATTTATATTGTATTAATAAGTATGTCATTTTGGATAAGTTGTACCTGAAATAATTAAATCTGAATTAAGATGGAATTATTCATACCTTCTACTTATTCACAACTCTTGAGGGGTTTTTAATGGCTGCAATTGCATTTCATATTTTCAGCAATTAGGCAAAAGTTAGTTAAGGCTAATAGGTTATTTGCTAAAATAAGCTAATAATGATTGTACCATAAAAATGATCATTTATTTCAATGAAATAATGTGAAATGAAATGTCTTGTATGATGTGTTCTAAGAACTCTATCCTTTTGTTCCCTTGCTGTGACACAGGAGAATAATTACGACTGACATGCTTACATTCATTAATCTGTCCTCCTGTGATTTGCATTTCAAAGGTGACCTTGTAGGTCTCTCCGGATAAGCATCAAACAAACAAAAAAGAATAATCGCAGTAATTAATCTAAATCTCTTACGCCTGTAAATAAATGGGTCTGAGATGCTGCAGCAGATGGAAAAGAGATCTCTCACCACCCAGGAAGAAAAGGCATCCTGTGTCCTATTTTATGTGGAAACAACAGGTACAGGATCGCAATATGCAGATGCACCCAGCCCAGCCCATCTGAATACTGACACCTCGGAATCACACTCCCATGGGTTCTTTCCAAAACACGACTTGACTGACCTTGGTGTGGCATGCGAGCTCCCGACCTGGCATTCAGTTCTCCACATGCTTGGACTATGGCCAGAGCCCAGTCGACAGTGCAGAGAGAGTAGGCATTATTTTAACAGCCCACAGCAAGGCAGAGAGTGGATCATTATCGTCTAAAATGATCTGCAGCCACGAGTGAAAGTGCAGACATTCTCTCTGACAGACTGAAGCGGGGAAGGTGAGTGGGTCCTGGCATGTCTCTTAAAACCTGAAGCAAAGAGTGTGCTCAGGTATTACCTCAAATCACAGACAGTAAGGAAAGTGGACAGGATGTGAGAGAAAACAATGTACCCATACCTGAAATTATTCCAGTGGGCAATGCATCTTGTCACTACCATCTGTCAAGGGCAGATTCAAACAGGTCCCATAAAGCGCATATCTATATTTTAAATGTTTACAAAAGATAAAGAATTCCATGAAACTGCATCCACACATCTCTTCATTTTTACCATCATTTTATACTACTTTGTTGATTGTGATTTTTCTAAATGCCAAACCTTGATGTTTGTGATAAAGAATTCCATTAAACTATATCTTCATTTTTCCATCATTATATATTACTTTGTTGATTATGATTTTTTTAAAAGCCAAACCTTGATGTTTGAGATAATATAAATATGCAATAGTACTCTCTGCTCAGGCATAAAAGACAAGTTATTGTTAACCAGTCATGAGAAAACACCCTCCCTTTTTGGAAGAACTGTACAGCATGAACATTAAAAGGACAAAGAAAAGTGACAAGACAAAGTCACGTTTCTCACATAACCAGCTCCTGAAAAATACCAGGCTGAAAGGTGCATACAATCTGTTCAAAACATCTACCATTGCATTCAGAATTAGGAGAATGAATGTAGAAAATATGAATGTAGAAAAAAGATTCAGTTTTTTAACAGAACAAGATAATTACTGCCACTCTGTGCTATAGTAAAAATGCACACCAATTTCAAGCCAGCTATAATGAGAATTAATATAAATAAAATAAAGAGGTTCTAGATTTCTATATGTAAAATGTCAAGCTGCCTAGATATACATGGAAAATATAACAGAAAATTCAGTTTCATATTGTGAAGTACAGTATGAAAAAAGAAAATTGTAATGCTTATGTGATTATCAGGGATGTAGTAATGTGTGAAAATGATTTAAACATTTTTTAAAAAGGTCCCTTTTGGCAAATTATGTATATGCACTTCTTTGTTTCTGGCTTTACTTATTATATGTAAGCAACATGATGATCGAGGATGTCCTCGCAGAAATGTAAAACTTTCAACAACCAAAATGGCATACACATGAGGAATTATATTTTCCAGCCCAAGATGTTTGAATGGAAAACGTGATAGGCTGTTGGTTGCGCAGAGAAATTGGCGTGAATCGAGTGAGAAACATGCAGATTTTGTTTGAGAGTTTCTTACATAAGTATTATTATCTAAAGCCGGAACATAGTAATTTTTATAAAATATAAAATGATGTACCTTTTCACTGTACATCTGATGTCAAGGCTTTTTAGACTTTTGTGAGGGAAGCAGTCATAAAGCCAAAATTACAAATGACAGAGCCGTAAGGCTGTTCCGAATGTTGCAGAACACTGTGTCACCCGATTGCCCCCTGTTGGTGCAATAAGAGACTGCAAGTAAACAATGGTCTCAGCAGCAATAAATAAATAAATATGGGTCATCCTAGCAATAATAATAATAATAATAATAATAATTTTGAGCCATGCACAGAAAAGCAACCAATTTCACTTTGGGTCATTTTATGAGTATCGGAATATCAACACAAAGCACACAAACCTGGGACTTTGCATACAGCATTTCTAATTAATAGTACCTATTTTTGGGGAGTCATCAAAACATTATAAAATAATGGGATTGTTGTATCTTTGGCAAATTTTGGGCAACACTTTATTTCCATTTCCATCCCTGCTTAGCTGAGTTGCAGGCCTTTCCCAGAGTTGTATCACATTCTGGATAATCATAAGATTAGAACTATTTTGGCAGCTGTCGAGTGGCTTCTCCAGTTAAGGAATCTTATAAGTAAATGGATGAGACCCATGATCTGGTTTCAAATCTGGAGCATACACTTTTACACACTGGCATTTAGACAAAGAGTGTGTTTATAAAATTGGTACAGTATTCCAAATTACATCCTGAATCCGAATTACCTGATGAGAGCAGATACAACAATATCTGTCCTAAAAAAAGACAGAATGAACCACAAATCTTTGTTGCTAGGCAATGAGAAAATAGCTGTTGGGAAAGAGTGCTGCTGAATTGTGAGAGAATGTTTGACTGAGAAAATGATTTGTACACAGGGGATTCATAAACATTAACCACAAGTAATAAAGTATCTCAATTTTTTAAAAGAATCTTATGCATAAAAAATGTACAGAATTTTTAATTGCAGTGACACACTGGAGAATGTTGTTTTAAAGCAGTTTTGTTCATGTTCTACACTGCGGAATTCAGTGCAGAGGCATCTACTGTGGTATGGCATTTAAATATCCTCCGTCCTTAGCTAGATCTTGTAATCTAGTTTAATATTAGGTCTGAGCCTATATCAAAGACACAGTATGGAAATCGCAGTCTTTAATCTAGATTTGCAATGGCAGGAAATTGTCACATTTGTGCAAGCAGCTTTTTTCCGCAGGAATTTGGCCAGGGTGCATGCCATTGTTAACTTCCTCATTTCCTGTAACTCAAGTTATAAACCCAGTAAGAAATTTTCAGACTTGCTGTTCTGGCCGGGTGAAATATTTTCATTGCAACAAGGAGACCACTGGACCTGAGGGGTTTTTTCAGCCAGTCAGGCACGTATAATGTATATAGAACACGTGAAGAAGAAAATCTGACCCAGGTTCATTCATTTTGAACTATGTTTCTGGAATTTGCAGAGCTCCATGGAAACTGAAAGAAGTTCCACATGGTTGAGCCATTTGTAGAAAGTTCTCTGATAAGCTGTCTCTGGGAAGAAAGCAGATTTCAAACAGGTGTTGATTGTTAAAAAGCTGAGAGAGTCAATCATCTGGTTAATGAATATTAAGGGAGCAGGGACCATTAAGAAAAGCCTGAATGCACAGAAGAAATTATACCTGAGAAACATACATAAAAATATGCAAATGTAGAAGTCACAAAAAATCTGTCATTATTGTTATCATCAGAACAACATTCACTTCAGGTACAAGGCTGAGTGCTTCCATTTGGCTTAACTGCTAGTGTTATCTTTGATTTATCCACCTTTTGGAATTTATAGTCTATATATATAATCTTTTTTTGAATTACCTAATGTCACCATTCTAACAATCTAGCTGTTAATACATCAAATTTGATGAGTCGGTTGAAATTTAATCGGAAGTGAACTGGGTCAGACTCTGGGTAAGTCACACAACTGTCAGTAAAGCGTTTTCATAGGTAGCCAAAATTGAATGTGAAATCTACATTAAACATCTACAGCAAAATGAAATTCACTAGGTTAAATTTGCATTATAAATTTGAACTTATCATCTGAATTCAGACATTTTATTAATTGCAAATTCAGCTGACTGCAGCTGAAACAAGATTTAAGACAAAACTTACCGAAATGTTTTAAACGAATGAGAGCACCATTTCGTCATAAACAAACAATCCCACAACAAAGTAGGACTTACATTTGACAGATAAATTAGATCTGGGCTAAATATTATTCACACATGCGACAGTGTTCCAGTATGTGTCTGCGTGACTTTGCTGAATGTGCACAGGATAGAGGAGGTATGGCCCTGTGTGGCGTGATGCCAAACCTCTGTACATCCCCTATACAGAAAAATACACTAATTCTAATTTTCCATTTCATTGTCTTTTTATGAACTGCAGGTTGATTTGTGGACTCATTTTAAAGCAGAAAAAATGAATGACCGCATACATTTATTTTTAAAAATCCCTCTTTTCCTTTGAAGTTCAGTTTATTGAAGTACAGAAAAAAATATTTTACAAAATTAAATGTATATCATTTGTTAAAACAGAATAAAATATGCAATTAAATTAAGAATGTACAGGCATAATAAATATTAACTGCCAAGAAATAGTCCCTACATTTAAAACAGAATTCAAAGTCATTAACCAAACACCATAGTTTAGTTTATCATCTACATTTAAAGACATGTAAAGACAATATTGCAGATGAGTAAACTTCAGATGTCTGACCCATAATTCTAACTGTTTAGACTGATTTCTTTGTCCAATGACACCATGCGAACAGAAATAACGATTTTTAAAAATAGTTTTTGTTCCATTCGACAGCTCATTTTTTCGTTTGGCATAATGAAGAATTCATGATATAGGCTATACAATAGGAAAATACATTAATATTTAAGTTTCTCACACTTTCCGTTTACATTAATTAGGAAAGTTCTTTAAGACAGCTGTTCGGACATGCACAACATGTATCCATGGAACCACTGTATCCTGGTAAAGTCGGTGAGTCGGACCTGACCTTTGGAGGGTGTCCTTCAGTTGGTCTAAAGCACTTCCTGGGTCCGGTCTGTCAGGTATACTGCTGCCAGTCATGACTCTGTAGCACTGGTCCTGATTTTCCTGCCTCAAAGTCCCCTTGTAAGCATTCTGGTCACAAAATCAGCCTCTGACCTAGGATCTTTCTGTTGATCTCAGCCAAAGCCACTGAAAACACAAAGGCCTTTTCGTCCGAGAGGTTGGCATAAATGTCAATCTCTTTGTCTTGCTTCTCTGCGGAAGGGGAAAACGTGAATGAAAACAATTGATCACAATACAGCATCAGCTGCAATTCCACAAATGACATTTATAAATGTAGATATCACTGAAAACACAATTCCACAAATGACATTTATAGATGTAGTTATCAATGGAATTGGGCCTTAATACAAAGGCGGCTCTGCCAGGAACATTAATAATTCACCATTTGAGGGATACCAACATTGCAGAGAGGGAGCGAAGCCTCCCTTCTCACAATGCTTAACCAAGTGAGTGGTGTTCATAGGACAGTAGTGTGATGGCATTTTTTCCATAGACACAAAAACTATACATTAACTGGTGAATGCTGAACCAGCACTAACAGTGCACTGAGGATATTTCACACAAGCCGTTCTCACATCATGACACATGCATTGCCATTTGAAAAGGAAGCTACAAAATTTCAAATGCCACAGCAGGCAGGCCAGAGCCTCAGCAGGAAACACAGCTGAAGTGCAAACACCTGTGTAATGCCTCATCTGAGACCTGCAATATTTTCACTGCCAAAACAACAATGTGTAAGACATCATTGAGGCAAGACAGGCTCCCGTTTGTATATTTAATCAAGCAGACTACCTGTCTGCATACATGCATAGACCACACCCATGTGGAAAACAGTGGGATGCAAAACAAGTCGGACAATATCCCATACCATCAACCATTTTCACAATGAGAAATTCTATATCACTTAAATTTAAAAAGTTTTACTTTTAAATTATCAAAAACTACTAATGTAAAAACCTTAACTAAATAACAAGACCAAATAATCAACTCAAATAAACATAGGCCTAAGTGTGAGAGTTATGTGGTGGTTTCAACTCTACCTTTCTCCTCCTCCTGCTTTTTGAGCGTTGTGGTCTTGGGCCGACCCCTCCCTCTGCGGATCTGCTCTGATTGACTGTTTGAACGGGACTGCCTCCTATTCTCCATGTCATTAGGTGAAGTGGAATTAATCCTGTCCCTCCGAATCCTCTCCGTTCTCCTCCGCTTAGGATCCAGTTTGTCTATTAAAATTGCAGCCAAAACATAAAGATCTTGTTTCCAAAAAACCGTTTTTAAAATGTTACAAATGGGTTGTGAATATTGGACAGACATCATGTACAAAAAACACATTTTAATACTGTTCCAAGGCTTGGTTTTTTATTAAATTTTATTTACATGCTAGAATTTAAAATTTATCAGGCTAGAAGGTGCATGCTTTTTATTACCTTCTGCACCAATATGCAATAAATGCTCACGCCTTTTCTGACTGGGCACAAACCGCATCCATTATACTGAACACATATCTAGTGGGTATACAAAATAAAAAAAACAATGCTATTTTCATGCAGAATGTTCTGGCCAACAGCAAGTCACAAAATTTGCCCTTTAGTTCTTACTTCAGCACAGACAGAATTATACAGAGGCTGACTGACATAGTCAGGTCCATAAGTACTGGCAACTTTGATTCAAATGAGGGAAAAAAATTGAAAAATAATACAGATAATGGGTGACATGTTACACTTAAACACATGGGTTACCTATATACTTTTAGTCATCATTATCAAGGGTGTCAATAATTATAGACCTGGCTGTAAAAGAATGCAAGGCCACATATAGGCTACACCATAACGTAGCCTAATGCATAGTTATTTCTGCTCTCAGTATTTCATTTACTCAATTTGCGTGCTTTAAATTTAAGTCATTCCACTATGCTTAAAGTTGATACATTTTGGCACAATGAAATAATAAGTCTTCATTTGATGAATAACTTGCTTGTCTGTTCTTATAAAATGTTAGCCATTTAACATTTTACATATAATTTCATCAATTTTATTTAATGGCCAATTTTTATACAATGTCACCATATTGTGTCAATGCACTTGCACCAATAAAGCTCCTGATTGGACATGTAGTTATCTGTATCAGTACTGTTCAGCTTGCCCTAACATGAACAAAGATTGCCTTGAAGAGATTAAGGACATGACTCATCCCATTTACTGGAGATTGCCTCACCAGCACCACGATGTAGGCCTATCACTGTGTGAGAACCTCCTAATCTCCTAGGAGCTGAAATCCTTCCTAAACATTCACCAGAATTTATGTATTTTTCATACTTGAATCATAATAAACCCATTAATTAAAAGAAAAGAAAAGCAAAAAGGAAATGTTTACATTGTCATTGTCTTTATCTTTCTTAGCAAAGGGGGGTAAAAGAAGGCCAATTTCCTGCAAGCTGTCAGCGCCTGCAGCTGTTCTCACAATTACTCAAATTCTCTGTGAGGGTGAATGCCGAAAACAGACCATTATTATTTAAATGAAATAAGCATCAGCACACTGTGAAATGGGAGAAAAATCTAACTCTAATATGCATTGTGCACAAACATGATTTGCATTTCAACCTATACAAATTCAATCTACTAATCCACATGCAGTGTTCTTATTGTGGTTATAAGGAGAAAAGGAATCCATGGTAAAATAAAACCATGACTGCCACAAACTGTTAATACATTTCAAGGGTTAAAAACATGCTACACTCTTCTGACAGATGAGAAAAACACTAAACATTTAATCATTTATACTGCCCAGCGGAAATCTGAGATGACTGTTTTACTGAAATGGCGCTATTCTGACCTACCAATGAGGCCAAAATTTCAGTGCTCATGGAAAAGACCAATGTTTAAATGATGCAATGAAATATAAACTAAATAAAGCATTTTATTCTACAGACTGCAACTTCACGAAAAGGTTCAAAACCTGTTAAACATTCCATTCATAACTTAAAATACACAGTGTAAAAAATCCACTCCCAAGACAAACAAGGGAAGATGGGGCCTAATTAATGTTTATGTCCCGTCACGAATACCTATCTGCTGCATCTGACAGCAACAGGATGTCACAGACTATCAGCCACAACACCCTGAGAGCATGTGTTATGAAATCAAACTTACAAAACAGAACTGAATGACCTGTTCATCTATGAGTGTGCTGAACTATTCGAGTTGTATTCAGTGCCCTCAACAAAACTTCCACATACTTCTCACCAGGATTACACAAATGTTTATACATCATTTCTTTATTTAGTTGTTTTCAAATGCATATTTGGTTCAGCCCAATAAGGCTATTGTTCCCATGATAAACAACCATCAGGCAGAACTACAAGAAAGCAACCAGGCCTATCAGAAGTTATTCACAGGCAAAGCACTGGAGAGCGGAGTCAATGAGCTTTTTTGCCTGACTTGAAAGCTCCCATCCCCCACCACTCCCTGTATTTGCTCATGCAAGAACGCCTTCAGCCAGCCAGCTCTTCTGTTAAATATTCATACCAAATGAATGAGAACTTTTGCCAAGCAAAGCATCTTACAAAAATAAATTAATTAATAATCTGAAAGAAAAAGATAACTCTTCCAGTTAGTAAGGAGTGCAATTTCTAAATAAAAAATCCAAAATGGGGACAGGACTGAAATGTCAATTTTTAAACAGCACTAAAACCAGGAGAGTAATGGAAGTGCTTCTGTTCAATTTAATGAAACAACATCCTTTCAAACTAAATTCATAAAACCCTATTAAAAAGCAGGTAATAAGACAAACCTTAAATATTTACTCTGGTCTCGTTTGTATTTTAATTAAGTATGTGACAAACACACGAATTCACATTAGCCCAGATAAATTTGATGTCATCAACATTCATAAAAACACATTTGTTTTAGTAAACACACACACTGAAGCAAGTAGGCTATCTTGTGCGGCTAAAAGCATAGTTTAACCCATGCCAAATATTTCCAAACAATAGGCCATCGTTGTGAAGATGATGATGATGGCCAATTCCAAACCCAAAGTTTCATTACACCGGTTTTTAAAAATATTTATCCTGTAGGTCCACATGTTTTATTTGGAAAAAATTAGGGTAATCAAGCGATTCCATTACCTATTCCAGATGACGATCTCTCGGATAGTTTTGCATTTAGAAGTTTTCGGCTAATAAACACGTAGCCACATGGACACGACTTGCAAGCAACTGGAATCTGAAGGGAACGGGTACAAAAATAGAAAGTTACAATATATTCCCGGGATAGGCATTTTCTTTATTGTATGATAGCATCATCACACAAGGTTACAGCGCAATCTATTTTGCATAAATAGCTACTTAGTGTCGACCAGCACATCACTAGCGGATTGCTATCTTTCTAAAGAATTACTTATTTACACTACATCCGTGCGGTATATCGTAGGCTACAGACCGAATTATATCAAAGGATAATTCCGACTCCAACGATGCATGCGCGTGCCCTTGTATATTACGGAAAAAGTCCTTGACGAAATCCAGCAATAGCTGGCTACATCAGAACATCTGCCAATACAACCATACCGGCAACTTAACGTTTTTAGCTTGCGTGCTGTTGAGATGAAACTGCCTTCGAGAAAACCTGAAGTAAACAACATATAAAATCAATAAAACAACGCAGCTATGTTGAGCTTTTGAGCCATCTTGATATATCTTTACTTTAACGCAATGTTACTTTCACATCACATTTGAGACAATCTGTAGTTTCATAATTACTTAGCCAAGTAATTCACGGATTTGCGACTTAAATTTGGAGGTCTAGCTATACTATATGCAAGCTATAGCCTACAGTAGTTGCACAGGTTGCGAAATTTGCTCAATACTGATAACTATCTAACAATAGCCCAATTGAATAATGTATTAGCAAGCGAATCAGTAGTGTAGGCTAACTTTAGGATTCCATTTTAGGATCACCATTGTTCTGCCAAGTAACAGCTACCACAGAAGGCTACACCTAGCGATATAGCTATCAATCAAGAAGTATCATTTTATGCAAGTAGTTCAAACACGAATACCGAAAGCAGTTGTTTTGCTATTGCCAATTCTTTCCGTAGCAGCACGCCAACTTCTGTCCGGATGCATTCGTTTTTCTGTGACAGCAGCATTATTCGTACACGGTATGCTACTTAATTCAATAAAATGTCAAATATACATAATTTCTCACCTGTTGATCGCATTCTGGACATGATTTGGTAGCCATTTTTACTTTTTTAGCCTTAATAGCCGACATTCTTTGTTCTCTTTGTAAAAAAAAAAGTTTTGAATACGTATTTGTATCCAGTAATATTACTCTCCAACTTCCGCCCGCTGCACACCCAGCAAAGCGTGAAGTGCAGCTGATTCGGCCGCACGAGCTCAGAAACACACCAAACCGAGATCAATCACACCGAACTACTGACCATGCGCACTGAGAGTATCTGTAGCGAGCATTGGTAGACAGACCTCAATTTGCTTTCCCCACATTATAACAGTGAGCATGCGTGAGTCTTCAGTCGCTTGCTTCAGGGGAGGAAAAGCCTCAGAACGTACATACCGGAGAAGGTAGGAGGGACCAGCAAAATTTTTACATGGGATACCCCCAAAGCCTCCACCTCTTACTCTCTGGGTTTAAGGCGTATTTAACTAGATAGGAAAGCACGCCTTCAGTTAACCTACTATACAGTCCAATCGATCCAATTGCTTTTTTTGTTATTATTATTATTTTCCCTCTTTGCTTCCTTTCCTTGCACCCATTCCTATTATGGAAGCCCAAACGGCTCAAAAATACGTGAAATTGACGTCTAGAATCACGCGTTGTCAACGTGTTGTCAACGAGTGCTTTCCAATGGTTTATTTTTACCTCCTTATAGACAGCGAATTGCAGTTTGTTGTCAATAATATGATTATTTTGGAAAAAGTCATTATACTTTCAATCATTGATGTTTATGAAACATAATCAAGCATAAAGATTAAAATGTATTAACCCTCTATAATATGTCTCTTATGCAGTGAAACGTATTGGCAAACTTCTAGGGACCCGTGTGTGATATTTGTTATTTACTTATTGTTTTATTTTGTTTATTCTTATATGGACTTTTTTTTGTTGGATTATTCATATATATATATTTTGCAATAAATAAATAAGAATAAATAAAAAATGAATAAATAAACACATCCTTACTTCCCTTCCTAGTGTCCTTTTTATTTCCTAGCTCCTAGCTAAATTATCTGAAAATATCACATTTGTCCCTGGTTCATTTACTGCTGTATTTTGTTGCTTTTCTAAAGGACACAGCAATAGCAAAAACGCACAAGACCTGCTTCTCTTGCATTTTAGTGGAATAAAAACGGAAGTATGCAGATCTGAAAAATCAATGTACAATACTAGTTATACTGCCAGTTAAATTAATTGTAGGCATGTGGTTTGAACAGAGATTTAATTTCTGAAATTACTCAATTAAAACATTGATTTAATGTTTTATTATTTTTGTTGAGAGGTGACTTTTTACCATACAGATTGTGGCATGTAAATTCATATCCATAAAATTCCCATGCTGGCCCTTGAGTGATCAGCATTAATGTGCTGTAGGTATCTCGCATCTCAATGACACTCCTTTCCCAATTCTGTGCCGTGATTTTCTTTCCAGTCTCTAAACAGCAGATATTTAGGATCAAGTTCCAGGGCAATGTTGTTGTCATCAAAAAGGAAATAATAAAGAAAACTATACTGTTTCCCAGTATGTGCATTCATAACATTAGATTATATTACATAACAATCACATATAGCAGACTCTCTTATCCAGAGCAACATACAGAAGTGGAGAACGTCACATATGTAACATGATATACAGAGACGTACACATTCTTAATTCTAAAGTGTCTGAGAAGCTTTAAAGAGGTTGATTAGATGACCCTGTGTTGAGTGGGGTTAAAACAAATGATAAATACAGCAACCACATTTTCAGTGTTACATTATACTGATTTCAAAATGGGTAACGTGCAATGCAATGTATAATATCTAATCAAACTTTCAGTTATGCTATATGGAAACATTAGCTGACCAATAGCTGTGAAATATAACATTGTATTCTCCTCATCTATTTACAATTTCCTGTAATAAAATTGTTCTTAGTGAGGGCAATACACTCTAAAACGAGATGTTATCTTCCTGCTATCAAGTAATCAAGTCTACAAAGATCATATATTTATATAATATTTCAAAATATGTTGTTTGACAATCAGCATATTGCATGATTATTTATTTTACAACATATCCATAAAAATGATGTATTGAAGTTGTATTGATACAGCTTCAATGCAGCAAGTTGAAAATTATACAAAATTATATTTTTAATTTAAGCAAGGGCATTGTAGCTTTTTAACATTTTTTGTTTACAGTGCTGTAGGTTTTGTGACAAATTCACAATGCCTGAGGAATTACATTGTGAATTGCACAATGCACCACACTACCCACTGAGTAAATACTCCATCATGCGCTTGTCCAAACAAACGGCTTTTACAAATAAACAAAGGCTGTGTAATTAATGGGTGTCAATTAGGAGTGAGAGAATACTGCTGTCCTTTTCAATCCTATAATACAAGACAACGGAAGACTGTAGTTGTTATCTTCTGTTTCTCATAAGACCATGTACAGTATGTGGACTCTACAATAATAATTTTTTTTTAAAATAGCACAGGAAAACATACTAATTAATTAAATATATTTAGCATTTCTCCATGCTTAATTATTATTTATTATTATTTAAAAAAATAAATAAATAAATATTCTTCAAATAAATTAAGATGATTTACATCGAACTAGCAGGTAAAAGCAATACATTAATAGTACATTAGCAACAAATGCTATTTAGATCTTCTAAATGTCAAAAAGATATTGTGTTTCTCTCTTCATAAGACAAATGACTGCGCTCTGAAATGAACTCAACAAAACAGTTTCTGTTCCTTGCCCAGTTTCCTGTGAGCTTCCTGGGAACTAGGTGTGACAATAGAGCGACAATAAAAATCATATTTTTCTTTACACTATCATTAATGGCCACCTACAAAATGTACACCTACAAAAAAGCAAATATATTGTGACTCAACACATGTGAGACACACAAAGTTCAGTGGGCACACACCATGGCACATTCAAATTTCAACTGGGTAGGATGGTATGTCATCCCTTCAATGCTTAATAAGCAAATTTAGAGCTGAAATCTTATGAAATTGCTCGTTTTTGTAATACAGAAGAAGTAACTGGGGTTAATTTATTTTTTAGATTTCCCTACTCTCTTCACTTTTGGAACAACATATCTCTTCTTATTTTAATGAATTCTATGGGATTGTTGAAATGAAGGAATGAATCGTGTTGTTTCAGAACTGTAATACAGGCACATCATCATTGGATGATGTCATTACACTTTTATATGTTTGGTAAATTCTACATTCAAAAATCAAGAATAAGTGGCTCCAAACCCAATTTTAGAATATTCAGTGTAGATTTCAATATTTTATTCAACTGCTTATAGAGTGTAAATCTAATTTTTTGCCATTTTTATTTATTTCTTTATTAGAAGGGTATCCCACACCTTTGTTGTGTTGTTGTTGTTTCTGTATTTAATATTTCAGTGATTATTGTAATGTTTCATGCAAAAAAGGACGGTATGTCATAACACAGACACTGTAGTGGATAATGATATAATTATGTCAACCAATGTTGTCATACTGGCTGGTGCAATTCTACCAAAAATTGATGCGCCCACAAGAATGGCTCGGGTGTTGTAGTTCTGAGAGGTTCGACATCAATCGGAAGAGCTTGAGAAAGCAACTACAACGACCATAATCCGTTGTACACTGTATGAAACAGAACTGCGTTGTATTGCGCATCGGAACTGGTATTTTTTTTTTACCTTTCCCTAGCAATGGTCGGCGTAATAGTGTATATTTGCCATTACTGTAAGCTTTGCAGCTGTTAAAATGAATTTTATATAAAACTAATAAAACTATTTAAGGATCTTCCGTCTTAATTCCAGCGTGTTTACGCTGCTATCGGTCATTTATTGCATTTGTCAGGTAGCCTACATTTAGATCAACTGCATCTCAGTCGTAGAATTAAAAGTTACAGAATATTTAACTAGCATCGTAGACTATAGGACAAACTACTCGGCTTTAAGAATGCACCGACTTCAATTTATTGCATATCGATCTGTTATTGCAGGTGCTTTTGATCAGTACCAAATACTGTCTATGCATTATATTAGAACACCATGCCACATACAGCCAGTAAGACAAAAAACACAAGGATCCGTTGAAAATTACGGATTAAAGCGATTTAGCACAGCGGAGGCAACTGTAGCAACGACAGAAAATGACAGGATACGAGGGAGGACCTTGACGATGGAGACGCTTAACCCGCACGTAAAAGCAGTGGAATATGCTGTCAGAGGGCCCATTGTTATCAAGGCAGGGGAAATTGAAAAAGGGTTACAGCAGGTAAGTAGCATAAATATAGCTAGTTTGCATATATTTCAGTACAATGCCACATAGGCTACATTGCAAATCTACTAAAAACGAATGTCATTAGTGCAATAGCGGCTGCATGCAGTGACTTGATATAGTTGTCACTATAGCCTAATAACAAGCTATAATGACTACATTAATAAATACAGGTAACCAAAGTACCCGATTCTTTTGTCGTCATCTTGTCAGCCCAGCGAGAGGTTTGACATGGTGTGGGAGCGTCTTTTGGTAGATGGGCTTGGGATGTTGCCACGTGTGCATAAGTGCATTTACCAATAAAACGAGTAGGCTGATTTAATTTGCTTGTTGTCGGCGCAGTCGGATACAGCCTAAATTTGAGGCTTTGATGTTTTTTTATTTTATTTTAATGACGTTACCAATTCGTTATTAAATTCATAACAAGACCTTCAAAGTTTAAGATTGGAAACAAGTGAGCATAACGTAGGCCTACGTGGCCCGTAAAGGCCAAGTCACCGATGTAGCGGATAGGATTCTGTTCTCATGGGTACAGATTCAGAAGACAGTGCAATTATGCTTTTCTCCATTCAACAACGAAACTGCTAGTACACTCAAAGGTCCACTTTTTGTACCTGGACTGACTCCAATATGACCCCTCAGTTTACTGATGGTTTTGCAGATTAATCTTTCTAAATTTACATGAGACTGTCAGGAATTATTGTACTCCAGTGTTGATGTGGATCCTATTTTTCAGGGTGTTAAGAAGCCATTCACTGAGGTGATTAAGGCCAACATAGGAGATGCACATGCTATGGGGCAGCCGCCAATCACTTTCCTCCGGCAGGTAAATATATAGGCCCCTCATCACTGAATGCCTTTGAACTTCAGGACAGCACTGAATTACCCCATTTGTTAGAGCTCATTCTAACTGTGTTTATGGAACATAATGACTTATTACCAAAAGGTTGTGGGTTCAAATGTCTGATCCAGCCCCTACTTTTGTAGTTTTGATTAGAGAACATTTGAGTACTCATGCCCATCCCTAATTGATGTTGTAAGAATTTTGGTATGAACCTTGTACATTACATCTTAAGATCCAATCCAACTTTTTAGTTCTCAGTGGTCATCTGGAAAATGTAGGCTTACTAGTTGCCGAATTTTAGCTTCTGAAACAAATATTTGACAGTCTGGGTTGTCTTTCAGGTTTGTTAGTTACATGGGTTACATTTTAGGACTGAACGCTTGTATCCCTGGGAGGGGTCATTTTCCTTTATTGTGAATGGTCTGGGATGACAATTTGCCATTGATTCTTTCTGTTTCCATGGTAATCTGAAATAATGTGGCTGATTGTCTGAAGCGCAAAGGTCTTGGATGGCTTGGACTGAAACATGTCCTTGTGGCTACTGTCACACAATATCTGATAAACTCAATGAAATAGCCTATGGCATGGCTTCCAGACACCATTCTTAAGAATAGGGCTATCTTCAAACTCCTGCTGTCTTTTGCAAAAATGACTGACTAGCTCTGCTCTGCCACTCTCCAGCCCTCGAGGTATTTTGTTGGACTCTTGGTCTTAGGTGTCTTCCCTTTGTGTGTGGAAAACTAGAGGGCATGATCAGAGTTCTGCAGTGGTCGTATTTCTTGTCACCTGTAAGCCTTGTTGGGCTGATACAGATAAATTAGCCTAGTACTTGCCTTCATCACATGTTAGTCTACTGCAAAGATTTCTGCTCACTGGTCTTCCCAAAAATGCACGAATTACAACTGCTTGACATCTTTGTACTGCCTACTTTTTCAATAAAATTGATTTTAAGGTTCTCTTATTTGGTTTAAAGGCATTAAGTGGACTAGCTTTCAAGTACATTATCAATCTCTTATTGAACTATCAGCCCCAAAGTGACCACAGATCTGCAGCAACCAGCTTTCTCCTTGTTTCTAAGAGCAGAGAGGCTTTTTCAGTTTTTTACTCCTAAGCTATGGAACGCACTACCACATCAGGTCTGAGAGGCTAAATTTATTGAATATTGAAAATATATGGGGAAAAAGTGGCAGAGAACAACCTGTCTATTGAGACCTTCCTTCCCTGGTTTCAATTGGCTGTGGTCAATACTAATGTGTGTAATAGAGTTTTTAATTGAATTACCAAATGTGGGAAAACGTATGCAGAGATGCTGGACCTCCTTTCTCATCTGCCTGTTTAAAGCCCTCTATTCTCCTATTCAAGTGGCAGAACCGGCTGTATATATCCCCTCAGTTCAGAAGTCCTTTCTTTGAAGGGATAGCAGCCCTCAAAGCCCAAGGTTGAATTCTGTTTTAATCCTCGGATCCATTCCGTTTACAGGTGGTTGCTCTCTGCACATGCCCAGAACTGCTAGACAGTCCCATCTTTCCAGAGGACGCCAAACTGCGAGCTCGGCATATACTGCAGGACTGCGGCGGAAACAGTCTCGGTGCATTTGTGTGTGTGTGTGTGTGTGATCCTGCACAAAAATATATACAGTGCAGATTTGTTCTTTTGAAATCACATGGTGAGAGTACACAGTTAGGAGAGAATGCTGTCCTCCTGGCTGACTGTTAGCTCATTGTCATTATGTGTTCCCACAACCACAGAGTACTGCTAGGAATACATTTTCAAGATAACATTTTTGGCCTCAAAGAACTTTGTAGGAATATAAAATCAAGCTAATAAGTCAGAGCATAAGAATTAATTGAATTGCTGTAAGAAAATACACTCTTTGGAACTCTTATCTTAGCCATGACTGAAATTGTATTACTAGATAGCCTAAATAAAAAGTATTTGAATGGGTCCATATGGAACTTGTTTGTGTTCTCTGAAGAGTTCCCCTATGATTCCAGGCTCTTACAGTGCAAGCCAAGGGGTGGACTGCATCCGTGAGGACATCGCCACGTACATAGAGCTGAGAGACCTTGGGGTTCCTGCCAGCTGTGATGATATTTTCCTCACCACTGGGGCCAGTGATGGCATTATGGTGAGACCCACTTTTGTTTACTCAGTTATCTGAAATATGTGGCTGTGAAGGATAGTACAGACCGTGTTTGTGAGGAAAGTCTATAGCATTGGTAATATTCTCTCAAAATCGTTTTTCAACTCTGCTTTCATCTGGATTTCATCTCATTGTCATTTATTTCAGTATTAATTTTACACGCCAGGGAATTCCATCACAAGTTATCGGTGGTATGAGTAGGACTGGTTTAGGGGCAACACACCATAGGACATCTCAGCTTTAATCTGGTTTGAATTTCAGACCATTTTGAAGTTGCTGGTGTCGGGACAGGGTCGGTCTCGGACGGGCGTGATGATCCCCATCCCCCAGTACCCCCTGTACTCGGCAGCAATCTCCGAACTGGAGGCTGTGCAAGTTAACTATTACCTGGATGAGGACAACTGCTGGGCACTGGATGTCAATGAGCTGCACAGGGCCTTCCACACAGCCAAACAATATTGCAATCCCAGAGTGCTTTGCATCATCAATCCTGGAAACCCTACGGGTATGTGTTCTAAGTAGGCGCTAATTGCAGGCCCCATTTGGTATAGAAGGTGCACTCAGAGCCAGGACCAGTGTTTTGGGGTCAGATGCTCTGGATATATTGTTTCATGAATGCTGCAATCTGTCCTACTTCAGCCAGCTCTTGGTCTCATTGTCCAGGTCAGGTTCAGAGCAAGAAGTGCATTGAAGAAGTCCTTCACTTTGCCTATGAGGAGAAGCTGTTTGTTTTGTCTGATGAGGTATGGATTGTTTGCCATTTCATTTTGCTGATTCAAGGAAGTTTATAACACAGGTTAGTGCAGTAAAATGGAAATACCATTGGGCCCCCAAAATAAACTCTTAGTTGGTTCATTTATTTAGCCTGTGTTATTTACATGTGTAGAAAGACACAATATTTTGTGAGTACCCTATAGCTATACATTATAGCTGTGTAACCAAAGAAACATGTTATGGTCAAGAACACCTTACCAAGGCATGGGAACCAGTAATATAGAGACACAGGGTTCTGTCTCAGCACAGATGATATGCTGCTATAAATCCCAATATCCTTAGCTAGACGTGCGCTGCCACTGAGCATGTTTCCATATAGTCTTTTAGGTATTGTAAACTATTGCAATTATCAAGTTCATATCCCAGGATTAAAACACCAGTGTTTCCCCTCAATGGAGGCAGGAGTGACAAGGTGCCTCAACTGAATTTTTGGCGACTAGAATTTTATTTTATTTAAACTATGCTTAGAGGAAAATTGGTCCTCGACTCCAAATAACTTGGCTGAAACAAGCAAATAAATCTGTGGCCTATATGTTATTCTCAACAACCAACAGAGCATTGGATCTTTTGCCATGTTGTTCATATTTAGGCATGAGCATTGGTGAATCAGCTAAAGGGCGAATCAGCTGTAATAAAGTTCCAAGTATCAGCTGTGTGCAGGTGTGCATGTATGCAACATTGAGTTGCACTGTAAACCTGAGAGCCCATGCACTAGCCCAGCCCATGCACTGGAAAAAATCCTAGGGGAAACACTGGACACTGACAGAACCTTATTATTGTTTTGACAGGTATACCAAGAAAATGTCTATTCTCCAGATTGCCAGTTCCATTCCTTTAAGAAGGTCCTATATGAGATGGGTGCTGAGTATTTCAACAATGTGGAGCTAGCCTCCTTTCACTCCACCTCCAAAGGCTATACAGGAGAGTGAGTCTTCCGTTTAGCAGTATTTTTGTGAAATACCCCAGGTTTCAGGACTGGTGTACTATCTTATGTACATTGTATTCAGTATTTGCAGACTGGCACACATCTTTTGTAAGTAAATGTCTCTGGTTAGTTACAATTTGGAAAACGGCTCCCTGATGTGTTCCAGGTGTGGCTTCAGAGGCGGCTACATGGAGGTGATTAACATGGATCCGGAGGTCAAGGCCCAACTGGTGAAGCTGCTGTCAGTACGCCTGTGTCCCCCTGTGGCAGGACAAGCTGCTATGGATGTCATTGTCAACCCTCCACGACCAGGAGAACCCTCTTTTCCAAAATTCCTTGAGGTATGTTGCCTCCCTGGAGTGGGTGGGTGAGTGGATGAAGGTCATCACTCTCCTTTATGAGTTCCTAACAGGGCTTTACAGAGGACATTATGTAAAAACGGGTCCAAATTCACACTAGATATCCCTGTATAATGCAGGCTCCGGGAAAATAATCAGTCCATAGTGAGCGCTGTTTCGCTGATGCAGCTGTGAAATAGCAATATGCGCTTGTGCGCTAGTGGCATGTGTTTAATATCTTCAGCATGGAGCTGAAATCCTGCACCCATAGTGTGTTGAGCTAATGTTAACAAAGAATGTTAGACTCTGTGAAGTGCTGTTACTTTATTGTTTTGTATATTTGCCCTCTCATATATGTGGCATATCCACAATAATCCCCCCCACCCTTTAAATTTAATAGTTTCTGTTCAATATGCCTCTGCAATTAAGGTGTCTATGTGCAACCGGGTAGCAGTAGGTAAATTGTTTTTTAAACAGTTGAATGTATGTTTTATCTTGTGTATTTCTTATAGGAGTCATTCTTGAAACTCAGTTTTTCTGTTTTAATTTAAGTGTAGTGGAGTGAACAGACTCGTATCATTAGTTAGCTTCCTGTGTGAACTAAAGCCGTAACTATTTTAAGAGGGTCTGCTGCTGTAAAACAGGCAAAAAAAGATTACCTATGTAATCGCAAAGACATATCAGTTTGTCATTGTGAAGAGAAGATGGTAAAATGTCCCTCCCCTAGTCTGAACTAGTGGCGAATGGCGAAGCGATTTCTGGGCTGCCATTTGTGGTGCGATCTGAGATCCGTGCTGATGACGTGATTGGTGAGCACCACCAGTGGCAGATGCGTGCTCTGCTCTCTCTCAGGAAAAGACCAGTGTGCTCGGGGCCCTGGCAGAGAAGGCCAAGCTGACAGAGCGGACCCTCAATGCTGTCCCAGGGATCACGTGCAGCCCTGTGCAGGGCGCCATGTACGCCTTCCCCCGCATCTTCATCCCCCCCAGAGCTGTGGAGGAGGCCAAGGTCTGTCACTGCCTGCCTTCTGCTGCTCTCATGCTAGCAGGAACACAAATCTCTCACAGTGAAATATTAAAAACTGGGTAAAGGTTTCAGATGCATAACAAACTCAGTGCCAGCTCTAAAAGACAATTTTGACTTTCAATTTCTACCTAAAATAACAAGTAAACGGTTGAGTTTTACTTAAAAACAATCTGAGACACAACTTTCCTCAAAATAGTCTCCTTTGGCTTTAATTGCAAGTAAATGAAAATTTTTATAGATTATTTTTTTAAGTAAAACAAATCTTTACGTGTTATTGTAGATTGAAATTGAAAAAAAAGTTTATACTTTGGTTTTCATATATACGTTTTTTAAATTTATTTTATCTGTAGGCGACCTAATACTTTTGGCCTGTACTGTATATACACTACATGGCCAGTAGTATGTGGACACACGAACATCACACCCATATCTGCTTGTTGGAAATCTCATTCCAAAACCCTTAAACATGAATATGGAGCTGGTCTCCCCTTTGCTGCTATGACAGCCTCCACTCTTCTGGTTAGGCTTTCCACTAGATTTTGGGATTTGCTTCCATTCAGCCACAAGAGTGTGAATGAGGTGGGCACTGATGTTGGGCGATAAGGCCTGGCTCACAGCCGGTGTTACAATTCATGCCAAAGGTGTTTGATGGGGTTGCGGTCAAGTTTTTCCACACCAAACTTGGCAAACCATTTCTTTATGGACCTTGCTTTGTGCATGGGTGCATTGTCAAGCTAAAACAGGAAAGGGCTTTTGCCAAACAGTTGCCACAAAATTGGAAGCACACAATTCTCTAGAATGACATTGTATGCTGTAGCATTAAGATGTCTCTTCACTGGAATTAAGGGGTCTAGCCCTACCCATGAAAAACAGCTGGTGTTGCTTCCAGAGGCAGTCTGGAGCTCGGTAGCGAGTGTTGCAATCGAGCACAGATGTTTTTTTATGTGCAATGTGCGTCAGCACTTGCCTGTCCTGTTCTGTGAGCTTGTGTGGACTATTTTGCGGTTGAGCAGTTTCTGATGAAAAGTCACTGAGAAAAAAGTCACTGAGCTCTTCAGTACAGCCTATTCTACTGCCAGTGTTTGTCTATTGAGATTTCATGGCTGTATGATTTATTTTATGCACCTGTTGGCAATGGGTGTGGCTGAAGTAGCCCACTAATACTTTTGGCCATATAATGCATATATAGACTGTATGACCAGAAGTATCTGGACACCCCTTGGCCTGGGACTGTTTTTCATGGTTTGGGCTAGGCCCCTTAGTTCTAGTGAATGGAAATCTTAATGCACTGACATTCTAGTTGATTCTGTGCTTCCAACATTGTGGCAACAGTTTGGGGAAGGCACTTTCCTGTTTCAACATGACAGTGTCCCCGGGCACACAGTAAAGTCCATGTAGAAATGATTTTGTCGCGATCAGTGTGGAAGTACTTGACTGGCTTGCACAGAGCCCTGAAATTAACCCCATCCAACACCTGTGGGATCAATTGGAAAGCTAACTGCGAGCCAGGACTAATCGCCCAATCAGTGCCCACCCTCACTAATGCTCTAATGCTAATTCATATATACATATGAGCAGATCTTTATGAACACAGAAAAGTGGTGGCACAGGCGTTGATATGGCATTGGGCCATGCTTGTTCCAGGTGCTTGGGGTGACTCCAGACATGCTGTACTGCCTGCGGCTGTTGGAAGAGACGGGGATTTGCATCGTTCCTGGCAGTGGATTTGGACAGAAGGAGGGCACCTACCATTTCAGGTGACCTGTCAAACGTTGACATTTAATTATTTATCAGTTTTCACAGATATTTCATTTGTGGTCTTGTGTCACATGTCTCTGCTGTCTTACTGCTTACTGCACACTGCCACCACATCTGCCCACACAGAGCATAGTCAGGCATCTGCACAGCCTAAAATTTCTGGTTACATAATTGTGCATTTAACAGTTCATAGTCTGTCTTAAAATCTCTGGTTCCGTGGAACAATGGGAAAAGCACTTTGCATTTGCTCAATGAGAGCTTTTAACTCCCCGCTGTGGGTTTCTCGAGGTGGGCTGTTACGTGTGCTTTTCTCTTCAGGATGACTATTCTGCCCTCTACTGAGAAGTTGAAGCTACTTCTAGAGAAAGTGCAGTCCTTCCACATCAGGTTTCTACAGGAATACTCTGTCATAGAAGAGCCTTTGAGATGAACATCCTGAAGAGGAATATGGAAGATTTTGCAGAACACTCAGTCACAGCCAACCACAGAGTGTTTACCATGTTTTTGAAAGACACACGTATACTTAAATTAAATAAATTTACAGGAACAAGTGATAGTTGTTGTTCTTCATCATGCACCTGTAGACTACAGTGAATTCATGGTTGGCAAGGAAGCGAAGTGAGATATGGACTGAAGAGCGGGTGTTGTTGGTATGAAGGGAAAAGCTTCAAAATGAGGATAGTGTGTTAAGTTTTCCCCAAAACATGTACAACATATAGTTTTGTTTTTAATTAGGCCTTTGAAAAATAAGTGTCCAAATGACCTTTAATTTAAGCATTTGTCAAGCATGTGTCTCAGAATTATGTTGGTACCTTTTCAAAAGATGATGAAATGTAGTTTAATGTGAAAATACAATGCATATACAGAACAAGTTGTCCTTTACCTTGAAGTAACCCCCACTAATTTCAGCCCCCATTAAAATTCAGCTCACACATTTATCCTTATATATGGAAAACATATATAAGGGTATTGACAATGGACTCTTAAGTGTCCATACTTCCATTCCAATGCCAGTATCAGTTAATTATACTATATACTATATTATATATATTATATATACTATATTAATTATACTATACTATAATTATATACATTTTCTGATTTTGTTTTCAAAGAAGATTTGTGTTCCTTGTGTTGATGTGTTTTTACTTTGTTTAAAAACGCTTTTAATGAAAAGCAGATTTAACATTTGTTGTATTCACTGTTTTGGACAATAAAGACCATTGGACCATTTCTGCATTTTACAAGCTTCTATTATTGACAGTCTTTTTGGACAATTGTGGACAGGGCATTTTTTATTTCAGTTTTGATAATGACAGGTTCATTGCTAGGCAGGGGCTTTGTTTTTGCTGTAAATTGTATTGTACATCATGTTATATTAACCTGGAGTGCAATATTCCAAATGGAGAACTTACCACAGCACTGCAGGGGAAGTCATTCCAATGTTATAGTCTAAAAGTATGCTGCCACATATTGTTAGGATAATGTAGTTGCAGTTGTGAGTGACTAAATATTTCTCTTCAGAAATAAAAAAGATCTCTGCACTTGAGGTTGTGGGTCTCTGATGGGAAGGTTAAGTGAAACAAGTAACTTCACATTATGAAAGGGGCTTAGTTCCCTTTAACGGAATGCTGCTTATGTCTTCCACTCCAGGTCAGATATGTTTCTGGGCTCAAATAATTGTCAAACAAAAAAAGGGTGCCATGGATAATTCAGTCTGAAAAATGTATTCAGTGTACAAAGCCGGACTTAATGTTTCCCTGTCAGGCAGATCCTGGTTGGTTGGCAGAAAATGACTGGGTGAGAGTGCTGGATAGCAATCTGTAAATGCACGGCTAGACTGTGACACATTTCTAATGGAGAAGTAACCATGGTAATGCCTTTAAAATCTGACCAGCTGGACAATGTGACCATTCTGAAAAGATCTAGATCCAAAACCTATGATACATCACGTCATGTTATATTTCTAGCCCTCAGAGTTGAAAGCTGGCGTTTATACATGAAAGTCAAATGAACTGCCCCTGCCAAGCCACCATTAAAGATGAAAAGGATACAGTAATGCCTGGCAAGTGGTAATAGTTTGTCAGATGTATGAGCAGATGGTAAAGATAAAATTGCTGCCTGGGGGGGTAGGGGGTTATTGCATGCTCACTTTGTTAATCTAGTTTCCCTACCACTTTGTAATTTCAAAATGAAATCTACATCCATCAACTTGTTTACCTGCCTGTTAATCCACGTGTTAGAGTAAACCTTCCACATTTCATTATTTCTCATAATGCTAGGCTCTTCACATGGCATTAGTACATTAAAAAAACATGATGTGGTAAAGTCCCTGGTCTCAGGACACACTGCGAGACCCAAATTAATTTAATTGACCATATTACTGACATGAATTAATTCAACTGACCAAATTAATTCAACTGACCTTCCTTCGAGCCAATGCTCTACGGTAATAAAATTCCTACATATGGCATGGATGTGACAATTTATTGTACAATCAAACAAGAATAAACATGTGCATCAACACTTCAATAAATTACAAGGTCACGTTTATCAAGCACGGGCTTCCAATTTGGACAAATATAGAAGCTTGCACTTGCAATGTGCTTTTAAGCTGCTGAAATTTCATCAGTCTGTATCCAGCTGTGATATGTCTAAGTCTGCCTGTTACAGGAGGGGGCTTGGGGTAAGTCACATGACACTCAAAAGGTTGAACAATTCTCCAACAGTACAATGAAAGCATTTGAATATCTATATATTTGAATCAACATGTGGCAGGGAAATGGAACTCACACTAAGCTATATGCTACTAGGAGAAAAAACATTTTATGCTTTTGTATAATTCAGGCAACACACATTTCTTCAATACAGCTTTATGGCAAAGGGCTACTTCACTATATACTGGTGATTAATAGTTTAATGAACACCCAAAAGCTTTTTCTTATTACACTACTCTGGAATGATGACGTACCCTTGATAGCAGCCAAAAACAAAACCTAAGGCAGTACTTCTCAAAAAAAGCTTTTTACATTCAGTAAGGATTCAAATTAGTAATGACAAATCACTATGATAATTATTGTCAAAAGACATCTCATCTCAAAATGAATCCCACTCCACACCGCAGATGTACAAGTTTAATTTTTCCTGGGTAATACAATGTTTATACACTACCTTTGTTATATACAGGTAGACTTAAAGGTGCACACAAACCTGAAAACAAGGTCATGTTTAATATACAAAGTGGTGCTGCCTGCTTTGGAGGGGGAGACTAGAATATTGAAGCTGGCGTGAGAATTAGCCAGTACGTGCGGCTCAGATCACAGGTCCAATAAGTCTGCAGAAGTCCCGCTTAGGCAATCCAATTCACTGGGACAACGGACTACAAAAATGACATGCTGTATGGTTCAGATTTGAGAGAACACTTTATTTAACGTCAGAAACGTTTCACATAAGTAATATAGTTCTTTTTTTTCTCCACACCGTCACTCATTTAAATGTGATGTTTCTTCAGTGCAGGAATCAATACTTTCTAACATGCACCTGGACTGAGGACAGATACAGGCTATGGAATTATTTCTTCTAAAGTATTCACAGCAGCTTTTGTGATGGCAGCCGATATAAAGCTTAATGGACAATCACTTTCAATTTATACACAATGTTGTAGTATCCACCCCCCCATTTTAAAATATATAGCAAGGAAAAAGTAAAAATCTACAAAGTAAATAAATTTGTAAAAATGAAGCACAGATACAAACAAACCTAAAAAAGTGATGGCGACCATGTCCCATTCTCTGGTTAGGATCTCTTCAGTCTCACATCACTCTGTCAGAGTTCTGAGTTCTGAGGCAACACTTCCGCATGTATGGTTAGTTTAAATTAACTGTAAATACTATGACCAAAAAGAAAAAAAACAAACAAAAACAAAAAGAAAAAAAAAACAAAACTGAAAAACCTTGAGTTACACATAGAGCGGGTGGGTAGTGACCCTTTCATTTGATCTGATCTGGGTTGCCAATGGGAGGGGTAGGGTGTGGAATAAGAGATGGGGGTCGTTTCTCTGGGCAAATGCAAACCAGATAAGATCCGAGTCACGCCCACTTGTCCCCTGTGCAACTGGTTTTTCCTTCAAGTGTTACTACTGGTGTGCGCACTGGACCCCGGGGCCGTGGTGGCCGCTCTCGTCGTCCGAGCTGTCGTTGTAGGCCTCGCGCCTGTGGCCTCCGGACGAGCTCTGGCTGATGTTGTAGTCCTGCAGGTCCACCTCCTCCGCGTCTCCCGACACGATGGGCGGCTCCGCCCGGGCAGGCAGCAGGTCCTCCAGCTCCTGCAGACACAACAACGTCACGCTGTCAGGGGCGCCCAAATTACCGACATCCATCTCGCACTGCCCATCCCCAAGGACTGCAACCCAGCAGGTTTTTAAAAATTTAATTAATAACATGCCTGCACACTCCCATACAGGCCAAGACTAAAGACACACTGTGGCCCTGTCGCAGGCTACCAGGCCCCTCTGCTTCCCTGCCTTTTCCTACAGTGGCTATGCCACTCAAATTCCTTTGGCTTCAAGACACAAGAATATCTGAATTTTTGGTGAGTCATTTCTCTCCACTTAGAGCAGACTAATTCCAGGACAACACACTATCCTTGTCTTCAATAGCAAGCAACTTAAACAGTCAAATTTTTTTTTGGATTAGCTGTATATTTTTATTCTTAACCTCCAAAGAGCAGTCTGTTGCCCTTTACATTCAATTCAACCACTAATTAATCAAACGACCACTGTATTAATTCTTAAAACTACAGTAAACTATTTTTAAATTGTACCATGACTGGAGTCTTTTTCCACTTGAACAACAAATAGGGATAGAGTCCATTCTTATTACTTACTGAGAGTTTCTCAGGGCTAATCCAGTTGCTGCTGGGGAACTGTACATCAAATTTAATAAATAAGTCGCCCTTTTCAAAAGGGTTACGATACTGTGGCATTCCCTCGCCTCGCACAACCCTGATGGAACCTGCGGAAAACAAAAGCACCATTGAGAACCAAATTCACCAAGGAAACCTTACACAGATTAACACACGTAAACAAACACAACAAATGAGATACGACCCAACCATCACACCTACCAGGCTCAATGACTTTGCCAGGGGGGTATTTCACCATGATCTGCCTTCCGTCTAAATGTTTCAGTGTGAACTGGAACCCACAGAGTGCTTCCACCAGCCCAATTTTGTGGGTCATATGCAGATCATGGCCATCTCTTCTGTATGTCTAAGAGAAAGACATTTCATTAAGAAAATGCAGGACAGTGCCCATAAGTAATGTGGTTAATGGTACACTTATAATTATTTACAGAATAATACCAAAGAGGAATAGACAAAATACATTTTAAAAAATGGGTGGTGGGTGACCTGTTATGGTAACAAAGCACTACTCATACTTAATGTTGCTAGATATGACAAAACAAGCATTGCCTCATACAATCAGTTAATCAATCCTTGATAAAAAGCAATTTCTGCCATGTGAAATCACAGCAATTAGGTCATGCGGTGTTGTAGTAGGAGTACCAGTACTTTCCACAAAAAGACAGTACTATCAAAACGCCTGTCAACTTCACTCATCGTAAATCACTTCTGTGTAAATGGATGCCAATTCAGTACAAAGCCTGAAGGACAGGAAATCAAGAAAAACAAGTTGGTTGGAGGAGTTCAGGCCTTACGTCCAGCATTCCAAATGCCCTTCACACTCCAAGTGAGTACTGGGTGTCACCAGCATGTGTTTCAGTGTTATTTTAAGGAAGACGGACAGGAGTAACAGTCAGGAGGTGACACAGTAGCAGAAAGTTGCCATGAAGCCCTAGGATATAGGAAATGCAGGGCAATGCAGAACACTAGCACTGCAAAGAGGGGACTAAAATATGTTCATGTCTGTGAGTGGCACCAGGCTGGCACAGTTAATCTGATTTGTCTCAGGAAAAAAAAAAATGGACAAAGAACCAGCTGGCTCCAATGCTACTAAAGCCACCCCCTTTCCAGTAAGGAGTTCTGATCAACAAAACACACTTTTGGACAATGTTAAGAACATAATGCTAGTTCACCCTCAATATAGAATATAAGCTTTAGAATAAAATACTGGGTCCTTCTAGAAAACCATGAGAAAAATTATTCAAACGTTTCATTAGAAACAGGAATTTAAATCAGCAAGCCTGACAAAGAGGGTGATGGGGAGAGGGGTATCTGTCGTCTTGTCTAACGCTTCTAGAGCCTGCCTGCCAGCGTACCTCATGCTCCTTCTCCTGCAGGACGAGGACGATGTCCCCCGGCTCCACCCCAGGCGCTTGGTCAGCTTCCCCTCCGAAGGTGATCTTCTGACCATGTTTCATGCCTTTGTCCACATGAACCTCCAGGATTTTGACCTCTTTAACCACCTTCTTACCCTCACATTTTTTGCAGCGATCTTTCTCATTGATTACTTCCCCTAAAAGCACAAGATAAGTAGATTCACATTAGTGTGCATTTATGTACAGAAACAGGCATCAAATAAACACCTAAACAAATCCTGAAAGTCCACAAGACACCCTCTTGATGACTTAAGACATAATCTATACTTTTCAGTAACAACTCAACCAATAAATAGTACATGAGTTTACTAGCAATAAATACAGCACTGCAGAAGAAAATTCACAAGGAAGCCAATGGTCTGTTCCATGTTCGCTCTGGGGAGGGATGAGTGGACAGGCTTACCTTCCCCATTACAATCGGTGCAGACGGACTGCATCTGTTGAACCATTCCTGGAGCGAGCTGTCTGATCATGATACGCATGCCACGCCCCCTGCAGGCAGTGCACTTCTGAACAGCGCCAGATTTCCCACCCTGGCTACAGTACAAAGGGACAGTTAATATACATGTGAAAGTAAACGTACAAGTATTATGAATACTGTGATTTCAATCAAGTAATTTTTAGGACTGACACTGATGGACAGTATAACCGATATGTGAAACATTTCTCCACACACACTTTCCTCTTTACGTCCATAGGAATGTTCTCTTTTGGCTAAGCCAAATAGCCAAAATATTTTAAACTATACGCATTTTCAAAAATTCCACTTCCAATTTTATATTACTGGTTAACTATGTAGTCCATAACTGAGGGTCTGTGTTTGACATTCTGATGGATACTTCGCACCATGATGTAGGCTAATGTTTTAGCCAGATGAAGATATAGAAAAACAATTTCACCTCACTACCATTTGGATTTAAATGTGTCAATGATTACCATTTTCATTTACGATACAAACTTTCATGAACACCTGCAGAAAGTTAATTAAAAATAGCAAGACAAATGTGTCCCAAAATTTTCACCATCACTTGGCTGTCATTTCAAGCTAAAAATCACTGTTCAGGCTCCCTTGTTCAATTTTTTTTTTACTTTTTAAACCAACATCTTAACTTTAAATTAACATGTTTAATTGAAGTTTTACGCCTGAAGTTAACAAATTAAAGCAGAATTTATTATTATTTTTTTTAAACTTTCCAACATTATAAGAATTACAGGTAAGAAAAACTATTCAGGCTCTCACCGTAATAAAGATTTGTTTCCCACCACACAATCTTAAATTATCTTAAATAATTTTCACCATCCTAATGTGCAGCATTTCATATTTTAAGCCATTCCAGTTCAAAAACCATCTCTAGCATCAAAGCGAAAAGGCTGCAGGTCATTTTCAATGAAGTCATAAAAAGTGACAGTAGTGAGCTGCACAACCATGTATTGGCAAAACTGTAAAATACTTACATCTTGCTAAATATTCAACCAGTACTGCATCCATGCTGGAGAATCGCCATAAAAATAAAAAAAAAGTATAAACCAAACACTTACCCATTACAGGTACTACACAGTACATTCTTGCTGAGTTGTAACTTAGTTGTCTTTCCATTGTACAGGTCTTCAAGAGACACCCTACATGAATCAAAGATTTTAGTTTTTAGCAAATGCGGAATGGTGCCATGACATCACATCAGTCTGATCATGTGGAATCTCAAGCAACTTAATTAGGACCCCAATATTTCAAACGATCTCTTGAGATCCTGTAACTAATCTCAAACCAGTGTCTAAAATGAGCACTGCTCCCTTGAGATACTTTAAAAAAAAAATGTAATTGTTGCTCTGATGTTCAAATTGAAACACAAATAGCATATTCCATGGCTCCTACACCATGCAGAAGACACGTCTGCTTAGTTGAAAACCACATCAAAAAAGCTGTTTGTAACATGATACATAGGTACTAAGCACATATGCACACATCCTCCCGTACTGGCTCTGCTATAACCATGGAAATAATGCACGATATGACTCAACTGTCATTGTGATACTATCAAAGGGTCTTGACTAACTTCAGTGGATGAACCATGTCTTCTCCTCTTCGTCTGCCACCATTTCGGCTCCGGCCTTGTCCACCCATGAACCCAAAGAGGCCCCCGCCGAAGATGTGTGAGAAGATGTCGTCCATCCCGGCTCCACCACCACCACCTTCCCGCAGTCCCTGCTCCCCATAGCGGTCATACAGCTCCTTCTTTTCTGGATTAGTCAACACTTCATAGGCAAAGCTGATTTCTTTGAACTGTATTTTGGAGGAAGGGTGACAGCAATAATTATAAAAACAAATCATTAAACATGGCCCTAAAGCACTAAACTTAGTCAACACCTAGCGCAACATGATGTTTAAGTTCTCAAATAAAGCTCCTTACCTTGTCTCCAGCATTTGGATTCTTATCGGGGTGGTATTCTTTTGCTAGTTTGCGGTAGGCCTGAAATGCAAATAATAATAATTAATAACCACGATCGAACTCAAGTTGAAGTATTACACGTTTTACAAGTCTTCACATCGGTGTGAGAAATCCCTATGGAAACAGTAATTACTTAGAAAGGTTTTCCCTCGCGGGTATCCTTCACATTGAAGCAAACTGATATTAAGTAACTATCCGGCAAACAAAAAATTCACGATAATTCTACGGCTTAACGAACCTAACCCGAGAGTTGCAAACTGTTATAATTATAGAAAAAACTAGCTACATAGGATTCAGATGACCATCAATAATCCTAACGTTACGCCATCTACGGTCCTTTCCTGAACAGCTGAAAAAATGCACGCAAAATTAACGTTAACTGGTCAATTAACATTGGACATGCCTCGCACAAATCGGATAATCAAGACATTCCACACAATTGCCTGTATTGTAGCTAAAGTCAGCGTTACTAGCTAGCCTGCAAGTAGAATTGTGTAGCTAAACTTAGCTAGATAGATAGCGCTAGTTAGGTCAAACTAACGGTGCTAGCGATTAGCTGATGACATTTACATCCAGAGTGGCTCAAAAGGCAACGTACTAGGGCTAACTGCACCGTTGCTTAAAATGTAGCAATACATATATAGCTAAATACATAACAAGCTTCACGTTGCCGCAATACGGAGCAAGCAACACGTGACTAATTAATTGCTAACTCAGTTAGCTATCTAGCTGCCAGATCAATATGCAACTAGACAGTAAATAAGATAACCTTAAATTGTGTTATACAAGTCGGCTAAGTAGCAATACTGGCGACAGATAGGCAATTAACTAGCTCCACACTTTGGATACAACACTATCTACGTAGCTAGCTTGTCAAGTTACTGTTTTTTCAGAAGTGGATTAAACTACAGAATCGTCCATGACAACGTGTTAGCCAATGTAAGCCTGTAAATGACCCAGCTTCGTAAACTATCCGACTCTGGAACTCAGATGGTTAGCCAGCTTGCAAGTAAAAATTGTAGCTAGCACGTTGCCGTTAGTATTCCTCAACTTGAACACTTCCCCCAGAAATGAAATGGAAAGACTGGCCTCGCTGGCTATTTAACGTTAGTCTAGGTAGCCTGCAAATATTACCCAGCCAGCGATACCTTGGAGCAACCTTCCGCTGACCCTTCCTAGGCATTAATACACAAGCTAAGTTTCGAGGTAAAATAAATGATATGCCTACAGCTAGCTAATACCGATGTAACAGTTTGGTTTGAAACATCGAAATGTATACCAAGTTAGCCGACTAACGTAGCCAACAACCGATTGGAAACTGTTGTCTCGGAGGGAAGTCGATTAGGACTCATTGTGGAGCGAAGCCCACCGTCCTAAACATACAAAGACAAAGTAGGCCAACCAATGAGCCAACTTAAATAGCTAGCACTACACTCAACGATTGAAAACGAAGACTGGTAGATCGTCCCGTATCAGCTTTTTTGAAGCAGGGCCCTGTTGTTAGCTTGGTATCTAGCCCCGTTCCTAGTTAGCTAGGCCACATAGCCTAGGTAGCTACGTTGCTAACTAATCTCTATCGCTTCCTGATTCCAGTCCAACATCAGGGTATGATATATGTTTTACTTAACCGACAACTTATCGATTTGAAAATACGAATTTCATAGAAAGATTACCTTTTTCAGCTCATTCTCTGAGGCAGTCGGAGATACCCCGAGGATGTCGTATAGTTTTGTATCGGCAACGTTCGCCATGATGGAGCTCAGAGAAGAACCTTCTGCAGGGTAAGCGAAGAATTGAAAGAGGAGGCAGCCGGAAGCGCCATACGCAGTGCGTCAACTTTAACCCGCCGTTGAATCGTCTGCGTCACATGCGCTCGCAAGAGGCGTTCATGATGTTTTTTTTCCTTTGTGGTCTTGCATTTCAATGGTAGTGTAATTATAAAATTGAAGAAAAAAAAAACCTTCACTTACATTTATCAAGTTACATTAACAAATTGGCTTGGTCCCAAGAACAACATTTTCACAGCAAATATACTTTATTTGGAATAATGGCTGTATTTTGTTTAAAAACAAAATGTAGTTTTTGGAGAATTGTTTTTTTTAAATGATATTACACTGGTCAGTCAACTATATAACAACAATGAAATCAAAACTAGGAGGTATATTAACTAGTCAGCACTAGCTCACTAAGAATTGTTCCAGAGGCTCCATAATACCATGGATATACAGTATCACCAAAAAAACAAACAAAAAAAAAAAAAAAACATATACAACATACACAAATGCGAAGCTAGAAACAAAATAAGAACACATTTACACTGCACTTGTGAACTTTCCTCTTCAGTTAAAATCACTAGTTCTTCATTGGGTTCAGGTCTGGAACCAATATGTTCTTTGCAAAACACAAATGTTGCTGTCTGTTAACCATTTGGTTGATTTAAGGTATGTTTGGAATCACTGGAAAACCAGGTTTGAGCTTCCTTCCAGGTTTTTGGCCATACTGGTTTGTTTACTTACTAACAATGGTCCCAGTAGAGGCAGCCCCAGGACAAAGTTTAGCATTGCTGTGAGTGAATGACTGCTGAACTTACTCTGGGAAACCCTAACATGCCAAATTATCCTTGCTTTATATGTAATTGTGGGGAATTCCATGCCAACCAATAACTTGACAGTTACCATTCCAAATTATTAAAAGATTAAATGACTATTCTACTGCCTAAAGAATGTGTCTTTAAGGTTTGTTTACAATAATAATGATGATGATAAGTAGTAGTAGAAGAAGAAGAAGAATAACAGCAGTGCAGTGGGTAGCACTGTCGCCTCACAGCAAGAAGGTCCTGGGTTTAAATTCAGCCTGGTCCTTTCTGTGTGGAATGGCATAATGCCATTGCCATTTGCTCCCATCTATCTAGTGGTCCGCTAGATGGCAGCAAACATCTAGTAGGGAATTTTTAGCAAAAAATAGGTTGGACATGTTATGTTTTGTTGAAAACATTGGCTGTGTTCAAAACCGCATACTATCCGTACTTATCATACTAACTGTAATGTAAAATTAGATTTTAGTGTGTTCTCATTTTATGTCACAGTTAGTATGATAAGTATGGATAGTATGCAGTTTCAAACACACCCATTGCTTTCTTCTTCTTCTTCTTCTTGCTTTGAAATAAAGCCAACAGGAGAAATAGCAAATTCTAATATTTGCATTTTACAGAGTGAGTGCAAATGAAGAAAAGAAAAGATCCATAAATCTCCAATATTTAATTGTATCGGGAGCAACAATTGTTATATCACGCCTCAAAGATATTCTATTCTATTCTATTCTATTCTATTCTATTCTAAATAAACAAACCAGTGATTTGGACGATCTGGCTGCCTGTGTGCTGAAGGTCTAATAGGAAACAGACATTCTATCAGCATCAGCAGTCTCCAGATGCAATATAAAATTAAGTGATGCAGGAATGACATACACTTTTTTTGTGGCCAAGGATCAATACATGGCATCTGATAATGTTAACATAAGATGTTGCATGCTGGTTCTGTGTAGGATTTGCAACCAAAAAATGCTGAATTGAATATGAATGATGTATTGTTCTTTTATTATTGTCTGGGATTTAAGGAGCTGCATTTCACAAACAAAAACTGAGATCAACTGTGATCAGCATATTACATTTTCGGGAAGTGAGGTCGAAGTTGGCTTAGATTTTGAGGTGTGACTTGCTATAAGCATGGTTGTAAAATGCTATTCTAAATTGTCTGCTCTTCTCTTTGCAAATCAGAAATGTCAGGTAAAACTACAGGTTTGTCATTTTCAAGCATCACCTGCTCAAGCAGGCTGCGCACATCAACAAGTGTGTTTTTCATAAAACCTAGGCAAGAGAATTCACAAAGCAGCAGCTGATATTCTCTCTTTAAAACTAACAACCTATTCAAATTTAGGGAAATGTTTGAAGGAAAGACAGAACATTTTATATACTTTTCTGAAGTCCCTCACAAACAAAAACAAACAGACTTTCTTGGACCACACTTACTCAATGGAAAACGCTGGTTATCGAGCAAAACGTAGAAATTGTCTCAAGCCTGATGCTATGTTTTAAAAAATCTGACATTTAATTGATTACATCCTTGATGACTAATCCTTTTAGTCAATAGTATAGTGAACAGTCTAACTGCCAGTTCTCTCAAGCGGTATCTCTGCAGACACGTAATGAATCATTTTACCAACTGTCTGGGTTTCTGAAGGTCCTTACACACAGATGGCTCTTATGAAGCAATCCAGTGTCCTTGAAAAAACAAATACTACCAAATACTACTACTACCATTTTTCTTTTTTCTTTTTTGCAGCAGTGGTTACCACTGGATAAGCACTCAGCTGATGTCAGATGTCAGCCTGAATTTTTGTTGTAGTACAAGAATAACATGGTATCACTCAGAGCTGCTCAACCTGGTCTCTTGAGGAAAACATTGTCACAGTAATGTTTTTATCTAGTCTCCTAAAATGTTGATATAATATTGATTAAAAAAATTAAAACAAACATCTGTAGTACATTGGCAAAATGTACAGTTATTTTCCAACATGACATTTTGTATTTTTTGTAACAGTAAGCACATCTGTATTTGGGAAATGAATAAAACGTAGGTGCTGATGGTCTTGTCATTTTGTATCTATTGTAAAAACATACGACTTTGTAAAATATTTCTGTAGAAATCTATTACTTGCCATTTGCATTGGTGCAACACATTCTTCTTCAAAGACTATTCTGAACACTGATAATCTGCCTGCAGCAGTTGTGCACACATAAGAGGTTTCATATGCCAGTGTGTGCCATAATTCACATTGCGATGATTATCTGGGACTGTAATTATGCTTTCCAAATTGAAGGAGAAAAGGGGACTAATAATTATTTCAAATTATTATTTTTTGATGAGTCTCTGCAAGTAATTCCATAATAGAATACTCCCTCTTTCATGTGTGTTTATGTATAGCAAACTATAAAATGAAGCATGCTGGCTATTTTATTGCATTGAGATTCAAATATTTGAATATGTCCTACATCATAGTGTGCAGAATAATCCGCATATGCCAAACCCTACCAGGCAGGACATGAACACTGCCTTTGTCATTTGCTATGCACAACAAGGCATAAATAGCCTATTTGTAATATTTTACTAGAAAAAGCACATGATGACATCACCCTAACCAGATAGCCAATCAGGCATTTCTATGCTCTATACTTTTGTGAGAACATTCAATGGTATTTTTATGTTTTTAACTGCAAAATCAGGATAAAGAATTGACACTGATGTTGTGTTGTTTCAGCATTTTCTAAAATGCATTCAATTTTAGTGTGCCTGGAAGGGGGATATATGAATTGTTTACCCTCTAGTGGCTATGCAGTTTGTTCAAATCAGATGTACTGTATATACACTCTACTCGAATCTGAGTCTGCACATTTGCCAAATACCTCACTTACGGGTGTATTGTAAAGTTACAACCTTATCTCTAAAACTGAACCCTAAAGCCTGGGCATTTCAATGTGGGGCTGAGCTGAGTTATTACTGAGTGTGGCAGAAACTGACTAGGACCTAATTAGCTTTGTTTCACCAGGGAATGGTGGATTTTAGTCAGCCAGGGTTCTTCATTTATCACTGCACAAGCACCCACCTAGCTGGTCACCAGGTGTCTACAGGTTTTCACTTTTCAGTATGATGCCAATAGGAGGAGACACTCCTCTCCTCCATTTGGTACTCTCTGCTGTAGTATGCAATGCATCTTATACTGCGATAAGGAATCACAGTGGGGATGCAAGAGCATCTCCCACAAAACATGAGAGAAAAAATATCCCAAGAAAAGTTTAAAGGAAAATAACTACAAGTGTACCTTTTTTGGGGGCCTACTGGGTGGCAGAGCAGGAAGAGCCACCCAGCAGGCCCCAAACCATTCACTATGTTTACAGTTCCATGGAATATATGTCACTCTGCACCAACACAACTGACAACATTTTTTATTTCATTAGAAGGCAAAAGAAACTTTTAAAAATAGGAATACTTACATTTCAGAGGTGTATTGAGCAAAATAACAGCATTAAAACTATTATGGTGGTGATATGACATCTATATAATAATAATAAAAAAAAACATCTGAATGTTTCTTTGCGACCACAATTCCGACAACTGCAACAGCCAGACATGGCTGTCACTTTCATACTTCAAAAAATGCTGTGCTTTGTTTTTGTCGATAGCCTCAGGGGATATATCATCAGAACTCAATTTGACAGAGCTGATGTGTGAATGCACATGATGTGTCAGAGCTGAAAAGCTGAAACTGCACATTTGCATTTCAATAACATTTTCTTGCACATGAAGCAACACGATAAATTTCTTCCCACTGTAATGAGTAGCAGAAATCATTTGTCTTTTATTTTACCATTCATGTTACAATTGATCTTTCAACAAATAGGCTGTTGTCATTTGCTATGAGTTAAGTTAGAAAACTGAATACTTCATAACTGAATCAAATTATACACTATTCAGTAGGACACAATTCAGGCTTTCTGATTCATGTATACTTTGTATTTTTGTCAGTGTGGGCCTTACTTGAAAGTATTTTTGTTGAATGCAAGTAGTCATTGCACTGAAATGTGACAATGAAACATCAAATAAGAAATGAACTTCCACAAAGTTCAGGATTTGTTATTTTGGATATTTATTATTGCTTTTTAAAATCATTTTACTGTCTTGAGTAGAGTTTCGGGACTGCTGGGCGGCTCATTTTGTTAAGGCACCACGCTGTGGTGGATGGATGTGTCCCACGGCCTCAGATTGAATCTGGAATGTGCCAACGCCAAAGCTGGCAGTAGCTCCATAGGGTGACATGAAATTGGCAATTGCTTCGACCAGGGTATTGGAGGGTTCAGTCAGATATTGGGCCATGTTTCATTGCTTTCTAGCGACCCCCGCTGGTCTATCAGGTGCCTGTGGACTACATGTCAAAGCTGCTTATGAAGGGTGTTCCTCCAGCTCCTTCCTATGTGCGGTTGGCCGGACTCTTTGAAGTGAAAAGAAGCAGCTGGTGACGCCATGTGTTTTTGAGGAGAACTACAGATGTCTACACTTTGTTTGCACATGAACATAGCTGTGGTTGCAGAGAATTAGACATTATTAGTCTGGGAACATCCAAATTAGGGTGGGAATTAAACTTGTTCAGCCTCATGTTGAGTGCCAAATACATTTTTAAAATAATAAATAGAAAAATAAAATAAAGAGTATCAACTTTGTGCTGAACAATTTCTGAAGTTCCCTTGACTAGAAATTGGAACGCATCAAGTGAAACTTACCTTACACTATATACTACAGAATGTACATAAAATAGAATATTCCATTTTACTATTTTTACTGACCTCACAAAGACAGGTACTATTGATAATCGCATCTTACATATACACTACAATTATGTAACACTATTATCTGTAGTTGCAATACAAAGTATCACTGCAAAATCTTGGATCAGTTGTGTCAATTGTTTGAAGATCTGAAGTCATACCTCAGGACTGCACCTTTCTTATAACAAATTAATGATATCTTATCCTTAATAACCACTAATCACAAATTCAACATCAATTCAATTCAAGTCCAAGTGAGGATGCACAATAGTATTTCTCCTCCAGTAAAAGTAAATTAGAAAAAAAAGTGGGCCTAAAAAAAATTTAGCCTATATGTGTTGATATTAAAACTGAATTCTGGGAAAAATCATAACAAAAAATTCCCCTGAGGGTTTATATTCTTTATATTTTGAGTCATGTTTAAGGATTTATAAAATTATATCTGCAGTATAACTGAATTGTGCTCCAGGGGTCCCACAAGGACTGTAGCTCTCTGTGACTGTCCTATCTGTCTTTTTAAGACACTCTAACCCAGAAGCACCCTTGTGATGCCTAATCAAACATGACAGCTCACAGAAAACAGACAGGAATCCGGGATGGCAGTGAGTGACTTCTGCCTTTGGATTTTGTGCAACAGCTTTTTTTACCAACAATGAGGGTGGTACGCTAGTATTTAATTCAATTAAAGTGTGTGGAATTAAAGCACCGTGGAAGCTAATCCTAAGGTTCTCAGGTAGTGGAGTAGAGAACGCATAGGAGCCTAGTTTAATATTGAGTGTGAGTTCAGTTCAGTGCAAAGGTATTTCATTTGGGAAGGTTTGGAGCTGTGGAGATCCTACCAAAATTAAATACTCAAGTGAAACATACCTTCCATAACAGTAACATATTCATGAACCAGACAGAAATGTGCTAATATACTGATCAAAGGACCAGAGCTTCATAAAAGCAGAGCTCTAAATAGCTCTCTCAATGGTACCCAGCAAATACACCCTAGGGTACAGCTGGATTCAATTCTGCAGTATAAATTCAATTTATATCCCTTTCCATACATGTAATTTTATTTCAGTCAGGACAACTCACATATTCAAATATTTACATGAATATGTAGATACATTTTTCGTTTGCCGCTGAATGGATCTGCTGCAGGCATTAGTGCACACCCTATCTAACAGGGAGTACCATACACCTCCCCTACTAACCAGGAGGAATACCAGAAAACTCTGCAGTATCTAGAAGCAGATCCAAATAACAGGTGGTGCTGTTGTGGTGGAGGGTGAGTGCAATTCTGAGCAGGAACAGTGAAGCATGCAAAGCAGCGGAGGCAAGCCGCACCACTGAGAGGTCTGATTGTTGGTTTAAAAAGAGGCTCCACTGGTGATGTGTGCCTGTGATTGGATGAGGAAGAGAAAAGTGTTGTGTGTATGCAGTTGGTTGATTATGGAAAAGCATGAGTATGCGGTTACTGGGCCCGACCGATTGGTCGGCTGCAATTTTGAATTTTCTGATTGAATTTGCTTTGCGCATTCCATGTGCGCCGCTCATTAGTGCATCGCAGCATACTGCATATTGTTAAATTAAACATATTAAAAATACATTACTCTATCTACACATAAGATTACATATATGGACCTGATATATTTCACATATGCACCACATATTTTCACGTAGATGTAATCCTACTATTCCTTTGTTCATATTTAGATTTACATATATTAACTTTCATTTGTAGTGCAGCCTCATTTACAACTCCCATACATACCAGGTTATTGTAATAGCAGGTTCAGGGAACTGGAAAGTCACTTATGCAGACAGGAATGCAGGGCTTGTGTACTGAAGCTTGGGCCACCATGGTAACTATGGTAACACTATGGTAAAATGAACTAATGAGCAGAGACAGGTAAGTGAGCACATATTTTTTAATCAAAATTAAAACAAGAGCAGAGAGAGGGTATCTGTCTGTCAGTCAGGAACACAGAGGATGTCTGTCCCTGATGTATAGCGGGCTGTGCATGTGTTTTCTCCCAATGTAAGAGCCCAACTGGGGACCCTCGTCAAAACAGCATTAGCATCCCTAATGAAATCATTACTGTGGGGGCTTATTCAGTTCATCGAATGATCTAATTTACAAGTCCTGAAATGAAAGCCAAGAAGCAATGCAACTTTTATTTTTACAGAATTAAACCCGAATTGACAGAAATGAATTATGACGAGCCCGACTGCTTTGCACGCAAGCAGCGTGTGATTGAAATGAACGGATTCCTCGTCACGTGACTTGAACAGGAACAGGCAGGAGACACAGAGGGTAAGGAGGATGTGGAACCATCCCCTCTCCCGCTGCTTTCTCCTCCTCCCCCTCGTCCTCCTCCTCCTCCTCCTCCTCAGAAGTCCATGGACATGGAGCGCTGCTGGACGCTGTCGCTGCCGTTGCTGCGGGTGCTCCCGCGCACGTAGATCTCGCATGGCACCTCCTCCATGACGCGGTCCTCGATGACCTGCTCGGCGCAGTCGTGCGCCTGCTTGTAGCCGTAGCAGCTCTTCTTGTAGGTGCTGTTGAAGGTCTTCATGGGCGGCGGCTGGGAGAAGTCGTTGCGGTAGGGCAGCTCCATGGAGCCCAGGGTGGTGCGGCTCTGCTTGGTGCTGGAGGCCTGCGAGCCGCAGTGGTGCTCGTGGACGCAGCGCGAGGCCGTGGACGAGCGGCGGAGCTTGTGGTAGCTCTCCAGCTCCTCCGACAGGTCGGCCATGTCCGAGGAGACCTCCTTGTCACGGAGGGAGAAGAGCTCGTAGTGCGGAGGGTCGAAGACCTCCTGGAAGCCGGTCTTGTTGAAGATGGCCTTGCGGGCCACCACCTTCTTGCGCGGCTGTTTCATCTGGACCAGGATGGAGATGATCAGAAGGACCAGAACCACACCTGCGGACACACCGATGACTGTACCGTGCGTCTTAGTGATCTGGTGGAAAAGCCCATTGGACTTCCTCTCTGTGGAGCAAGAAAAATACACTCAAGTACAAAAAAAAGGTGAATACTCCGACAGCACCCCAAGCATGGCAAAGGAAAGAGAATAATTTTGAGAGTTTATTCATCTCACCCTTGCAGTTATTCTCATCCCAGGGGTAAACACAGTTCTGAACCCCATTGCAAACCAGAGTGTCATTGATACACATGTTGCTGTGGCAGAAGAAGGTATGGCTGGAACAAGGAGCTGCAAGAGATAACATAACAACACTTTCCATTCAAAAATCCCAAGCAATTAACTGTCATTATCTGCACAGACAATGTAATGCATAAAATATATATACAGTTCCTGCAGCCTGCAGCATCCTGCAGTAGAAGGATGCTGAGCGTTATGCGGTGCAGTATAGCTTGTTAGGATGCCCATCACGGACCCTAGGTGAGAATCGTGACTGAACTGGCTCATGGACTGTGAGCCGTTCGATAGGAGAGTGCTGCTAATGGAACGTGACTGCTCTGGTCAGAAGATGAGCTCCCGCAGCTGGTTTCATGGCCTCTGAGAGACACCTCTCTCCCCTTCTCTCGCCCCTCACCTCCCCGGTCTCAGCCGCAGCCCCTAACTGCCCGCCCCATCAATCCTGCGCCGCGCGGAGGTTGGGTTAAGAGCCGGCCCAGCGAGGCCTCTCCTGCGGTCCGCTAAGCAGGCCTGACAGCTGAATGAAGGGCTGGAATGCGCCACCCGTCTCCCGCTAAGTGAAAAGGGCTCCCGCTACTCGCGACTCCATCCAAACGCATTAGAGATCCCTCCCCTTCAGTCTGGCCCTCTGCCTTTCATGGGTCTCCCAGGTGAACGTCTGCAAATCAGGGTGTGTGGGGAGGTTGGATATGCAATGCATGTTGTCCATCGGTGTGTCAAGGGGGCATGAGCTGCTGCCCACTGCTGCATGGAGCATGATCACTTTTATTCATGATTTCTAGTCCTTAGGAGATGGCACACTCAGGTCTGGGTAGACTTTAAGTGTGAGTCATTATGACTGTGTGTGTGATTTAAAAAAATATGTCATCTGTTTATTCTAATAAGTTAGTTCTACTGATTAAACAAGCCAAAATTAAACATAGTGATAGTTTTGTTTCTTTTAGAGGAAGATAGCTCAGAAGGGTGAAGAAATATTTAATAGCCAACACCACTACAGTGCCCGGTCTGAAGCCTGTTGAGACTGAATCAGATCAATTGCCGCAAGTAAATTACACTTCAAATTGGATTGAAAGGCCTCACCACACTGGCTTGAAATAAGAAAATCTATACGCTGAAGAACACAAAGTCAATACACCACTTTAACAACTGTAGTTTCAAGCCTAAACCATTAGGGGGAGACTGTTATCTTGAATAACTCTCGAAAGACTAACAGACCTAAGATAATGAAGGTTTTTCCACTTAAAGATATTATATTTGAATGCACTATGTCTGTTACAAATACAACTCTTAATTTTTATATTATATAACTTATAACTTTTCATAACAAACATTTCCTGGACAGAAAAAAGAGCTATACATATATAGATAACATTTTTTTTAAAAGTGGAATTCCTTTTCTATTAAGACCACATTAAAATAAAATTATATGAAACAAAGAAACAAACAAATAATAAAGTGGTTTGATTTATTAAGCTCAACTGTCCCCAGTGTAGCTAACCCAGTTCCTAAAAATATACAGCACGATGTGAGGGGAAAAAGTTAAGCTTTTCAAACCAATGTGCCCTAGTTTTCTTGAATATATATTGTATATATAAAGGAAATCAATTAAAGCTGTGACTGACCCAGCCACATGGTATAGTGCCACTGTTTCCTACATAGTCCTACTTAAATATTAAACCTATTAAAAGTAAATAACTTATGATTTATGTTCATAACTATTTCTATCTGTCATTTCCTTTATTTTCAATGTTTTTCCAAAAAGTCCCACTTTGTATAAGCATTGTGGTGAATTCACAATGTGATTAACCTGCATTTGTTTAAATGGGCACCTGAATTGAACAATTTTTTAAATGTAGCAAGTAAGTATAAATTAGTTTACATGTGCACCATAACTTAGTATATTCACTGTTATGTAAGTTGCTCTGGATAAGACCATCTGCTAAAACAATGCGATGTCAATGCACAGCTGAATATTCCTGTTTTGCCTGGTCAGAAGAGATAAGGACCACAGAACACTGTGAGGATCTTACGGTCGACAAAGGAGGTGAAGAGCATGCGGAAGCGACTGAGTCGACTGCTCTCGTCCGCCCACATCCGGACCACGCCCACCTCGCTCTCCAGCATGATGTCATTGGCCACAGTGCTGCAGAACTTGGCTTTCAGGTTCTCTATGGCACTGCTCCCATCGTATACTGCCACAAAGTTCTTCTTGCACTCGTTGGAGTTCTCCATCTGGTACTCCAGGAAGCGGAGATAGATCTGCGAATGGAGACAGACCACATCAGAGAACGGGAGAAGCTCTTAAAGGAGATACACATCACGGTTTAATGGTGTTTAATGGTGAAAGCTGGATTTTTTCTTGTCAGCCAGACAAGGATTGTGATGATGAGCATATCATGTATAGCCTTTTTTTCATTATGACTGTGTGTGTGATTTAAAAAAATATGTCATCTGTTTATTCTAATAAGTTAGTTCTACTGATTAAACAAGCCAAAATTAAACGTAGTGATAGTTTTGTTTCTTTTAGAGGAAGATAGCTCAGAAGGGTGAAGAAATATTTAATAGCCAACACCACTACAGTGCCCGGATAGCAGGGTCACTCTCTCTGAGCGGCCAAGCAATCAAGCATACTGCACAGGAGAGGAAGCTCCATAAATGTGTGTTTTTTTAAAGATTGCAGTTTCATTTGTCTGCTTACAGATCACTTCAAATCTATTGATTTGGTATGCTCAGACAGAAGAGAAATGTTATTTTACAGTCCAACAGAGCCAAGGAGGATGTCACCATGTCACTTTAGCATCAGCTTTGCAAATTGCTTAGCAGAAAGCAAACATTGGTACAGCGTTTACACTGCTTTTTCATTACTGCTTCTGCTGTGGCTATGGAGTCTTTCCTCGTTGCAGTCCAAACATGTAGGTGAAGGAGTAAGCCATCTACATTCAATTATAATATCTCACTACATAGCTAAAACCCCCATTCTATAGTCTGTAAGCACTATGTATTTTTTTGATATGGTATATGTTGAATTGCTGGATTGACTCCAATGAAATCCAATGGCTGGAGTGCTGCTCTGGGATTTCTTCCCAGTTGTGCTGATTCTGCCACACCAGTTACTGCATCACTGGCCTCTCACCCGGTGGAAGCAGTGGCTCAGTTGACGAAGGAGTGTACAACAGCAGGCTGCATCCTATGGCTTACAAATCGCTGGTTTGGCCTTGGACTGTGTTATTGGCTAATTATGAGTTGGACATAATTGGTGTAAGCTGGAAATAAGTTGTCCACAGTTTCTGCCACTATAGCTGGGTTAGCTCCTCCCTGTGACAGGAACCCATGAGTAAGACATACATCAGGTTGGTGCAATCTACCCTGTAGTGCTAAGCAGCAAATAGGATGCAGTACAGTCCCTGTCTCATTAGTGAATGTAGCAGAGGTGTAGCAGGGCTCCTTGTGTGGCAGTGGTTGACATAGTGGTCTGAGAAGCACAGTTCCCAACTCCAAATTAGGGAAAAAAGCTAAATCCGTCAATCAACACAAATGCCCTTTCTGTTGGTACAGGCTTGTGAGCTGGATATATTTTGTCATTACAGATGTATTCTGAAATTCAGAGTGACATGATCAATCACTTTTTTTATATCAATATTACAGACACATTCTTCATTTTAATGTAAATGATTCTCATTACTTTCCAGTCGCTATTATAGTTATCCTTCCCGGTAGAAACTGCCTGAAGAATCTGTTTGAATCAGTGTGCATTACAACGGGAAGAGATGAGAAGTTGGCTAATCAAATATCTCGCAGCCGGAAAGATGTGGAGGGACAGGAAATGGTGCTGACCTTGGATTTAGGTGGAGCACGTATCGTCCAGATGCAGTCCACTGCATCAGTGGAGCCTATCTTCTCTTCCTCCTCTACCTGACTGGACTGGATAATCCCATCTGCACCTCCAAGCTCAAACTGACAGTCTGAAGAGAGGGTGGGGAGACACAAAGAGAGGAGAGAGAGAGACAGCGAGAGAGAAAGAGAAAGAGAAATAGCCTCCAGTCAGCTAAAGAAGACTTCAAATCCAATCAGTCCAACCACTGAAATATTGAGGCACTTGCTCACCTGGAATTGGATTTAATATTCCTCCCACGTGGAGATGAAAATCTGGGTCTGAGTATATGAAAAAAGACAAGCCCCTCAGAGCAGCGATATACCAATAATACATGAAGGTGTAGACAAGTGATCTCTAGCAAAGGCCCAGGAGGACCGATTAGAAGTTGGTCATCTTCAGTGATACACTTATGAGGATGAGGACATGCTAACAATATAATGGTTTAATTAAGTAGGACTGGAGCTATGTAAAGCTCTTGGGTATTGAAATCAATCAGTCACTTAACAGAAATTAAGTTCTTCAGAAAATGAATGGATCACAACATCTTTGGTGATGCTTGAGGTTTCCCAAGCTGAAATTCTCTAGGGCCAGAGCTGAAGTGAAGGAGGGTGGTCCCTAGGGGGCGCCATACCTGCGATGAAGGCATATTTGACACGGAAGCCCAGGCCCTCCAGCTCCTCATCGCTGGTGAACTTGACCCACATGAAGCGGCCGGTGGACGTGACCACGCCCGGGCTCTTTGGCCCGCAGAAGCGGTCTATGAGGGGCGAGAAGCCAAAAGGGCCGTCCCGAATCTCGATGTGGTCGAAGCGGCACTCAAAGGACGGCTCGATGTAGTACGTGTTGTCGAAGGCCAGCTGAATTCTCTGACGGGGGAGGGCTATGGTGTCGGGCAAGGCAAGGTGGGTGGGGGAGAGGGGTGGGAAAAAAGGGATGGGAGGCATTTATTTTCAGATAAAAGCACTCGGTTTGCACCAGGGAATTAATACGCCTGCTCTGCCCAGAAAGGGGAACATTCCCAGCTCCTACAGGGACCTGTCATATGCACACACATTCTCTTTTTTGCTGCCTGTCACCAGGCTTCAACTACACAGAATAAGTGACACCTTAATGACACCATGTATAAAAGGAACACTAAGTGGATTTATCAGCTACAACCAGCTGTCAACCTCTGAATATGAAGAAAAAGCCTAGATCACTGTCACATGAATACATATGGCTCCCTCCTGAAAACCTCAGGTCTCTGAATGCGGGTCAAACAGTGGGATCTAGGAGATGACTGCTATGACAGATTATCTGCAGGTGTTGCTAACAGGATGAAGCCATGAAAATGGTAGCCATGGAAGAGGTGCACAAGAAGCAACACAAAGAAAGAAATCTGTACACTGAAAAGAACGATTCACATTGGTCGGAATGCACATCACAGGCTCAAACTCCAGGGTAAGCAGGAGGATGGGTCGGGTATGACACTACCCACTGTTCTGTTCATGCAACACAGTTACTGAAAACTACAGTCAACACTATTATATATAACATTTGGTTGTTATGTTTTCCCAGAGGCGTATATTTACAAAGAAAATGATTTCATTCTCATAACTGAATTTTCTCATTAAAATTGTTGATACAGTCAAGGAAAGTTTTATATATTTATACATGTTTCAAATGTGGAAAAACTACACAAAACATTCACTACTTTGCACTTATATAACTTGGAATGTCCGATCGTTCACATGCAGTGTGCAGGACATGTGGAACCATATGTAGTAATTTCAAAATAAATACTGCACTTAATTTACCAAGATGTCTACCAAGATTGCAGCATGACTGAAATCAATTCAACACTGCTAACCATTATATTTGATGCAAATGAGGGTACAAAGTTTATATAAAGTGTTTACTTTTAATATATCCTTTTAGCACTTTAAACTTTGGTTTGGTTTGAAAAATAAATGTAAATACATAATAAACAAAAAATTGGGATGCTAACCATTTATAAAACTAATGTATCTCTAAATAATATCAATTTAGCTTCAAGACATACACTGGTTTCCCCCTGAATTCACTGAAGCACAGAAAGTTTTAATCAATTCACTGCATGAAATCCAGACTAGTATGACACATAATAAACAGATGAATCATTTTCAAGTCATAGAAATGGTCACAGTAAAGTGAATGCTGACGACCTGTTTTTTTTTTCTTTTTTAGCTTTGTTTACGTAAGTTCTTGTCCCTGATCCTCTCCTTTATTGTCTATTATCATTATTATTTCTGTGTCTGTGTTGGCTGACTTAAGCACATGAAAATGCGACCAAGAGTTGCCTTGTAGAACCCTAGTGCAGCTTATAATTCATTATTCCTACTCAAAAAAATCCTTTCTCAGCACACAAGTTCCTCGGTGCTTCTAGAAAGCTGTTTTCCAAATTACATGACTTGAAAAGAGCGCTAACATTGATTTCAATTCTACATCGTAAATTCTGTTGGGCCAGACAGAGGCATAGCACAGAGAAACTGTCAATACGAGCTTGGACTTCAAAAGCGCCATTGTTCTGGGGAATCGGCATGCAGTAATTATGAAGGACAGAAGCAGAAGTGTCAGCAGTATCTCCACCGCGCCTACCTTCCAGGATGTAAACGCATTCCTTGTTGGGGGGGTAGGTGTCCGGGTAGTTGGGGGAGGTGAACAGTCCTCCGTTGGTTTCTCGGATCCAGGTGCCACACTGACCAGCGGTCTTAGTCGTCTGACCTGCATTCTGAGACTCTGGGGACAGAAGTGCTGGTAAATACTATATTTGAGAGAAAGGCACAAACATCAGCCTATGAAGATAAAGAGATTAGCTCAAGACATGCAAGTTTAAGACACTGCAACATATTTGCTTCTTTTTCTAAATTCAAAATAGAGCAAGAAACCTTGAAATTAATAATTATCAATATCCTATTGTAAATTAAATCCTAGCAAGCATTATACAATAATTTAAATAGCAATATTTTATATACAACATAATTTCATAATAACTTACAATATGACCAAAAGTCATATTACACTACAATATACTTGATAAGACACTACAAGAAGAAGCAAACCTTTAGTTTTCTGTGCCAGTGCAAAGCCTTCTTCTATCAGGATGAGGAGAACCCAGGCTGCAATACAAATCATGAAAACAGATTTTTCAGATTTCCAGAACATTTCTATTCAGAAATTAAGAGCTGATAAAATACATTCCCTTTAACTATGTCACATGTATGACAGCATTTACGGTTTGGTTGCTTCATAAATGCATTGATTTAGATTGCATTACAAAAAAAATCTGTTTCTATACTGCTGTTCATATCACCTTATTTTTTTGCACTGATCTGTAAGTTGCATAAAATAGTGTATGCTAAATGTAAAATGGAAATACAGTTCAAGCCTTACTCCAAAAGGACGACAAAAAACTGGCTTTAGTATTTCCCAGGAAGGGCCTCATATATATTCCATATGCCCTGTCTCAAGAGTGACCATTCCGGTTCGGAACTGGGCTTGTAAATCAAAGGGTTTGATTACTAACCAGTACACTGCCCTTATACCCTTGAGCAAGGTACTTAACCTGAATAGCTTCAGTCAAGAAATACTCAGCTGTATAAATTGTAAGTGTCATCTGTGTGAGTCAGTCTGAATGGGAGTGAAATGTAATAGGATGAAGTGAGGAAATCACTGTGCAGCTCAGCTGGTGAACAGAGCTCAGCAGAGTGACAAGGAAGGAGCCAATGGCAATGGCCGCAGAAGAAGCTCATGCTTGCTGTGCTCACCAGGAACCATGGATGACACTACAGGGATGAGATGACCCTTACCAAAAAATAACAATTTCACATGTGAATTTAACATTTTCACATGTGAATTAAAATATTCACGTGTGAAAATAAAACGGCACAAGTGAACTGGGCATTTTCAGGACTGTTTGGAATTTTTCACATATGAATGAAAATTTCCACATGCGAAAACAAAACATGAAATCACATATAATTCAACATTTTCACATTCCATTGACTTTTTCAAATGTGAACTACACTTTTTTCATATGAAAACAAAACATGTGACTTGAAATAGCGTAGGTCACATATCCCCACTCTCATCTCATATGCGGTATTATTTTTATATTCACAAAGGAAAGCTATTAGTATGCACAACTAGCCCAAGTTGGGTTCAGGTGAAGAATGAAAAAGGCAAACTCCAAAAAGGGGGAAAAAAAAGCAGACCTAAATGAACCTCCCCTCACCTCTCACAGCTGAATAACACCAGAAGCTATTTGACAGTCCTACTCCTCAGCTCTCACTACCTGCAGTATATTTTTTATTATGCTGCTGCCAGACTGCATTCACAGGAAAAATTAGTAAGACATGAAAGAAAAACATTAGCTAACACCACCCGCAAAATAAATCTCTGTAGATTTGTCCAGCTGTTTATGAAATTGTTGGCTAAAACAAACAAAAAGTTTATACAACTTTTCCATTGAAGAACACAAGCACAAAATGAATGTGTGTTTATGCAAACAAATGCATAATCTGTTATCAGTTCTGAAGTCTAATTAAGGAAATGGTCCTGATTTTAATGGTAATGGAAGAGAAATAGCAGGTAAGACTGACAGGACTCTCCATCTACCCCTCCAAACAAGCAAAATGCAAACAATGAATCATGATTTTTGGATTTCCAGACATGCCGATATGACAGATGCGTGGTCAAAGGCTCCATATAAACTGGTGGATCTATGGTTGATCTTGTTCCATCGCGGGCCTTTCATCACAGTATCTGGTCAGAATATACTCAGTCTGAGGCAGGGGGCTCCCACCTCTGTGCACCATTCCCACTTCAAACAGATCAATAGGGATCTGTGGAAATCCCTCTAATCCGCAGCAATTCATGGCATGCCGTCACCAGCCCAAATGGTCAAGAGACATCTGATTTACTCCCTGTCAATGTGCGTAAAAGGCACAGATCAATACGCAAATGCCCTGCATTAATGTGTAGGGAAGAACAGAGAAGAAGGCTTCTACTAACTGAAAAAGATCTATGAAAAATATTCCCAGTGAGACTAATCAAAAAAGGCATACGTTTCAGCAAAACATGGACAAATCTGTGCTGTGTGGTATTTTCTATTCTTTCTGGACTGATCTATTTAACAGGAGACAGAATAAACTCAAAATGGGTATCCACCAAAAATATTTAATATCCCATTGTGCCTGGCATATTGTACGCAGATGGTATTACAAGGGAGCATTTACCGTTGTTTTTTTGCAGTATGTTTTGATCTAACTGATTCAGACGGTTCTGACTAAACTTTGGTTGCTATTCACCCCAACTGTCAGACGTGGAAGGGTTAACTGCAGTTAGTGAGTGCACCCTCATGCATTCAAACACGAGTCGCTCAGTGATAATAGCACTGTAACAAATTGGATAAGGCATGTAGTGCTGAGATACCTGAGTGAGACATAGAGCACTGCGGCATGTTATTATCAACGCGCCGACAGCCTCAGTCCATGCCACCTCTGTGTGTATTTTATGCTGTGACACTGTGCTTACCAGATAAGTCATTATTAGTTTACCAGAATTGGAATTAAATAGGCTGTATCTTTTATATCAAGGCCACCAGCAGGTCCAGGTCTGACAGATTTCATTATGAAACAGCATTATGCAGAATGAATAGAGCACTGTGTATTGCGAGAAGAAAACCAAAGGGCACTGTCTCAGACAGGGTTTAACGGGAACACTACCAAACTGAAGACTCCAGAGACAGCGCTAAGTAAGGGCATGATGAGTCAATTAAATAAGCATGGTAAAAGGCCATAGGAGGTCTCTTTCTCTTTGCAAAAAGAGACGTAATATTGGGAAATGTTTAAGGGGTCGATTCTTTTCCAAAGCACCTCGTCTTGGACAGGGAGATGGATGGAGCAAACTCAAGCTTGATTGATGAATTCCTTGAGTAACTGAGAAAATTGGCATCGGCAAACAGAAACTACCAGTAAACGCAGAACACAATTGATCCAATTGATGGATTGCAATACAGCAATGTATATCACTGGTCATTTGTGACAAATCTATTACCTTTCCTGGAAGAAAGGTAGGTTGATTTAGATCTGTGCTTAAGTGCAAATAACTTGGTGAAAAAACACAATAACAGGAAAACTATTCCTTCATATGAGTGCACATGGACATTTCCCGACATTATGATTACTATTAAATTAATTATATTCTCTCTACTACTAATCACTAGTGTAATACATTACTATTGTAACCAATGTGATTTCCAGCTCTTAAAATAAGCACACAAAACAAATAACCTGTGTTGTATATCAGTCAGGACAAATTAACGATATTTAAACGCATAACATTAAGCACACGGCCCACCCTTTGAGAAAATGATCAAATCTATTTCTTTCTTTGTCTTTCGACTCAAAGGTTCGATTCTCAATTGGGCACTGTAAGGTTCTCTGGACATATTATATAGGCTATATTCCGTTTTTTACATTTATGTGACACTTACGGCAGTGCAGTTGTATCAAACTGGACTTGTAAGTAGAAGGTTACAGGCTTTTGCCCTCCAAATTATTTCTGTCAACCACCCTATGTGATATTTCAATATTATGCAAAAAGTGAAAAATATTTAAGTCCTGTAATTCTCCCTGGATAAAGGAGAATATAAGAATGGCACCAGCCGTCGCAATGTAATGTTGCTCCTAAGTCCTAACCCCTCTACAATATTCAGGACAAAAGGCTGGAAGTATGGAATAGATCTTGATTATCTGTTTCCCCAGAATCATGGTTACTTAGGAGAAACATATTAGCCAAAATCTTCTACAGCACAAACCCCCCATACAAAACGCGGAGAGGTCGCCTAAGTGTTCTGCGTAATTTATCGCTTGTAGCACGTTGAATAGCAGGCCTATTGATATTAACAACTTTAAACTTTGATAAAATGTATCGAATGTGGCCTTCTCATCAGATGTAGAGTCAGCGGGAGCTGTCACTTCAGAACCATCCACTGGCTCTGCCCTCATTCCATGCAGCGTTGTAGCGAGTTCAAGCAAGGCATGTTTTATCACATATCGCTGAAGCCGTGAGTTGTCCTCACGGTTTAAGAAAATAATGATTATTCTCAACAAAGTTTGGAGCTATCTAAGAATATGACCTGCACAATTTTATTTTAATTGATAAACCGAAATAAATGTATTGTTGTTCAATTTTAATATTGTGGATAGCAACAGATCATTGCATTTTAGTTTTTTCTTTTGTTTGTTGCATACTTTGGTATTATTGTGGCAGTTTAGTCTACCTATGTCAAATTAAATCAACAGAGTTTTAATCTTAACAGCATATGTTAAATTAATGTGTAGGCTATGAGTTCTCTAAAGAATCTATATCGACTTATTTTCCTTTCCCAAATCTATAGGCTATACGGTGTCAATTGGCCAGAGACATATTATCTGTAGCTGAACCGGGCTTTGGGTGAAAAAAAACAAAACAAAACACCACCTTATTGAATAAACACATTATTTGCTCAGCCTCACGAAGGGTGTCTTAAAATGGTTGATTTTCTCCCTCCCTACCCAAATGCCCCTCCAAAAAAAAAAAAAAAAAAAAAAAAAATCCCCTGCAGGTGGCGATCTTATTCTGAATGTTCTGTGCCAAGAGTAGGCAACTTGGTGCAAAAGGCGGAATCGTGAGTAAAATAACTCACGAAAGGGAGAAAGGGAAAAAATAAGTTGCTAAATAAATCTGTCATTTCAATTCATTTAAATTGCGCGCTGCTCCTTAATATTTAACAGTTATAACCGGGTACGGTTTGAAAACACTCCAGTGTAAATTATTCACAGACATCTCCACATCCATTCAAATACTCTACCCTCTGATCACAACCCGAAGCCAGTTCTGCGAATTAAACTCACCTCCGTGCATTTCCTCTTCCTGTATAATTCCGAATATGTTAGCCTTCTTTAATTGTTGAACTTGCTTTATCTTTCCATGTTGTGAATCCAAAACGAAGAGCTGAAGAGCTTGCGTTAAAAAATGCAAACTTTCCTCAATCGCTTCATACCATCCTTTATGCAGGATAAAACCGACTCGGAATTTCCCAGGAGAAAGCCAACAGCTTCAGTCCCTCCAGAAATGTATTGTCCACGGCTTTTAATCCCATTAAGAAAGATGCAATATAATTCCAAGTGTACAATATGCATTCGCGACGGCAGTTCTTGTAATCCAATAACACACGAGAGAACGACATATGTTGGGTGAGCTCAGTGAGTTTCCTCAAGATGAACTGAACCGCCGGGTCCAAACGAGGCTCTTTTAAGCTCTGGGCGCTGTTTGCTTGAATGAGCAGCTTGTACGCATGCACCCTTCTCTCTGAGTGAACAATTCCTATGGCAAGTTCACCCACTGTAACATACCACTAGACGCAGATGAGGAGTAATGAACTGGAGCCACGCAAGCGTGAGAAGACATAATTCTCTCCTTTGTAGGCTACACACGCACTAAATGTGTAAATCTCCTGTCGCAGCATTGCTACCCTGTTGCACGGATGCGTGCCGTCATACAGCACGTACTGTGAATGAGCACGCACACTTTGTGTTTATACATTTTTATAATACAGAAGTCCAAACCAACCCCGAAGACCCCCCTACAATCACAGAGCTTCAGGTGTAACAACATAAACAAGACCCAAAGAAAACGAGATATAACAAACATCAGAACATAGTTCAGACTTCGACATGTGAACTTAAAAATTTTAAACATTTTCACGCAACCATTTGAATGGGAACTAGACGCAGTAATCGTGCGTTTTACTGCTGCAACAGATACTGAAACTGCCTTACTTAAAGCTCAGAAATCCATATTTATTTTAATGTAAGACTGCAAAGTAAAAATAAAGAGTAAACTCAAGTCATGTTCTCAACAGACTCAAGGTCACCTCAACCAGTTTTGAAACTTTATTTTCAGACCATCCATTCCAGCGTCAGAACAATATAACATCTTACAGTAAAAGTTCACATGCAACATTTTCCCTCCAGTCTCTTTTCACAAAATGTTGGAAATGAAGATCAAAACATATTTAGAAGTCTAAAATGTACAAATCACAAAATTAATAACAAGAGTTGTGGAGAATTTTGCTCACAAAATTAATAACAAGAGTTGTGGAGAATTTAGCAATACATCTGAAAAAATGTGTACCGATTGAGCAACAAGTTCTCTTTGTAGGAAGAAAAAGGTTTGGAACACATTTTATTGAACTAGCTGGTTTAAGCAGAGTGTGAAACCAACTAGAAAAGCCGTAGACCTAGCAATATTTTTATTCTGGCCATTTAAAACAGCTCCCAGCCACACTGCCCTGCAATAAAGTATGACAGATGTGAAGGGATAATTTAATTCGAAGTTTACATTTCAAATGCCAATTTTGAATACTAAATTATGTTAACTGGATATGTATTTGCATTGAATTTGTAATGACATATATGGAATTCCTTACATTACAAATACCAATTTTTTGATTCAGTACATGAATAGTGTTTTAGTAGTGTCTGAATTTTTTGATTCAGTACGTGAATAAAAACTAACCATGAAAATAATAATATTAACTATAACAATCTTTTTTATTTTTTTTTATTTTTATTTTTTAAACAAAGAGGCTGTATAAACATCTGCAAGTTTCCTAGCATGTTTGTTATCTTTAAATGGACACAATTAAGAAATTAAAATCCAATGTCAATGTTTTTTTAAAGTCATTTTTTGTAATGTCCAAATAATGTAAAGAATCCTGGGCACCCCAGAAAATGCCCATAAGTCAGACAAGCAACAACAGCAACACAAAGCTTAGCTTGGAGTTGGAGAAGACGTGGTTCTTCAGTGCAGTTCCCACCAGCATTACCCTGACTGGCTCTAGTGCTAGAGTGTGTAAGTGCAGAGAAGGGTCTCACTGACAAGGAATGATGGGCAACAGTTCTAAGAGGCAAGTGGTGCCAGTGGGGATTGGAGAAAGAAGGAAGCACTGGCAGCTGGTTGGGGTTTGTTGGGTGCATAGAGAGCAGCCCAGCAGCTTGGACTACAGAATATTTTGAGAGTGACTCGAACATTACAGCACACTTCACAGTAACAGACATTCGCATTGCTAAGACATTGCGCCAGTGTACACACAGCAGTGTTAAAAAAGTCAATTTGACTGGAATTGAAAATTTTAAATGAAGATCAACACATTTCCACACACATACAGGCTGCATAACACATGAGCACGCATACAAAACAAAATTAGTTTCACCACGTCTGACATAAATACTGAATTTGTTTTAATTTTTAGCCCCTCTTTCCTGACAGACACAGAAGTACAGTCAGAAAACACCCAGGTATAAACATTTAATATTAAATAAATACAAATAAATAAATAGGTGGTCATAAGCTTGTTTTTTATTAGATGTCATACTTATAAACCCTCCATCATTATATTAATTAACAAGCAGCAGTGTAAATAAATTAATATTCCAGTTGATGCACAAATGCTCCCATTTCCCAAGATGCCCCTGTGATAGAATCTCCATGGACTGCTTCCTCATCTGTTTCGGATGATCTCACATGGCATCAAAGTGGAAGTGATGTGCTTCTTGTCTCTTCTCCCGGTCATCTGCTTTCTGCAATAAACACCCAGCTGTGGTCATAACAGGCATATGGGTCTGGGAGGTCACAACCTAACCATGTCACTACTAATGTCGATACATGCTGGGCTAGGAGCCAAATAAAATGCAGTTCAATGCGATTTATAGGAATTCCCACTGCTCTTAGTGGCTTGCGGTTTGCATCCTTCTGTTCTAATTCAATAAACAAGCAGATGAAGACTAAATGCTGAAACCTCTGTCTACTTCCTTTGCTTGCAATATAAGGGGATAGAGGTAAATGCTTTTGTAAGAACATGCCCACCCTAACCCTTGTCATTTTGTCACTATGGTGACCAGGTTAATGCTTAATGCCTCCCTAGATGTGAAGGGAAATCACATCTCTGATGTTGCTCCAGTCTGTTTCCTCTCACAGCACTGAGATGCTGCAGCAGACATAGAGTTAAGCCTGCAGATCACCAGCTCTCCATCTCTGAAATTCAGCTGCATGGCCCCGTAGAGCCAGTTCCTCCTATTTATCACTGCCTCAGCAGGTGGCAGGCTATGAGAGTAATTGTGTTGATAAAATAACTTGAATGCGTTGTTGGTTTAAGGGCCATTTCCATAAAGGATGGCATATGAGACAGCAGGCAGAGAGTTGCGGGGTCTTTGATGGTAATATGTTTTCTGGAAGGCTCTCGGGTGGGGTGGGGGGGCGGAGAATAATCTGAGTTGGCCACACGTCATCGTCCTCGTGCTTCTGCTTAAGCGGTGTGTCTGGTCTGAGGGGCTGGGAGACTTTCAGTGCTGCTGCTCACACAGATCATAGGCGTATTGGTGGCTGACTGAAGAGCAGACATCCTGGCCTTGTATCGATCCCACTGTTGAATGAGCGCGTGGTGATTATCCCCCCCCAATGGCCCAGACTGAAACGTGCTGTGTGTAGGTGGGTGCACTGAGCTTGTTTCAATGACGAGCATCACATTGTGCTAACTTTCTATGAATGCTGCACCATTGGGCTGCACAGATATCTTTTTAGTACAGTTATTTTAAGTTTCTAACCAGTAAACAGCACACAAAGAAAGTGAATGTGATAAAAGGACCTTCACAGCAGGGAGTGGCTGTGGGGGGGGGGGGGGGGTGACCCTGACAGGTGTAAGCTCCTCCTCATCCATGGCCCTGTCAGTGGGGAGCCTATCTGGGGCTTCAGTGAGACACTATGAGAGCAGAATGTGTTTGGGTCTGTGGAGAAGACCTGCCAGATGCAGATGTGCTGTTCCTCTCCTCTGCTGCTTTGAGGTACGGCACTCCAGGGGCAGAACTAGCTCCAATCCTCTGTGGAGGTGTGGCTATTTAAATGAGGATCACAGGGTTTCCTTGGAAATGGATGAATTTCATCAGGATTGAAGGAATCAAAATTGCATTCAGTTCCTGCTGTCCCAATGCAAAAATCTTGACCTCTTCTGACCTGACTTGGCTAATTCCGGGTCTCACTCTTACGTTGGCCTCGGCTGCCCTGGCCAAACACCCTCCATCCGCATCACATGGGCACATCACATGACTGACCTGGAGCTTTAGGTTTTGTTTAATGATAATGACACATGGTTTCTGACTCCAGGTTTGAGTAAACTACTAAAGCACCATACTTGCACAACATTTTAACTGTATCTGCTGCTGTACGATTCCTCACGTTGTACATGTTAAATGTTCTCAAGAGATTTCAGCCTTATGGGAAATGCTTAGCTTAGTACATGATATGCTGACTGTTGTGTAAAAAAAAAGAACTTCTGGTACTGCTCCAAGCTCTTAAGCTCTCCAGAATTTAATTTACTATTTTGTCCCACCAGAAAATGTATTATAATGGTCCATTAAAGCTCTGATCAGGCACTGTCAGTACCAAAGAAAATAAATAAAAAATCTGGCCAACAAAATGCTCCTTTAAACAGCTGGTACCAATGCTGCCATCTGAAATTTATGAAAATGGCAAAACATACATTAATCTTACCAACACACATATTTTACATTTAAGTATCATCAGAGAATACTAAGGATCTCTACAGCACCAGCAACACATCACACACCCACTGAGACAAAGTCAACTACATGTGGCAAAGTAAATGGGAAAATTAATTCCATAGAGATAATATAGATTGGGTGGGCTTTCTCAAAATGCCATTTTCCCTTGTGCGAAAGCTTACTCTAATCTCTTGACAGCAGCTTCAGTTATTTGTGTTGGGGTAGAAAGCGCTGCGAGTTCTACAAATGGAGACAGCTGCTGTAAAAAATGGTGAAGAACAAGCTCTTGTGCCGAAAACTCTTGGGGTTAGAGGGTGAAAGCAAGAAAAGAAATGCAGCCTCAGATGATGAGCAAGGCTAATTCATTAGCCAAACTCATCTATCAGGAGAGTAATTATTCTATCAAATTCTAATCATGACAAGACAGAGAGCAATGTTTTTTTTTTTTTCAAAAATATAATTAGAAGCTGAAAGTCCTCAGATATGGTGCCAACATGTTATTTTAATTCAACATCGACTCTAATACACTTTCTGCCCAAAACAATCTCCCTTAACAGGCTGCAATTACACCTTGCTGTGTGCATAATTGTGTACCAATGACAGCTGGCTCTGAGACGACACCAGCGCTGTTGTTCTCCTTTTATTGGGTCTGGGAACAATAAGAAAGACCCAGGAGGTACAGATATTCTGGGAGCTTTTCCATAAACATCATACACAGCAGACACAATGTCACAGAATAACAATTGGCCTACAAATTTTAAAATGTTGCTTGCTTGTTTATTTTCTCAGAAATGCTTAATGATAATGGAAAACTCAAATGTACAGGAATGACAAGAAAATACAATTCATTTCTAAAAAGAAAAAACTGTATAATTATCTGAACCCATAAATAAATGTGTGAAATTCTACCAATAAAAGATAAAGTAAACAGGACTTAAACCCTTGGGTTTTGTTTCCTACTTGGCGTTCCAACATATACATTTTACGTCCATACATATCATGTAACATTTTTTCATCTTGGATTCATTATGTCATAACCACTGATTATATCTGCTTTATTTCTGTGTTCATATTTAGCTATGTTAATGTGCATTGCAAAGAATGAAGAAAGTATACCCAGAAGAAAGTATACCCCTAAAGTGTGGAAATCCATGACGCCATTGTTAAGTGACTTTTGATATTGGCTGACAAATTGTGAAGAACTGGAGTTTTGTTGTCTGAAAGAGCTTATTCAGCTGTGTCGCTCACATTTTCTCACCAGTGCAGTATGGAGATGATGACCAGGATGAAGATGCACTCACCGATCAGTGCGATGGCTGTCAGCAGCGCAATATTACTAGGAGTCAGGTAAAGTTCTGCACTCCAGCTGAAACAAGACAAAGAAAATCACTCCGTCCTCAATCAAAATGTTATAGTCTATTTTTACAGTGATACTGTCACAAAATGCTGAGACAGTAAGGAATGGAAAAAGCAGAATACCCATCTAGTTCATTTTTAGGTCCACTGACATTACTGGTGTCCTTCAGAATATACTCTTCAGCAATACTGCGGTTTCCAAAAGTTCTGCAGTCAAACAAAGAATTTTCACTTCCTTTTTAAAATGAATTTATTTTGTAGAAGCCATACAACAGACATCTCAGCACTCAAGCCATCATCAATTTCACAAAGCTGCCAAATTTATATATAAAAAGAGAAAACCGAAACAGAATACATAACGCTTGAGGTAACTAGGAAGGTACTTTTACATATGTTACTGCTGCATCTTCCCCACATTCAAGCATTAGTGGGTAAATATATAACTTACTTGCACTCATTAATTTATTGATGAGTGTAAATCAACCCCTTTGAGAAGGATAAACTGTGTCACAAAAACTCAGCAAGCAAAAATGTTTTCTCTGTCCATCGGAACACCTTTCTGTCTTGTGCTCTGATGACTGTTCAACAGATGCTATAAAAAAAGTTCAGAAAACAAAAATGAAAACTACGATTAGGACATGACAATGTGCAGTTTACCTGGTGAAATGTTAATCATGTAAGGTCTTAAAATGACTTCATTATCACACATGTATCATCCCAAGTAGAAGTAAACAGATGAAACATTAATGACGTAGATTACTCTGTTGAGTAAAAGAGTTCCCCCAAAGAAAGGTAAAAATCCAAGCATTCAGTTGATGTCTTAATTTGTGTATCATCCAAGAGCAAATTTGAAAGACTTATTGATGAATATTGCTATGAACAGCGGCTACCGAATATGTAATGACAGGAATTGCTGCTCCCTGAGCAGGGATACAGCTGAAATACTCAAGCTGTAGGAAGTGTGAGCTTGGTGTCAGCTACCCCACCCAATTCACTGCTGCTGTAGATACATATGCAAAATGAACAGAATGCCATTATCTGATAACATCCCCACTGTTGTATCAGAGCAGTACACACCAGGCTTTACTATGCAAAATACACTAATATACTGCGGATTGTTTGTGAGAGGGTGGAATTCCTGGATTAATTACTTAATCATGCTAAGCTACCAGGTTTGTACCCCCACAATTCTACAGTGTTAACCTATGCATCAATGAAACCAATGGGGAAAAAAGCACTGGCTCCAAAAGTAATAAAATAAAAACATTTTAAATGAATAAAAACAAATTAGGTCTAACTTAACATGAATTAGCTTTTTTATCATGGTACGTGAAATCGGAATGGACATCACTTTCTGAAATCTCCTGTATCCTATCTAGACACTTCCATGGTCGCATCACTGAAGTTGTGACCAAAATACTTTTGATATTAATACTTTTGAAGATTTGCTGAATGTTGTCATCTTTATGATCGACCATGAAGTTGGTTGTCAATGATCTTGAATTGTACAAAGCAGTTTGGAAAAATCTGCGAGACAAGTTTGTGTGCCCCTGCCACTGGTATGGAGTGACATGAAATGGAGAACATGGAGTTCATATTTAGTATGACAACTGTGTTCAATGACATGTTCCTCTGCGGTTCTGTTTCAAAAACTCTGTACGTCATTTGGAGCACGGCAGAAAGCCTGTAACAATTACTTTCACTATGGCTCCTCTCTGATGAGGTGTGCCATACATTCAGACACAACAAGCAAGACTCTTCAATCCATCCCTTAAAAAAATGAACAAAGACCCGTGAGCTGGGAAGCAGAGGGAAGCAGGGGCACTCAATACCTGCGAGGATCACCGTGAGGGTAAGGGATAACGATAAGCTGAGAGTTGGAGATGATGGCCGTCCACTCCTGCTTCCTTATCTCCTGGTGACAGAGGGAAACTCCAGTTGAAAGAACACAATTTAGAAACAAAACAGGTCTTCTGTTTAAAATGATACCCGAGCTCAGAAAGAGCCACAGTTCAGAGTAATATCACATTCTTTCATGCCTCACTTCCAACTGAGCAGCTATAGTAATATTATGTATCGTCTCAGCAGGAAACAGCCAACGTAATATCAAGTAGGTACTATCACAGTGCATTTCTAGCCTTAGCCAGAAAGTAATATCAATTATATTAACAGTCTGCTTCCACAAGTGCCATAGTTGGAATTTTATGAAGTGCTATTACAGCCTGTCTCTGCTCCTGCCATAAACTGTGAGTGTTCTATATAGTCCAAGCAGAATGCTCCCCCACTGGTGAGCTGTCACATGCTGCTAATATGCAGTACACAAAAACTCTTCTAAAATAATCCTCAGGGGACAAGCCACAATTTAATATCATATAGCACATACATCAGTTTCTGAAAATAAATAAATAAATTCTGGAAGAAATTGACAAATGCATGTGTGTAGCAGTATGCCTTCCTGACTATTGCATTTTTTAACTTGTTCCTAATGAGATGTCTGTCTTTGAGTAATTAGCTGAAGTTATTTAAAGAAGTGCATAGAATAATGCTGAGATTAGAATGTTATAATTACAGCAGAGAGGAATGTTGTAGCTATAACCAAGATGAGTGTTGTAGTTACAGCCGAGAGAAGTGCTGTAGAGAATCACAGAACACTGACACACACAGTGATGAACTACACCAGATGACCAAAAGTATCTGGACACCACTTGGTCTGGGGCCGTTTTTCATGGTTTGGGCCTGGCCCCTTATTTCCAGTGAAGACAAATCTTAATGCTACAGCATGCAATCACATTTTAGACAATTCTGGAAGGCCGTTTCCTGTTTCAGCATGACAATGCCCTCAGGCATACAGCGAGGTCTATATAGAAATGGTGTTGTCAGGAACAGTGAGTAAGAACTTGACTGGCCTGCATAGAGCCCTCATGTCAAACTCATCCAACACCTTTGGGATCAATTGGAAAACCAACTGCGAGCCAGGCCTAATCAGTGCCCGACCTCACTAATACTTTTCTGGTGGAATGGAAGCAAATCCCAGCAGCAATGCTCCAACATCTAGTATAAAGCCTTTCCAGAAGAGTGGAGGTTGTTATAGCAGCAAAGGGTGGACCAAATCCACATTAATGCCCATAATTTTGGATGAGAGTAGTGTAGTGTATATAAGAACAATACAATATTGCTGTCGGATTATTTTAATCTTACTTACTTTAATTTTACTTAAGAAAAACTAGACATTAAAGTCCTCTAAGAACCATCAAGCATTCAAGAAAAGGACTCACTTTACAGTACAAAGTGCATTTTAGTACATACACACAAGACAATTTAACCAATTTTTTATTTTTTTATTTTAACGAAACAATGCTTTTAACAATAGGACCACCTATGCTATTAACATTCCTAAATTGAGTTTTGTTTAAATCAAACATTCCATGTATTACAAAGGCACACTGTGTGTGAGATGCCCCTTGGAATTTGCTTGCTACAAAAGCAGAGAAACAAGGCAAGTCTGCACCTCAGATGATGTTTAATAAAGACTTTCCTCCTTCACAGGGAAAATCTGTCACTGCCTTACATTCAAATGAGCCATGGAGAGAGTTTTCAGAAGGCTGTGTCCTTTCAAGCTCTGAGAAAATCAGGCCCTGAGACTCCGCACATGTGAATATGGTCAGAAGAGAGACAGAGAACTGTCACTCCGTGAACACTAGAAAGGCTGACACACACCAAACAATGACAATGGAATCTAAATAATATCAAAAGTCAGTTTCAAAATAACAAAATAACTTGGGGTGCGAAAAACACGGGGGGAAGAGCTGAAAATGATGGCTTCAATTTCAGATTCTTTTTCCCATGTTGTTCATCCCAAAGAGAATCATCACAAAAGCACATTCAGGTTAGGATCTAGTATTGAATCCAATTTAAAAGCCCTGCAGCAATAGTTGGCCAATAAAAAGCAATGCTGTTGCTTTCGTTTATTGCACATTTGCCCTGTAGCTATAGGCATGATGATACAGATAAATCAGTAGCATAATATTATGATTCAATTGTATTGTAACAATGTGAGGGAAATTAATTTAAACTATACAGTTATTTACATTTAGCAAAAGAATGGATTTTATTATATACCAGTCTTTCCACAAAGCTGTCCTCAATATCTATAATTTAAATTACAGCATGTGTTTTTAATTCAATATGCTGCTGTGTATGACCACAGATTCTATAGATTGAATAGACTGAATTGTCTGATTTTAAGTTGAGTAAATTCTGTCTTTAGCATTGACAATGCTAGCTTCATGAATATTCATGAACTCTAGCACAGCACTGGAAGATACTGTTACCACCTGGAATCACCTTTAGTATGGGAATAGAGAGGAACACAGAGGAGCTGACCTTGCAACTGCAGATAATCTGTGGTGAAATCTGTTGTGACTCTAAACAGGCCAAACCTTTCTTCCTGGAGGGTGGGGAATGCCCACATAAAGGTGATCCTGGAAGCTGGCACTACGCCCAAGACCCAGCACGGTGTAGGGCAGCTGCAGGGAGAGGTGGGCCATCTGGCTCAGATGGCCAGCTTAAAGACAAACAAAACCCCCATTAGGGCAAAGGCACCACATAAGACAGCCAGGAGACACCAGCTCCACCCACACCTCCAACCTGCTGAGCAAACTGCTATAGAACGGCCAAAAACGAAAAAAAAAAAACCCAGACTAGATGAACAAAGCTGCTGGACTGTTTCAATGCTCCATGAAGTAAGTTATAGGTCTTTTAAGCTGCATGTTATGCAATCAGAAGAAGCAGAAGCAGAAGAATAAGAATAAGAAGAGCAAGAAAAATAATAAGAAGAAAGCTAATCCATCCGGAGCCTTTCAGAAAAAAAAGTCATTATGGGTTTGAGGTTATGTATGCTATGCTGTTTGGATGGTGCTGATGATACCGGTTATATTCCTGAAGTTTAAAGATATGGATAATTTAGACAATGTACAAATGGTACAGAGATCAAAAGTGCCTTCATAGCCTGTGATTGGGGACACTTGAGTAAACTTGTCTTTGGATTAAAGAGCTCACAAGTTTTTGTTCTGTATGTCTTTGACTGATTGTAACAGCCCCCTTGGAGAGAGCACTTTGTGTGAAAATACACTGTAATTGCATCAATCATAGAAATTAATAGCAAACCCCATAGGGTTTGTATTCATGTTACTATATTTTTTCTTGTGTTGGGCAGAAAAACAAGACTACTAGTGGAAAAAAATGAAACTCCAAACTTCAAATACTTCCATAAGCAAATAAAATTTTGCTGAGCCACCCTCTAATGTTTTAACATGCATCTGAATCAGGAATTCTACTGTGCTGTTTATTATACAAATTCATGTATACATCATAGCTTACACATTTTGTCTGGTTTCATTTAAACATCCCTGACTACATGTACATGAACACTATTGTAACACATATGCTGACTGTAAATATTTCATTTTAATAACCTAACCATAAAAAGCCTCCCAAACCTCCATGAGTCTTCTCAAGCACAAAAAACACTCCCTCCTGCATTTGAAATGCAACAGCAGCTCCAAAAGGTCACCTCATCCAGTAAAGTTAATAATCTATGAAATAAAAAACAACACTACTTCATGTCTTGTAAAAATTGAACCGCTGTTGCTTCTTTCAATGTCTGGAGTTATATGAGGTCACCAATAACTCTGAAAGACAGCTCTACCGTGAATGTTCTGCTATAAGCTGAACTGTCAATGTCTGCTTCATTATACACTGCACAGTTCTCTTACACTTTGCTTAATTACACACTGCACAGTTGTACCACATTTTGCTTCATTATACACTGCACAGTTCTACCACATGTTTCTTAATTATACACTGCACAGTTCTACCACATTTTTCTTAATTACACACTGCACAGTTGTACCACATTTTGCTCCATTACACACTGCACAATTCTCACACACTTTGCTTCATTATACACTGCACAGTTCTCTTACACTTTGCTTAATTACACACTGCACAGTTCTACCACATTTTGCTTAATTACACACTGCACAGTTCTACCACATTTTGCTTAATTACACACTGCACAGTTCTACCACATTTTGCTTCATTACACACAGCACAGTTTTACCACATTTTGCTTCATTACACAATGCACAGTTCTGTTATATCCTGCTATATGCTGCACCATATGGTTCTCTCACATTCTGCTGCATAATCACCACATGGTTCCACTGTTCCACATGCTGCACTCCATGGTTCTGTCAGGTTCTGCACAGCCTGGATTATTTAGGGCAGTAAATGCTCCCGCACTCGCAAACCGTTCAGGAAAAACACCGCACAAACAAAAGACTCATATCATTGAGCCAAAAAAGGACACACACATGTGCGCATGCAAGCACGCATGCACACATGCACACACACATCCCTTTCTCAGCCGCAGAGGCGCTCATGGCGTTAGAGAGCAGTGAGCCTGACCCACAGGCCTCTACGCTCCAGTGAGAGAAACAGAATTGCTCTGAGCACGGCTTGCTATTGGTAAAAAGGCAGTATTGGGCTCCCAGCCCGGCTGTGATAAAGCAGGTTCCTGCTGGCCGTCCTCTGGGAAGCTCAGCGACCCGCTTCAGCAAAGCCAGAGCATGCACTCGGAAAGGTCCGCTCTCCTGCAGTCTTGTCTGCCTTGCTTTGAGGCGGGATATGTACACTGCTTTCTCTTCCATTACTTTCAACCCCCTCCCAGATGTGCTGAAAAAGACCTTAGGTTTAGCATCTGTCGCCATAGAAACCAGTCTTGGCCCAATCAGGTAAACATGCAGTGATAAACACCAATTGCGAAGCTGAGATTTGAGGTCTGCAGGACAAAGGGGTAGGAGAAATTAAGTTATATTTAGATGCAGGATTGCAACGGGGGGGCTTGCCGAGGATATTTGGAGTTCACACAATGGTGGCAGATTTAGACATTGATTCCTTGCAAAGTTTGTCTCTTTGATGGGCAGAGATAAGTGCTGTACCCGGAGAGCTTTACTCACTATCTCTCATCACCACAGCCTTCAAGGGAATAAAAAGAAATGCAAAATGGCTGAAGTCTGGGATTCAGAACAGCAGTAATCATGAATAATACACTTTTTTTTGGGGGGGGGGGGGGTCAGTTAATGCTGGAACCATTTTAACAGATGCTTGGATTGATTATATTAATAAGACATAATAATGCTATATCAGTAAATTATTATTAAGTCCATGTCTTAAATGAATAGTTTTTTTCATAACTGGATGGCACACTGCAGCTTTGATGCATCTGACATGCATCTGTGGTGACAGACTGACAACCCGCTTTCAAAATCCATTAAGAGAAGGAAAGATAAGGCTTAAACAAAGACTGGCTCTTTAGAGGACGAAGACAGAACAGGAACCGCAAACCGTACTTAAACATGAGCATGAGAACAATAACAGAAGGCAAGGGTACACATGCACAAACCAGCATACAGATATGCAAACGTACATGGACATGCCTGTCATTGATGAAAGGACGCAAAAACACTGTGTGCGACGTGTTTGTGTGCATGTGTCTACAGTATGTGCCAGGAGATTATTACTATGGTGTGTGCCAGCTTCCCTCTGCATTTCAAACATGCACAGCTCAATGGGCTGATTGCAGAAACCCCAAAAAGAGAAAATGACTCTGCGGACAAAGCCCTGATCAATAATAATCCTCCTCTTTGCTACAGCTGGTTAGCTTTGCCCTGGCAACGACACTTGAAGTGTTTCAACTGTATTCATGCCTGTAGTAAAAAAATCTCCAGGAGAGTCTGCTGGGGCTGGGTAGCCAGCAGGGGACTGATTATAGACGTATGTGTGACCACTTATGTAGTGTGTGTGTACATTTGTTTGTGTGTGTGTGTGTGTGTGTGTGTGAACGAGAGACAGCATGCATGTGTGTGTGTGTGTGTGTGAGAGAGAGAGTGTTAGTGTGTGTAGGTGTTCTGTATGTGTGAGAGATAGAGCATCTGTGTGTGTGTGTGTGTGTGTGTGTGTGTGTGTGTGTGTGAATATGAGATAGAGAGAGAGAGTATGCGTGTGTGTGAAAAAGAGCATGTATGAGAGTGTGTAGGTGTTGTGTGTGATAGAGAGAGAGAGAATTTGTGCATGTCTGTGTGTGTGTGCGCTTGGGGAGCTGAGGGAGTCAGGGAAGAGTTCATACAGCTCCTCCTTCCCGTGCTATTCCTCTTTTATTTTCCCTCCCTACTGCGGCACCCTTTCATCAGTGCAACCCTTCCCTCATGCTCTCTTTGGCCTACTGCTCCCCTTGACCATGCATCCATCTACTGCAGCCCACCTCTGCCTTTTTCTCTGTCCCACTCCCCTCCCTCTCTGTGAACACACAGCTCATTTTGGCTCATAATGAGGGCCTGCTCTGCCAGAGCTCAAACAAAAAGCCCAGAGAATCAATCTCGCCTGCTAAAATGGTAGCGCGCCACAGAGGACTACATTTTCCTGAGATTGAAAACAAAGCCTGCATTAATGTGTAACACTCCTGCCTTAACAATGTGGCTGCAATTCAAACCAACGGTCATGAGGTGAAGCTATCTACCAGGGTTGGGACCATGATCAAGCATAAGCACACATCACCTGGCTACATGTTGAGTACATAGTGTAATTTATGCTTGGGGAGAACATTGGAGAAAGCAGTGGGGCTCAGGGGTTAAGGAGAGCTCTGCCTCCCATTTTATGTGTGATGGGCGGAGAAGGGAACTAATATTCTGGTTGCCGATTTGCTGAACAGCAGTGGGATTGACACACTGCCCATTCACAGGGGAATGCCAGCTGTGTGCACAGAGATAGGTCAGAAACTCCCTTGTTATGACAGCAGGTGTTCTAGATACAGAGGACTGTAGCCTCTCTGTTTCTTTTTTAATTATTCATCTTCTTAACAGATTAACTCATCTACAGCTACTCATACAGTTCAGATTTTCACTATCCATTTAAACAGCTGGGTATTTTGCTACAATTGTTTACTACCCTACAAGGCATCCATGTGATCTCAAAAAGAGGTCATCCCAGGAACACGTGGAGGCCCCAGTGACATTCTCCCCTGCAGCAGACAGGCGTAGACTTGCAGTGGTCAGCTCCAGATCTGAGGGTTTCAATACTATGCATGTAACACCTTCAAATGCACCCGGAAACAATGCAGATGTTGCTATATTAGATCTGTAGCCTCCTCACTCAGACTACTTTACCCTTATAGAAACAGCCTGGTCTGTCATTAGATACTATTCTAGGCAAACCCATCACGGCTCGTTCGCATTTTACCTCACCTCCCTCACGTCCCCCCCATATCAGGCACAGAGCATCTGGAAACCAGACATTTTACCTGCAGCATCCATTTCCAGCAGTATGTCACACTTCTCATAGGATGGAAAAATTGCTAATTGCAAAACGTGTCCAGAAATGAACAAATACAAAAATGCAACTATATGTACAAAATGTACATGCTGTATACTATACAAAATGTACATACTGTATACTGTACAAAATGTACAAAAAAACTGTACAAAATAAGTATTGTGCCTTATTGAACCTGTGTTTTGTAATTGTTCCAATGACCTTGATATGCACTTTTGTATGTCACTTTGGATAAAAGCGTCTACTAAATAAGTGTAATGTAATGTGTAGACCGCCACCCTCCTGTTAGTTACTACACCATGACTCTACTCTCCAGCCACGTCCAAAGCAGCTGAAAAATGAGATCAGGAGATCAGAATTGGCTTTTTCCATCTTACATTCCATGCTTTTATCAGTATTTCACACATACATATGTTACCAGGTGATAAAGAATATAAGGGAATGATTCTGCATACTCCATTAGTCACACACATATACATACACACACACACACACACACACACACACACACACACATGCATGCACACACACACAAAACTCCAGGTTTGAGCATTCCACAACTCTTCATATTGGCAGTGTAAAATCGGAGGTGGACCTTGCACTGGAGAATGAGTCCCTTCTCGAGCAGAAATAGACATGGCCGCTTTCCCCTCCTCATCCGCTTCTCCTTCACTTTTTCCCCAGAATTTCAAGGAGAAATGAAGAGCGCCCAGTACTACAGAGAACACAAACACCCAAGCCCCATTGCTCATCCACCGTAATTCATCTGCCAATGCTGGACCAAACTCTGAGGAGTAACACACTTTAAATACCACTATAGGTTTCTATGTCACAACAGATTTCATGAAATAAAATTCATGAACCTTGGGGCTTCTCACAGGCTGCTGATAATGCAGGAGTAGATGCCACTTTGGACCTTGTGCAGGGAGAACAGTGTCCACTTTATCTTAGCAATCGAAGGTCATTCGATTTTAAGTGACTGATGCTCTTGATCCAAGCATGCGAGCAAGTTGCCAACAAAGGATGGATTACAAGGTTTGATGGATGGATTGCAAGGTTTTGAGTCACATGTTTATATTAAGATCCCATTAATGGATAAGGGAGGCTGTTAGAGAGCCAGGTTTTGGGGCCGAGGGTTGTCTGTGGAAGGACACTGCTGAATTCTGGGAACAGCAGCGGGGTTGCCAATGATGGGTCGGCGGTCGCTGCTGTGAACCTCACTGCAAGAACCACTGTGTGTGATTTCCTCAGGTTGACAGAACCCAAAGCCACACCCAGCGTGAATAGTAAGCAAAGCTTATCACAGTACAGAGGAAGAGCCACAAACTAACAAATATGTGTTTGTGTGCACAATGGCAAAGTATGGAGTAGCATGCATTCAGTGTATGCAAAAAGTTCGCTGAAAATGACAAATTATTATTTAAGCGGTACCGGACATAGATGTACTCACAAATGCACTGCTCAAACATAAGGATATAGGAATGGTGAAGTGACACTGAATAGATTTTGTAATGGTTGGCTATACGATTCAGCTCCAGAGAACATATACTGTAGAACTGCGTACATTCTTACTCCAGCAGTTACAGCCACAACACGTGAGGACACTGGAGACAGTAATGCATGTGCCAGTTAGCAGAGTCTGGGCCTTTCAAACCCCAACTCATTTGTCTTCTAAAAATCCTACTACAGTGTGGCGGAATTCATTATTTCCCATCGTCTAAAAATAATTTCTACCTTTAAGGGCCAGAGTGGCGATGAATCTTTGAAATGGGACTGTCAGCACTGAGAGCTGCATTAGTGGTATGAGTTCCTATGCTCTGCTGTAGGCACTGAAAGGGCCTTATGAACAGGGTGCATGGAGCAGGAGCTAAGTGACAACGATTGAGCTCAATCGCAGATGGCCCACGTTCCCGGAGCCACGCCCCGCTCCAGCAGCTACAGGTAAAGGTAAAGAGTGCATTCATCAAGCCCTTCTCAAGAACCTCCCCTTCCACTGTCCCCCAGTTCAACTGGCTGTCCCTTGTATGGAGAGCCTCAGTTGTTGCCGAAGCAACAAACAGGTTGTATCTCAGGGAATGTCTACTCTGGAGATCATTTACTTGAATGTCTGAGTGAAGGAAGGACAGCACCCCCCAGAACTGGCCCAAAATACAGCGCTTTGCTCAAGCTCACCGGATGAGTTCTTCAGGTGGCCGTTGGAATCCACAGAGCTGTACATGATGTAGGGACCAGGCTGGTTCACACCGAAAGGCTGCAGAGGAGGAACGCGCAGGTCATAGAGAGCAGGACACAGTCAAACTGCCTTCTTTCTAACATGCTATTGTCATACCCGTTTGTTCACCAGTCCATTACAAACCATTATAAACCAATGCCCATTTCAGGCATTCATGATGCTGACTTTCAACTTGTGAACAGTGAGGGTAGGAACACGTCCAGGGGGCTCGTAGGTCTGAATACCCTGGAGTGAGATTGTGAGTCGCTTTAGATGCTGTCGGAAGCAGGACACTTCACCTACACCGTAAAATCTGTTCCCGAAAATGAACGATTTAAATGTGAGGACAAATCGCACTGACAAAAGCTGCCCACAAAGCAAATGAATAATGCAACAGCAACATTTTAGTGTAACTGACCTGGGGAAAACATGGACGGATGGCACGGTTAGCTCTTACACCAGCGCTGTGAAACACGTTCGCTGGCCTAACGGGGCCGTGAACGGCCAAAGCCGAGAAGGACCTCCGCTTCCGTCAGAATAACGTGGAGGAGTCGAGCCATGACAGATCGGATGCGACGCGTCCGTTTCCGTCCCTGACAGAGGTCCGTTATTGCTTCAGTCCCAAGAAAAGCCGCGCTGGCCGACGGACGTCCGTTCAGATAAACCTCAGCGTTACACGGTTTGACAGGTACACAAGTGCGGTTTGAGGTATGACCCTTCAGAGCTACGCAGACAGGGTTTCAGAGCGTGGCCTGCAAACGGCTGTGGCTTTTCACATGCGAACGATGCATTCTTCCCTGCGACTCTGAGTAATCCCACAAAACATTAATGAACTGAATTAGCCCGGAAAGAAGGCATTCAATTTTAAATACATTTGGGGAAAAAGTGTCCCTGGACTCAAATCAGCGAATAATCATGAAAGTCGGGAGCTTGTTTGATGTTCACAAAATGAATCTTCATCATTTTACAATAGTCTTAAAGAGAAATACATAGGTTTTTTATTTCCATTTACAAATTAATGTTGTTAACTAAAAACATTTTATTTTAATGGAGGTGTCAAAATTAAATCAATTTCACAATAATTAAATTTAAAAATGTTAGTTTGGACAAGCTGTAATACACAACAAGTGGGTCTACAGGACTGAATATATTACAGCCAGCCACCTTCGGTGTCCTTTAAAGCATGCTGTGCACGGAGTCAGCTCCTCCCCTGTCCCTTCAGAGCACCAGTACCCTTTAGAGCAGGGCAATCACAAGCCGATCGTGAAGGCCCGCCATGTCTCTTCGTTAGGGGGCTGACAGCTAATAAAGAGAGGTATTTGTCTGCCGACAGTGTGCTCTTACTGTCTAATGAAAAGATATTGCTGCCTGTCACCTGCGATGCCAGAGCCACACTGCCCCTCTCCCTCTCCCTTACCGCTCAGGCCTGAGGAGTTAGCGTCTTTCACACAGGACACGAGTATCCAAACACACTTGAGACAGAAATTGAACAGCAGAAGACGCAGAGGGCCTTCTATGCTGTGCAATAAAACAAAGCTATTTGAGGGGCACTGGCTTGTGGGAATAGATGGACTCTGTTTACTGCAGATTAAAGGTGTCCTGTGATCCCATTGGCTGGACAAGCACCTATCAGCTCCACGTTGCATTCATGATTCATACGTCAGTGTGTTGCAGCACTTTGGAGACCGAGATCACCCCCCTCTCCCCCCTTTTTCCAATCGCCTTCCCTCTTTTTAGATTTTCTTTTCAGTTGCAGCCTGCCAGCTAGCTGGCCAGGGAGGGGGCAGGTTCTAGACTAATCCTTACTAGGGATAAATCCGTCTAAAGCTCCAAAAATGACCCCTACAATATTGAATATCAAATAGACAGGCTGTGGTCAGAAGCACAACACTCCTAAAAGCATATTATTTGAAGAATATGAGTCCCAGCTTCTCAGTATAGACATGGAAAAACCTCTTCACAAAAAGCCCCCACCCCATCACAGCCATACCCACCTTCACCTTCTCTGGGTAGTCATTAGAGCAGAGTCCACTGAGCACTGAAGAGGAGACATGCACATGAATGGGACTAGATGTTACCCCAAGGAGACATTGAAACTGCCCATACTTGTGTGTAATTATGGATTCTGTTAATGTTTAAGTGCTACAGTAATACACACCTACATTGACTTGAAAGGTAACTGCATTAATAATACTGATAAAACTATTATCACTATATTAAAACACCATCATCGTCATTATTTTTGGCAGTCCAAAAAGCTGTCCCTGAATGAAAATCTCTAAGGTTTCCTCCTCTGTGTTGTTATATTTGCGGTTATTGCATGTTTTAGAAATACTTTATGCAGTCAACGAACAATGACTTTCTATTTTCTTTTCTATTATTCTCTCCTTTGGTGGCCTCCAGCCTCCTGGCACCTCACACTGAGTTCATGAGAGCTACAAGGTAAAGCACATTCATTTCTCTTCATAATGCAAGTCTGATTCATATCACTTGGAAACCCTGATCCTAAGGGAGGCATTGCAGCGTGCTTGTGTGTGCTTGCCTTGGTCTTGCTCTCTCTCTCACAGAAAAATGCACATGGGAACACACACACACACATAGGCACAGACATACAGACCTACACACAGACACATAGACACACACACGCCAAAGGCCCATGTGGAGGACATGGAGAGTTTGGAACGCTGATGATGGTCCATCGCTTCAGATGGTCTGCCACCTTGACACGGAAGCAGCCACTTTGGTGCGATGTAGAATAACATATGATGGTACCTGGGTTCGATTCCCCCTGTGGCTGATTTGTACACATACTCTGGGATGAGTGAGGATACTGCCAAACCCAGAACCACTCTCAAACTGTGGCACAATGCAGTCAAAATGCATTCAACATTCACACACTGTATCTGAAAAAGAATGCTAGTCAGTTTGGCATGCTAACTGGCTCCAGAAAAGTGAATTTTATGGAAGAGTTCACTGTTGTAGAGCAAATACAAGTCTAATATGTAGTATTTATGGTTCCAAAAATTGCATTTATGAAAGATAGTTGTCATAACTGATATATCTGCTGTCAGCTTGCTTAGTTTGGCACTGTTGGGACATGAGGAGCTGAAATGAATCACAAAAAAAATAAAATAAATGGTAACCAATATAGAGCAAATGGTTTTTTTTTTTTAACATTTCTGCTCCTTCCATGCTGATGGTAATGATGGTACAAATCATGCTCACCAACACAAGCAAACTTATAAAATGAGGGAGTAAAAAAAAATCTTTGGGAAAACGCACATCTTAACAGAAAGCATACATACTCCATGTGCACATCTCTAATCTCCATGAACGTTGACACAGTGGCACAGTTTCACCTCCATAATGAGCAATCAAAATTGTGTGAGTTGAGGAGAAATCAAATAAATGGCATCTTAATATTTCCAGAGTGCGTAAGTACATGGGTAGAAACCACAGCATTAAGAACGGTGTAAAAGTCCTGCGTGAGAATGAGTCATCCCTGATTGGAGACAGGAGACAAGGTGAGAAGGTGAGAGGTGTTGAACGCATGTTTAACTCTTAGGTGAGGCTGTGTGACACTACTCCTGTCCATGTCATGGCTTCAAAAATTATGAAGTTTTGATGCACACATCTCCCTGTGACACCGTACTCTGGTATTGACTTGCACTGCCTTTATCCCTCCATAGCAATGCTGTTAGCTAGCAACCAGCAATCACGCTTTATAATGGAGCTGTTACATGTCGGTATTTGTGCTGAAATGCCTTAACGCTTTAAAGGCAGTTAAATGCTGTGGGATGAATTACATCTACCGGTTGCATATTGGTATTCTATATCGTTCCTGACCTGAATAAGGGCATCTGTCAAATACATAAATCATGTAAATAAATGATCAGTTCTGTTTCAGGTCCTAGACACTAATTAACAGAGTACTCAATCTACTGTGCAGGAAAATATTTTAGTGAAAAAATGTCAGAGGTTTTTCCTCAATAAATGTATTGTGATAAAATATATATTTGTATTCTGGTCAGGAGAGGTAGCCTACAGTTACTGCTAAGCAGGGGTTTCAGAGGTACAAAATATATGACTGTTTTAATGAGTCTATGAGCAACACAGGTTGAAAAACAGCAGAGTATGCTGCTGTGCTTGCAAACTGAAACATTCGGTTATGGATGATCACTGAAAATGGAGTTAAATGAAGCATTCACAAAACAAATAGAGTTCCAGCACTGACAATACTGTACAGAAAAACCCAACTGAGAACCTACAGCAGGAATTCTCATTTTCATGGCAGCCTTTTTGAGTGCTGAACACGGTCATCAGAGGAAGACGATGAAATGAAGTTGAAACGAATGTCGTCTGGACCTGCTGGGATCAGTATCTCAATGGAGCAAACCAATTAATGGTGCTAAACGCTTTCTTCACACTGAGCCAATATGCTTCACACTAGCAGTAATGAGACAACAGAATCCAATTTCAACCAGTCTGAAACACATCAACATGCAAGGAATTTTAGAGATTACCTTTGTCACGAATGGAAAAGAATGCTTATTTGACGTAAACAGATATACTAAAAGTGGAAGGGGGTGTTCTTATTGGTTATAAAAGCAGCAGAATATTTTAGTGACTATATCTATAAACTGTGCTTCAAATACGGTTCTATTCAGAAATAACTACGGTTAACCAGACCCATATTGATATGAATAGCATCCACTTGTAATCCAAGCTTCTGGCCTCAGTTTATACAAAATATAGATTTGTCCTAAAAACTTCAAAATGCATGATACCATTAACATGTTATAGCACATCTACAAAACAAGTCTCCGGAAATGCAATGCTTTATGCGGGGTGACCTGGTCTTTTAAAAGAGTACATTTTGTTCTATGCAAATCTCAAATGTGACATAACACAGCCTCAGGCCTCGGACCTAAAGTCCTGCAGACATTCTTATGAATGATTCATAACGGAGTTATGCTGACGGAGAGACTGAAAATGCCTCATGAAGGCTTTAGGAGCGTATTCAAAAAACTGTAACAAAACTTATATTGCAACAGCCTGGTTGGTCAGGGGCATGGTTAGCAAGCTGCTTGAAACAGCATCATTATACCCAGGTGCAAAGTCAGCGGAAAGATATATAACACTTCTGTGTCTATACTTCAGGAAGTAGAGCTACGCATTTAGCTGTCCAACAATTACATATTCAAGTCTGTTTTACCAAAACATCCAATACATCTCCAATTCGGTAATTGACAGTGTGTGTTTTTTATTATAGCTATTGACAGCTACAAATAACTATATATGTTTATCAATTTTAAAATTAAGCAAATTATACCCTCTTCCATGTCAAATTTACTTGTGAAAAATGATTAATTATGTATATTGTAATTTTTTTTTTTAACTTTGGAGTAACTTCAAAGTCCAAAGTAGCTTGCACAGAAAAATATACACTAAAGCTGAAATAATATATTTTTAAAAAAAACCAGAAAGTGAACTATCCATTTAAGAAAGTACCATTCTATTTGATTCTGTTTTGAGCCACAAAGGAAACTCAAAGAGTCTTGTCAACTGGGCAAATAGATGCCTGTACAAGCAGATGTAACCAGTACTGTCATACAGAACTTTCAGATGGTCGGTAACAGAGTGACCTCCGCCTGTCTCAGGAATAGGCAGGGCTGCATTTAGAGTGGCATGTGATGTTCCTCTTCCTGCCAAATCCAAGCGGCTGCCAGTCAGGAATGGTGGTGTTAATGGTTGCCGGCGTGCTTTGATTGACAGCTGAATGCACAGCAACAGTGGCCTCGTTCTGGGCCTGCTCTGCTGCCAAAGTGCTCGTCACTCTCTTTTGGTCACTCTCACCTTTTCTCTCTTTCGGTTATTAAGATCAATTCAGTTTACTTTATTAGCAAGACAGCCAAGGCAGCAATAAAAATAAAAATAAATAATAAAGATAATGATGTACAGACAAGAAAACAAATAACCAACAATTGCATATGTTTAAAAACATATTTTAAATAATAGTTTCTAATTAATCTCATATTCTCAATAACTCTCTCTCTCTGTCTCTCTCTTTCTCGCTCACTTTCCCCTTCCCCTAAGACTGAGTCATTCAGGGTGGGCGATCAAAGAATTTTAATTAACCTTTGGGATTCAGCTGAAGTGGCCTGATAGCGCCACGCGTGACCTTATGCACTCGCACGAAAGCGCAGGTGTGGGTACCCGGGAGGCCAGGCGGGAGAGTCATCAGCACCCCCCTGTTCCTCCTCCTCCTCCTAATGCATCACCCTGCCTCCTGCCATCACATCCACATGCGCACAGACTTGAGCATTCACAGAGCATCACCCTGCCTCCTGCCATCACATCCACATGCACACAGACTTGAGCATTCACAGAGCATCACCTTGCCTCCTGCCATCACATCCACACGCGCACAGACTTGAGCATTCACAGAGCCTTCTGCCGGCCTCCTCTCTGCACCGCACAGGGCTCAGAAACACAGCTTCCATCACTGTCAACCTGGCATAAAACAGCCCATTAACAACAGCTAGTGTGCAAGCATTCTCCCCCTTTCTGACTAATACACGCTGCTTTAACTTACCTTGTATCCAGAATTATTTAAATGTCATGACAATTAGTCTCAGACAATGTTGTCAGAAAGAATGTCTCGCCATGGTATTTTCTGAAAAAGCTAATTATAGCCAGAGGCGAAGCAAGTAGTGACTGAGCTTGTGCCGGTGGTCACAAAGGCATGCATCAGTGATCCCTGTCTGTCAGAACTGAGAGGCACACTCATTCAGACCTGTTTTGGATGCAAGGCATGGACACAGTTCTGAACGGAGCCATTTGTACAGACACAGGCAGGGGATATATACTGAAGGCGTCACACAGACAGTCACTATTCAGAAGTCATCTCACACACACACAGACACAGCAAAAGCATTCTGAAATAAATCTGTCCTCGCCACACAACTGCTGACTGTATACTGACATCTGCACACCCCAAACTCAAGGTCTGCTGTGTTCTTAGGCAGTGTGCAGAAGTCTGAACTCAAGAACACAGGCTGAACACTGCTTGTACTCACACACAGGCTGAACACTGCTTGTACTCAAACACAGGCTGAACACTGGGAGCTGCATTGCACTGCTCAGCAGGGCATGCACAAAGAAGTGGAGGATTACAGGACTGCTCTTCCTCACTGAGTGATATCAGGGCAAACTATGGAGGAAGAGGAAGTGTTACCGAGGCAGAGGAAAGAGGAGAAACACCATAAAGCAGTCCTGCTTTAAAAATATATCTCTCAGGTTTATGGACTGCTTGGATGAATTATGGCCAAGTCTCTGCTTTGGATAAATATATAAATAATAAATAGCAAAGTGAGTTCCCACACAAAAGTGGACTCAACACATTTACCACTCAAGTGTCAAGCTGGGAAGGTTTGTTTACAGGTTGACTGGCAATACGTCAAAGGCGCATTCAAAAGTTGTGGAAAAGCTATACACGTTGGTTTATTTTATTAGACTTCACGGGAAAGGCCATAGTGTGAGCCACGCATGCTAAAACTGCATTAGCGTGTACCCCCGAAGCTGAGCCCCCGTCCATTCATGATGGCATTTTCCAGAATGCGGCGAACATAACTGCTGAAGTACTGGCTAGCCAGAGACAGGTTTGACGGAGACTGTCACTCCTGACAGGTGTAAAAATTGGGAACAGGGTGTCTGGCGCCTCGTTCTACCCGAGTGAGTTTGCGCTTGGCTGATGACATGGCTGGAGGTGACAGAAATAAGAAGGTGTCGTGCATCAATCACAGACCCACGCACGCCCTTACCCACAACCCCTCACAGACAGTACCCACCCCCCATAAACGCACACACATCCATACCCACAGCCACCCCCAACAGACACACACAGCCGTACCCACCCCACCACAGACTCACACACCCGTGCCCACAGCCACCTCCCTTCCCACAGATGCACACACCCATACCCAAAACCGGCACAAATGCACACATACATATATCCTAGGGGTGTGACTGCTAAATTTTTAATTTGCTAAACTTTTACGAAAATGTTAAATGTTTAGGACAAAGCAAGTAAACGCATTCTTTTTTGGCACCGACGTTATTAAAATAATTTATAACCATTTCCTTTGACAGTGCCCTATTCTCACTGTGATTGCAGTAGGCTCATATTTAAAAGTGTTAGTACTGATCTGGAGAGGATGAGATACAGACATGGGAAATATTTTCCTTGATTGGCTCTTAAGTGATAGTGTAGGCGTCTGCTTGCGTGAGCGGTGAAAATCAAACCGACATTCCTCAAAATGCTTTACAAAGAACAGAAGAGAAAAAATGCCATTTGGCCTCACTTTGAGCAGTTTTCAGTCAAATGTGAACTTTAAGGCACTGAGCTATCATGCATCCAGCATGGGAACTGTGCAAAATCATGAAAGATAGAACGCACTCAACAGTGATTGTGAGTGACAAACTGCGTAGCCGCCGTGCTCTTATATAGGCCACGGTATTTCCTTTTGCTTTCACAACTTTTGTATTGAAAAGCACATCTTGGCTATAGTTTGCATAGTGTATCCATTTAAACCGATATGCTGTAAATTTACAAAATGTCCCCCTCCCCCAGGACCTTGCTGTTTAAATGTTTAAATGTGTAAACACTGTGAACCGTGTAACTGTTTAGTGCTTTTCCGAGTTTTTCCCATTGAACACACAAAGGCACATGTCTAAACGCATATGGGACAGACTCGAAACAACGAGAATGTCCATTACGTAGATATTAAGTGAACAACCCCGAAAGGTATGGTGGCAAATCAGTGACAAAACTTGCGAGGCCAAAAATCAGACATTGCGCATGAGCAAAAGACACTTGCGTGAGCTTGTATTCTCCCCACAGGTAGAGCAAAATGCATCCTCTAACTAATCAGTTTTTACAAGCAAAATTGCAGCTAACAGTCTGCGCTCAAAGTCTTTTTTCTGTGATCCAATTTAATTTAGTTTTGTCAGGCAGGTGCTGGCTCAGTGATAGGCTTTTGCGTCCAGCGATTTCATTGGTTAATGTCCATGTCCAGAAGACTGTAGTAATTGGCTGGTACTCTGTGTCAATGTCGAAGGTATAATACTCGCACACGTGTCCATTTTGCTCGCCTGGAGAGAATACTCTCGTGTACAAGTTTATTTTGCTAACGTGCAAGGTCTCGTTTTTGTCCTTGTGATTTGTCGCTGATTTTCCACCATATATAGGGCTCTGAAAAAAAAGGGGAAACCCCTTAAGTTCCCATCTCCTTCTGACAGAGTTCTCAAAGTTGCAGAGTGATTATTCTGGAAGACTGGCATTGCGGGGGCCCTGGAGTACTGTGGATGTGTCCAGACTTCTAATGAAACCTTCACTCACTATGGGCAGCGCTGGGGCCAGCGGTGAGTCAGAGCATGTCAGACAAGTCTTAAATATGAAAATAGCTATGCTAATACACCGTGATCTCAGACAAACCCTAAATATGAACATAGCTATGCTAATACACCGTGCTCTCAGACAACCCTTAAATATGAAAATCGCCCTGCTAATACACTGTGATCTCAGACAAACCTTAAATATGAAAATAGCCTTGCTAATACACTGTGCTCTCAGACAAAACTTAAATATGCAAATAGCCTTGCTAATACACCGTGCTCTCAGACAAGCCTTACATATGAAATTAGCGATGCTAATACACCATTCTCTCAGACTAGCCTTACATACTAAAATAGCTATGTTAATACGCCGTGCTCTCAGACAAGCCTTAAATATGAAAATAGCTATGCTAATACACCGTTCTCTCAAACAAGCCTTACATATGAAAATAGCTACGCTAACACAATGTGCTCGCAAACAATCCATTCTCTCTCGTCCACAAACAACTCTCTCCCAGACACAACCCATTCTCTCCCAAACAGAACCGCAATAGGGCAGCCTCCAGAAGAGTCCCCCACCAGATGGAAATCACCCTAAAGGTATCATAAAATATGCCAAACTCTCCGGCGTCCTGCTGTTTCTGCCCCAGAGAGTAACGCCTAAATCACTGACCCTAAAAAGAACCCAAAACACTGCTAAACAACGACAGTGTTTTATCACGAAACAAGGCTTGAAATGGCTGAAGCTAGCAATGTGACCATTTTCACACCATAAAACCAAATCACACACATTTCTATTGGCCTCACATTTAACATGTATCACAGAAAAGGCCTCAAACTATGCTAAGCACCTCAGCATCAAGGTATATATTGGACATATCCAATAGTCAACACTGATGCTGGTGAAACTTATAATACACTGAGGTGTGCCAGAGTTCATCTACAGCTCATTTCATTCTGCATGTTAAGCATACACATGGTTCTGATCATGATGCAGGAGGTAGATAAAGAGAATTCACAGGGGTTTCAGGAAAAGTTTCTCACCTAACTCATCCTCCGATCACAAACAGTTTGACAAACACTTTTCTTTCATAGTCAGCGACAGACTATTTTAACTGATACAGGACTTGCTCAAGAGGTCCACTGCATTAAATGGATGCTTAATATTGAACAATTTACATCTGATTCACTTAAATGTCCGGATACTTACTAAAGCAATTAAGGCCGGTACGTGACTGGAATTTTAACCAACAAACATTCCAACAGCATACATTAGAAACACAAGCGAGTTTAATGATGAATGTGACACGATTAAATAAATGCATGTATTGAACATGCCATTGAGACCCATCTAAGGCTGCTCATTTTGCCTAGAGTCTAGAGTGCATCAAGCCCCCTGCTCTCCTCTCCCACTGAAGGGCTTTCCCTTGGACGGCACACATCCCTCCCCCTCCCTCCTTCTCTTTCTCCTGGCCGTTCAGAGAACGCTGTCTCCTGGAGGCCAGTGGGCTTGGAGAGGGGAGGGGTTTGAAAAGGCTTTACGGTGAAACGCTGCACTCTGGGAAACGCGGTCTATCCCCTCTGACCCAGAACCCAGGAAGTCGGAACTGCGGTGATGAATGGATGTGCTCTCGTGTACACAGTCACAGGTGAGCGCTGAGATTATGTGTGCACGCTGAGATATGAGAACAGCACACTAAAACCAGCACGCACCATATCATTAACTATACATAAGCCCTGTAACCACACACTGATATAGGGATGTGTCCCAAGCTCCCTCTAACATTCATTACCAGGAGGAAGAGGCACAGTAAAAACACACACACACTTTACAGCTCATTAATCATTTGAAATACACAGTGTTCCCTCCTCTAATCCATTACACAAGCCCATCAGGAGGAAAGTGAATAGCATACATACATACTCCCTCTCAACTATTCATGAAAAGCATATTCAGAAACAAGTGTACCACGCATGTACACACATAAACACGCACTCACGTGATCATGCACACACGCTTGCTCACACGCAAAGTTTGCATGCATACATGCACTCACACCCGCTAACTCTTGGTTATTCATTACAGACTAACAGGGACTGAACGATAGCCACACACGCATGTACGCACACACACACGCACACTCACCACAGGCGCACACACACATATGCAGGCACACACATGCATGCACGCACACATGCACACACAGGCACGCATGCGTGCGCACACACACGCATACACACTTCCCCTCTCTCTCACTTATTCATCAGACAGCAGCTGATTGCTGCTTCCGCTCCAGATTGACAGGGCTTTGTGAAAGATGATATTTCATTTGTGACAGATGGTGGAAACTGCAGCGGGCTGGGGACGGCACAAAGAGTGCAGATGCGTTTGTATCCTGGCTAATTAGCATCCCAATAGGGGAGGCAAAAAAGCAATCATGTCCATTGGTTTCCTCTCTCAGCCACCGGTGTGACGTAGTGCGGGTTCTCCGACGGGCTCCCTGCTGACCGGGGTCCAAAGCTCTCCGAGGCGCGAGCGGTCCAGGGTGGCTTGGCCCATCCAGGGGTGCAGTTTGGTACCCATGCTTCCAGCCGTCTTGTGGAGCTGTTCCCTTGTCTCGTTCTTTTATTTGCAGGAACTAGCCGTCCAGATGATGTATTCTTTTTTCTACTATTACTCTAGCCTACTCTACTTCTGATCTTTCTTGTACTTTGTGAAATGTCGAAACATGGTGGTACATACAAGGTAGCCTGTGTTCTGTGTGTGAAGGTTGGGCAATTATTGAGCGTGATGCTCAGATTTTTTGCTACTCTGCATTTGATATTTTTTCTTCAACTTGCTTTTGCTTTATTTTAAATAATTTAGGTATCCCTAAACTGACACTCGATATAGACACAATTTCCCCAAAACTGAATAACCAGTACGACAAGTTTTTTTTTAACATTTTTTGTCTTTCCCTCAATTTAGTCTTTCTCTCAGTCTCAGTGTAGTTATTGGAAAGAAGCAGGTCTCTGGGCTGACAGACAGGATGTGTCAATGCCAGACAAGAGACCGGTCACATCAACAAGCCGCATTTCATAGGAGACAGTGATTCTAAATACCTATCCTCTGTGAAACGCCTTTTCAACAATACACAGCAAACCACTGCCTGCCTCTGCCTGCTAACATTCAGTACAGCAGAGAGGCCCCCTGATGTAGAGCTGATCAAATGCAATTCACGGATACAGTACAGTGAAGCAGTCTAATCTGGACAAATGATTTCAAAAATATTATGATTAGCGTCAATACAAATAGAGATTAGTCATACTGCCTGTTGCCCAAAGTCCTCATTACAAGTAGTGCGCACAGGGCTGCCGGGGACTGTGGGTTCCTATATTTTTAGAAGCAGGCGCTGCAAGGTGAGGGAAAAATTACAGTAATAACCCGGACACTGCCTGCAGAGCTAATGCTGGCTGCCTCACCCCTGGAGCCACGGGCGGCCTCTTCATTTCCTCCTCCTCTGACACATTGACACTTTATTAAGTCGTCTAATTGAAACGCCAGTTTGAGTTAACGACAGCCTCAATGATGGTGTGATTAGAGTCAGTTTTATAGCGCAATAACGAGCGGTGTTAGCGCGGAGAGAAGCGAAGCCGCGGGGCTCCCGCGGCGGGGCCGCCACGGGCGCATTAACCGCCATCAGCGCCTCTGAAGCTCGGCGCGGCGGCCGTTTGTACGCGCGATTCCCCAGATCAATCCGGGGGAGTAACAGTGCTGACTGCAGCAATTATTCCCATCTGGGCCTCATCCCCGGACCCATCTTTTATCATTTCTCTCTCTGAGCGATCCGGACTGAAAGTCGATACCGCGGCACGCTGCACGATGGCCGCTCGGGGGCGGCGGGGGTTGACGCCGAAGGAAAATCTGCTGATGTCCATGGTGGGGGGGAGGGGGGTAGGGGGTGGCTGAAATCTCATCTGGGTTCTTTCAGCCCCCCCGCCAGGCCATCCTTTCAGCAGGCCGTCCCACCGCTCGTTCACCCGTCGTCACCCCCACTGCTCTCCTTCTCTGCTCCGCCCACTGAGCGTCAGTCAAGGGCCTCAAGCTGGAGCTCATCAGCCACAGTTCCTTTCCCAGCCCTCACTGCCACACTGCGCTCCCACAGCAGAGCTGTCAAACTGTGTAATCATACTGACAATAATCTCAGCAAAACACAGACACAGACAGACAGATGGACAGATAGACAGACAAACGCACACACACACACACATGTACACAAATACACTCTCTCTCTCTCTCTTTCTCACACACGCACACACACACACACACGTATTTGATAGCCTGAAAGTGAATGGGACACAGGAGGCAGTGTGGCAACCCAAGCTGATGAGTGATGCAGATCTGCAGTAAATCACACTGGACAGTATCACCTCATCAGCACGTACCTGCACAAGGGATGCATGTTATCCATCAGCACATCGCTACAGATCAATAGCAGGGCTGCATAGCCTTCTGGGTGACACCAACCTTTACGCATGAGTGGGGCTAAGCACACATAATAAGCCTAATAAATCGCTGATCGATACAGGTGGCAGGTCTGAGGCCGGGGCGAGGGAACGTCCCGGCCCTGATTGGATGAAATGAGAAGAGCACAGCTCCAGGGATGCTGGGAGAGAACTCATCGCCGGTCAGCCTTGATTAAAAGGCAGGAGCCAGGATCAAAGGCCATTTGCACCGTCTCTTCGACAGTCTTCACGTTCCCAAATGTCAGCACCCTAAATGGCATCATCACCAAACCCACTGCCGCAAACCAAATGTGCCGCAAACCAACTTCAGCTGGTAAAAAGAGACTTCAAACTAAAAGAAAAGAAAAAGCTGGAAACATATGCCACAGGGTGCAAGACAAGATGTTCTTTGAAGTCATATGTGCTCTTTTGCCCTATTTGACATGGTAAGAACTGCTGAGGTTTGTCACTAAGGGAATTTCGCCAGCACCCAGATTTTTCCAAATCAGGCTATTGGTGAAACATGTTAAACATTTATTTCTGCGGAACACATCTGACATAGAGCTAAGAGGCTGGGTTTAAAGCTGGGTAATTGTTACCATCAGCACCGTCAGTTCACAGTTGAGGGTGAGGGCCTACAGTATATGAAAGAAGAGGACACCTGGAGTGAGGGAACACGGGTCTGAAGGGGGGGTTGGGCTTTGTGCGAAAGCCAGAGAGCTCTGACTCACCGATCACTTTTTACGAAGTAGGCATCAGCTTTAAAGTTGTTCTTCAAAGCGTGGATGGCAAGCTCCCCTTTCACCCCCTCCCCCTTCGGCCGAGCACGATCATATCTAATATTCTCTGCAAACGTGAAATGAGAAATTAATCTTCCGAGAAGCGAGCCGAAGCTGGGCTTTTCCCTCTTTTCTGGTGCACCTTTTCATCTTCTAAAAGGACACAAAAAGGATCTTTCTTTATAGCTATAATCCATAATTGTCTGGTTTTCATGAGATTCTAAACTTAATTTGAGATGAAAGCCTGTTTCAATTTTTTGGGGCAAAGGAGACAAGCGGGTAGGTACACGGGCACACAGCGCCTGCTTTTTAAAAAAGTCTGCAGTGGTCGGCAGTGATGGGGTTAAATCCTGGACCACTCTCTCAGGGAGAAAGGCAGCATCTGAATAAGACATAAGCTGTCCCAGATGGTGCATCGCTGGCAAGATGAAGGCTATGTGTCTATTAAAAGCTTGAATGAAAAGCACATTTGGTGCCAATCTCCAGAGGAGATTTACATGGCACTCTGGTGGTCTAGCACCTTATCCCAGGCTCCTGACAGGGTGGGGAAGGTTGAGGGGAGGGGGGGTGGAGGATGAGATAATTGGGGTCCTCTGGGGGCCGTGGCCAGCCGTTGGCTGTCATGCCCTTTTGCTTTGTCGCTCCAGAGCTGCATTGGCATCTGGAGCTAATCGTGCCCTGTAGTGCCACGCTCGTCATGCCGGATTCTCGTCTCGGATGGAGGGGGACTGCAGAGGAGGGAACCGCGGCTGTAATCTGCTGTCAGACGTCTCGCTAGCTATTTGCGACCCGTGTACTACCGCTTCAGGGAGACTGGCTCTGTGACTAAAGGCCCCTCCGTACTACCTGCTTGGGGTTCAAATAATAAACACCATCCTGCACGTAGCAAAACTGGCAGAAACCCATTTTCACCCTTTACATTTGCACACTTCCAGAGTTTGCCTGAAAGATGCGAGCTTCATTGACTGTGGCTGCACCACAGGTGCTGATTACACTGAAACACAAAAGGCCGGGGCCACGCACAATACAGACCACTCCAATGACAGAACAAGCCTGAGTGCACTGGCACTCGGACCAATCAGCAAAACAAGAGCTCTCTCCAGTTTTACATCAGCTGCTGGGTACTGCCTGAGCGGAACTACTTACTATCATTTGCCAAGCACACATTTTCCGGGAATGAAAGGTTTCACCGAGGAGCGCTTGTCTCTGCGTTTAACCCCAGGTTATTTGCAGAGGGCTGCTCCACTGAGGCACTGGGGCAGACACAGTGCAAAACCGCTAAATTGCTTAAATGTGAGATTTACGCCGCCGGTAATAAGCAGGATTCCCCTAACTAAAGCAAAGCCCTTTTTTATTAATCCCTCGCTGTAGAGCCTTTGTTGAGAAGTGCAGTTAATTAATAGTCGGTGTGGCGCTCACGTCCTCGTAGATGTCGAAGAAGCCGGCCGCCACGGCGCTGGGGACGGAGGCGAGGTCAGAAGGTCCCAGAGCGCGCGGAACGCACGACCCACCCCCTGTGCTGCCGGCCTCAATGCTGCACGGGATGTTCTCCAGGAAGACGGCCTTCTGGCTGCTGGGATTAACCAAAAACACACTGAAAAACACAATTTATTTTATCTCTTTCATATTTGTGTTTTATTCAACAAGCCCAGATACTGATACACTTTGACGTACTGAAGTTGTACACATTAGCCAGTTGTATTTTAGATGCATGCTAAAGTAATTCTAGCGCTAACAGTAATTTGTAACCATTGTCCCAAGAATGAGGATGACTAAATGCACCCTGGACAGAATCACAACTGCATACATTAATCCAATTAACATTCATTCTTGATGGAAGGAAGAGGAAGAGATTCTGACTCCCGTTTTGTAGTAAAGGAATGTCCCTTTTTTCGTTGAAAATCATTTCCCCTAAAGCCTGCGAGCTGATCGTCACATCCCAACCACTCCATTCACCTTCTTCTACAACCGCACTTCCTATGATAGCCACTTGTGCTGCCTCAGATCTGTTCCCATGTGTCCAGCTGATGGAAGCTGGCTCTAAAAATAGAAGAGCAGTAGGGCGTTTCTTTCTTCACGGTGTCTGTCTTTCCTTCCATTTCCCCTGCTGGCTGCAGATGTCTGGCACAGTGTGTGTGTGTGTGTGTGTGTGTGGGGGGGGGGGGGGTGAAGCGTGAAGCTGTGTGACCACTGGCCACCGGGCTAATGGAGCCACTCAGCACAGGGAATGACTCAGTGATGCAGGCAGAAAGAGACAAACCCTGATGGGTGTGTGTGAGTGTGTGTGTGTGTGTGTCAGAGAGAGAGAGAACATGCGTGGGTGTCTGTCAGAGAGAGAGAGAGAGAGAGAGACAGGAGTGGGTGGGAGGCATTTGGGGATGATAAAACAGACAGCTTACCGTTCTTAAAATCAACCGAAACAAATGGCTGTCTGGTATGTAAAATAACCATCACACTTACCATGAAGTACACCAAGAAAGCAATGAGAAACAACGAAAGACAAGTTTAAGCAAAAAAATTACAGCAAAAACCATGCAACAACACCCCCCCCCCCCAAACAAAAAGAAACAAACAAAAATAAAAGCATGAGATGACAATTTCATTGACCACATATTTGAGCAATTAATGGACATTTTATTGCACTAGCTGTGTTTATGAGCAGTTAAATTTAACTGTATTAGCTGAGATCAGAAGCACTTAAACTGAATTCTGCAGCACCTCCTGAGATTGATAAAAATGGTGATGTGTGACTGACGGCAGTTATAACAAATTTCAAAACGTATTATCTTTACTACACTACATAGTTCAACGTCTATGAACTTTTTCTCAGGTGAGTTTTATTTTGGCTGTTGTGTTATATTTTTGGTACTATTTTTGCATGCGTTCAAAAACAAAAAAAAACCCTCAGTGTTCAGTACAATCCTGTCCCTCTGAAATTATCCAGAAACCCCATTGATGAATCACATTGTACTCCTAACAATACTTAAGATTATTGAAGAAGAACCAGAAGAAATCTAGTTTCCAGTCTAAATACTGGCCTCCATTAAACGTTTCTATGAAACACTGTGTGATAGCTTGAAAACAAAATGCTCATAGTTCTGGTATACAGCAGCTTGATTAAGGCTCAACTTCTGAGCTCAGCCCATGATCAGTGTACTGCTTGATCAAACCGGCCATTGTGGGCATGGACATGTAAAAACACACACACACACAGAAGCATATACACACACACACACACACACGTGTAAGCACACACACGCACACAAGCTCGCACACACACACACACACAAACATGCACTTGTAAACACACTGTAGCTCATCCACAAAAGTACAAAATAACTATATTTTCTAAACACTTTTCAAGAATAAATAAATAAAAGCGTAGAGTGAAGGACAGGGTCTCCAGAGCCACGGCAGGCCCCGGGTCATAGCCTGACTGACAGGCCAGGGGACCAGTGGACCCTCCCATGGCCCAAGAGCGCAGACTCTCCCTTCCCTGGGAGAGCAGCATAATAACACAGGTAATAAAGGTATTAAGAGCTCACCACACATACTTACATCTCTCAACATTCGCTGCAGGAGATGGGACACGGAGCTGGGGCGAGGGAGAGACAGAGCCACCGCGTCCTGATGCACCGTATTTTTCACAACCAGTGCCAGCTACCTCAGGGATGAGTCTCTTTGAATGCTGCCAGACTGTAACAAAAAGGTGCATCTTGATATGGTAATTACAGCCGAACAAAAACAGACTTAAAACCTCAGTACTCTCTCCTCCCTTTCTGCTAGTTTCTCTGCTCAGACAAGGGGGGAGGGGGGGTACGTTTTTATGCCATTGTGCAGGGTTGTCAATATCGATTTGGCATTGCATTAACATTCTGTCTTTTCCTTGCCAAAAATACTTTCTTTTTAAGACTTTCTTTCCCTCAAGCTTCTCCATGCCCCTGAACACTCTTTCTTGACAGAAAACAATTTGGCTGGGGTTGGGAGCTGACTGTACTTTCTCCAATGGCCTTCTCAGCAGTGGCCTGAAAAATGTTGCACTGCCAGCTGGGGCAAGTGGAATCCCTGCAGCTTCTAATACTTGAGGGAAAAAAAAAAACCTGGCTGTGCTTCTGTCCCTAACAACTAATTCCCAACTGGACTGGACTGCCCCCCAAAAAAACTGTTACTGTCAAAATCTAAAGATTATTATGGGCCATGTTCAGTCAGCTACCTCCCAGGGATAATGAGCCATTGCAGGTGTCGAGAGGCTTGGAGACGTAGCGTAACCCATCTGCTGATAACACAACCAGAGGTAGGACAAGATCAGGGCTCATAACCTGAGTTCAGGTGTTCCAGGGAAAAAGCAAAACACGCAATCTGAGTTGTGTCCCAGGGCAGAAGAAAGCTACACAAACAGCATTCATTTCTAGAGGCAAAATGCAAACTTCCAACATGTTCCCTCTACCACAAAAGACTACTCAGCAGAAGCTGTACATTTTTCTGCATGCACCTTTCTTCCTGTTATATATATATATATATGCTTTCTTACAAACCACAGGCATTACATGAAGCATTAGTTGTAAGGTCTGATAAACAGGAACAGAAGAGCATAGGACCAGTGACTGAATGTCATCAAAAAGAAGAGGGTAGGGACCAAGGCTAAGCAATTACATAGTAAAATTAGTGAAACTCTCCCTACCCCATTAACACAAAACTTAATTTTAATCTTTCCACCACTTTTTTTTGTATTGAGAGCAGTGTTTTGACATTGTATTAGCTGAGAGCTAAATTTTAAAGAATGAAGTACAAGACAGCCCCCCAGTATAGCAGGTAAAGTAAGTTAAGGTAGCAATAAAATAGCAATAAATCTGAGCCTGCATCATATTCAGAAGCTCCAGTAATATTGCCTGGTTATCAAATAATGTCAACAGGTAAACGTAGAAAAATTTAATGGGCCTAGTCATTGACTGACCATGGCAGGGGCTCCGGGTGGGATTAAAATGGCCAGGGACTGATTTATCTGAACAATGTTCCTGGCCGCCAATGGCTACAACGTTCCTTCATTGATGGGCATGCTTCTTCTATGATGAGTGTTAGCTTTCCTATGATAGGGCTGTGTGCAATGCAGAAAACAATTTCTGGCTTGTTGCCAAGGGTGTTGCAAAAGAAAACAGACTCACTTGTGTGGGTCTGGTTAAAAAAACTGAATAAAAAGGGACATAAGAAGGGGACAGTTTATGAAATAGAGAATAAGAAATGAAGAGGGATGTACCTTACTGACATCTTAATTAACTCCCCTTTTGACTGTTACATTGCATTAATGTGTAAGTGGAGAAAGCTGTACAGTATGTGACCAGCAGTAGAACTGTACTACAGTTAGGGGTTTCGCACAAGAGTAGCTAATTGTAGTGTTTATTTACAGAAAGACCGGTTCATCTCCGTTTGAGAGATGGCAGAATCCAACCTTGTTAAAAAAAAATTATTGCTCATTACCCCCTGTGTGCTTCAGCATTCTGCAAATGTCAAAGTTTAACTGGGTTATTTATGTTCATTCAGCCTGCTTCCCACTGCCATGGTGTTTGTAGAGCCATGCTAAAAAAAGTCTCTGCCAACAGCCAGCCCATGCAGTAATGCTGCTGAAAACCCCAAAGCTGTCACATCACTAAAGTAAAGGTAGCTATAATTATGCACTCCTTAAAAAAAATACTGTTATATTTCTGTTTTTTCCTGAATTAACGCTGCTTGGAATGTTGGTCATGCCTGTTGGGACATTCTGGAAGACACCAGATGGCAATTACTGCCGTTACTCTTTCATCTGTTTTCCCTCTCTCTTTATTTTGGTCCCAGCCCCACTCCCACTGCAGTAAGATATGTGGCATTTGAAGGCTGTTTTTTAACGGGTCTCTTTATACAGTGGATTGCTATTGCTGCAGCAGGTCTGAATATTGAAAAGGACAGAGACCACATTGTGTTGGCTTGCGGCTATTGGCTCCTGCCTCAGAGGTATGGCACCCTTATCACGGTCCAAGCTCTCCTTTTCACTGCTTTGGGAGAACCCCTTTCTAACCCGTGGTGTGGGGAGGAGAATGTCAAAGGCCCACTGGTATGGTATGATGTCAGAAGATCGGCTCCTCTGATTGGTTAAAGCTGAACAAATCCCTGTACGCACTCAAAAGCATCCTCTTACACCCCTATACAAAGAAGAAGCGAAATATAGAAGCCTGCTTGTGCTGATAAGACCCAAGACTCTCTGAAACAAATTGAATTTGTGATGACCAGTATTTGCTTCACTTTTAAATGAGTTTTTGGGAAGATTTTCCACTTTTAGACAAAATCAGAAAAAGGCTGTGTGTTTTTTTTTGGATGAGGACTCCTCATATATCAAAATGCTGGACTGAAGACACAGAACACAGAAAATAGCAGTTAAATCAGCTATATTATACTTGCGAGTTTCAGAGGGCATAAAGACATGCCATTTGCTATTCAAAAAGAAATATGATGAAACAATCAAAGAATATATTGACCCACATAGCTAATCATACCAAACACACAAACAGACAAACACAAACACAGACAAACACCTACACAGACACACACACACACATACACAGGCAGACAGGCAGACAAACACAAACACACATGTTGTTTAGGGCTTCCCAATTGCCATGTGATTAAAGCTAAGGTGCTCCGTAAAATGAAAAGCATGAGTCAAGGCCCCCCGTGTGCAGACATGCAACTAGATCATTTTGCCGTTGAGCCTGAACATTTTTAAGAGATCGCTTCCCACTGATCTGAAATGAAAGCTCTGCACTCTGGAAAAAACCTCAGGGGATGCCGCCTACCGGCCCGTCACCCTCTTTACCCCCAGCTCCGCTACTCCAAGCCTTCATTTAAAAATGACTTTTGAATCACAGAATCCTTTTCCTCTTTACAAATAAAAATGGGTCCGGCGGGACTGTGGGAGTGGAGGGTTGGGGTCACATGACCGCTGGTTGGGAGCAGGAGAGTGCTGAGCGCGGTGACCTGTGGGGGCCCTCAGCGTAGGCATTTGCAAAGGGGACGAGTGGCCTTTCGCCAGGCGCTGTTTTAGCGGATGCTAATGGAGAGCTACAGCGCCGCGCCAGCACAGGGAAGAAGCCACGTTCCCATGTGCCGGCAACCACGGCAACTGCTGCGCATTCTGCTGGGAGAGCCCCGGGGCACGCTCTGTATCGATTCCATTACTCAGTCATTTATTCCATCTGGGGAGGGGGACAAAACTAAAGGGGATCGCCCGTTAAAATCCAATAAGGTAAACAAGCCTCATTTGCAGTTCAAACATGGCCTCTTCTATCTCCAATCAATTTCACTCTGAGAGTCATTGACAGCAGAAAGCAGCTAGCAGAGAAGAACTGAAGACGATGTCATGGGATGAAGACTACCCTCAATTTGGCCGTGGCTGGGGTGCTCCACCCATGGAAAATAGTTTCTTTACTCAAATTTTGCATGAGGATTAACATTACACAATACAGCCTATGCATGTTTACCGCCCCGGTTGGGGCACAGCGCTTCACAGACAAAATTTTTCAGAGAGAAAAGAAAACAAAAAACATTTTAAAGCAATATGTGAAAAACTACAAAAAAATAAAAAAAAGATGTCAACTGTACTGACAGGACACAAAGTCTTTATAGTTGACGCAATAGTTCATGCAAAGAGTTTTGGTGGTGGTGTCTTGCACTGAAAGCATATCAATCATATCACAACCATGACCTTTGTCTCTAATGTCCAAATCCACAGGTCCTATAGCAGTGTCACAGTTTTGCTTCTACATGCAGTTTGCTCTTTGTTGCAGTCTATAGGATTACTGGATGGCAGCAATGACCGAAAATAATAAACAGAATAAAACAGATCAAATAAAATACACTGTTACTTGAAAGAACTGATTCTACATTGGGAACGGCTTCCGAGAACATTCTGGCCCTGCAATATAAATCAAACTGTCACTTTCTGCCCAAGAGCCCGCAGTCACACACTGGCTTAGATCTGCAACCTGCAATGCTGAAGAGTAACTGCCTTTCAAAGGCCAAAAATAAATGGATCCTGGACGATCATTATCTCTGAGCTGTATAATGACTGGCGGAGAATGACTTTGATGTACAAATAAAATAAAAAATAAATAAAAACACTTGAGTTAATGACTCTCTTCAATCTGCGAGTACTTTCAGATGGAGACCAGTCCACTTTTAAAATACAAACATAAATGCAATCTGGTGGGAGAAAAAAATCATCACAGTTAGGCGATTGTGGGGGACTGATTATCACCTCTGAGAAAGCCTGCTTTTTCCCCAGGGCACTTTCCTTGAGTTCAAGTTGAGTAAACTGTAAATTTAATGTGGGGATAATGGCGCTTCCTCTGTCAAATCCCTCCTTCAACTGTTGATATTCTTATTACAAAAAACCACTTCATTTCAGAGAGCCTAATTGGACTGCGAGACACAAGACACAGGGAGCAAACGCTGATAAATTTACAAATGGATTCAGAGTCTTAGATGGAATCATGTTTGTTTTCTTCTGAGAGTTGGTGAAGAAGAATTATCTTTAATAAATGTTGCATGTCAAATAAGAAGCTCAGATAAAGGGATGCAGTGCAAACAAGGGCCTCCTCTGAGTATCTCCTATAGACAGCATAGGGCATTAACTGATACAGAGTACCTGTCAAATCAACATGCACAAACGCAAATGTGCATTACATATAGCCTGTGCGTGTACAATGCTAAGGGCAGCAGCATAACAGAACTGGTTGCCAAGGATACATGGGGAAAATGGGACATTGAGTTAATTAATTCCAGGTGAGACAGATCCATGAAGTAATGATGGATCTACTGTGGGGCAAAGGGACAGCACTGCCTGATGGAGATGAAGTTTTCCCATAAACATATGATGGCAAAACTTTGTGTCTAAGAAATTATTTTTCTTAATTACCTGAACAGAATGAAATTGCTAAATCACTCAGCGTGCCAGCAAATTTGATATGCCCCTTGTACTGCTGTACAATGTCGTATAATGGGGTATTCAGGAGGGGAAATGTGGCCATACGACGATCCAAGACTCCCTTTGAATCACACCAACTGTTAAATGAGACAGGCTGTCAGAGAGCCTTTCTGAGTATGCCAAATTGCCATTCTATGTAGAGAAATATGGAGCTAAATTGGTAGTTTGCAACTGCTGTGAATCTTAGATAGTGAAAAACATGGCCGCCCGATAATTGTGTGCAAGTCTGTCTGGCCTTTTGGCAAACCCTTAAGTGAAGCAAATAAAGACCAGCGGGGGGACTTTAATGTGACACACACAGGCCCCTGTAAACACACAATAAAAAGGTGTAAGCAAAGCACTTATTATGGAACATCTGCTAAGTCCAGAGGGAGTGTGTACACTGAGACATCAGGTGCTGAAGTCAGAGGAGAAAGAGGCTTGTGAACTGAAAGAGGGAACTCTTCCCATTAGATCAAATAAAATCTAATATTCCAGCACAGTGATGGGGTACTGTGCTGCAGAAGATGTAATGCTTTGGATGAGGCATTAAGCCAAGGTTCCGACGCTCTGTGCTCAGTCAGTATCGCAGGGAACTTGTAGGGATGTTAACATCGATGTCCTGGCCAAACTCAAACTCTCACAAATCTTCTGCTTTACATCTGACCACCTGTTCATACCCCTACACAATCAATTTCCGTCCCTCCTACTTTCATTCCCAGTGTCTTCATTGTAAATGGGAATTGACTTGACCTACCTGACTAGAGAAAGGTGAAATACATTAAAACGCCACACACACACACACACACACACACACACACATATATATATATATATATATATATATATAGAGAGAGAGAGAGAGTGACAGATGTTGGGCTTTTTGTAGGGGAATCTTGGATCTGAAGCACATGACAGCCACAATGAGATGCACAATCCCCTAGTTCTTAGCCTGGATGCTAGGGGTTCCCAATATTCTGGGCCAGAATCAATAACCAATATTTGTCTAGTAAAACCGGCTGACACCAATACCGAAAACACTCAGTTTTCCATTGCAGCACACTTAAAAATTACAACCAAATTTCACAGTCATTAAAGCAGATAAGCACATGTGCCAAGGAAAAAAAAACAAAAAAAAAACTGTACAACAAAATATTTCAACTTGCTCCCCTTATTGCTGAGCATAGAGCACGAGTCTAGCATAGGAATGTCATGGTATGAGTTTGTGAGGGTATGATAATGATCCTGAATACGAATAGCCACATGGTAAAAATCACTGGCAGTGGCATGCTGTCTCCTGAGCTTGTTTTTGACTGGCACACCCAAAAATCGAAGGCTGACCCCAACTCTGGCAGCGCTACTGATATAAATGAATAATACAATTTTGTAACAGATTTTACTAAATGCAACAAATACATTAATAATGCATATGAATATCACAAAATGAGTAAACAAGATGAAAATATACATCATCAACAAAGCCTGAAACCCTCAGTGCTTCTCAGTCTGTTCAATTTGAGGGTAACCTGTAGCTGATTCCATTTAAACAGTGGATAAAAGGTAATAGCAGTCTTCCCAAACTCAGTGTTCATACTAGGGTCACAGCGAGTAAAATATTCCTGAGAGCGAGTATGCTGTCCAATAAATCTTAATTAAAAAAGGGAACGGATATAAAACAGCTTATCTAACACTGCTTTTTAAATTAACATAAGGCAGTGGTATTCTCTTTGAGCACTAAGTAAGGTCAATCCAACTTTCTAATACAATACACAGTGTTCTCAAGCAATCAACAGTAATAAACCTGAACACATTATAATACACACCATTAAGTGGTACGAGGTTAGTGGTAGATGCATTCAAATGAATTAGATTAGCTTATAATACACCTCAGATAAAAATGTTGCTTGTACAACTTCTAATTTAGAAGCCTTTGCTGAACTTCCTGTAGAAAAACAAATTTATGTTTTTATTTTTCACCAGGTCTTCACTGTGTTTAGAATGATAAATCTAACCAGTTACCCAAATACTTGTAACACGCGGCTCTCTGAATTTCAAAACCAGCCATAGTGTAAATATAAAGATGTCTGTGATGCTTCCCTTTTGATCCACTAAAGAGCATGTAATTTGTCTAGGCCGGGTTAAGCACAAGTTTAAGATCTAAAAGAACATTCTGAATAGTATGAAAGTCAGCCTGTAAATTATTGAAAGCTTTAGCAACCAATGGGGCTGAATGCTGATGTGTAAATGAAGGTATCATCTGCATAGTAATGAACAGAACATTCTGTAATCAGCGAGCCAAGACCATTTATATATAAATCCATGAGAGAAGAACCTAATATGGAACCCTGGGGCACCTCTTTGGAAAGAGAACTAGATTGATGCCCATCTATTACTATTGCTTGTGTTCTGCCTTTAAGATAACACACAGACCACTGACAGGCATTGCTATCAAAGCCAATTGGCATAAGCTTATCAACAGAAAATAGTGTGATTAGCCATATGAAAGGCTTTGATATCAAAATGATACAATGCCCTTGCAATAAAAAAACCCTATTAATAATATAATACCCTAACCCAGGTGCCCCAGTATTTCTATGTGGGTCATTACAAAATGTGTTACTTAAACTAAAGGACTCCTCAATGTTTAGAGAAACTGAAGCCCCCCAAAAAAACATATATTTATATATAAATAATAATTAATAAAATAAAAATCTAAATTAATTCAACATTTTTTTAAACAAACAAGCAAAAGCATTGTTTATTAGACATGCTGTTTTAACCAAAATCAGATGAAATAGATTATTTCTCAACATAGCTTTTGCCTTTTTCAAGCAAGGGAAAAGAAAACTGCAGGTACACTGATCATGATATTCAATTCAGCTTAAAGTTGAGGGATGTCTGGGTCGGTATTTTTTAAAACTGTGCATATTTTTTTATAATCAGCTGAGTCTAGTCTAGAGAGCTACTGAGTCTCTGCATAGTTCGGCTTGTGAGTTTGTCTGGTAGAAATGACAGATTCAAATTTATAATAGATAAGAGGCTGAGATCACTGTTATTAGGTGACTTTTTTGAGCATTACATTTTCACTTAATGTACAGCATCAGCATTGCATCACGTGTCCCCTCTCTGATGCCTATTGCATCATCATACGTATCAACCATAACCCTAACACCAGGCTGATACAAATAAATACATTTTTGCCAGTTATTGGCAGATACTAAGTGATCCCCATTACTATTGTGCACCCATGCTCACTTCAGAATCTCACTGGTATTTTCTTCCTTGTAGTCCCAATCTTATTTTGAGAGCACTCAAGATTGCTCACTATGAAGGGTAATCTTGCAAAGCCATTCCATTTTCTACCACAGCAGCTGAAGGTTTGACCACTCATACCCTGGATGAAAGCAAAGTCCACTCTCTCCAGTATGCAGGGTGCTGAAATACATTCAGGCAGTGACAAACATAGAACCCAAACAATGCACCTGTGACAATGAGAACAAACCTAGTACAAAGAACGTACATGCATCTTTTACATGCAATTTATCCAGTCTGAGCCCAGTAGAGAGCTAATGTCTACTCTCTGTAACATGAAGGCCTATGGCCCTATCAATGGGCCATGCACTGTTAGCAGTGGTACTGAGCAGAGGTCATCATAAGGGGGAAGCTGGGGTTATTGCAAGGCCAGTGGTGGAGGACAGCTGAGGTGATAATAAGGGGCTCAACACTGGGTCAGCAGTGGAGGGAGAATGCCTGGCCTAAAGATGAACTAATGCAGTTACAAATTATTAAAACATTGGCTCATGCGAGAATCACCAGTGAAAGAGAACAGGGATGATTACATGGCAAAGATGGGTACAGCAATGAGCTGAGTCTGGAGGTGAGCGAAGGTCATTATACGGACGATCGGCCGACACAAGACCGGCAGAGGCCATTATATGAGCAAGCCTGAGCTCAGCTATGAGCCGACTCTGGAGGGAGAAGAGGAGATTATGTGGACGATCGGCCGACACAAGACCGGCAGAGGCCATTATACAGGGAAAGCCTGAACCTGTTGGCAGGTGGGTGCTGGGGATGAGCAGAGGACATAAGAAGTTGACAGGACAGGCACCAGCTACCAGGGAAAGCAGCATGAAATGACCTAGTCATGCCGAACACACCCCGCACGTTCACCATGGAATAACCTGGCCCTCCGTGGAGCCACTCTTTATCTGGTAACAGTTTTACATCCACAGCTACAATGCTGTTCTGGAGAAATCCTGCAGGGCTGCAAATCAAAATAGAATGTAATTACCTGCCTTAATTTTGTACTTGATTGCACAAAGGAACCTGCTGATACCCTACAGCTGAGACCTGGAACCAGAAAGCAAACAGCCGGGGTGTAACTATAGGGGTTAAAAATAATTACTCAGAACAGTGAGCTTGATAGGCTTCACTATATTCTCTTGAGAACATTTACAGGGGCTCGATGTGCCAGTCAGAGCGTTTCAGCAGCCCTTCCTACTCCCTCTAACACTGTGTGCTAAAACAGACTGTCATCTGCAGCTCCACAACCTGCCATTTGGGTGCAATGCCTAGGAATATTCAAGTGCCAACTGTAACAGGTGCACACACAAATCATCAGTTTGAATCCACAGAGGAACAGAATCCCATCATCCCATCACATCGCTGATAAGACAAAATCAAATCAAGAAAAAAATGAAACTCTAGACTAGATTAAGCCCCTCCTTTCATTTCTTATGAAACGAAGGCTAATAATACATGGATGCAAATCAATCAAGATCATTTCTTCAGGAGCGGATCACACTCTGTCCATATAATCTTCTGTAGCCTGGCTGGTCTCATAGCACTTATCACAATGAACAGAGGGTACCCTGATGTCCTGACCCAATTCCCAACCTAGCTTTCTCAATCTGGCCACCTAATCATCCAAAATTGAACTGGCTTGACTTCTGATGATGCATGGTAAGTACTTTGGTGCACAATGATGGTGTTAAATCAATTATGCTGGTGCTGCACATTGTCAGAGGCTGAGACAAGCGCTCCTCCATCAGTATCACTGATGAAAACAACAGAAACACTGACATCATGAAAACGTTCCATATAAATGTAATGCCTTATAATTATTAATGGTAGTGCACTTTTAGTTTAGGAGCTGTACGGTTGGTGGGGGATGATCCTAATTAAATAAACAAACAAATAAACCAACAAAAAAATATACAAACAAATAAACATTACTAGATTGTGGGAATGCAAAACAGGGTTGCAATTAAGGATCTGGGGCAAAGGACAGACCATCTGTATAGTTTCAAGAAAAAAATCTGCTTATCTTGCAATGTTAGGAAAGATCAATCAGGCTTGTCGTTCTGGTATTCATCATGAGCAACATAACCTCAATCCAATTGGCTGCTATGGTCTTAAGAGTCCTTTCTTGGCTTCGAGCGTGCGAATGCGCCGCTCATTTAACTCTCATTATGGTCATGGCAGGGGAAACTTTGGGATTAAACTGGCAATGGGAGGTCTAAGCCATATGTCTGATGATACTGACCTAAGCTCTGGAGCTTCGGTGATTAGAGTGCCCTCTGCTCCAAGCCATCCGTTCTGCATCTGGAGGTCTCGTGCAACACTGAATGCTCTTCTGCATGTGCACTTCCCACAGCAAAAGCAGCCTGTCCCCTTCCTTACAAAGGCCTGTCTAGTCAAAGACTAAATACATACACAAATACATGTGCCCTACTTTATTTAGGCCTGCATCTTGGGATTCTTCTGCAAACTCAAAAGATCTCCTGCATTTATCATTGGGTCACTGCCTTCCGTTACAATAGAAATCATCTTCATAGCCTTCAGACGAGTCTTTTGGCCAGAGAAGCCAAGCACAATCCCCGAGGGTTCCATGCGTTACCCATACAGCTTCACATCTCATTTCAATGGTTTAATTTGCTTAAAGGGGCAGTTCACCCAAAAATGAAATTAAGGTATGTTTCCACTTACTTGGAGTAGTATCTGTCCATCCAGATAGTTTTGCTGAAATGTGATGAATTTTCTAGATATTACCTGCAGGCCATCTTGATAAAATGGACCTTGAAGGTCCATTTTCGAGTGGCTTTAAAATGCCAAAAATATCTTTCCAAATATAATTGTGGGGTTACTCAAGAACATCCACAGAGCTGAATTTCTGCACAGTTTCTTCAAACAACTTCTACTGAACTACATCAACTGTGTAGCCTATAACCTATATACATATATTTATGTCATAGAAATTACACACGTTAATATCTCAACCATGAACTTTGAAGCTGTTATGTGCTTTAATAAACAAAGGCACAAACAAATTTCTATATTGAAACTACAACAAACGGTTGCATTTTACCACGTCACATCACCACCTCTCAAGTTTCATAATAGTCTGCCTGCATGAAACTTTTTGCAGACTTAGTGCTCACCAGTTTTACACTTTAGTAAAACAGGTACCTGGAGCATATACAGTAGTCTGGGGCTATATCTCTGCACTCCCTACAGGTAGAGAGCTCGTTTTAATCAGGAGGACAGCTTAGCTTCTACAACTAAAATATCAATTTAGGGTGGAATTCTCCTTTAATGAATTAATTTTCCATATACTTGCCTATTTTCTAAAACAATCTATTGTAAAAATATTTCTAGAGAGAAAGGCAAAGATACAATATTCAGCAATCAGCAATCATGCAAAAATATTAAAGTTTCATACGGTGCATCAACAGTATAAACTGTTTAACCTGCATAGACAAATAATTAAGGAATCTGGAACAGTAAAACAGAAACCCCAGCTTGCATATATTCCTCCAGGAATTGACTCTGAAGTGAGAATCTGCATTAGGATTGGGATGGCTTCCTGCCACATAAGCCATCATATATACCAGAGAAAGAATACGTACGATTCATAAAGCACCCTCAGTGAGTGGAAAGCACAGGCAGCTGCCAGGGAAATAACAACACAGAGTGCTGTCTGAGTCATGCATATTTAAATTGTGTTATCTACATAAATTTAAGTGATGAAATGATACATTTTTATGCAAATTCAGCACAATACAGAATGTGTCAAATTGACCCAAATGATCGCAACACATGCAATGAGCAAGACGACCTGAAACCTGGTAGAAAAGCAACATGGTCCAATTAAAAGCCAAGGAAGGTGAAAACTTGTCAACGACCATGGCAGCTGCCATAGTTAAGCAAGCAAGAGAGTTTTTGTTTTGTTGCTAAACGCTTTAATTTAAATTGGCTATTTGGACAGAGGTAAATACTTAGACAAAAGACAATTCTAATAACCATGCTGCACTACATGGTCAAAAGTATGTGGATACCTGACATACAACATATCCTCCAAAATTATTGGCATTAATATGGAGTTGGTCCCCCCTTTGCTGATGTAATAACCTCCGCTCTTCTGGGAAGGCTTTACGCTAGATGTTGGGCCACTGCTGCAGGATTTGCTTCCATTCATCCAGAAGTGCATTAGAGAGGTCGAACACTGATTGGGTGATTAGGTCTGGTTCACAGTTGGCTTTCCAATTGATCCCAAATGTGTTGAATGGGCTTGAGGTCAGGGCTCTGTGTAGGCCAGTCAAGTTCTTCCACACTGTTCTCGACAAAACCATTTCTATGGACTTCGCTGTGTGCCCAGGGGCATTGTCAAGCTGAAACCGGAAAAGGGCCCTGCCCAAACTGTTGGGGATGCACAGAATCATCCAGAATCTGATTGTATGCTATACCATTACTATTTACCTTTACTGGAACTTTAAAGGGGCCTAGCCCGAACCATGCAAACCATATTCCTTTGGTCATATAGTGTACCTAGATAAAAAAATCAATCTTGTGAAATGAAATATTAAAGTGGTTCATTTTCTTGCCATTCTGATCTTTGGCTAAATTGTTCCTTTTTTAGTCATTATTATTCATTCACTATTATTTGTGGGTGAAAAGTGATCTAGTGTAAAATGACAGGCACGTGCACAATTAATTCTATTTCATCACTTGCTCAATAAATGCATGCAAAGCCAGCCTTTCAATTTATTTGTACATTTTAAGATTTGACACCAAGGCCCATTTTGAGTATAAAAAATGTATAATACTATATGAAGCATTTAATGTGGCACATAAGAATGTTTTAACAAACTTGGGAAACTGCCTTACCTTGGCAACTGATTGCAATATATGCTGTATAATGATACAGTAAGCATATTTTAGTCGAAGGTCTCAATCTATATTAATATGGCATATGTGCACTTATCTTCTTAACTATGAATAGATCTAGTTACTATTACATCAAATTTAGTGCAGGGGTCCTCAATCTTATCCAGAAAGGGCTAGTGTGGCTGCAGACTTTTGTTTCAACCGTGCAGTTACACACCTGATTCTACTAATCAAGTTCCTTAGCACTCTAGTGATTCATTAGTAGAAACAGGTGTGTAACTTCTTGGTTGGTATAAAAGCCTGCACCCACATTGGCCCTTTCTGGAAAATATTGAGGACCACTGCTTCAGTGAATCAATTATTCATTTGCTTCTGTGCTTGTTTTTTTTTTTATTTAAATTTTTTTTTATTTTTTATTTGACCTAAAAGACCTCCCCTGAACAGACCTAGTGACTGGTCACTGACCTCCCAGTGGTGTTGCGGAGGATAACCAGGGCATTGGGGAAGTCGTCCAGGTCTCCGCAGGGTGATGGGGGAGTGGAGCTCCCCTGCGGGGGGGCTGGGTGGGACAAAGCCCCACAGAGTGACCCACCCCTGGAAGTCTGTTAGGATGGGGGTGTACTGGAATGACAGACAACAGGACTGTGATTAATAAATATAACCTAGTGCTTTCTTGGGCGATTAAGTAACTTTTGAACTTGTCAAACTTATGAGGACCATTATGAGGATTGCCATTCATTTTGTGAATGAATCAGGGCTCCTCTTTCAAATTTATTTAGCACAAAATGGAACCTTAAAAAATTGCAGCTTTGTGGAAAACTAGAAAGGAGAAGGAAAATAACAGAAATATTTCCTACTAAAGGATCGTTCTGTTGGATGTGTATTCTAGGCACAGCAAGAAAATGACCCTGATTTATAATAGCTTTGTACTGTAGCTTCAGACTGTATGTCTCATAAAATTACTTCATGGGGCCTATTCATGTGAACATAATTTAATATTCTCCAATATTGTTATTGGGTAATATTGGGTAACTCTTTCTGGCATCAACCATGTTGTGCAAAATGTGAATTTATTAGTTTCTGCTACCAAAGGAAGGAACACAGATGCTTCTGATTTAACTATTCATGAATATTAAACAGTGTACCAGGTGTGTGATCGCCATTAATGTTATTTTACCATGGGGAACATAGACAAGATCAACACTAGCAGAGAGAGAGAGAGAGAGAGAAAGATAGAGATTTCAGGTAGTTATTATCCTGTTCTGCTGTTTTCTTAAAAAATTTGATGTCCTGAACAGCTACATGTCCCTGTCTGTTAAATGCCCTAAATGACAATGGTTAAGGAAATCAGTGGAGTTCCCCAGGTGCTGTTAAACAGGTTGGTATCACTTGCTCACCCACGCTGAGATGCTTGTGTAACCTGTCCTATAAAACAGTGAGACGACAGCCCATTTCACATCCCTGGAGTTAGGGAGGTATGGAGCCTGTCTCTACAAAATTAATGTTTCAGATTGAGAGTCCTGCACCATGCAAGGAGGGCGTCTTCAACTGAATCAAGCGTCCCACGCAATTGCTCCCAAAACATCCATCAATACAAACTTACAGAACACAGTCACTGTTTAGCCATAAATTGGAAAAGAAAAAAGGACCCCAACCTGCAGCAGAGAGAAAACCCCTCTCTCTTCCAAAGGCATTCACTTCCACAATGGCCACTGCTCACACTGTCCACACAAATCCATCTGAATTCTCAAAGTGACTTCCATTACCAGCACTCCATCACTTATGATGACTGTAATAGTTATTTCTTTTTCGGAGCACTTTACCTACAACTGTGCGCAGAACATAACAGCCAAAGTACACCGTAAATTATAATTTACGAGCAAATTACAAAGAGCAAATGCAACAAACACTGTTAGAATTGTGATAATGAGCACGACTCTACAGCACAGGAAAGCTTTAACCCAGGGCCGCCTACACAATCTTGGACAGGGTTTTGGGGACGTGGCGTAGACGATCACGGACTGGGGAACCGACTGCCACAGACACATAAATAATAACACTGAACAATTAAAAACGTGTCCCAGAAAACACTATTTCTAATTTTAAACCTGAATTGTGTGGCCCAGGGACGGTGGTGGCCCGAAACGACTGAACAAAGTGTCTCCGCCAGCAGCTGGCTCTGCATAAATGGCTTTTTAGGACGGCTGACAAAGAGAGATTGAACTACGTGGACAACGCTAACTACAGCATAATGATCTGGCTCAGAGATCACATTTTAGTCAATGATCTAAAAAACGAAAAAAAAAGTGTGCAGAGGCGCACATCTAGATGACGCCCCATCTGTATGTGATGCTACCAGCACTCTGGCAAGGTGCGTCAGCCAGCATATTTCCCAATGAAGGGTGCCTACTTCTCAAACCCGGGGCTGCTCCATATATCAAATAATAAATCCTGCGTCTTATGACAAGAGCCGGTACTGACCACTGCTTTTCATTGGATGACGCAGATAACGAAAAGGCAATAGCTGCCAATAACAAGCCGTATTTTTTGACATTGAGATGGCCTCGTTAAAAGCAGAGTCACACAGCCTCTGGGACGTGAAGGCTCCTGTAATGGCTGAGGATGCAGAGCGTCCATGAGCGATTTACACTGCAATCTGGGCTGCTGCTGATCGAGGCAAAGTAAGTGTAATTAAAGTCGATCCACAGTGCGCCTTCATCACCGCCAGGTCCGCAATGAAGACAAACGACGAGCTGGAGTGGCCAAGGGAGGGAGAGAGAGGAGAGGGTGGAAGCCGACTATATTGGTGAGTCTGCAGAAACTCCCCAAAATAAATTTGAATGGATGAATCAAAGCTCAGCTTTTGATGCAGGACTCGGATAGCAGTACCACAGTTTCAGATCACACTATATGAATGTCGATATTGGCCTGGTTTCAATTGACATTTGTATTTAAACAACATGCGCTATTGAAGAGTTTGCTTTAATTTAAAGCAAATTGGCAAGTTCAGAATCACCATAATGAACACTTTAAGCTGCAGCACTGAACAGTCCAGTCTTTTCAGCTCCCCACAAGGACATTTGCTTTTTTTAGTAGTAAGGGAAAGTTAACTTAGACTGAGGTGTCATCAGGTCAACTCCTCGCAGAGTATGTTCAACAACACAAGCACGACCACCCCAGGCTCAATTCAGCTTACAGCCCTTGGGTTCACCAGAAATGTAAGTAGCCACCTTCATGCACACATCCCTGGATTTACAGGCAAAGAAGCATAGGAGAGATGAGATGAAATAAAAAAGATGGATATTTATTCCTGTGCCAGGTGCCACGAGGAAGGCTGTCTCACTTGAAGAGGTTCAGAGAGACTGCAGGATTAATGAAAAAATTAAAAAAGATATTTTCAATGTCTGCAATTTAAAGTCCTTCTGATTAGCCACTCAATCAATATGATCACAAAGTGGGCCTTACAGCAACCATTTCAGCTAAATCAAAATGTAACTCTAAGGCACTGGTACACAGAATGGTGATTGATATCATAAAAGTCAATGAGGTGAGTAATTAATGAACCGCAGGTAAATTCAACAGAACTTCCTTGGGAAATAAATATGTACGAGCATGAAAGATTACATTTGATTAGCCGAGAGATGCGTGAGCAGAATTATGCACCGTTAAAAAACAGCCATAATTTCTTCAAGGTGCAGGTAACAGGGCATTGCTTTCTCTCAGAACGTGCACAGGACAGAATCTTCTCCTGCTGTTAACTGCCAACAAAATATGTGCACTGTATACAAAGCCAAACAAGAACAACATAACCTCTACAGCAACAAGCTTTGCAATACTTGTCATCAAACCTCAAACGGTTATTAATATTACTGGAAACAATATAAATGTAATTGAGTCATCTACCAAAGCTGTATACACAGTAATCGCCTTGTTTTCAACAGAGAGAAAATATCTGTGGAAAGCCTGAGCACTGCATTTCCATTAGTGCAGGGGAGGCATTGAGCGAGACCACAGGAGGACAGTGCAGGCCACAGCCCTGTTCTGTTTGAAGTCAGTCCATCGCAGACAGTGAGATGTTGGCTTGCATTCGAGCCGCGAGCGTTTGGAAAGGTTAGGAGATCCGCCGCTGTGTTGAATAAAGCAGGAGAGGAGCGTCATAAATAAGTAAAGCGACCGCTGCTGTTCTCCAGCGGTGGGGCGAGGCGGGGCAGGGCGGGGGGGGGCAGGGGCACCCCCGAGCAAACCGCTGCAGGGCTGAGGAGGTGCGCTGTCCCGCTCGGGGGAGCTGCGACACAATGGAGCCCGAGCCAGTGCTGTGTGTCCCTCTCCTCTGAGAGGGGTACAGTCCACACACTTCTAGCTTTATTATTGGTTCTTTCTTTCATTCTCTCCTTCTTCATTTAGGGTTTCCTAGTTTTATTCTCACCAGTTCTCTATCTGCCGCAGGCTAGCTGTGACTGGAGCGTGTGCACTCGTCCAAATCGTTCGCCAGTGTCTATTATACACCCCACAGCAGAGCTAGAGCCGATTAGGGGAGATGGGTATAGACTCCCACACAACTGCAAAGCCCATTGGAACCAACCCCACCACCAAATGCTGCAGCATGGCTAATGTGAACCACAATGCTGCAGCATTGGCTACTATGATAAATCCCAAGAGGGACTCTGCTTCCATTGAACCACAGGGCTCACACACTGATAAAGGGATCCGACGTTGCTGCAGAACCTGGGGAACATATTCCAAGCTACTCCATTGTCAGCAGTACCTGAAAAAAAGAAGGAAGACAAAATACTTTATTGGATCGCTGATTGGGACTGTAGACGGAATGGAAACATACTTTACAGATTATTTGGGTCAACAAGCATCATTTCAAAGTTTTTAATCTAACCTGCATGCACATGTGAATGCATCACTGCTGGGTTGGGTGAGAGACAGGAATACATCCAGGACAGGTCTGCCAGCAATTATTATTTATATACATATCTAAAATATCTTTCACTGCACATGGAAACTATCTAGGCCAAAGGAAAGCATATATTAAAATTTAAGTTATACATAGAAACGTAAAGTGAACTGCTAAATGGGCAACGAAAAAGCATTTGACCTGAATTATTATGGGATCTGCTGCAACTGCCCTCCCAATCTATCCCTGATACCTAATGAATGACTTCAATTAAACAGCATCCACTTACAGTGGTAAAGAGGGTGCAAATGAGAGTTTTATTGTGTATGGAAGGGAAAACAAGGTCATTTTACTCTGAAAAGTATTCTTTTTTGAGAAGAGGAGAAGTAGAGGCAACACAAATGCACATTAATCCTTCAAATGTGCTTTACTCTGCACCCCTCCTTGCTCTAATCCCTTTGTTTATCAAAGCGAGAAAGCCATAATGTAAGCAGATTGTAGTCCCACCAATTCTTCCCTATGTGGGGTATGGTTCATTAGGCCAAGAAATTAAAATTTCAGAAGCCTGCAATACAAATAGCAGAATGAACGCTACAATATTAATACAGCTCTGTCTGGGAAAAGGGGTTTCTTCAGGGAGCCTGACAGATGTTTATAAAGGCCATTAATGCACTCCTGGCTTTATAATCTTCCTTTTACATCATTATCAGAGCAGTTCATTACTTCATTCAAATTATAATGTACTGAGCAACTATATTAGCCCCACAGAAACTAGCAAAAGAACACAAACAATGTAAACGTGAGTTTCTGCTTCATAATGCATGCCCCATCTCTTTCTTAATAAATACATATTAGTGGGATCATGACAGTGCCAATGCTCACATTTGCAGTCTGCTCTAATACTGGACCTAAATAAACATGGCTGAAATGAGAACGGACAACATCGCAGGGAATATTAACATAAGAATATGTATCTGGTTTTGTCAGAGGGAAACGCTTGAGTGAACTTCTCGTGTAGGGAACAGCTCACAACGCTGGTCTGAAGAAGACAGCGAGGGGGAGATGTGAAGTACCCATTCACAGGGGGAGAGAAATGGAGGAGACAGAAATCCAGCCATTTTTTCAGGCAGAGTGATCATAACTGGACTGGTGAGGGAGAAAACACACACACGCACACATGCACACAGACACACGCACGCACAGACACACTCACACACGCGTGCACACACACACACATGCACACACACACACGCACATGCATACTCACAACACACACACACGCACACACGAACGCACACACACACAGACACACACACAGTGCAGTGAAAGCCTGTTTGTGCGGCTGCTTCGCGTTTATCTTAGCAATGGTACTGCGGCACTTGTGAAGGTATCCTGTGTCCCCAAACTGAAAGCCCTTATTTCACCCGTGTCTCCTGTAGAACAGTGGCTGCATTCATAAGAGACTCTAAGGCAGCGCCACATTTCTCCCCCTGCTGCCCGAGTGTGCCACAGCACATCTGCTCCCCTCAGGAAGAGCCTCTGCCCAACCCACCGTGCCAAGCGACACCTGGCTACACAGCGCGACAGAGCGGGCCGCACTGCCCGCTGACAGGACGTGCAAGGGCCCGATAGCCCAGCGTCACCTCCGAGCAGAGTGTGCTTTCTGGGCTGGAACCCGGAGCCGGCACAGGCTGCAGCTGCCCCTCCGAGGGCATAATGTATACAGCTATCCAGACAGCAGTAAGGGAGACTGGGCGAAACGCCCGAGCTGAAGCGCAGAGGAAATGCAAACACGCGCGGGCACAGCCGAGACAGCGGATTGGCTGGTTAAGGGCAGCGCTCCCCAGTGGAAACTGCTCCCCTGGGGGTGCTGAGGAGGGGCGGGCTGACCGCAGACTCGCCTGCCCCTGCCCCACCCCCCTGGAGCCCTGTCGCTCGGGCGGCCTGTCATGCAAATGGCTCATTAAAACCAGCCGTGTGCTCAGGTGACAATGTAACAATGGGCAGAGCGGGGGGAAATTTGCATCGGCATGACAACACATCATGTTCAACCTTGAGAACACCTCCAACTGTAGCCCCCCCACTGGCAAACTCCTTCCCTCTCAGGACTCGCAATTTAAACCCAAGCAGCAAATTGTGTACAAAAACACATACCCACACACACACACACACACACATGCAGACAGACAGACAGACACAGACACAACACACACACACACTTCCATGAATACCAGGTCCTTTACTCTTGAATTCCCTTGGGATGTAGGGAGCTGGAACAGCAGGGGAAAAACACTGTTTCAGCTTCTATTTTTGTCATATTTGGTCTACATTTTGCACTTACCCTGGATAGAAGCTCTATATAGGCGACTCAGAAAGTCATACATTTTATAGCATTTTATACACAGTGATGCCTTTACCACTCCAATGCAAGTACTTTGTCATTGGATCCCAATCAGAATTTGGACACAGAGGTCCAGTTCCCCCATTGCTCTGTGATGCAGTGGTCTAAATAATCGGAGATGTGCTGCAGGAACTCTGGGAAGACACCAATTCAGCCTGCAGTAATCATGATCCCAGTGACAGCAGGGATCATGATAACTGCATTTCACTTCTGACTCCACAGTTCAGAGCAGAGTTCAGATGGTACAGTAAATTAATTAGAAGCGCGTGATAAAGCCATTGCCATTCGGAGTGGATGTGCAGGGAGGTACGGCCGTGGGGGAGTGAGGGTGGGATGCTGCTGGTACTCAGGCCCTCCAGCACTGGCTTCAGCCTCTTCAGACAACACACATAGCCCACTCTGCGTCTCTACTCCAGACATCAATTATGGATGGGCTGCCCCAACAAAAATATTCTGGGGTGTAATGGACACCCAGGGCATCACTGAGCCTCCCCATCTTCCCTCCCCCTGGTCAGACAGCAGGGGGGTTAAGACCAACACCGACATGTCCGACATATTCAGAGGCGAAATCAATGAAATGGCAAAAAAAAAAAAAAACCCTGGCCGTTGGGTGGAAGGGAGCACGGAGCCAGCTTTTATTAGTGTGGACATGTTATCTGACACAATCTGAAGAAGTTAAGAAAGAACCAGCAATCTTACCCGCAAGCAAAAGACAAAAACCTCCTCAGGCAGTCAGGTGCACAAACTGCAATAATGTGGGTTTGAATTTAAAGACAGCTTTTCCAATTAACAAACAAATGAACTCAGTCACCGGCATGGTTCATGTGAACGATAAGTAAACGCCTTGATTTAAAACATTAAGGGGGGATGAGACAGATGACAGGCCAATCGATGGGGGAGCAGGTGATAGGAATGGGAGTGGGAGCAGAGGGGAGGATGGGGACATGTACAGAGCGGCGGCTCCTCCTCACCGCCAATGCAATTATATCACCCACTGCGGCTCCGCCTGACCCCACGCCTGGCTGCCAGCAATCTGACACCCTGCGGCTCCCCGCTGTAGGGATCTTGTTCATACTTGTATTGGCTCAGACTTATACGGCGGTCCTCATTTCGGGCTGTGGAACAGTGCGGCGAATGGATATCATCATCAGTGACACGCGCACAAAGGCAGGTGTGTCTTACAAGGGCCTGACAAAAAAAAAAGAGCCGCGCAATTACCTTTACTTTCATACCTCCATCTCTCTGCAGAACCGTGCTTTGAGATGACTGATTTTCCATTGTAGCGCTGACAAAAAAGTTACAAGGCTGTTACGCCAATCCTGAAGACGAGGGTGTAATTACAGGACAGGGCACTGCCAACTGTTCTCTCTGGCGCGCCTCAAACTGCGTTTGGAGAAGTGAAATCCATTTGCCGGGAGAACATGCGTTTTGCTCTCTGTGCCCAATTAACGCTGCCCCTCTTTTTCAGGCTTTGTCTGAGCCGGATCGGAACGTCTCACTCTCTCACCTACCGGATGATCATAATGGTGCCGCAGCTTTCTGATGTCAAGCACACCCACCCAATCACTTTTCATGGACACAGGAAGGGGTGGGGTTACCTCGCCTTACTCAGGCTTGATCAGGTAGACGGCACTTTTTGACAGGAATCGTCTGTACACACTGGAAGCAAGTGGTCCTGGTATCCATCACCATCTGAAAAGAAACAAAGAGAGAAGTGAGAAAGTGTGTGAGGTATAAGAGAAAAGTATGAAAGTGTTAAGTAGAGAGAGAGATAAGGAGAGATAGATAAAGAGAGAAAGAGAGGGGGGTTGGTAATAAAGAGTAAAAAAAAAAAAAGTTGTCAGCTAGGGGCTGCGATTCTTATTGACATTCATGGGACACAACACAAATCCAATAACAATGCAAATCACACAGCGGGCCAGGAGAACTCAGCAGAGGGAAATTACAAGCCCTGGTCTTCCCCCTTGCCCCTCCAGCAGCTGCTGCTTAAAGCACTTGGCACTCGGATGATGTAAGGATAATGGGATGGGGAACATATAGAGACACATAGCCAGAATGCAACGGGCGGGGCAGGGGTGAAGCTGAGGTGACACTTTTTCACTGCTTCAAATACAGTGCAGGAGGCTTTAGCTCCTTCTGCTTCTTTTGAATGCATGTTTATAAAGAGCTGTACATCTTGAGTTACACGTACTGCTCTTCATCCTCTTTTCACAGCCCTCTTTTACAGCTGAAAGGAACAATGAGGTAAAGTGACTGTTTTGTCGGCAGCTTTCATAATCATCAATATTAAAATCAATCTGGAATGGATGTTTCAGTGAATTAGGGAACAGCCGGAGAATGTCACCTTCAGTAAATGAAACACCGACGGACCGCTTCCAGAAACGACGAGGCGACAGATTAGGCGCATAATCACCAATTCATCATATTACCGGCAGAGGAAGTTCTTTGCACATGTTCACATTGTTAACTTCCCATATCGCAAACCTGGCCGCTGTCGATGCGCACACATTAGACAACCTTAAATGTCACATCACGGCAGGAAGGTCTTCTGATTTAAAAAAAAAAGAATGCATAATGTGGCTTTGGTAATACAGTTGTTTTCTACATTCCATCTTCTTGGCAGCAAACTCGTCACTCCGTTCCCCCAATTGTGTAAATCACATTAATGAATTATGCAACAGGGACCTGTCACAATAAAAAAAAAGCAATTAATGACATGATAAAGCAGATGGAATGTTTTATCTAGCATATGGCCAGCATCCATTAAGTCCTCAGCTGCGTTACATTAGACGAAAGGCTGAGAATTAGCCACTGTGATCAATGGCTCCACCCACAGCATAAAAATACAGGTGCACTGGGTGTATGCCCTCACTGTTTATTTGAGTGTCAACAGAGCGACATAAAGCTGAATTTTAAAAGGTGTGGAGCACATTTAATGGGCAAATCTAAAAGCACATTTATTTCTACTTATGACATGTTTACAGCACAAAGAACGGGAAGGACCGAAACAGATCATATATAATAATAATAATATTGAACACACCCTATGTGAAGGGAGGGACATTTGCTGAACGAGCAGTTCACCGTCCGCCTACTTTAGGGGCGACATAGCTCAGGAGGTAAGACCGATTGTCTGGCAGTCGGAGGGTTGCCGGTTCAAACCCCGCCCTGGGCATGTCGAAGTGTCCTTGAGCAAGACACCTAACCCCTAACCCCTAACTGCTCTGGCAAATGAGAGGCATCAATTGTAAAGCGCTTTGGATAAAAGCGCTATATACATGCAGTCCATTTACCATTTACCATTACTAGCTCTAAAAATCTGAAATGCATATGCATGCGTGCGTAAGAATGTCCCTTTAAAAGTCACAGCCAAGTCCTTTCTTTGAAAAGGAAACCCTTTCATATACGGTCTGATTTATGCCTGGTTAAAGCTACGCTGGAGGGGGGCGGATTTGTGGGAGAGTCACGGGGGGTTCCTGTGTTTGCTGAGGACCGGAGACAGTTCCCCCCTCCGAGGCGGAGACGAACGCCCACTGATTCACCAAAATTCCACTTAGGATGGATGCGTGCAAAAATAGATTCACACTGAGCAAAATTATACCTTGACTACCACGGCTGTCTATTAATGCAAATAACAGAGGTAGATTAAATGTGGATGAGCATAATAATGAACTATTTTCCCTAACCACTGAAAACGACATTTACACTAGAGCCTATTTATAATGGGCACAGAACAGATAAGAGAACAGGTAAGAGACTGAACAGATCCTACATTATCCTATTATTGTATTACTATCTGCTGAAGTGTAAACCTTAATCAAATTAAACCTTAAATTTAAACCTTAAATTATATAAAAGGTCAAAATTGGCCCGCATAAGAATTTAACTCCAATGCTCTAATAAAGATGTAGCTTCATCTTTACTGAAAGCATTGAGCGTGGATATGCAGTCACAATACTCTTTTCATTTAGGTACCACTGTTCTTCTTGAAAATCTCAAACAAGGGCAATCCATTTATATTTGAAATGGAACATAATAAGAAGAGAAATGGCCTGATTTACAGAGCAACGTTTTTTTTGAGGAACTGACGGGGGCGAGGAATTTAGCACAGGAGGTTCTGGAGAAGAGCCATCTGGTAATCAGTGTGACTGCTGGAAAAGGAGAGTGAAAGCAGACAGAGCTGGAGCATGATGGGAATTATTCCTGTGCCCTCTCTCTGCTCATCACCATCCCCACACATGCAAATCCCTTTCCATATCTCACAGGGCTTCGCTGTGTGTGAGTGAAGCCTCATTTTCCCTCCCATAGATTCCCCAGGGGTGAACATCTACCCTTATAAACACTGCATGTACTCACAGTGTAAGGTCTTAATTAGCATTGGTGATTCAGTTCTGCGTGCATGCCGTCACTTAGAAAGGAGTCATGAAATCACAGACAGCGTGATGGGAACTCATCTCCCACAACAGAAAGAGGCATATATGACATGTATCAGGGGGAATAACTCATGATGCACTTCTCTTTGTAAACACGCAGTCAAAAGCTTTCTGTGCTCAACCTTCATCATGACTACAGCAGACCAGGCAGCCGTATTTCTGTTCCTTCCTTCCAGAGGAAATGCTCTCTGGTCCCAAAGGAAGGAGCTTCAATCAGCCATATAGCTTGGCTTTACTGATGGTGGTACTGGATAGGCCCTTAGCACAAAAGATAATCGTCCAAGGTGCCATTCATTGGCAGGGCTTGCAAAAACTTAGTGACAGCTTTATTTATTACATTTAGTCACTCTTAAACATTCTTAATATGGCCATGATTGCAGTTTTTATGATTAAAATGAGGGAGAGACACAGGGGGCAGCCTCTGATCTGTTGATTTACACAGGTTTGATCTGTGACCTGACCCGAGTGTAAATAATCATATTTAGGTTGTATGAAAAGATGAGTGTAAACGTAGCCTGAAAGTCAGCAACAAAGATCATCAGCTTCATCCAACCTAAAGATAAGCCTGACAGCATACAGTCCAAAAAAACACTGTAAATTACTGCAACATAACCCCTGTAATTTGGACTACCACTGGAAAGGCTATAAGACAGAGGAGATTTCATCAACACTCTTTTGCTGGTACTCTTGAACTCTCAGTGGCTGAACTGTAAAAAACTATGGCCCAAAATGAGATCTGGCGAAATGAAATGGGGAAGTCATCATCTCTGTGGAAACTGTTTGCTTAAATACTAAACCTCCTGGGGTTTGATTGACAGAACCATGGCAACAGCTTGAGATGACATTTCCAAAGTAACAAAGAGATTTAAGAAATGAAGACTTCTCTTCTGCATAGATAAGCATAAGCTTTGAACATAAGTTCACACGCACCACACACACGCACATGCGCATGCGCGCACGCACACACACACAAACACACGCATATGCACACACGCACATGCGCGCGCGCGCACACACACACACAAACACATACCTATACATATAGGTCATTTCACATTTGTAGTCAATTATTGAAATGACATGAAATGTTGCTGCTACTGCTGTTTCTGTGTGGCCCGTGCTTCAAGTCTTTTGGGATGGTGACATTTAAATTTTACATATTTAATGGACACCCCTGGAAGGAAGATCTCAGTATGTTATTTGGAGTACTCTGAAAAACATAAGGGGAGGGATGAAGGGAGATAAAAAAAAAACAAACATTTGACACACCAAGCCTGCTGTTCGATAAGCTCACAAAGCTCCAGTTGACAGTGACGGAGGTGCAGTGAGCATAGCTGCATTCATCCATAGAACATGGAACACACTGCCATATTAACTGTTCTGGCAATGTAGTGGTTTCTCTTTCTCACACAACCAAGAACTATCCTGTATTTTACCAAGTTAATAGCATTCACACATGATGGTGACAGTAACTCACATCTGAACAAGCTTGATGAGGTATGATTTTTAATGATGTTAAATCTGGCTTACTATCAAAACTCGCAAAGTTCTCAGGTTATTGGGTGGAAAAAGCCTTTAATGTTCAGTCAATTAGAGAGCTGGAGGCTGTACCTTACAATTCCTTATTCACTACTGTCAATCATGATCTAGTCACCAAAGCAATAAGGTAAGTGAAATCAATCAATAATGGAAATCAATCAAGAGAAATGGGTATTTGCAGGGCTTGTAAACAGAAGCTAAAATAGAAGTAGAAACTCCTGATAAAAAATATATATTCATTAAATGTCATGCCTGAATGGCATGGAAGCACATCTCTCCAGATCACTTTTGCTCTCTTATTATCACCATTAAAATGTTGTTTAGAGGATGGGCATTGCTGACGTTTGACCTAATTTTTTTCTACATCACTTGGATTGTGAGTGATAGAATAGTGCAGACTGCACTCAGCCCGCACAGGCTCAGTGGGTGTACGCTCAGCAGTGCTTCAGCCATGTGTCCTGGAGCATGCTGCGCTGAACAGAATGTTAATTAATCCTCCTGAATCCCCGGTCCTGAATCCTCAGGGGCAACGAGTAAACTGAGGTATTTCGAGTGAGGGCAGAAGTGTGTCGTGTCCCTGGCTGCTGCAGGGTACATCCATCTTAGAATGAAAAGAAGGACCGGTGGTGGGAGGGGAATACCAGGACTTGGGCTGGTTATCAAAGTTTGGTTTCCTCTCGGTCATACTGACCACCAAAACACGTCAGAACGTTTGTTATTTAAAGATAACAAAACATGTTAAAAAACGGACAGTCAGTCCGTCTCACAGGCAGCTTACCCATTTTTCCCCCTCAAGACTGTTTCATCTAGTAACTGACATCTGATTGGCTCTTCACATTACTCACATGGAGAAAAAATTCAGTCAGGCAGACAGTTACTCACTACACAGTCAGCTGAGCCAAAGTTCTGTCAGCAATAAACACTACATGATAATACAAAATTATACTTTTTAATTGTTTCTGTTTGAAATAAAAGTAAGGAAAAATATTTAGGCCGCTTAATGAAGTTAGTTTAATGTAGGTATCAGAATTTTTTTAAATTTGGTATCAGTATTGAATTAGAGGTATTGAAAGCACAGCCTTGCCAATACACGGGTAACCGACAGGCAGCAATAACCGAAGTGTGATGACGCTGTCCATCTTGATTAGAAGGCAGACAGGGCTAAGGCTGGAGTGGGGCCACTTGGCACTTGTTTGGGGGGGGGGGGGGACTATTTGGGGGAGACCAGAAGTAGCAAGAGGGCTGGCATTAGTGGGGCACGGAGGTGTGGTCATTCCCGCTGACTGACACACTCTGATGGCTTGATACCGGGGAGAGAGGGAAAGGGGGCTTAACGCTACATGGCTAGCCAGATGATTCAATCAGTCACCCCCATTGTGCTGCGATGCTGGGAATAGCTTTGCGCTGACTGCAGAACAAAAGCAAAAGACATCAAACCTGAATATGTTAAATTGCTCAATAAAGCCATGTCATTTATTTTCAGCGTAAGGACGACTTACATTACATAGCCAATGAAAGCAAGATGACAGTCTTGGCTGTCCAGGCAGATAATAGAGGATGAAACCCTGGAGATTCCATAATTAGACAGGTACTACAAAGTGCCATCACTCATGAGACAGATTCAGACGCTGATAGGTACTAAGCGTGGCACAGATGCCAGTGGCACTGAAAATGTCCTGAAGGAGCAGGAGACTGTCTCTCTGTCTGAGGTGAGGAACACACAAAATGGCCCCTTGCTGGCAGCCCAATCATACGTAATTTCCCTCTTTCCTTCCTCCTCTATCCACGGAAGATCAAATTGGAACTTGCTTCATGTGGCGGAGGTGCTTGCACAACTGCAATTTCGTAGTCGGCTGTGCTTGAAGGGAACACTCAAGCTGCAATTTTGTGAGCTACGCAACATAAAGCCTTTTTGACAACCATTAGCAGATTCAGTGACATACAGAATATAATAATTGACCAAGGTCTGTCCATCCACTGATGATTAATCACTAACTTTAATAACTTTACTGGAGCTGTCGCATCAATCTAAAGAAGCTGGTCATATTAAATGTGAGCATAAACATGAAATCTCTTGTTTTAACAGCTAACATTTTTCTAAGGGCCTGCACTGGTTAATACATCAGAATTATTGCAGTCAGAATTGAGTCAGTAGAAAAAAGTCCTGTTTTAGGGGTTCAGTGTTCTGGAGGTACAAGTGATTTCTTGTAAAACATTTAGCTATTGAGTTAAACTAACATATTAAGTTAGTATTTAATTAAGTTTAACATATCAGCAGTGAAGATCAATTTTGTTTTTGTAATGCACAGCAGCCATTTTTCCTTTGGAAATATATTTCTAAGACAGCAGAACAGACAATACATGAATAAGAGTTTTACAGCTCTAGTGTAATAAAAGCAAAGCAATGCAAAAGAAAGTTCCGACTTCTCAGACAGTTCAGATCTTAAAGCCATATTATTATCACTACATGTAACTTAACTTTTTGACCTCTTAGGTCTGCATTGAAGACCAGCTGGCACTGTAATTGTCCAGTTCTAGCAAGGCATGAGGCTGTTCAAATGGGCTTTCAAAGAAAACAATAGCATACAAAAACGTAAATCTTTCAGGCTGTGATTCTCCTGTTTGCTGTATTTTTGTGTAGTCTTCAATTTAAGCTACCATCAAAAACTCAACACATTCATTTGTAGTAAAAAAAATAAATAAAGAAAAAAAAATCCACAGAGAATGAGATTGGCAGCAAGCACACTTGTTGAGCTGTTTCGCATCAGTCCCCTGTCTTTCACAGTTACTCTTCCACTTGTGTTTAGTCAAGGTTTTACCTGATTCCTCTCTTTTGTACAGGACTGGCAATCCAATCAAGGGAGATCCGGCCCCGTTTCTCAAACTTAGTCATTACAAATGAGTGAATCATTTGCTTTTGATGTGTTTTCTCAATTTCCTCAAAGGCTGATTTTAAAAGGGTATAACCAAGGTCAGGCCAGTGATGTGCTGCCGTAATGGTTTGCATAGTACTGCTTAACTGATGATGCACAAGTACAAGAGTGCCAAAAGAAAGCGAAGTGTCTCCATGCCCTGATTTCTTACTCAAAGAACCAACTGAAAACATGACATGACTCAATAGCACTCCTCTTCCAATGGAATTCTCTACATATTTCATAGATGTGTTTCCACAGTATTCACACAATACCCCATGACACCAATAAAAATGATATTGCAGTCAACAAGGTTTGGTTGATTTTATTAGTAATGGGGCTGTGTTGAGTTAAGACCATTAAAAGTCTTTTCAATTCAGTTGGTACTGTAGGATGGGGAGTATTTAATATGGTACCAGAAGATAAAACCTAAACATTCAAAAATCATGACAGGTTATACTATATAGTGGATAATGACCAATATTAGGATTTGACAGATTCTGAATTAATTTCATTGTAAAGGGCTATCCAAAGCACTTAAAATTATTTTCAAAGATTCAAATAATTTTATTTCCATGCCATCTTTCACTACATTACTGATGTTTGTGTGTGGACCTGAGGTTAAGTAGACCACCCCTGTTCTCTTAAGGGGGGTTGGGTGGGGCATAATGTAGATAGGTGATTGTGGAGCTAAAGCAGATAGGCAATGGCCAATGGACAAGGGAAGGTTTTTGTTGAGTGACGGCTGTCAAACCACGGATCTTTCACTGACAGACTGACGATGCACTCTTGGAACACGTCCATGAACATGCCAATAGACCGAAATACCCCAGAGAACAGTGTGGCATGCTCTTGTTACCCTGTGCTGGTGCACAGACATGACCTCTCCCCTTTTCCTGCAGGCTCACTGGAAAGGGCTCGCTGGAAAGGCGATACCAAGAGGAAGGCTGCCTTGCCCTTTAGAATGAGTGCATGGGGCAATCTGAACTTTTCACTGGAGAGCCAACCATCTCCTGGGCACAGTGAGGATGGGATAGCCTCTGAAAGCTTTTTAGCTTTTTACAATCCAGGGAAGTATGATGTTATAGGCTAAAGAACATAATCTTCACATCCAAATCTGCCATTCTGATCAATGATAATACCACTGAAGATGCATTCAAGAAATGGTTTTCTGTTCAAAGTAAAATAGGAATCCCACTTAGTTTTCAGGAGTTTACAATCTAAAATATAGAGGTACGAGCATTCACTGTTAATTAAATGCAAAACTGTGCCTTAATAGGGAAAACACAGCATGCAGGCATGGGATTTCTAAGACTAGCACCTGTCCCAAACAATTTTATATTTTAAAGGGTGTAATTGAGTGGAGCGTGTGAAATTGTGTGAAATGTATTAATAAATTAGCATTTTTCATCAACATGTCAGTTAACAAAGCCATGCTTGCTTGTAACAGAGATTCAGGTCCTGAAGAACTAGTAAAAATCATGGGGAAAGGGGTCCAAATTTATACTAGCATATACTTTTTCGCTAAAAAGTTGGCTGTGAAGTTCAAGCTCCAGCTGGGTTAAAAATGGCCATTCCAGCATGCCAGTGCTCCAAAGCACACATCTGAGACTATAAGGAAATGGTTCAATGAACACAAAATCAATGTTCTGTCCTGGCTGTCGCAATCTCCAGATGACAGAACTTTCTTTTTTTTCTTTTGGTTCATGCTCAGGAAAGAAGCTCACAGTTAAAACAAAGAATTCTGAAGAAGCAGAATTAATATATGAGAGGGAGTTAATAGAAACCCCAGCTCAATTGTTCATGACTGCTTCTGTTAGTAAAGGTACTTGCTGCACAGCCTAGCTTAGCCCTATAGTCAAAACATCATCAGATCAAGTCTGGATTGACATTATTATGCTATCAGACGGTGACCTGGAGTGTCCTCTGTTGGATTAGAGTGCAGGATTATAGTGGGATTAGACTGGACCAGGTTCCTCATGGTACCCTGTATCAGCACCCCCTAGCTACACACTAAATGGTAAATGGATGGTAAATGGACTGCATTTATATAGCGCTTTTATCCAAAGCACTTTTACAATTGATGCCTCTCATTCGCCAGAGCTGTTAGGGGTTAGGTGTCTTGCTCAAGGACACTTCGACATGCCCAGGACATGCCAACAGGCTGCAGTGCCTACTGTATTAGCAAAAAATGCAGCAGTAGCTGCCTTATAGCGTGCTGTGCAGATATTACTGCTGAAAACACTCAGTGGCATTCAGGTGAGTGAACAAGAGACCTGCACAAGGCTCAGCTGGAGTTCCCCATGTGTCTGTGACATAGAGGTAATATGAGTGTGTAATGAAAACATTAACTGCAAAAATAAGGAATCCCACAACACAATAAATCTGAACCAATGGTGAACATTTGATTATATTTTTTTCTAAAATGTACACACGTGCATTGTGTAATTATGGTAGCATTATCATTATTATGTCATTTACATCACCATGGAATGGAAACTAAAAGTGCCAGGAGGATGCATGCTATGCAAAATGCAAATTTGGACACCCTAGTCTTTAATATTCCACAAAGTACACCTTAAGAGATAAATTTCAGTGTAAAGAAATGCCTGTCTTCTTCTTACATGCACTTCCCTTCTAGAGATGAAACTGAGGAGACAAGTGGTCAGAAGGGAGCCTGTGGATGAGCCAGAAGAGGAGACAGAAGAAAAAGAAAAAAAAAAACACTTAATTTATTAGATACAAAATTAACAAAGATAATAGAAATAAAAAACTACAAGGAGGTTTTCTGAGCGGTTTTCATTGATTTATTGATAGTTCTGTCTGATTCAGGACCACGGGTCATTTGCCTGCTCTCGCAGCTCCATCAATAGTCTGGGGCTGTCCATATTTGCAGGCAGAGGTCAAGACAGTGCTTACATCTGTGTTCACAAGTAGAGTTTCTACACAAATGTTGCAGTTGCCTGGCAAAGGGACATTTGCCTTTACTTTGACGCACCATCTTGATTTGCACCATTACAAACACAAATGCCAGCACTGCAGTGCACCGGGAGACCTAATCTTTTCCTTTGTTGTTTGTTTGTTTGTTGTTTATTTTGTTGAAATGAATGCCTTGAAATGGTTTTGAAATGACAGATAATATCTTGAGGCATGATAATGGTTCAAGGCTAGCTCATCTTCAGCATACGCTGGCTCAGTCTGTTGTTTTTCTTCTCTTTTTTTTTTCTTGGCTTTTAATTTAGACGACGATTACAAGAGGCTTGTCTCTGTAATCGGGCCCAGAATGATGGTCGCGTGGGTTTTAGTGAAACGCAATTAAAATTAAGTAGGGAGAACAGGGTGTGCAGTAGAGTGTAACTTGCCACGCTTAAAGGGGAGTGCCTAACAGAACAGGAAACAGTGATTACTCTGGTCCGACTGGAGCACGACACTGAAATGATTCCTGCTTGCTAAGGGTCATCTGTTGCAGGGCCGTTGCAGGGTGTGATGGAGACACTCCACCACCCTCCCCCACCTCCTTTAGTTGAAATATATATATATATATATATATTGCTGCTAAAAAAGCAGGTTAAGCAGACTAATTATTTGCCAGTCCTTTGCAGTGTTATGGATTCAAATCTTTCCTCACCAACCTTCCCCTCCCCGGATTAAAATCTCCAAATTTACCTGCCAGACTGAAGCAAAGCCGCTTTCACCTTGAAGACATCACAGAAAAGATTACTGTCTTCAGAGAGAACGGGAGTCATTTTCACTGTGCTTCAAAGAGGAGCGGACAGCCAAGAGATCACAAGAAGGGACAAGTATTCAAGAAGTTCCCCTGACCTTCCTCGGTACTAATGAAAGTCTTTTCAGCACAGTGTCGAAGACAGCTCTCTCCTCTCCTTTCTATTTGATCCCAAGGCTCCTTCTTTAACAAGCCTCATAAAGCATAAATGACACAGGCCCAAAATGCAACAACAATGTCAGACAAAGTGGAATGCGTACAGGTGGATGTTAATGTTAGGCAGATGAGAATGTCATCTAGTTAATAGCACTTTTGTGTTTTGTTCACACACACAGGTTCTCACAAAAGCAATAAATGGAGACTGAAAAATAGAAAATATTTCAATTTCAAATTATTTACAGGTGAAACCAATGGGTTCTCTGTCAGTACAGATATCTGAGCCACACAGTGCCATTCACTTGTCAATGAGTCATCCTTTTAAAAAGGTAAAACTGAATACAACTCCATGATCATGTTCAGCCAGCAGACAGACTACTTCACTATACCACTAGGCATGATTTTTCCCCCATTTGTCTCGGTTCTGCAGGTGTCCATGGCCACATCTGATAATCCAATTCTCACCACAGCTCAGTGAGTTCCGGATCTTCCATTAATTCTCTTGGCTCGGCCCCATTCTTTTGCAATTGTACCTTATCCCCAACAGGTCTATTTCCAGGCTTTTCCATGTTTCTACAAGAAATAGCTCCTTCTATTTGGCAACCTGCATTATTGCATGATTACATTGCTTTGGATGTTGCCAGTCCCTCTTGGCTCCCGAAGCCAACCACTGGATATGATTTGGTGAAAATTTCCAGCTGACTAGAAATTGAGTTACAGCTTTTCAGCTATGGCTTGCCAGACCAATTACTCATTTTCATGAGCACCAAGCATACATCACAATAATACTCATATTAAACTCAGATGGCTCCCAAAAGCTTTCTTTTTAAACATTTTTCTTGTTCAACAAGAGCTTGCACTCTACTTGGTGAACAGCAGGTTTCCAGCACATCAGAGGGTTAAGCATACTGTACCTTATTTATCCACATTTAAAAAAACTATTTCCCCTGGAGTCCAATGTCGTGAGGAACAAATCTGTAACAGGGAGAGGGAGAGACACTTAAATAACTCTTCATGCTTTGACTCCAGAGTAGAGACCTCATATCAGAACAATATTACAGTTCTCAGCTGCTGAAGATTAAGTTTTGAAACATATCAGCTGAAGAGCCAAAGTTTAATAAATAAAAACATACAAGTAAATTTATCTCATTTGAGCTTTTAATACTGTTCTGATGAAAGTTAGAGGAATATGCACACACACACACACACACACACACACAAGCACTAGGTACCATGGCAATAGTCATAAAAATGATTAAACTATAAAAAACAATTAAATAATAATAATTTAAAAAAACAACAACTTTACAGCAACAGTTTTAAAAATCTGGCCAGAAGCATATACTAAACAGCAGGCACATACTGGTTTAATGAACTAATAATGGTTTACACATTATGAAGCCAGAAAAGACAGATGGTTTGTTTAAAGGGATAATACATTAATTTGATTCTGTTTAACATCCATTTCAAGATGCAAAAACCGATGAACAGAAAAATGTCAGTAGTCCCATATAAAACCATATTGGACCATTTATGTGCTGTCCAGTAACTGACTGAATTGTTCAGCTTTGCTGTATCCTGATGTGGCTGAACTGTCCACTCAAGGACGTTTTCATTTTGAAGCGTGTAATTAGGTATTTAACAGCAATAACTCCATTTCACAGTTTCCGGTCTCAGCAGGATACAGATTGCGGCCAGACCAAGCAAACTAATGAATTCATCACATATAAGCACTTTGTATTCTTCACAGCTGAAATCAAAAAGGCAGAATGAAATGGCCTCCCCTGCGAGATGCAACCTGTTTGTTGGAGAGCTTAATCTATGCCAATCAGCGTTCTCCACTGTTTCCACCGTAAGCACAAGTCCTAAGAACATGTCTCAGCAGGTATGAATTTTAGTATCCTCACACAGCTCACAAGAATCCACATATTCATCAACCGCTGAATCGACATGTTTCTACAATGCTTCCCTTGAACCACCATCCAGAAACTCTATTCTTTAATGCAGTATCTGCTGTATCTTGTCTGAAAGGAAACATAGTCTGGGTTTCAACATCTGACTTCAAAATTATTGCAAGCATGCATTTTTAATTCACAAATATAGTCTGCCAAGTGTAGTTATGAGTAAAATAAACTGTTGTGTTTGTTAAGGAAAAAAAGTTAGGCTGAATTAGTTGCTGTTACTGTGTTACTGAACCAAGCAATGCAATCCCTTCTATACCTATAACGCTGCCCTCCATATAATTCAACCAGCAGCCGTTAGGTTACAATGGAGTTGATTTACAGTATGGCTATATCACCCTCCCCCCATGCATTCTAAAAGCTCTTGGGAAAGATTTCTGCCAAGGTTATGCTCAGCTGACTACATCAGAAGTTTATAAATGTTATTTATGTATTTACACTGTACACATATATTAGGACAAAAATAATGTTTGTTTATAACTGAAATAAAGAGCACACCAAGTAAAATGATTATTTCTTCCTGAACTATTATGCAAAAAAAAAAAACATAAATAGTAATTATTAACATGTACCAGCATTTATGTTTCAATAGTCAGAATAGGATTACAGCTAAGCCCTTCATCAATAACATAACAATTTATAATGCAGTTTTAAAATATTTTCTTTCAAATATATTTATTTGGAAATCTGCATAATGGTAATGATTGTAATGGCTCAGGGCTTTGCTGAATCATCACTCCAGATGTGAGCATATGTTGATAGATAGTGGTTTATTACTAACATACAATGCACACATTTCATAAAACAAATTCACCATGTTGCTCAATGCATGAACTGATTTATGATTCAATTTAAATTTCCACAAATTGTAGGATGTTACAGGATTATACCACAGAATCAGAGGTACAATCAGAGGTATAAACACCTGAAAATATCTCAGTATTCCTTTCCTACTTGTACAATATGAATACTTAGAATTAAACCCTAGGATTAAAAAATTAATGTGTACATTTACAGCATACCTGAAAAAGTGAAATATGCACTTCTTACAAGGAAGTGAAGGTTCTGGAGGTCCCAGTCATAGAATTCACTCACAGGGCCATTATTCATATGACAGAAAGAAGACAGACATATCTTGGAGTGATATACAAATTTAGATTTATCAGAGTGGGAAATCTTAATGGAAGTAAAATTATTTTTAAAATCACAAGCATGAAGAGAGTATGATAAAGAAAAATAAATCATTTGCTCTTTTACTGCGTCGCTGTTCTGTGTCCTAACAGTTAGACGTAAACTGAATTAAGGATGCAACCTTTTAAGAAGAAAGGATATGTGAAAGAAAATAAATAGGCTTGATATTTATGAGTTCTGTTTTTACGGAAATGGCATAAGAAGATGGATGGCATTGATCTACAAACATTGCCATAAACATGCATAGATTACTGATGTATATAAGTGTAGCAATTTTTTTCCTTTTGCAATTGTATGAAACCCTTGAACATTTTAGATATCATAAAAGGTCATGCGCTAAACTGAATGGAAGCAATTACATCAATCCCATCCCAGGAAAATAAAAGCAATACTGAAATAAATCTGATTTATTTTAAAATATCAAATAAGACATAAAAGCAGGTCTACTGTACTCTAGAACAGCTCAACACTACTGCTCAGAATTTCAATCGTTGTACATAATGTACCCTTAAAGGTATGCTCATCAAAAGGGCTATCTTAAAAATATCAGTAGCCACACAATATAGCACACTGCACATAGGTTTATGGACCAGAAATATATGGCATATATATATTTTTAAAGGGTTATTTTTGTCCAGTTGTATTTTTCTGTCTGTGCTAACATCACATGATTTGTGTGGTGGTCAGTGACTTAAATAAATGACGGCATAATGGAAAAGTAAATTTACATGAATAAGTTGTTGAAGCTCCCATTCTACTACTTAATCCAGACCATGGCCAGTGGCGACTGTGGCCCCATATCATTGGCTGAGTCCCCCACAAGGCACCTTCTAATTCTTTCTCTCTGTGTTACCCTCTCTGCTTTCTCCCTTTCTGAATAAAGCCTTCTTTGGTTGCTTGACGCTAAGTACAATGCACACTGCAGTTAGTCAGAATCCTATGCTTTTTAAAGCAAACTTTTCCTCCACGCCCTACTGTTCCTCTGGAGACAAGACTAATGAGAGCATTTAAAAGAGAAGAACTGTAGTATCGGCTGCCTACGCCCGCAGCATTAGATGCTTATATGCGTTTGCACACTCTCATGCTGCGCCTCAAAGCAGCCCCTCATCATGCGTGCTGCAGAATAACAGAGACAGAGCATGGGGACGAATAATCTCTGGAAACTCAACAAAACCAAGACAGCAGCTCTCTTGTGCAACAGCCTCCAAATCTCCATGTTAAGGCCACATTTGTACAGAAGAGCATCAGAAATGAATCCTGCCCATAGCAGCTGAACTGAGTGCATGATTGGATGGGAGAGGGTAAACCAGCCCAAAACAGATGGAACCAAAACTTTTTTTTTGAGTACCATCTTGAATATCTAAGGACTGAAATAATTGCCGATGCATTACAGTCAGTCGGAGGAACTGACAGATGGTCATCATGGTCAACAGTTCCTTAACTTTTAAGAGGCTGTAACTTCTAGGGTGTTGTTAAGATTCTAGAGTGTTGTTATGAAGACTGAAAATGAATGGATCAACAGCACATGACATTGGCTATACAGATGAACCCATTTGTATCATAAAAATGCAAACAAAAGCTTTGTTAGCTGTGGGTCATTCCTTGACTGCCAATGTCAATTTCATTGCCACTGATCAATTTCAGACTTGTACCACATCTTATAGGCTTTGAGACTACAAGTAATTCACTTCAAGCAAACATCATAATAGACATAATGTTTAAAACAGCGTTTACTTCACTGTAACAACCAGGGCATCCTAGGTGTTGTACATGGAAGATGTTACTTCAAAATTAAGCCACAGATAACACCAGGCACAACACCCTGTCAAATACATTGTAGATACAAACTACAATTACTCTCAAAATAATTCATTAAAGCATTGTGTTGAACATCGGTTCAAGGGAATACAAAACTGGCTTAAACATGGCTGTTCATCTTTTCTGCTGCAGCCTCAGAGACGGAGTAGAGCCAAACTGCATTTAAAAAAATCCTTATATCTCTTTCATGTCAATCAAGGATTGTGGAAACAACCCCTATACCAGCAGACAACCCCCAACTTCCCTCATGATAAACCTTAACTGCCATGATCCCCTCAGATAACTATGACATGAGCTTCTCTCGCCTGGTTCTGAGCTGTCAGGAGTGGGCAGAAAGCGGCTACCCTGCTGCGCATTCTAATCTCTATATCGGAGCAGGACAGCAAGTCATTTAGGAGAATTATGTTGGCAGGCCCAGCTGTCAGTCCCTCATTCCTGCCTGAAACACAGTAATGAGTTGCCCATCTCTGGGATCCTGGAGCTGCTATAAGTTAGCCGCTAACTGCTCTCCAGGTCTTTCTGACTGGAAAGCTGTTAACACAGAGAGCTCTGAGATGCAGAACTCAAGATCTACATTGAGTTAGAACATACTACCCATGCTATAAACAATTAGTTCAATTCTTCTGTTATTCGCTTCAAATATTGTGACATTGGAGTTTGCCATATCCTCTACAAATAAATTAAAATAAACAGTCTGCTAAAGACCACACAATGACAAATTAGGTAGAGTAGAGGCATACCCCTGGGATTAATTACAGTGCATTCAGTTTTCTCTCTGGATCATTAGTGTCAGACAATACTGATACATCAGTGCAATCTTATCCTTCCCTGAGTAGCATGCCGTTTGAATTCATCAGTAACATACTACTTTCACACACTACTTCTTAATGGGAGCGCATGTGAAGTCTGCAAATCTATGTGCCTGATACTTCCATATCAAACAACAGACGCAGATTGTTGAAGAAATAATTCAGTGCCACTGCTGAAGGCACAATGGAGAATTCAGACTATGTAACTGCAAATGCAGTGCTGTAAACTCTGGAGATATTGTGGGAAATCATTCATTCACATTGGCATGGAGCCCAGATTAATAATACAAAGAGTACCCGTGCCACTCCTAAATAGCAATTAGTCATCAGTCAAAAACATGCCCATTTCTCCATCAATATCTTGATGTGTGGCTGTGAGTCATCTCAGTGGTGAGATGACTATGGGGGTATTCTGATGACACTATTTACTTTGATTAGGACATCTCCCAAAAAACAAATAAACAAACAAATAAATGCATCCAAAGCTGTCACTAGGACACCGATACATGAACTGGTCGTGACATTCTTTGCTGAAAATCTGCATTAGTCTGTTGAGAGGTCCCAGGTCCCTCAGATTCTATCTGTCTGCAGATATCACCTAGCCTATCTCCCCATGCCTCATTCTATTTGCTGAGAAGAGGCCAGACTGGTGTTCTCCTCTGCCTAGTTTTTTATGTCTCTGAATGGACTTATTTGTCAGGGGTCTGCTCTACTGACAGGCTGCAGCTTCTAATCCAAGAGAGTGACAAATTACAGAAAGACTTTGTGCTTCCCGGAGCTGGTGTGGTGATAGGATCAAAAATGAGGCAATTTACATTGAATTCCATTGCAACCTCTAAAGCAGAGAGGGTCTCTGTTCTCCCCCCCACCCCAAATTCAGTGTAAAAGAATGAAGAGAACACCGAGACTAGCATGTTGTAAATCAGGTTGTAATGAGACAGACCATAAAGAGCCAAAAGTTGTGTGTGTGTATGTGTGTGTGTGGGCATTTGTTTCCTGAACACACCACTCCAGTATGCATTGATTCTTAAGTAGGCAGTACTAACTAACTAACCAAACAACATAATAACTTTTGAAAAAAGAATCGCTGGTGAACATGTAGTTTAACACCATTGTCAGTATACTTAATATGAACTCCATGTTCTTCGTTTTAAGTTGCAAAACTTGTCGCACAGATGCTTTACACAACTCAGGATAATTTTTCATTGAAATTTTGTGTCTTTAGACATTTTGTTGTCTTTAAAATCCCTGATCGTAAAGACCATGTTATCCTTGCATGATTTTAACAACCCTGCTCATCTCACAAGTATTCTGGTCACGACCACAACAACGTAACCATGGAACAGTACAGTGATGAGATGAACCGAAAAATAAAGTTGAACTCTGCCCCCCCGGCCGGTCAACCGTGATGGAGCCAACAATGTGATATTTGGATGGACCAATTTCAGACAGGGTCTGCAAACTGGTGAGCTGTTTATGACCTGCTTTTGAACAGTTCACGCTGGCTTGCACACACTACATGTACAAACTGAAAACACCAAGTCTTTTTGTTAATCTCTTGTTTGAAATGAGTTTTCATTTGAAAAGTTCCGTCTCTTTCTAAGTATACAGGCACCTTTAGGGTGAAGCCACACATCTTCCAACGAGATCACCTGGCATCACTCTCGCCTCCCACAATCAGTTGCTAGTAGGCATAATACAATTTGAAATGGGCTATTTACACATCAGATCTTCAATCTGATTGGTTACTGCATCATGTTCCCTGTCCTTCTGTTCACTTCGCCAGCCTCGCAACACCAGCTACCCCAACATATCTTGTGGACGTGAAGAATTGCTTCTCATTGAAAATGGAGCTGATGTCATCGCCTAAGAAATTAGCTTCTCGTCAGAGAATGTGTGGCTTCACCCTTAGTGTGATAGCAGGACTCCTCCACCCATTATTCTCTGTCTCTTCCTGTACTGACTTCAAGGTCTGTTGTCATAAACAAGTCTACAGCCTCATGGTTTCAACTCTGTATAGAAGCATAAAAATCAATAAACAATAAACAGTGATGCGATCCGTTTTTTTTCTTTTTTTTCCAGTTTCCCTTTTCTTTCTTCCAAATATGGAATGCTTACTGGAATGTCTACAGAAGTTCTCCTGTGATTGAGGCGACTATTATCCATGTTTTTAGTCACTTGCTGTTACTTGCTTTTTCAAAATATGAGGACAGGTGTATTTTGGGCTTATCATTAATTTGATGTTGCCACAGTAAGTCGCTCTGGACAAGAGCATCTGCTAACTGCCTGTAATGTAAAATGGGACTGGGATACTAGCAATAGTTTTATTCATCTTTGAATAACAAGAAGACACCAATGGTTCTGTGTGCACAAAATAAATTTGAGAAATTGCTAATCATTTTTCAAAACACAAAACCTAATAAGAAATATAACACACATTTTCATATTTGAGAAACAAATTGGCACAAGAATGCCGTCAATCATCTGAATTTTATCAGTTAAAGGTTAAAAAATGTACATGTGCACTACTTCCTGCCCCGACTATGCTTGCAATTCAACCTTTGTTCTCAAGAGAGCTAGTAACTATACACAAACAAGGGCACATTCGATTGATGTGGGAATACATGGCAGCACTCAAATTGGCTACTCTAGTAGTGCAAAATAGGAAGGGAGTGAGTGAGTGAGTGAGTAACTGTGTGAGTGGGTGAGTGTGTGCATGAGCGTGAGAGAGAATTAATAGAGATAGGGCTGTCAAACATGGGCTTGTTTCAATTTTCCTTCCCATTATATGTTAAATCCACATACACCTGTATTTGGCACTGAAAGATTCCTCCTGGGAAAAAAGTTTATATATTTTTTAAAATTGCCCTCAGAGTGTGGAAATCCCATGGAGGATGACTGTATAGTTCCAGGAACAGCATTCAGTCATGAGAACTATAACGGACCTGATTCACTTCCTATGAGTCTGAACCTTAGGTTAAAATACAAGTATTCTACATTTCACTTAATTAAAAACATTTTTTTTTTTCCCATTAAAAAAAAAAAGAAACTCTGGTTCAGTATCATTCATTTGATTCTTCCAAGCTGTGGGATATAACTGCTACCATCAACAATGTCATACCCTAGTTTTCAACAACATCCATTTCTCTCAACATGTCTAACTGTCTTTTCAATGCCATATGGTCCAAAAGTGAAGACGTTTTACAATAGGAACTCTGGTGCCAACTGGAACACGAACACAGTGAGAGTTTCAGCAGTCAATACAGCATATTAACCAAATTAAACACAGCATATGGAGACCAGAGACATCCCACTGCCTCTCCCTGCCATGCCATCTACATTTAACAAATGAACTTCCCCATGCTGTCTGTGCCGAACCAAGCTCATAGTCAAACCAGATCCATATGTATGCAAAAGGTTATCCAACTATTACACTAGTTACACAATTCAAATGATCAAAAATAATAATTACCAAGGTCTTTCTGAAGGTGGTATTTTGTGAAATAAAGGAATAAAGACCAATCATCTGTATGGGATCATCACTCTCATAACAGATCATTTTAAAGAAGGTTTTTGTTGGACTAGTGTAAAAAATATAATGTGTAGAGCAGATCTTCCTGAAGAGTGGAATCAATGTCACAGCCAACAGGATACTGTAACATAGCGGATAGAGCACATCTACTCAAATATATGTCCACTGGAGAGGACTGGGGTGTCTGTTCCGAAAATTAATAATAGCATGGGGAAAAAAAAATTTAAATGATTAATGGTAAACTGCATTTCCCCTAGAAAAACAGAAGCTGTTTTACGACAAATTTGCTTTGCTGTGCCATTACAAAAGGTAGGTTACAAGTTTCCACTTTTGTTCATATTTTTCTATAGCAAGCTTACTAATAAGGAATTCATATCCTACTCAAAGTGGAACTGCCTTCCACCTTACCCGGAACTGAGGCTCAAAAGGCATTCGCCCTGGGCAACACAAACATGGCTTTGTTAGATCCGAGGCACCTATTTTCAGAGCCTTTTTTATGCAAAGGATTGGGACTTTGTAAACAAGTCATCTTTTCCTAAGGCATGGTTTTAGATACCATTGAAGAATGCAGTGCTGCAGTGTAAATCGGTTAAAAAAAATTACAAAAAAACAACAACAAAACAACAGTGCATTACTGATACAACCTTTGGGCTTTGGTGGAATTCATATGTATATTAATGCAGTTGTGTATATTAATGCAAAGATTTTTGTTTTGCATTGTCTAATGATCATTACATTTCTGTTGATTTACTATTACTTGTTAATGACAAAAAAAGAGAAATAAAAATGACATAATATTGCAACATGAATCTGATAAACTAATTAAACAGTAAATGTACCCAGATATTGGAATCTTCAAATGTTTTTTTGCATTTTAACTTCATATGCATTGTTTTATGTCAAATAAAGTGTGTTGGAGTAGAGAGCAAAAACTATTAAAATTGTGTCACTGTCCCAAATACTTTTGTATTAAATTGTATGTTCTGCTATTGGGGGGCTAACAGTGCATGGAGATTAGGAACTAGCTCTGTCACATAGTTATCATCATGTATCCAGAAGCCAACAGTTTCTATTAGTATTCTATACCCGATTTATAAATAACAATAGAAAAAAAGAAAACCAAGTGTTTATCAATGTAAATTAAATTACTTTCTCTTTGATAGACTGCCAGAACTTGTTGGCCTACTGTTTAAACATCAAGCCTGTGGTTGGTCCTTTGTTAGAACATTCTGTGCATTTTAGTACAAACATAAACACAGACATTTAAATTTCACATCTGGGCATTCATATTAACCTATGCAAAATAGAATGAAGATACAATCATGTTGTAGGTAATCATATTTTTTGTTTCACATTTAGGAAACATATTTGTCCCACACATTTGAAATTTTTAAACAAAGATGGCATATGACTGTGACACCATCATTGCTCATCTGGCTACAGAAACACCATCATGAATGCTTCTGAATATGATGAAAAAGGTACTAGCAATGGTACTACCTGACTAAGTATGAAGGAAGGGTCAGAATTATTTTCATCAGGAGAGAAAACAGTGATTCTTTCTTACTGCAACTACAATTAATATAATACACAACATTCACCATGCAATACCAGAGTACATATAATAATAATAATAATAATAATAATAATAATAATAATAATAACAACAACAACATCTTTACAGCGCTTCTCATGTTGAGCCTTCACCTGGACAGAGAAAGCAAGAGAACCACTGGTTTTAAATTGTGTAATGGAGACATAAAGAAAAGCCTTTCCTGAATATCAGAGGATCTGTTTTGGCTGACAGGGTGTAACACAGAAACATACTCGGGGCCTAGTCCATTATTGCTTTAAATGTAATCAATAAAATATGAAAATGTATTCTAAAACCAACCGGTGAGCAGTATAGAGAGGGTTAGACTGGAGTATATTCTTAGATGGTAGTTGCTAACCTGAGATGTCTTCCTTATTTCTCAAAATTCAGCCTTGTGGGCATTGAAAATATAATTGTTGTTTGGTACAAAATCGCAGGACTTCAGTTTTAGCTGTATTTTGCAGGTGAGAGTCATACATTTTTAATATTTTTAGGAAAATCAGGAAAAGCAACTACCATACTAGTGTCACCAGGCTCAACAGAAAAGTACATAAGAGTTCCATTTGCATAGAAGAGAGTTTCTGGGTAATTTCTTGGAGTTAAACTGGTACCAATCATCTACATTGAACATCACCATGGACCTGCACCATATCCCTATAGTTCTTATCTCATTGGATTCTTACTTCTACCTTGCACTTTTGAGATGTTACTGATATTCCCCTCACAATATTCTCCACACAGTGACAAAAGAAGCCTTACAAACCCTCCTGATCAATGATTGAACTCTAGTTTTACAGCATTATTATAACGTTACAATGTGAGCACATTTCCATAAGAACAGGCACTTCAGCCCAAGCTAACATTTTTTGTCTACTAAAGGACATTTAAGATACCCACGGAAGCTTCTGGAAACCTTCCAGGCATGGTTGTTGCTAACTCAAGTGGGGCTCAGCCCCCAGTCCTTACCCTTTCACCAAGGCATCAGACAGGAAGTCTAAATCCCATGTCATATGTTGTGTAGATTCTAGGCTTAACAAGCCTTAATTCATACGTCATTCTTAATTCTGATGTCCTTTTCCCTCTGAGATGAAACAATAAGTCTAGCTCACGGATATACAGCTTTATTGCAAACAAACTGGTTTTGACTCTGATGAAGACATGGTTTTCGTCACAATAAAGCTGCATATCCATGAGTTCCAGACTCATTCCTTCGTCTCAGTTTACCATCCAGTTTCTGAGAAGCACAAGATCATCATTTTTTTGGGCAGATGCATGGCAATCTTCTTCTTGTGTCCTTTCCCCTCTCTCAGTCAGTGACCCCCTCTCACTGCCTGCCTGACGTCCGTCTCAGACATTATTATTATTATTGTTATTATGTGAAATAGTTAGCTTTGAGACAGTTTCCAGAACTTTCTGAGCTGTAAATTTCATCTGCCATAATTTTTTTTATGAACTCCCCCTCCAGTATCAGCTTAATTTTGCAAATCTGTTTTCCTTACAACACATACGACATACCAATTATCTTGTCATTCCGACAAAATTGACTGTTTTAAGAGGTTGTAATGTAAAGGCACGCTGCTTAGCAACCAGTCCCACTGAATTATTATCTATGCACACATTTGTAATAAGTAATATAATTATTTTTTCTACAATAGTTTTGCTATTACCACATTATATAAACATATTACTTTGGCCTACATTCCATTACCAAGGCTGTGCAAAACCTATCATGATGCAAAAAAAGATTTTAGATATCTTTCAATTTTAGATATTTTTAAATAGCTTTAAGTTAAAAATCAGATTTTCCACAGGGTAAATTTGTAAGATTGATGATACAAACTAATTTTCTTCCAAGGTTTCCTTTACTCCTCCAGTATAAGTGATATTAGTTTAAACTTAGCAGTACAATGTTAATCAGCAATGCCTATAATAATCTATTAATTCATACATGCCTGCATTAGCCCATTCGGAAAAGCTTGATAGCGTTTGTGCACTAGTCAGTGTCTTTTGCAATATTATTTGACCTGCACCTGCATGGCAAATCCTCGTGAAAGTAAAAGTCTCCACACAGCGACAGGAAAGGGCTCCTGGACACTCCAATTTAAAACTTAAATGAAGCCTTGACACAAGAGGGGAAGCAATTTCAGATATTTTATCAGCAGCTGATAAGCACAGTCAAGGTCTCCACACAAATATTCGCACATGACTGAAACTGGAGCCACGACTTTGGCGGGACCTTTGCTCAAACCCCTTCACTTTTTGTTTTTCAGTAACTAACACATCCTTCCAGAGAATTTAATGAAGGTGCAAAGAAACCTGCCATTTCTCCACAGACAACAATCTGTAAGATGAAAAGCCAGTGAAGCTGATAACAGAGTGGAAGATGTTCTCTTAAATATTGCTAATATGTTATCATTTGATGTGTGCACGTATCAAAGCATGGGGATTATTTTAATAATAAGACAAATATAAAACTTTTAAAATAGAAATAAAGTATTGGGCTGGACATGGTAATCACCAAAGATCTGCTACTGGTTTTATTACTTTTTTTATTGTATATTAGTGATGTGCAGGGGCTGAGGCTATATAAATGAAAAAGTAATAATTTATAAGACCAAAAGTGCATCATTTTCACACAAACAGTGAGCTAAAGCTGAGGCTCAAATAGTGATGGGAGTGTGATACTTCATGAACCATCAAAATGGGTGAGCTACTGTGTGCTGTCAACTAAATCAAATATACTGGCCTTCACAGAGAAAAACTGATTGGCTAAAACGAGTCACTGACAGTCACTGATTATATACTGCCAAGCATTCCTGATGTTCATGTTGCCCACATTGCAGGAAAAATTGTCAGTTCCCTTAAAAAAGTGATATATTTTCTCCCACAATCAGACCCATATTACACCTGACAATTTCTTATCAATGTGCTGTTAGTCGCTGTAGTTCTAGCAAACTTCCCAGAGAAAACTGCAGAGACTGCAGTAACTGACCTGACCAAAAGTCCTGTTACCTAAACATGCCTGTATGTCTACATACTTGCAGCCTGTCGGTCACCTTTAAAAGCAAAATCAAACATGCCTAATTGTTTAGGCACTTTTACCACTCTGAACTTTGAATTTTAACTTTTTAATTTTGTTAAAATTGCAACCCCCACCCTGCACCCTTTCTCCCCAAACCCTATAAAAAAAGCTCTGCATAAACAGCTATAATTGCAGAGCAGCCTTCAGGGTTGTTAATCTACAGCAATTTCTCTACAGCTGCACAGATTTAGAAAGCTCTATTCTTCAGTGCTGCCAACTGCAGAGCAGCGGCCCATTTTCCACAGAATCAGGACGCTTTCCAGATCATTTCTGAGCCCTGCTTCATCTGCCTCGGCTGTGTCGGCAGGAAGCGGCAGCTGTGTTTTGCCACAGATAAAAATGGATCCCGCTTAATGCATGCAGTAGTCATAATTTTCATGCTGGGAGGACGCAAGGCGACGCAGTCGCTATAAGTGAAGGTGACACTTTGAAGGTGCCCAACATATATGGTAGCCGGGCCTGCTGTGAGTGAAATCCAGGGAGTAAACTCTTTCTGAGCAGCCATGGTCATTAGATAAGAAGAAGGAACACCTCAAGTCATACCAGCTCACATCAAACATCATCGCATCTTAGTATTGTCTCGCAAGTGAGGAAGACCAGTATGCAGGGAGGCACGGTATTCACTCTGGTAGAATCCTGCATCCAAAACTGTCCTGATACAACCGGTTTTATAAATCCGAATGTTCCGATTCAGGCAAGGCATGCAGACTTGTAGGGAAAAAAATTAAATCAAGTGATCAATAAAATATAGTTTTATTTATTTTTTTCCCAGCAGCTTGTATATTGGAGCTCAAAAATATAGGATGATTATCCCACAGGGCAACATATCCAAGGATTTTCAGATTTTGGAGAGCTGAGATTAATCTTTTCTAAGGAGCAGGTAAGGGAGTGACATATTGGAAAGCAATAGGTTACAATCCAGAGGATGAAAGAGATTTATTCACTGGTTAAAAAAATGGGAAACTCTCTCAACTTGAAAATTGTTACATTACCATCCGATTGTAAGGGTCTTGAAGAACACTTAGGGACCCACAGATTAGCAAACCAAGGAAGGACCAATGGCATAGTGTGTATTGGCAAATTCTATAAGCAAGTTCCTTTACCATGATTTTTATTTTCACAGCTTTCCCAAAGGTGCAATTATTTTCATTGCACAAATCATAAAAAGCATCTTTAAAAATGTGCATAAAACAGTGTCTTGACCATTTGAAACCTTCAGAGGATTTGTGGTTTATTTAATTTGCGATTGCAAGTTCAGAACGCTGTGAAGTACAGGGTCACATAAGCCAGGTACAGGACTGTGTTAAACAGATCTTCCAGCTCTTCCACAAAAATAAGGAAGAGGAGACAAATACTTCAACCAGTGGAATCATAGGGTGGCATGGATAGACATCCGCACTAAACTATTTTGCCATTAAAGTAGTCATTAAGGTAGTCATCCTGTCACCAAAGACCCCCCTCAGCTCTCCTCTTCATTGTTATAAGGGACTGATACGTACTCCATTACAAGCAGTTCATCCACAAAAGTCTTATTCAATTCAGCCTTCACATTTATATATGCCAATAAGAAAGTCTGCATTTTTATTAAACAACAGCACTAACATACAAATTAGTGTGCATCTTTGGTCACTTGCTTTTATTTTCCTCATTCAGGCTAACTTAAATTAAAGTGCAGCACATACAATCATGCATACACCTTTATTTCAACACAAAGCTTTTCTCTGGCCTTTTAACATCTTTGTTTAACTTTGGTTAAACCATTAATGGTGCCATGAAAAGGGTGACAACACTTGAATGGATATTTGTACCTAAAGTTTGATTATTTCCCCAAAAAAACATGGATGGTAGTCTGTCCAGCACCCTTGCTCCTGGTATGAGTTGTGATCTGGGAATCTCCATCATAATCACCAGGATCTAAGCTACTGATGACAGAATCACTAATACATTACATCAAAGATCCATGACCATCCTGTCAATCATGCCCTACAATGTATCCTTAAAACCTCAGGTAATGATTATGACCTTGGGATTACTTCCTTAGTTAGATACACTTTTGACTTAAATTAGTGGGCTTTCAAATCTGCCAGGAATATTGTGTGGAAACTGTGAACATAGAATGTGCAGAAACCAGAGGTGGGTAACCCGGCTTCAAAGAGTAAAAAGACTGACCATGTATTTGCGCCACCAACATGCACTAAACCAGCTGATTACAATAATTAGTTCTCCTACCATGGTGAAGAGTTATGCTAATTAGAATCACTTGGTTTAGTGCATGGTGGTGGAGCAAATACATGCCGGGTTACCCACCTCTGGCAGGGACCATATACATGGTTTAAAGTTTCAGTTGTATGGTTGTAACTGACGTCTAGCAACAATGAATCTGGGAGCCAAACAGAAACAGTATAAATATCAACTGAATTTAAACGTTCTCCATTTGCATCAAGGTACGCTTACACGGACAGTTACCAACACCATACCAACGTTCTCTAAAGATAGAAATATCAGTTTTCTCGTCAAAATTAGAATCCCCAAATGCAGAAATTGTGCCATGACATTCGGACCCGAACAAATCAGCCGTTACATCTTGAAGAGCGATAACTCTAATGAGGTCCAACTCAAAACACTACGAAAGGAATCAAAACATATCGTCCACATCTAATGTTAACTGAATTTGTACTTCACTACATGTACCACGAAACGTTTTACGGCAGCGTGGAGAGTGGCAACATTCTATAAAGGTTTGTGGTTCATTCATTAAGAACAGATTAGAATGGCATGGCCCAGTCATTTTTAAATGTAAAATATAGTAAAGCGGTGTGGGTTTGATAAGTGTTAGAAACACAGACGGTGAAAAAAAAAAAAAAACATCCATTCAAAATAGCTCAGCTGATGTGACATCACAGCGCGCGGTACTTTACGATGTGTCGCGTTGTGTTATTATTATTAGTTGTGTTCAGTAAAGATGGCTAACTTGGCGGATGTCGGCTGGAAGCTGTTGGAGTTCAAAACCAGATCAAAACGTTCAGGTTGGAATTGTTAGCGAAATTGCATGCTGTTGTACATATTACTTCACCCGTATACTGCATGTCTGATTCACGTCATTGTTTAAATTACGTGTCTGCCTTAGTTATATCAAATAAGCTAAACAAACAGCTGCGAATTTGTCTTGCTTCACGGAGATGGTGGGCTGATCATGTAAAGGTCAGTCATATAAAGTTCAGGCTCTGTTTTTAGCTCTCCATAGTAGCTCTTGCCTAGCTGAATTTTGTCTGCACAGCATTTTAGCAGAATATCTTTCACAATCCAGTGTCATAGACCGTAAAAATATTCAAACTCTAAACTATCTAGCTAGCATGAATCCTGCAAAATAACGTTAATCATATCAAACATACTGGCACCTCGCTAGGACTTTTGAAAGGTTCTGTAAGTCCAACGTCCTGGCTGTAATGGGACCATAGGGACGTCGCCCAATGTTCGCAGAGCGTATGTTGTTAGCTCGGCTGCTGCTTTGCAGTTGTGTTGAGCTGGGGTTAATTCTCAAGTTCCGTTCTGTCGAACCTCTTGCCCAATCAAAGTTGTTGAACACGTATTTTTAGTTCTTTCGTATTTATTTATTTTTCCTTGAACGTGTAAACATAATGCTGGTTTGGCTTGTTATGACTTTTTTTTGTTGTCTTCGAATACTTCATTATTTACCAAATGGTTTTTTGTAGTGGCCATACACACTTTCAGAGCCTGTTGATTCACCTCAGTCTTTAATTTGATTAATTTATTGTTGTAGTACCTCTCTTTATGCAATCATGCACTATTGCTTGGTGTGAATTTGGGACTTTTATTCTTCATGGCAAGCATGGCTATTTCTGACCTGATGTTGTTTAAATAAATAAATACATAATCTCTCAAAACATAAGCTTGTTAAAATCTGGGGATGGCAGTTGTGGTTGGGACAAAAACCAGCATACACAGGGGGCCCCCCAGGGGTGAACTTGAGGTCCACTGGTTGAAAAGTTGTCGGGCCCTTTCTCTTTGGCATTCTTGTTTTACTTTTACATTTAAAAAATAAAAATAAAAATACCTGATAATGTTGTCTGTTAATTTGTGATCGACTCGAACCACAGTCTTGTGAGGATCTGGTTTCACATTGAGGTCAGGGGGATTTTCAGGGCAATTGATAGGCTATGCTTGAACAAGATTAGAATGTTTACATTAAAAATTCATAATTAGTTTATACATTAAATAAATTAATAAACTAGACAACAAACTAACATACAACACTGCACTGCACCAAGTACAGAAATGTATGCATGTCCACAATGCATTTGCTGGCTGAATAGCTTTAAAAATGCCAAATACCTATACCCAGATGCAGTTTTAAGAATAGCTAGTCTATGTTTTGTGTACTTGTGTAGAAAGCTACACTTTGAGGAGTACTAAAGTTAAAATTTCTGGGTTTATCACTCGAGTACTCCTCATTGAGCCCTTCACTTTAGAGCCCTTTCTTATAATTATGTTCAGCACCTCTTAACCTTGGATGCCGCAGCTCCTGTTATAGTAAAATAACAGCTGCCACCTCTGTGTCCTCTAGTACAATAGTGCCCAGCCATGTGCCACGGATGGCCGAAAGTGTATGGGTTTTCATTCCAACCAATTACTACACCTTCTGCTCAACGTAATATTTAGTCAATCCGATTAAAGAGGTCATTTCAACAAAGACTGTACTTAGACTTTTTACACATGCCAAATGTTGAAATTGAAGATAGTTTAAGACAATCAATTACTGATATTTAAAAGGTTTTATGAGAAAGCACTCACTGAAATAGCTTGGATCTGTGTAGCAGGCTAGTATAAATAAGCCTGTATGTGCTTTGCGTGTCCATATGTGTACCCTGGGGATTTTAATTTAATTAGGCTGACTTATGTTCAGATCAATTTTATTGTGAAAACTGGAATCCCAAAACAGTTAGGCTATAATGATTATGATATTCAGAGAAACAGATTTTTAACACTGTATAACTCAACAATACACACATCTCCTTCTCCCTTTGCAGTTTGCAAAGCCTAAAATGAGAGAACCTGATGTAAAGACTGGAAACATGCATTAAACTGCTGTGTGGTGCTGTAAATGACCATCTCTGAATTAACCATGCTGAGTGTGTTTGCTATGTAATTCCTTGTTGATTTCCTAATGCCTTACTAACCATTTGAATTGCAGTAGTTTTGTAGTTTTGCTGAATGATCTTTGCCCTATACTACAACTTTTGAAAATGGCCCGCTCAGCAAATGAGGTTTCCGGCGTCCATAAACTTCAAAGATATGGTAAGTGGTCAGTAATATGTAGCCTATAGGCTATATAGTTGCAAGGACAAGGCTGTAAGCCCTTTGGAATTGCCTGGATTTTTGTATTATTTACTTATTAAATGTGGTCTGATCTTAATCCAAGTCAAAATACAATGATAGACAAGTCAAGATAAAGTAATGGACACATTCTGCTTAAACTAATAACACACAAACAATTGTACTTTTTATGTCTTTATTGAACACATTGTTTAACAGTCTCAATTCACAGTTGAGACTGGAAAAAAATTGTGAACTTTTGTATTTAGTAACAGGTAGGACCTCCTTTCAGAAGCAATAACCTCCACCAAACATTTCCTGTAGCTGCTGATCAGACTTGCACAACGGTTAGGAGGAATTCTAGACCATTCCTCTTTACAAAATGGCTTCAGTTCATTGATATTTCTGGGATTTCTTGCATGAAAATCCCTCTTCAGCTCAGACCACAACATCTCATTTGGGTTAATGTCTGGACTCTGAATTGAGCATTAACAAACATGAATTTAGTTTCAGTCCTTAAAACCCAATGGCCATGAAATTAGACGGCAGTGTCAAACAATAACATTCTCTTAAATTATTGCTTTTATCTGTCATTGACTCAAGGTGCAGCCATCACTATAACCTGCATACCGTTGTAAAGCTTAGACTCCTCACAGTTTGATGCAAGAATGTTTACTGAGTGAGACCCCCGTAGGATCAGGGATGTGCTCATTTTGGTGCAAATGTGCCCTTTATTTCAGATTTTGAACCATGTCTATATTGTGTATACTTTTTTATACAGTAATGGGTTTATTTAATAGGCGGGGGGGGGGGGGTTCTTACAAAAAGCCTTGGTTTCTAAGTGGGTTTTAAGGGGGTGAGTAGATTGTGTTTGTATAATTGTGAGTTAGATGAAAATCAGACCATATTTTATGAGTAATTAATGCAGAATTCCTGGTGATTCCGAAAGGGTGCAACTTTTTCTTGCAACTATATATGTGTGACTGCTTAGTTTATTTCTGTCAACTTAAATACATATCTCTAATATCTGGACCACTTTTTCCATACATATGATTGATGTTATTTATATCAACCATTTCATTGAATTATGGGTATATTAGCTTTCCATCAAAACAAGCTGCTTGCAGAATAGAAGAAGCCTTTATTTTCAGTACTCCAGCTACATTGCTTTACAGAGCAATCTTAAAAGTGATGCTTTTGTCCCTGCTCTTTAAAAGCTGATGAAAATTATGGTGATTTTCCTGTCCTTACATGAGTTCCGCTGCCTAAAGTGTTGAGCCACGTTCGATTCCATTAAAATGCAAATTGCTCCAAACTTACATGTGTCTGAAATAAATTTGGTCCAACAAATTATCATTCTTTTTTCTTCAAAAATTTCCTCTGCCAAGAATAACAGGCAAATTAGCTGGTGGCAGGTTTGATTATTTGGAGTCACTGTTCCCTTCCTTTATTTGTAATCACAGTTTGTACAATGCTCTCTCTGCAATGGTAGCTCTGATGAAGGCATTTGGAGTAATGGCTCTCTGCGACTGCATGCTTTGTTGTTGGTTGCTTTTGATCCTATCTCACTTTTTTATTCATTTCACTGAATGTCAACATCACATGTCTGTAATTTTCCACTGCGAATGGTAGGAAAATTACTTATTTTTTCTGCCCTGCACGTACAGAATCGTGCCTTTTGAATCGAGTGCTCACGTTTGAACAATATAAGTGTTTATTCATCATAGAAATGTTCCTGAAGTCATGTGACTGTTTAATCTCACATTTCATTTCTGCTCAAAAATTGCATGGACTCCAGAGTAGGGAAAAACACAGTGATTTATGGAACTTTGCAGCAGTGGCATTTACTGATAAATTTCATAGACCTATGAATGCTTTTTGTTTTGAGAACGTCTTGTAGACCCGTCACATTATTGGAACATCAATGTTGTTATGTTCAAGTATTGTTTTTGTAAGTAGTTTTGGGACAACATGCTTTGTGCACTTAATTTAAATGCCTTTCACCATAAGGCAGCGATGTAACAACAAAATGCAAATGACTGCCCTCAAACAAGCTGTGTGAGAGAATCTCCCAGTCAAATGACTGAACAGAGCAATGATTTCTGTTTTTATTTCTCCAGGATCCATCTATGAACCACTCAAACTCTCCTTTCTCCATCGGGAAGATGAGCCACTGTGGGAGAAGCTGGACCGGTACTACAATGCCGGTAAGCAATAGGCAATATGGTGTAATGGTAGGGAACTGGCCTTATTTAAAAAGAGAAGAAATGCCTAAAATGTAAGCGATAATTACACTTTGGACAGTTGCCTCTGAAGTCTGCCTTCACACATTTTTTATTTTTGTCGGCCAAGCCCCTTGAACTTTCTCCATGTTCTTTCAGAGGTCAAACATTTCAACAGTTTTTAATTTAATCTATTGCTGAACTGCTTGATTTCACCTCAGTGGCCTTTCACATCAGGATGCAAAGACACCAGCATCATATGCAGGTGATATTGTAAATGGTTTTGACTCACTGTTTGCTCAAAGGATACAGATCTCTCTAATGTTACACAGATGACTGCTTATAAGTCGTATTGGCCGTCTGAGAGCCCTATGGAATGTTATGGACACAGTGATGTGCGCCTGATGTGTGACTTTGTTTTGGTCAGTTGTATGCAGTGAATTATGTTTAGTGTCAGTGATTTCAGTCTGGCTGCTTTATGCCATTAACACCAATCTGTCCTCGCTCTGTGGTTTTTAATGTCTCCTGTTTCTTATCATCAATTAATTATGTCATAAACCTGATTGTTTCAAACCTATTAAAGCTTGCTTGCAAACTGAAATACTGAATGCCTTTTTGTGCTCTGTTAATGTTTTTTTATTATTTTGAAAAAAAACAAATGTTACGTTTGTCGTATTTGACAGTGCATCTGTGCCATAAATTCATAAATAAACAAAAAAATAAAATTTGCGGTTTGCTGGTTAATGTAGGGGAAAAACATCTCAGGTAGAGGATGTATCATTACATTTATGGGTTGAGGTAACTGGATATATGAGACTGTCCTGCTGAAATTTTTTATAATCTTATCTTTATTGTCTACTCTAAATTTTCCTGTGGCAGCCTCTAATACAAACAACTTAATAGTTTTGGATTGAAACTTCAAGAAGTCTCACATCCTCATGTTATTCTCCACCAGTTTTCCCCTTAGTGTTATAAAGCGGTACACCGCATCACTGCAAAGCTCTGCATTTTGAAATATAGAGCAGTCTTTACAGGTGGGTGGGAATTATTCTGATATGTGGTATTTAGGACTACACATATGTTGGTTACAAAATGCTTGGATTTGTTTGTGTCTGCAAATAAATTGCTTATATGAATATGTTATGTTATTATGGAGTTGTTTTGAATATATTTGGAATTGTTGGGCAGAAACATCAATTCATGTCTGTTCTTGATAATGAGAAAGTTTTGTCTGCTCTCGGTAAAGCTCATGTTTGTTCTTTGTTCAACGTTCTATCATTAAAAGCCGTGTTTTCCTGGGGGTGAGAAGAGGAAGAAAGTTCATTCATTGGACTGAATGCAATTCGCTGCTCATACCTGAAGCTTGGTTTCAGGAATGCTATTCACAGAAAGCATCAGAGACATTATATTGGTTACCAAGGTTGTAATGAGAAGGCTAAAACAAAAAGAAATAAAAACACAGCCAAGTAGATGAAACCTGGGAGTGGATAAGGTCTGAAAAAGCAGCGTGATTTATGGTTGCATAATGACAAAAACCGAATCGCAGAACTTTTTCTTTCATGGTCCCTCTATTGTAATTATTTTTTTGTCTTTGACATTACTTATATCTCTGTGACCCAGGCAATGTCAAATTAATTCAGTGTATATTGAATAAAAGTGTGAAGTGTTGCAAAGACTACATAGAATGGCTGTCGTAAGTGGGAGTGAGGTCAACAGGACCTTGTTAAGATGGCACGAGATGTAACAGTATTGTGGTGCAGTTTGCCTAAGACCATTAGAGTACTGTCATACCACACTGACAAGAATCTTATGGGATTTTTCAATGTAACAGAAGTAGGCCAAACATGTTTCTGTCATTTGCCTTATCTTTGGCCTGTGGTGTTTCGTTGTGAACTCAAGCTGACTTTTACATGACCCTCTCATTTCCCAGTTGAGGTAACCACTGAAACAATTCCCCCTCCAGATATTATATGCATAATTGATATCCTTACTATGTGCCCTTTTTCCCTACCAAAACATTTTTTATGATTATAGGTTATGATTTTTCCTTTTCTTTTTTCTTAAAATCCAGAACTCATCAAAAAGAGTAAAATGCAGGTCTTTATGTCTTCATGACGGGGATGAAGGGTTAATAAGTACTCATGATGATACTTTGTCTGATTGTGGTTTAAGTAAACGTCCTGCAATCACTGATTCTCTGGCAGTAAGACTATGTGTATTCTCAGCCTCTGCTGTGGTAGGTTGTATGCAGCAGCCATGGATGCAAAGCACATGTGCATGCACCACAGGAATCCTCAAACTGGAAAATGCATTCTGAAATGGTTATGATTATATATGTAATACTTGTATGATTATTGAATATATATCGTGTATAAAGTTAATATTTTATTCGTACTTCCAAAGGATTTGAGACACATATGAACTCCCAGTCTTTAACCATATAGCCATTTATTGAAAATAGGTAAAAAGAAAAATAAATACAACCTCCAAGTCAAGGGGCCAATTACAAGTATAAAGAAAGTCAGAAGAGAGATATTGTAATTCAACTGAGAATATGCTTCATGAAATGTTTGAACATAACAGTTTCACATAAAATGCAAAATGCACACCAATTAAGTCATACGGGTTATATGAATGTGGAACCAAAGCAGCTAGGCACTACTCTCAAAAATATATTTCATAAGACCTTATTTAGGGCATACAGTTTAAATTTAAGGCTTACATTTTGCCCAGATTTTTACAACTCCTGACAGATTATATACTGAACAGTTCCATACAGTCACTCCCTCACTCTACATCTTCTGTAAATACATGTGATCTTTAATGTTTTCTGCTGTGTGGAATTTCATCCAATAGCAGGCACTTCTGGCCTCTCTAAGGTATATTTGAAATGCTTTCATATAAATAGATTCTGATGCCATCAGTTCCTCCCTGCTCCTTAAGTGTGGATGTTGGCTGAGTCACAGATGTGGATTCATTTTCTGATATTCTGATTAATTCTCCCACATTCCCTCCTTGTAGAAGTGTTCCTGACTTTGTCTCTCTGAATTGACAAGGGCTTAAAACAAATGTCTCTTTCGTTTGTCGTGCCTTAATGTGACGATGACAAATTTACTGCACCATTCAGGCAGATTATGCATTACTAATGGTTCTGGCCAAGGGAGAGATCGATGCAGTACTATATACATGACCTCAGTTTCTTCTGTTGTGATCATTTAACTAGAGGATGAAAATAACATTTAGTCTGCCAAAACTAAATATAGTTAGATAAGTATATAATAATATTGAGCAATAAATGGTTTCCGAATCGGAAATCACATATGTGTTTCTTGGAAGTAGTTCTGATGAAAAGACTTAATGTGACAAACCATTTTCCTGTGGTTTGTCACATTATGTCCCAGACATTAATTATATTTCCCATGAGGAATGTGTAAGCTTATCCATGAATAAGACTTTTTTTCATAGCTTTGTAAACTGAACTGTGAACAGACATGGACATTAGTTATTTCTTTACTATTAGGCTGTGTGTTTCTGTGTGCATGTGTTTGTTTATTTTTTTGCATATATTTTTGAGACTATATTAGCATCTATGTAACCTAATGTGATTCAGTTTGTACTTATTTGAGTTACAGATTGCCTTTCTTGTGTTATCTCTTCCTCTCAATACCCCCTCCCCCCTCCCCAACCCAGTGAAGTCAACCATCCTTAATTATCAGAGCCCTACAACTGGCCTGTTTCCTGTAAAGACTTACTCTGACTGCATAGAGGCCAAAGTACGAGATTCCCTCTACTGTGCAGCCAGTGCCTGGGCCCTGGCTCTGGCATACAGGTCAGCCTCAGTTCACATTAAATGTGCACAAGCTCCTCTTACTGTCTTCAAGTCATGTTCTTTTTCTTCTGCTTGATCTTAAATTGACATCTGTAAATGTCTCCCTGTCACCATTACATCTGGGTCATCTGCACTTGAGTGCACAAGTAAGTTGCAGCCTTACATCATAGCTTTCTAAATGCATCACCTGTACTGTATGCCATTAAATATATCACCTCTCTCAACAGTCACATGAAGTCTTAAATTATTCAAATATCAACTGCTAGCATTGCACAGTTTTGCTACCTTATTAAAGTGTGTTACAATCTCACTATTGGCACAGGTTGACAGTAACATTCACTGATGATTAGCAAGCTACTGTGCTGCACTCTACTTATGTTCTACACAGAGCTCTCTGAAGTAGCATTCAGTCAGCTGTGAGGTGAGCACACTATAGTTGTGCAGTGTGAGTGTAAACATGGACGGGTATGGTTGATCAGAGGAGCCTGTTATCAGTCATGGTTAGCATTGGCAGTGGAATTTAATCAGGATGATGCTCAAATGAATGGCTAAGGAATTAATCAAGCAATATGGACATGCTGGAGTGGATATTCTCTCCTTTTGAGTCATGGACATTCAAATGGACATTCATGAATACTTATTGATCTGTCTCAGAAATGTCTGTAGTTTACTTGTTTCTCTAACCCAACAACAAACATTAAGGATATTTAACAGTTTAATGAGTGTTAGAATTATGGCCTGACTCAACGTTTGTACCTTCTGTCCACCCATCAATTATATTCACTGCAGTGTACGTGCAAATTATTATTTCTACACATTTCTTGGCAGTGTGATTCATTAATCTAGCCAGCAATGAACCTTGCTTTTTTTCCTCCATGCATCTCATCTTTCTGTGATAGCTTGGCTGAGTTGTTTTCAAGGACACTTGATCTTGATAAATCCTTCTGTTATTATGAGAGCATGACACATCATGAATTTTGCTCAGATTGCCTCAGAGGAAACATTTGAATAACAATTAAAAATAATAATTGCATGCAAATAGACTACAGAAAAAAGCATACTGTTTCAATCTTCACCGAAACATCGCATTTGTTTCTGCTTGCAGCATGGGCATTTAATGTAATGAAAAGCAAAGTAAACAGTCTTGATTTGTTACATATTGGATATATTTCCTTGGGGTCCATTAAAAATAGTATTACTTGGTCAATAAGTAATATCCCATTAAAGATGAATGAGACTAGGGTACATTAAAGCCTATAGCATGTTAGAATACAGCCTGAGGTGTCATTTATGTACTGGCACGCAAGGCCAGCAGTCAGTTAGCCTTAATACTGTTTTCCAGGCCTTTGTGATGTCATTTGCCCCGCCCCTCCCATTTTCTGCCTGTTTTCTGACTCATGCAGACGCATTGATGATGACATGGGTCGCACTCACGAGCTGGAGCACTCGGCCATAAAGTGCATGAGGGGGATCCTGTACTGCTACATGCGACAGTCGGACAAGGTGAGGACCGCACATGTGGGGCTGTCAGAGGACAATCTACAGTGTACACTCAATGTTCTCAGCCCACAAATTTTTATAAATGGCGCCGTCTGATTTGCAGACTAATAACTCATTTTCATTGAAATTCTTAAAACTAAAAAGGCCCAGATGGTGTCTGGTACATTATCGTCTGATTTGATTGCTCGTGTTAATTTTTTAAGGTCAATTGACTGTACAATAAAGTGCCTTTATCAGCTTGTACGTGGACCTGCACAGTTATGCAAACTTGTGTGGTTTGTGAGCTACAGGTTGAGAACCACTGTTTTAGCTCTACAGCTGAATGTTTAACAATGAGCACTTACTGTGTGGCTGTTATTTTTGCTTGCTTACCAGATGCCTCATATTGTGTTTGGAGATTTGAATTGGTGTTTCATAATAGTTAATAGAATTAATATGAATAACAATCATAATTTGATAGACTGGATGACTTGAGCAATGATTTGGTTCAATTTCATTTGACTTCAGAAATTAAATTGCCACAGTTTCTGTTATTTTGAGCGAAGTCAGTTATAGATGTGTGAATTAATTATTTGTAGACCTTTGTTGCCAGAGGGAGATAAGCTTTGCACTCGTTTGGAACAAGTTTCAACCAGAGGATTGAAAATGAAAGAAAAAAAATGTTAGAATATGTTGGGCTTAAAACTTCATTATCAGGTATTCAGATCTTAACACCATTTATTTATTACATTTCTTGAACTCATGTTCTTCTTGTTTCCCCTATTTTTGGTTTTTAATGAATATATTGCCCTCACAAACTGTAGAATGAGGTTTTTACTTTATTACAATCCATTCATATTTTTAATATGTACATTTATCGTGACAGTGCATTCTCGATCCAACATTTCAAAAAAGAGTGAAAAGATACTAGACTAGTGGACCTTTTAGTTGTCTGTGAAGCTTGAGGGGTAGATACACTAAGAAAAGATACAGTGCAGTTTGTGCAGCTGTGGACACTATCCATGCCGTATATTAATTAAGGCACAATTGATCCACAAAATAAATTATGCAAATCAAGTAACCATGTAGGCACACTCAAACAGTTAGTGAACGCAGACCACAAGTACAATATTGTGTGTATTTTAGATGCAAAAAATGACATTTCAGCCATCAGTTCAGCCACTGTGCCAAGTTGAAACTTTTCTGCTGCATGTGATTACATTTTACGCTCACACCGTACTTTTTTAAAATCTTAAAAATAAGTCGTACTGTCAGAATTTCATAATGCACAAATAAAGTAAAACGGCATGTGGTTTGTCATGTGGTTATTGGAGTCATTTAAAAATTTGTCTGCATGGAATGAAATGGCCTCCTTAAATTATAGCAGGAAATTACACGTCCAGATTCAGTGTCATCTTTGCCATTAAAAAATTCCAGTGTGCCAGTAATGATTGATAATTTCTGTCTCTGTCAGCGCAAAGATGAATACACTTGTACGGAAGATTAGTTTTCATGCACGTCTAACATGTCAGTGGTGACTTCCTCCTGCAGCTGTGACAGCTGCTGTGGTCATTGACAAGTATGCATATTGCATTCAATTTAAATGACAGCTTACAGCCAACTTTCTTGTCATCTTCAAATATCCATGCTTATTGCAAGCGGTAATTTGTGATCAACTTTGAATCAAACGGGCACTTTATTGAGCACCATTTTTATAAAAACGTGTAATCTGTGTAAATAATACAGTTTAAATATGCATGTTCCAAACAGTGCACTGTGCTGCTAGTGTAGTGTTACATGCTTTCTGTCCACTGCAGTTGCTTTGTGAATCTTACATCATTTTTTTATTATTTTATTTTCTTAGTGCTCGATGACAGTGTAATGGGTGCAAAAGCCTCAAAATCCTTTAATGGATTCCCCCAAGGTTTTTTGGTGGTGCAGAAGTATGTGGCCTGGACTGGGTTTAGTCAGCTCTCCTCACCCACACAGCGAGTTATTAATTAGCGGTGGTGTTAAATAGAAGCGCATCAGAGGTAATGTGCTATGACAAATGACTGGACTCTCGTCCACTGGGACGCACACAAGCGGCACTGAGATGATTTGGTGTTTTGCCAGAAGGTTCTCCAGTATCTAATTTGCTCCCGCGAATGTGGTATAAGATAGCAGTTGAGGTAGTGAGTTTGTTTGTTGTTAGAGCTGATGTTGCCGTGACGATGTGCCCGTTCAGAGTTTATGCTTTAGTAACAGTTACAGTGACAGGTTTTGTAGTAACAGTTACACCACAGGCTGGAAACTACAGCTTATAGGACAATGAATGCTGGTTCATTCAGCATTCCTTGCTTTCTGAGGGCTTCTTCGTTTGGAGTGGGCAGCTCGTGTTTTGAACGACATTGTCAGTCATGCTTGGTTTGCATGGTTGCTCGGGATTATGGACGCGCGTCTGTTATCTTTCTCTTCTTTTTTCTTTCTTTAGTTTTTTTTTTCCTAATAGAAGCCATGCTCCACTGATGTCATTTCAGAACAAAATATGAGATTGATTTCTTGGTTTTGTATTCAGATGAATCCGCAACTTTGTACTTTGTGTGCTCTTCAGAGACCATATCTAGACGAGATGGATTATTTTGTCCCTGGGGAAAATATGGATGCATCACTCTTCAGTCTGATACTGATACTGCAGTTTATCTTTGCCTTTTCTCTGAAGAAAAGCCTTGTTACAACCTACCTCAATATTCATGTTGTTTATACTGTTCTTTAATTAAATCTTTGTCTTAAGATTGCTTTGTTTTTTTTTTTTACTCATGACCTCGCATACCTAATTTAAGGGGCTTTCTTGTGTCTTAATTATAATATGCCATTTATGCAGTGCTAAAACATTTGTATGCACACTGTGCTGAGAGTCTATCAGAAAAAAAAACAAGTTTTGAATGCCAACTAAATGGAGGTAGAACAGTCTGAACATTTCCCTGACAGGAATTGAATGCTGTGTATACTGTAAGTATCAGCCAGAAAAACAAATGCACTGTAAGTGTGGTGATTCATGAGGACACTGTGTACATTGCAGGAAGGGAACCTGGGACTGAGAGAAGGGCAGTGTGATATCCTTAGTCTCAAGATCCCTTGCTCACCATAACATTGTCCACATACTGTGTGAGCTCCTTTTATTTTCTCTTATGGTGCTTCCTCTACAGTTGTGAGGTGTCACATATAACTGCACACACATAACCACACAGCTTAGACTCAGGCAGTTGAGTTGGTCATTTTGTAGAATTGTTTATTGCTGCTATGGGTTAAAATTAAATGCAAACTTCCCCCCAAAATGAATGCATAATATTTTGCCCTAACGTCTGATTTATATACATGACAAACAATATCTCTTGTCCCTTAAATTAGATTTCATTTCATACATTAAATGTGTTTCCCACAAATAAATGGTGCGGTTTCGAAAAACAAGTCGGCAAAAAGGTATAAAAATGCATGGATCTCTGCACTTGCATTATACCTTGCAAATTCATTGCGTTTATTGATATGTGGGGAACCTCAGCCTACGTGTACAGTCATCCCGGGCATATTAAGTACTTTACATTGAAAGTACAGGATTCATTTCAAATATTAACAAGACAGATAATTATGCATTCTTTTCTTTTCAACACTGCATCAGTTTCCTGGACTGAAGTGCATGTTTTTTTTTTTTCGTTTTTGTGCACAATAGAGAAAGTCTTTATGGGAAACTGTAATTTCAGAAGGCTACAAATTTTAACTTGAATAATACTGCATTTACCAAAACGTGTATTCCATTGCAAAGGATGATATAGGTAAAATGCTCCTTTAAAAATACTGTGACCCGAGTGTCATAATTTCTATCTTTTAGGTATGGTGCCATATCTTTATCTTTAAACTGTGTGAGCACCATTTGTTTTCTCTTATTACTGCTTTCTACAGTGTTCAATAGAAGAGTGCCAATAGATAGTGTTTTAAAAAAAGAAACAAAAGAGGAAGCTCATGAAGCTAATGAAGGCTGATCTTTTTCTTTCACTACTGCTAGTATAATGAGGGATTCCCTTTAGACACAGACTGGTTGTTTTGTTTAATGCTGTAACCAGAAGAGATTTGCAAATGTATGAGATGTTATGCCCAGCAGCACTGCAAATCTCTGAGCTCTAGTCCTCTGCGCAGCTCAGCTCCCAGATCTCTTGTTAAGCAGTTAGCAGACAGGCTAAGAGTTAAGCACAGTGTGAATCTGGGACAGAAGGTCAGATGTATTGACCTGATGAATTACCAGGAGAGGGCCAAAAAACAGAAAGTAGGCCACATATTTGTAACGTCAGGCTCACACTTAGCACAGATTTGGCAAGCGATGCACTTTGCGTAGTAAGCAGAACAGCGCGGTTCACAGTGAAAGTAACGCTCCATCAGTCCTTGTTTGTTTGAGGCCAAACAAAAGCAATATGATGCCCCATGATACACTACCTAAGCCCTTGCTGCTTTGCCATTATAGGAATCATTATATATTATATATTGTGTGTGTGTCTAGAAGAGAAAATGTGGAGAATATTATGCGGCACGCAATTAAATCTGTGATGTCTCTTTTCCAGAAGACTCTTATGTCTGCTCTGTACTCCACGTTGGTGTGAGAGAGGACTGTAGTGATAACCAGTCCACCCACCCACTCATACATTCACATGCACACTTACAATACACACAAGTAAATGTTATAAAATAATATATGGAATATGTGAATGACATTATCATTACTACAATCACTCACAATTGTATCTCTCTCTCTCACTCTCTTACTGCCACTCTCTCTCAGGTGGAGCAGTTTAAGCAGGACCCCAGTCCATTGAAATGTCTCCATTCAGTATTCAATGTACACACAGGGGATGAGGTGCACTCCTACGAGGACTATAGTCACCTCCAGGTAATAACTATATTAATTTTGAATTAAATGTTTTAATGAAACTTTCTTTCAGGAATTGGTGCAGATTTTTAAAAATATTTATTATTTATGTCACCAGTTAGTTTAGACTAGACTTGTGCCAATTATTCTTAAGGGAAACATATTATATTATATTATATTATATTATATTATATTATATTATATTATATTATATGAAAGATTGGTGTTTGATTGTTTAATTAACAGTTTCCTGTCACAGAGCTTTCACATACAGATTATAATTTAGTCCTCCAACATGTGATAAACCTGTCATCCATTGCATAAGTACAGTAACTCTGCATCCACTAGGAGGACCCTGCAGATGTTGTTGGAATGTATCATCTCTATGGTTATAAGAGTGTTATTTAGCTCAAAGAACTGACTGACTCTTAGTTTGCTGTACCCCCTTCCCTCCCCCTGCAGATTGATGCTGTCTCTCTCTTCCTGATCTACCTGGTGGAGATGATCAGTTCTGGCCTTCAAATCATCTACAACACTGATGAGGTAAAACTGGATCGCAGAACCCTGCAAAGACCACATCCAAGCTGGATTTACCCCTTTACAGCAGAATTATGTATATAGTTGTGGAGTATAAAACTATACAGAACCTGTGTTACCGTTTTCTCTAGTTTTATTCTGTGCTGTAAACACTGGTGTGAAATAATAGCCTTCTGATCGTGTCCTTATGCGTGTTTATTTGCCTTAGGTTTTTTTAAGCTTATCTGTAAATTATGTAATAGGACATCCTGTTGTGAAACAGTAACAGTCAATTTCCATGGATGATCCAAGGGCGTATATTTACTTTGTTTACTAAAACAACAGTTAATGAATCTTGCCAGCTATTTTTTCCCAGTGACAAGTTATTCTTCTGCTATGCCTGTGTGGCTTTACTGGCATAGTGATTGCCAGAAAGGCAGCCTTCATTTGCATTTTAAAACCCTGCTTATTGGACTGTCTAACACAATTAAAGAGCATGAACATGACCATTTTTATCCTTTTATTAATATAAACCATATCAAATGAGCAGGAAATGGGAGTCATTATTTGTGTTATTTCCACTTGCCATTTCCTTATCTCATTACCCCAGCTGTGGCACTTTTCCAGTACAAAGTTTCATCTTTCCCACCCACCTCCGTGGATTCATTTGTCCACTGACAGTGAGGGGAAAATCATGTCTCAGGGCACCTGGGGGCCTCTCTTCCCACAGTGTAATGCTGATGGATGTTTCCGGATGGGTCGCGCTTCCCTATGCAATGGAAGTGGGGAAAAAGAAGAACAATCTCTGAGCTGTTGTGTTCTCTCTCATGTAAACTTCCTGTTACAACCTGCCCAGATACTGCAGAGAGCACAGAAAAAAAATAGAAAACCTTGAATGACCGAGGGCTGTTAACAGTCTTTGAGGCATGGTAAAGCTGCTGGTGTTATTCATCTACTCCAGTGTAAAATAAATGGAGGAATCCTTCTCTTCTGCAGCTGGGCTCCTCTCCTCATCTTCTCCAACCCAGTTGAACACACTTGTGGGCCTTTTCTTTGTGTTAAAGCACTGTCCGTCATCTTTCCCTTTCCCCTTCACCAATTTGCTCATTCTTGGAGCACTAGTGCTCAGTCTTCAAATGCAGTACACTTAAAAACGTCCTCCTAAATCTTTAGCAACACATTTGGACAAGTCTTACATATGTACGTACACTGCAAAAAGGCTGGAAAAAATTAATAAAGACATAGCAGGAGGATAAAATGTCAGTTAATCAAAGCATACTGCAGTTTGTTTATTTATTATTTGCTTGGTATTATGGAGTCCTTTTGTTGTAAAATAACATAACATAGCATAACATTATGATGAGAACAGGCCATTCAGCCCAATGACGCTCTCCATTTTCCTCACTAAATTGTACCCAGTGCTTTGATTACCTACAGGCTAGATAGTATCTAACACCGTAGTAATTTCAGTATAAGACCATTTGCCTAAATAAAGAGACACCATTCTAGTGAGATGTGTGAGATGAACTGTTGGATTATCTGAGATAAAAAGAAAAAGGACCAAACAGGTTAAGTGCACATAGTTGACATTACTTGTAGTCATTGTGCTGAATATGTGAATGATCTGTGATATACCGTATCTGTTTACTAAACTAAACCGGTTTGTTATAAAATTCAGCCATTGTCCAAATATTTGGATTATTCACAATTAATTCACTAGACACATTTATGTAAGTCAAAGTAAATCCAAAAGCAGTCCAAAAATATGGGTGTGTGTGTGCATATGTGTGCGCATGTATGTGTGAGAGTAAAACCAAATTCATTTGCAAGACTTCTCCATGATTGTTCTGTGTTCTTCTTATGATGCTGAAAACCATTAATTTCATAATTTTTGTAATTACTGATATGCTTACATAATGTGTTCCAACAGTGCTTAGGCCTGGACCTGTCTGTCAGGAATTTTAAATATGCTTGTTATTACATCTGTGTTGTAGTTATTGCTTTTTGTATTCATATTCTGGTAAATAAAGATCAGTTATGAACCTCTGTGTCTGATAAAATGATTGTATGGAGGTCCAAGTCAGGCAACATGAACAGAGTGGAGTATATGCTGTAATTAATAAAGGAGTTTGAATTAGTAAAGAGGGGCAGGACATCACTTCAGTTGAACGCAATAAATTTAAGACATTTTCTCATTTTGTTTGAAGGTGTCTTTTATACAGAACCTGGTCTTCTGCGTGGAGAGAGCATACAGAGTCCCTGACTTTGGAATGTGGGAGAGAGGGAGCAAATACAATAATGGGAGCACTGAGCTGCATTCAAGGTGATAATGATGTTGCTGGCGATGATGATGATGACGATGATGATGATAATGATGATGACAATGATGATGACAATGATGATGATGATTTTTATTATTATTGTTATTTTATCATTATGAATTGAATTGTAATTGTAGTATGTCATGATCTCAGGCTCACAGTGCACAAACAAACCATGTTCTAAGAATCTATTAGAAATCTGAAATTTTAAATAAAAAGAATTGTCAGTAATGTAGAGGACCTTAACACACATTAGACACAACAATTGATACATATGTGCATAGGGTACCAAAAAAAAAAACAAGGCATTAAAATGAAAAGTGGGACACTGAGGAAGGGGGAAGTCCTTAAAGGCACATATTGAGAATTGGCATTATGGTGGATCAGTTTGGCAAGCTTTGAGAGGGGCCACTACCTTGTTGTGATAGACAGAAAAGTCAATGTTGGAAGTGATATTCTGCTGGGGAGAAATCATTCAGAGCGCACAAGACGGAATGTATAGACGTTGGGATTTATGAGTGTGCTGCAAGAGTGATCTTTTTTTAAAAAATGTATCGATGTCCCGTCATTTGAACAGTAGCTCTGCCTTATCCTTCATGTAGGTCTCATAATGATTTTCCTTCACCTGAAGCTCTGCTCTTTTTAAAAGCTATGAATTTCTAAGGGCTTTTCATCTTGGCGGCATCTTGGCACAGCCTCTCTGCTGAGGAGGAAGAAAAAAAACTATGCTGTGTCTGTGAACAGTTGTGTGCCATGATGTGTCGATGAGTAGAATCAGGTGTTAGTGCTGGGCTATAACAAAAGCCTGCACCCACACTGGCCCGTTTCAGACAAGACTGGATGCCCCTGCTCTTGTATGTCTACAGGCTGCTCCTGCCCTGCCTCCGGACTATAAGCTTGATCATAAAGGTGCATTTTTTTATCTTGACTTAAATATGGAGGCTGTGTCTGACTCCCTATACATTTTTGAAGGGTGTTCCACAGTATTCGGGCTCTGTAGGAGCAAGCTCTAAGATTTCGTCAAGCCATTAGATATTCTTGGTATTACTAAATAGCCTGTATCTTGAGAATGAAGTTACCTTGTTGGCTTATTGGGTTGACAAAGGTTAGTTATGTAGACTGGCGCAAGTCCATACAATGCTTTAAAAGTCAGAAGCACAATCTGTAAATCTATCCTCCACTTAATCGGTAGCCAGTGAAGCAATGCTTGCTCTGGGGTAATATGCTCATACTTATTAGTTATAGTTCAGATTCAAGTGGCTGCATTCTGCCAACTCTTCAGTGTGGTATTAGGGCAGCCAAATAGGGCATTGCAGTATTCTTACCTAGACATAAGAAAAACATGAATCAGTTTCTCTACACAGTAGTCTGCCTCTTATCAGACCCCCAAAGGAAAACAGACTGTTTACTGTGCTGACAGGGAGTCAGGACGTGTGATAAAGAGACTGTGTTACGAAACATCCTACTGGATCAGCATTATGTGAACCTTACTATTGTTGGATAGCCAATATCATGCAGAACAAGTTGGTGTCTTTGGTGGTGGGGTGCGGACTAAAGATCTTGATACCTATAGGTTAGTGCCCAGCCAGATACAAAAGTTAACCCGGTGTGATATGTTGACAGAGATCATCGGTCTGTACTGTTTTGTCACGATTGTGGCCTTATTTGATGACTTGGTGTTTTGCTTTTATCTTTTGGGTATAAAAGTGGAAATGTGAAATGGTTCGGGAGGCTTGTCAACACGGTCTCCTGCGCATATGCATAAGCGTATAGGCATCCGTCTATGTACACGTCTATGCAACGTTGTATCTTGCCATTATTAACATATTGTACAATAAACTGCATTCACTTCAACCTGGCATTCCTCTTTGACTCTTACCACTGCTCACGTAGAAGGTCCTAAAATACACCCTGTAGTCACTTGCCGATACACGCGTGTTGTAACAGGATACACAATTGTATTTACAGTATACAGGCTACACAAGCCAGAGGTACGGCCACGTCTAACAAAATGGATAGCTATTCGTTTAGAGCCACACTACTGGCGGACAACAGTCTCATCCATCTATGCATAACTGTAACACAGAGGAAAGGTCAAAACATTGTTATGGAGTCAGATAATTGAGATGACATTAAATGAGTCCCGTTCCAGTAGCCCCAGGTAAAATTACGCACGTTCCTTTGCCATTCTGATACTTCTGCTTTTTTGTGTGTCGGATAAGTTTCTTACAGACTGCAATGGGATAAGTTCTGATTTGTTACAGATGGTGACCCCGATGCTGTTTGGCGTGTCTGAGAGGTTTCTTACAAAAATAAGCGTTAGTTGCCTGATTTCAAACATAATAAGGAAATGATCGGATAATGCAAGGTTATGGAATGTGACAGTTACTATTCACAACATTGATAGCATGGGATAACACTAGGTCTAATGCATGGCTACAGTACTGAGTAGGCACACAAATATTCTATACAGAACCAACAATAATACAGGCAAAGGCTGCTGCTCAGTGTACTTTATTTCTTGTTGGCTTCTTTACGGGTCTTCATACGATTAATTTTGGCGAATTAGCCACTTCAAGAACGTAATATAGAATTACTTTTTGAAAATGTGAAAATAGATTATAGTGATTAAGATTAAGTTTTAGTGTTATTTTTGCAGAACTGAGTGGGATAAATGCAGCAAAATGCCTCAATTCCAGTTCAAACCGGAAGTGATGAGTCAGATAATTGTAGCTTTGAGTGTTGCAATGAGTGCTTGCTTATAGCTTGTTTTTTTTTTTGTTTTTTTTTTTCAACAGTTCTGTTGGGCTTGCCAAAGCAGCACTTGAAGCTGTCAATGGATTCAACCTGTTTGGAAACCAGGTACTTGCTTTACTTCCTCATTCTTATTTCAAACTTATCTCAAGCACTCTTATTCTCATTCAAATCACCATGGTGAACGTTTTGAAGGTGACCAAGATGACTATGATGAATATGAGCAGAAAAAACCTCAGACCGTGAGAAGGGTTTTTTAGTTCCTTTTTGTGGGCACAGTGAATAGGAAAGAAAATTCAAAGTCAGAAATAGCGATTGTATCTCTTAGTCTTACATGATTTGCTGTAGAATTTGCTCAATATGAACTCCTAAAAACATACAATACCTTCTGCCAAAAAAGGTAATATTGGGGAGAAAAATGGAAAAAGACCAAACATTACACAACTGCTATACTTAGTTTCTTATTGGCTTTGATCATACAGTCTTTTTTGACATACTAATCAAAAACAATTGTTTTTATTGAAATTATTTTGCAGTTGATACTTTTTTTAATTAAGGGTGTGTAAAATATGAAATTTGTTTGTGGTGTGCATGTCCCCTCTCTGCCTCGTATTGGAGGTGGTTTCATAGTAAATGAGGCCTCAAGATTATAATTTTGAGACCCTAAGACTGAAAGTCTTTTTTTTTTTTTTTGCATTCCCGTAGCTAAGCATTGTTTCATACTGCTGTTCATCTATTCAAGTTTTACCACACTGAAAAGGTTTAATAAATGTTTAGGCCTAATACATAAGCAAAATAAAGACGCAACCTTGTGCAGGATGTGTTGTTTTCTGTGGTGCTGGTTATGGTAAAATACAAATCAAAAATGAATAAAACTTTATAGAAAGTCTTTATAGATAATACATATACATTAATATTTGAGTGTTGTTGGAATTGAGGAATTTGAGGTTATTCAACCTAAACATGTGGGCTCTTCAGTTTTCAAATGTATTGTGCTAACTCATCTGTCATTTAATTTGAGAATATATAAACAGTAAAAACAAAAGTAAATCTTTTTTTTTTATTGTTATGGTACAATTAGCGCCAAGGGGAAAATATAATAATAATAATAATAATAATAATAATAATAATAATAATAATAATAATAATAATAATAATAATAATAATAATAATAATAAATAAATAAATAAATAAATAAAATAGAATACAAATAAAATCAAAGACCCCCCATGCCCACCCCGTGGACTTTCAGGACTCTATTCATCAACTAAAATTATTTAATTCAAATAAACCCTTCAGTTTAGCAATACATAGCCATAAATTGACATTTATTTCATTTGCTCCATGTAACTTGGCTGTTGTGAGCTCCATATACACCACATCTAGGAATCTAAGGATCCAATGAGAGTATGTGTGGGGGCTGCCAGTGCAGAGCAATCATTTTTTTAGCTGTTGTGAGGCCCGCAAGCAAAACTCTAGTTTTTTTTGGGATTCCTTGAAGACAGACAAATGTTTTTCCATATCGTATCCCAATCAATGTCAACAGCGAAGCCTGAAAGGTCTCAGTTCCAAATGATGTCATTTGAAAGGGGTTTGTAGGATGCTTGTAGGAAGAAAATGTATAATTTGGACACCGGACCCCTAGTTAGGCCTTGGGTGCACAACAACTTATATAAGAAATGAATTACTAATGGCTGTCCCCAAGGAACTCCATGGACTGGCAGTGATGATCACATCAACCTTGGCACACAGACCCAAAATATCCTCTTTATATTGTGCATATTACTATATTATAAAGTAACTGATTGAATGGCACTGAGTTTAGCATCAGAATCTTTTCCCATCTCCTCGAGGCGTAACAGTTGTGGCTCAAAAAATTGGCATTGTTTTTCCATGCAGGTTTCAACTATGGTGATCACATTGGTGCGAGTGCTAGTCTTCTCCGATTTAGCAAGGGACAATAACTGTGTGGATGACCTTTTTTTTAAAACCGGCTCAGTCATTGTCAAAAAATTAAGAACCTTAGTTAAACAAAAAAATGTTTGAAAAAGAATACTTTTTAAAAATTCTGAACAGAAATGAACCAGAAAGGGAGAGATCAGAGGGTTTAAGCGGCCATCTTGTCCAAGCAGTCACGTGACTCAAAAGTAAATAATAATGACAGCAAAGTAATATATCAATATATCTGCAATGTGAAAAAAACACAACAAAACCCTATTACACTGGAACAAGGGACTAATGATACTCTGCCTTTATTTGTCAATAGAGGCCTGAGCCCTTTGGACTGGGCTTTGTTTCTGCTTGTAAGGACTCAAAATCTGTGAGTCATCTGATGGGTTTGTTGTCTTTCTGGCCTAATTACCAGAATGACGTTTACTCCACTCCGTTGCAAAGAGCGGAAGGGAATAAATGTGACGAGTGGCAGGAGCATGCAAGGCTGACTCCACAGGGTCCTATGTAAGTCACAGCCAATTTCACTGCAGCCCACAAACTCGTGCAGCACGCAAATTACTGTCGGTGGTCAGCTTATAAAAATTATATCCGCTGACGCATTTGTCTAGGTTGAATAATAAGCTCCAAATAGGCATCTATGAATAAAACATCATACTAGTTTAGATGGGAACTGTAGGAAGAGTACACTAGAAACTAAGCAATAGAATACTGTAAACAATAGAATAAATTGAGCAAATTACAAAGTAGGCCTTTATATCGTGTGTTTTTACTTTATGGGAGCGAATGGCTTATTAGCACACCAGTATTGCCATGTCATAAAATTGATTAGCAGCTCATAGACAACTGATGGGAACAGTATTAGAATTGATTATGGGTTGGAATTTATGACTGTGGGTGGCATTGCAGTAGGCTAATCCCTTACTCTCTTATGTACTGGAATGTATGATGATAGCTAAGATGTATGTTAACAAATCAACCTGCTGCAATATCATTCTATAACAAAATATAACTTATTTTGTTGTTTTATGTACATGATGTACTTCAGTGACATAAATAATCCTGAACATCACTTAAAACTGTATATACCAGCTCAGACATCCTTTAGCAGAAATATCCAAACAAAAAAATAAAAATAAAATAAGGATCAAAAAGTAGGCCAAAATTCCATTTGGTCAGTTATCAGGACCTGTCTGCTGACCGTTTGTAGTGGTGAGTACAATGTTTGCACTTCCTTCTGCCCATAGAGCATTTCACTGTGAATGTGCCTTTAAATCATTTGGGCAGCTGCTGGGGGTGGCATGCTTGTGCTATGGTGCAGAGTCACACGCACCAGCAACCATTTCTTTTCACCCAGTGGTCTGCCATCTTTATTAAGCCCTACTTAATACCCACAATATGTAGGTGAAAGCATGGCTGTGCTTTTAATCTTTCTGTACTAAATTGTGGAAAATGTAGTATAGAAATGAGATACTGTATTTCTCTTATTCACTTTTTATGTATGTTAGATTTTACTGGTAAATTCTGACCATTATTATCAACATTAGAATGTAATACTCATTTGTATTTATTTATTTATTTTTACTGATATTGATATTTGTTATTTGTCTATATTTGCACTTTTTCATTGATTGTACTTAAATCCCATGATAATAATGGGGATGAGGCACATTATTAAACAAATATTGATGATAAGTGTTGCATTATGTATGTCTTGGTAATTTTTTTTATAGGGTTGCTCTTGGTCAGTCATTTTCGTGGACATCGATGCCCACAACCGAAACCGACAAACTTTGTTTTCCCTGCTTCCGAGAGAGTCAAGATCACATGTAAGTGACCACGGGGACCAATGACTTATTTAAGAGTAGCAGAGACTGGTGTTTCTGCGTAGAAAAATGAAATGCACAACTATTTACGTACGAAGAACTGAAAGTCCCGGGCTTTTTTTAATTTCAGTGCTTCTTTTCTCGCTTCAGCACCCAAACATCATTTATAAATCAACTTGAATCACTAGAGCATGCTGAATCTCTTCCTTTTTTAAGTCACAAGTATACCCAATGCAACGCAAATGCACCTGAAAAGGCTTCAGACTTTCTTGAAAATAAAATAACCTCTATTACTTCCCACTGTGAACCATTAGCGTACAGAAAAGATGAGCTGTCTGTCAAGAGGTAGTAAATGAGTTTAATTAGGAATAATTAAATGAAATCATTTTGAATAGCTTTCCTTCCTATGTAATTCGACCCAGGGGGAGGGGGGGACGGGACTCTGAGTTTATGTAATCCATTTCAATATCTGAATTATATGTGAGCAAGTAACTAATATACTGTTGAACACGAGGGTCTGATATGTGGAAATGAAAGAGCATTTCACAAAAAGCATTTCTCATGCTTATTGAACAATATTTTGACTGGTGAACATGGACACCTAGTGACATCTCCACTCGACCAACGTAGACATTTTGTCTGTCCGTTTAACCCCTCATCTCCTGAAGAACACGGACGCTGCCCTCCTGCCTTGCATCACCTACCCGGCCTTTTCTGTGGATGACGACGCCCTCTTCAGTCAGACCCTGGACAAGATCGTGCGCAAGCTGAAGGGGAAGTACGGGTTCAAGCGCTTCCTGCGCGACGGCTACAGGACCGCCAATGAGGACAAGAACAGGAGATACTATAAACCTGCGGAAATGAAGGTAGGCCATAAGCCTTGCCCTTTAAAATGTGCTTAGCCAAAGTGGCCATTCATTCTAATCACCTTTCTCAACTCGTTAGCCCTCTAATTCAGAATTTTAAATGCAAATTGTCTGTAGCCTAGAAAGAATGCATTCAGTCTGCTTTATATATACACACATAGTCAAGATTTAATTCCGTCGTTTTTGCTGACTGGAGCTATACACTTATTGAATATTATATTATTGGATATCTTTAGTAGTATATGCTGATTCTTAATTTGGGGCAAAACATCTGCTTAGCACTTAGCAAATGGTTGCTTTAGCTGTGGTCTTGACCTCTCAGAATTAATGAGCATTGGTATTCTACCCTTGAGCATGGTACTCACTGTGGCTAAAATACTGCAATAAATATTCAGTTGTAAACAGATCCTATTTACAATACAATCTATGTAAGTTACCCAGGACAATACATACAATTGCTATTAATTAATTAAAATCTTTAGTGATGACTTTAATTCAATAAAGTGTTAAGTGATAAGCATGTTAGTGGTTTTTAAATGATGTAATACCTGATCTGTAAGTAGGGCTTGTGATGATACACTGAGAAAAACTGTTTAGTTAATGTCAGATAAAACCAGAGAGGTGTTCACTGAAAAGGTAGGCATTGCAGCTGAGAAATTCCATGTGAGCATCATTTTGAATAAATTGATAAATAAATAAACTTGAGTGTTCAGTTAAAATGCACATGTTTTTCCAGCATTATAAATATTTTGTATGACAATATTCTCCGATGGAAGTAGTATAACTGGCTTAGTTCTTTTCTGTTTGTTCTCTGTGATTTTCTAAAAATGAAACAGGCAGAAGCAACGTCTCTTAGAACGGCTCTGATGTAAACAGGATCGATCTTGCCACTGGCTACTTTGTCTAATGACCCTGCGGACAGGATTTGTGCCAATATCTTATATTTTTACTGGAGGGCTAAGCAGAATGCTGCAGTGTCTTTTTGTCATCCCTGTATTGCCTATGTCACTGCTAGACTCCTCTTAATTAGAGGGTTGAAAATGAATAGCCGCGCGGTGCATGTTCCCATTATGCAAACCTCTAATACATTGCAATTGGAGGTTCTGGCTTAACTTCTGGACCAAATTTTGTGGTGCCCCAAAATGCCTTACCTGCAATATAAGAGAAGTACACTGCAGATATGGAAGACTGGAAGAGCTGTCAACCTATAATGGCACATCGCACCGTTGTCATTAATTTCTCATTTATCACTCATTACCATGGAGATTGTCTGCTGAGGTCAGGCATAACAATAGCACAGCTTCTCATTATATCATGGAAGAGCTAAAATACTGATCCACTGAAGGACAGAGGATTTCACTAGACATTAGCTGAGCAAATGCTGAATTAATAAATTGATTCCGCTGATGATCCCAGTTTAGTATGGCAAGGTGAATAACATATTTAGAATTCACAATACTAGATTATTTCCACAATAAAATCATTTCTCTCACTTGAAATCTACTCCAAATTAAATTTAAAACAAGTTTACAGTGAACTCGTAATATTTTATTATAACGCCTTAAGTCGCAGGTTTATTTAAGGAATTTATCACATTTTTTTATCGGTGGGTATCTGAATACACTCTCAAAATATAGTTATTATTATTAATTATGCTTATGAATATGGTGTAGACCTGATTTTGAATAATACATATGGCATGTGAAAGTGTGGGATGTGTTTGACATGTTGATGCAGGTTGGGAATTTGATGAAAACTTAAATCGGTGGACCTCAATCAATGGTTAGTAGACTGGTTAGCTAATGACCTGCTGCTGCCAGTGGTTGGAGAGGGAAGTGGCAGGGGGGAAGAGGGAGAGGGAGGGGGAGGGTGACTGGCAAGGGGAAAGCAAGCTAATTTAAGAAATATTCTACTAGTATGTAGCATGAAATATATAGCCATTTAACCCTCTAAACATCCATTTGGTTACAAGGTGTTTTTTTGGAGTCTCCAAATGGCCTTTTTGGAAACCTAATTAGACATATCTAAACAATGCAGAATGTTATTTTTTGGTGGTATTCAAATTTTAACCAGTATTTGTCCAGTGTTGTGGCAGTGGCTCATTGTGTATCTAAAACTATGAGGCACATCCACAAGCATCTATATCAATTTTTTTTTTAAAAAGATAATATTTTAGGTGAGAAAAGACTTCAACTCTGTTTGAGCTTATGCTACTCTCTTTCAGAAACATCCAGAGTAATTCTAACTCTTGTTAAGCAAACTCTCTGGGGTTACCTTTCAGAACAGACCCGGATTATGCCTGTGGTCGAAAGGGTTGAAAAATAGCAACAATATTATTTTGCTATGTAATTTTCAGGCTTGTGTTTGATCCAATATTTATATTCTGGACGGGCTTTATTTATAGACCCTGAGTTTGATGATAAATGAAAAATAATAACATCAAGGAATAGTAGTGTAGCAGCAACTGGCTAGCTATCTAGGAAGTGTTGCATATGTGTAACACTTCCTTGTGATAAACAGCTATTCTACGATAGCGCTGAAGAATAGCCAGAGTTCACTGTGATTTGTGTCTTCTGTGTTCTGAATTCCCGTGTTCATGTTTAAAGCTGCACTGATCTTGTGCATTAATAAATGAGTGCAATGACTCAAAGAGTTGATCTGTCTTAGTGTCTTTCACTGAACTCGCTACAGTATGAAGATTTCGTTATGTGTTATGTTTACCCTGAAAACTACCGGAGGCGCATTTAATACTGCTGTTGTTGGTCATTAAAATGTATGCAATCACTTCAAATCCAATGCATAGCCTCCGTCAGAACATGTAGAATCAGATGTTTTTAACTGTTTTATTATGCAGAACTGCACCATTTTATTTCTGTGTGCTGTATATAGCACAAGCACAAAACCCAAGGGATTAAATAATTACTTTTTGTTTTCAATTATTGTGACTATTAGTTTTATTTTGTTTTGAACTGTGGTGATTTGTAAAACTACTAAGGTCAAATTATGGAAGTGGTTCAGACACAGATGACTAAACTAAAGCTTGGTCAATGGTACTGGATCAAAGATGTGGGCTTTTTGTTGCTACTCTATCAGCCATTGTGATAGAGTTTAAATCAGTATATCAGAGCTGCGATTCCAAACAGCCTCTGTGCTCTCTTTTAATTACTCAAGTGCTCTGCGGTTCATTATGCACCACAGAATCAACTGAATATCTGTTTTCCTAGGAATGTAATGGAGCAACAAAGAAGCCTTATATTATGTTAAATTGTATTAGTTAATTTGCCTTGGAAGGCATTGGCACATTTAGAACTGGTAAGCATTTTGACTCCGTGCATCTGTTTTTTCCTCAGCTTTTCGACGGAATTGAATGCGAGTTCCCCATATTTTTTATATACATGATGATTGACGGTAGGTCACATTGACAGGTTGTGATGTACTAACTGTACGTGTGCATTGATTAATCTGAATCATTCTAAAGTAACTCATGAGCTTAATTTTCAGAGGGCCTTTCTTTATGGCTCTCTGTCTTTATGCCACAGTCTGCATTTTTTTTAAATTCTTGTGCCTCAGCCCTGAAGTGATGTGGTAATTAAACTGTTTGTTTCAAGCAATTAATTGTGCCAGTGATGTATCTTTTCTCCCTGGAGTTGAAATACATTGCCCTTAGTTATTTTCTCTGCTGTTATGTGTGGTATTTACACGTGGATGTATGTATTGAGAGCACTGTGATTTAATTCTTATCATGTTTTTTTGTGTGCTGTGTTTGGCAGAATTGTTTTACTCAAGAATTTAATTTAAAAAAAAAGAAAAGAAAGGCAACAGTTGTGCTGTTACAAAGAAGAATCCAGAATAAATACAAATAGCAGCCACTTGATTTATTTTGCTTGCATTCTAGGCGTGTTCAGAGGGAATACAGCTCAAGTCAAGGAATATGAAGCCCTACTGCAGCCTATAATTTTCCAGTCCTATGAAGGTAAGAGAAATACATGAACCTTTAGTTCTGTATGCTTTTGTTTGCATTTATTTGAAAAGCACTCACATAACCCCCCCCCCCCCCCCACAAATCAAGGTTCTCACACTGAAGTGGGTGCACCTTTGGTGCAATGAGCCTTACTGTGAGAGATGTAAGCACAGTCGATGATTGATACTCTCTGTCAGAATAAGACACCAAGCACATAGCTGTGCCTTGTATGAGCAGTTTATCCTCTGTGAAGAACATAAATTCATGATACCCACCCTGTGACTTGAGCGTATTTCACACGTCTCCACAGGACACGCGGTCATCCCCAAGTACTACTACGTGCCGGCCGACTTTGTGGAGGGCGAGCAGAAGAAGCATGGGAGCCAGAAGCGTTACCCCAGCAACTCGGGACGGGACGGCAAGCTCTTCCTCTGGGGACAGGCCCTCTACACCATCGCTAAGCTGCTCGGTCAGCCCCCTTTAACTGAAACTATATTAGATTTAAGCAGCCTTGGGCATGCGAGGTTTCATGAGCTTTAGTCATTAAGCTTGGGTTGTTCTTCCTTCACCTGTTCTGTTATTATTTTTGCAAGTCAAACAATCATTTTTTAAGTAAATCAACTATCTTTATCTTATCCTTGAATGAGGGAATAAAATATCAAGGTCAGGATTTGTAGGGCAGGAAATAGTTGTGGTAACTGGGCAGGAACAGTATGACTTGCCCATGTTTTAATTATGCTGCTGTGCAATGACTTGTTTCAGTGGATGGCCTGATTAGCCCCAAGGAAATTGACCCTGTTCGCCGCTACGTGCCACGTGAAGAGCAGAGGAATGTCAACCTGAGATTCTCCAATCAGGTATGGCGTTTACAGTCATGTGACTCTCAGATGACAGGCCTTCGTGTCAAATTAGAAACAGATGTGGAATGCAAATGATTTTGTGTCATTTACCATATGTTTATTTGTACAAAGTAAAATATATTTGTCTTTCTTCTTGCATATACATTCACACCTTTAGACTAGAGGACCACAATTGTCAATAAACCTAAACCAATTCCAAAGAAACTCTAACCCAATTAACAAAGCTACTAACCCATTAGACATTGGTATATTCACACATTTTTTGCATTCCTATGTAACTATCTGTGCTTTCAGTCATTTGATAGCATATTTAATCAAAGATTTTGTATTGAGTCATGAACAGTTTTTCTGCCCACATCAAATTCAATATATCATCCAAGCTCTGAGGTCACAGACCAACCTCACCCAATGTGGTTTCAAAACATCCTCCATTTGAAAGCACAGCAGCAGCCGGAGAGAGGATGTACACGGTAATCTCTGTAATACACATGGCTACATTCACACTACGAGCAGCAGGTTAGTTCCTTTGTGGATGAGTCTGTCATTCTTCCCTCTTTGAAGCATACTTTCAATTATGAAGGGATTTTTAAACAAGGTTATTGGGAAAAATTCCAGGGCACTGTAAGTTCCAGGTTCAGACACTCGCCCACGTATTTTGCCTTGCAGTTGGGAGTTGAGAGGGAAGAATCGGTTTGTCCAGCAGCAAAGCAATCAATCAGCCCCTTTCAAAGAAAGTCATTGGAAGCCCCATTTAACGGTTAGAGTGTGGCATTGCGCAGGTGTGTGTGGGTGAGTTGAGGACCCTGCCCCAACCCTCGCCCACCTAAAAGTGTCTGAGCCTCTCCTTTACCTCTGCATTCCACTGTGTGGAAAGGATAAAGATACATGTCTCTTTCACAGATTAAGGCATTTACCTGCAGTTTGTCATGACCCTAACACAAATGAGAAGTTGCAGTAATAGATTCTAACTAATGAATAGATAGGGGTGTTAAAAACACTTCTTGAAGGCTCAGAAAGTTTCTGAGTCTTGATAAGAACTGCAGTGTGACATGGCGCTTAGAGAACTTGGCTAAATGCTGGAATGAGCAGTGCTCTTAGACCTCTGTGTAAAGCATTTGGCCGAAATGCCATGATGATTTTAAGTAAAAGTTATTTTAACTCACATTTATTCCCTTCCCTTCTTCCACAGAGTGCCTCAGTTTAACCTTTTTGTTTAGTCTAAAGCAACAGCTATGGTCCTCTCTTCCTCTCCTTCCCCACTTTCTGAAACCCAGTTCCATGGCAAAGAACAGAGACTGGTATAACCTTCATCAAAAATCATTTCTAGTTATTTAATATTTGGCATCTAGGATAGATACTGGTATTTACTGTATAAAATGCTCGAAAGGTAAAGGCTTAAACTATTAAAAGTGGTCTGTTTATTTATTTGCTAGTTCCAGAAAAATCAGTGTATATGAAATGATGCCATTGATTGCTCCATCTTGTGGGCTTTGTGGCAATTCATTTCCGCCACAGTGGCTTCATTTCATACTTAGTCTGAGTTACTGTGACAATGGACAGTGCTTAGCATGGATTTTGCTGTATAAGTTAGACACTACTGGCTCACATGGAAACCCTGACGGCACTTGGCACAGCCACATATAAACCATTGCTGCTGAAACCTGTAACCTGCCTTCAAATGCTTGTCTTCCATCTCTGTCATAAGTAATGGTGACAAATAAAGAGACTTGCTATTGATTTGTGTTCAGGGACTGATAGCATGAGTTAGTTTGCCATGTATGTGCTGAGAGCTGTTTTCCGTTAAACAGAGTGCCTTGCAGGAGCAGAGATGAACAGGGGAAAAGAAAAATATATGCCTTTCTCTTGCTGTGTGCTATTATTGAAATTCTGGTAGTTATTTCGCACCAACAGTATTTTCATCAAGCTTTCTAATCATTGAAATTGTGTAGGTCTTTTGTTGTTGTGTGATTTTGATGCTTTTTTTATCAGACAAATTACCAGAGAATAAAAAAAAGACATTTTCTTTGTTGGATAGCAATGCAGTCAAAGACTTTGACAGACAATATACTAGAAAAAGTCCATACAGACAACAAAAGATCTGGTACCAAATGTGTGCATTAAGGGACAGAATCCTGTCCTTAACAGGCAAGATCAAGACAGCATGTTCAGAATAATTCATTGGTGCATTATATTGAGACAATAATGCACTTCAAGATTTTGGCTTTGCGGCTTTTTCCAGTGTGTTTCTGAAATGTCTGTGCTGAGCTTGATCCACAAATTGAACTGCTTACTGTTTACAAGCTGTCATTTTCAGTAGTCAATTCAAATAGACCACAGCTGACCTTTTAGAACACAGTACTTGGGGGAAAAAACTTATTTTTGGAACGATAAAAATGCTCAGCTCAGGAGTCTGCAGCTTCTGTCATTGGAAGCTCCATCTGGCTCTAAAGCCATTTTGTCTTTGTATCTCAAGAATGTTTCAAAGGAAGGAAAATACCTTCATCCTGTAGGGACATGCATGTGTCTGGTCGAAGAAATAAGTGATTTTATTGGCTAATACCAAGTTCTGCTGTAATGTTCATTTTGATTTTTATTTCTAAATCACAGTAAACATAGAAGCTCAAGGCATCAGTGTTCCCAGGGAGAACGAGGTTTTGAAATGAAGTAGAAAGCCATTCTGCTTCCTGCTTGCATTTGGGGTGGTAATCCTCACCCTGACCTTTTGGTCTTGCATTTGTCACTATCAAGTTGTGAGAATTGATGTGACCATTATTGCTGGTACATTGTTCTGCATTTTACCATATGATTAAAACAGGCACCACAATTAATGTAGTGGCATTATCAGGTTGTTTATACTTCATGCATACTAGGCAGGTTAAATTATTTAGCCATACTCTACATAATAAAAGTACTGACTACCTATACTGGTAAATTTGTTTTGTGTTTCTATACTGTGATGTTGACTACACATGTCAATCAATATCCTTTTGATATTTGATATTGGCTGTAAACTCTGTATTGACTTGGCTGTAGCTCAATGTCACCACAATATATTTAGACAGGTGTTACATTAAATGTGGCTGTCATTGAATATAACAAGGAACAATTGCTTTGGTTCCAGCTGGGCTGAGTCACATTTGGTTTAGTTGTAAAATTCCCTATTCATCTAACATCACAAGTGTCTGTTACTGCTTTGTTAGACATATGGGTTGTTGGAAGTGTGTTTTTATACATGAAGGAAGGCCATAAGTCCAGACACATCTGTATTCTGTTATACGAACTTCAATTCCCTACATCAGTAATACAGGCAGGTAGCTTTACAAAGTATAATTACTCACACAATAGGACCCTGAAGGATCCAACTGGATTTCTATAAAAGCATGATAATAAACCGTTTGCTTTGCACATCATACATTACTTGTATAGTAAAATGGTTTCTATGGTAATCTGAATGCTGCTATATGATAGTTCAGTGTCCTCAGCATGAAGTGCATTTTATTTAATAAACCTTGAACTTTAATTCACCAGTGCTGCTCTCACTGTCATTAACAGATAATTGTGGTTATGCTCTGAAATGGCATTATCATTAAAGCAAGCCATTTTTAGGTATGAAAAAATGGTGGTAAAAAAAAAAACTAGTGTACTCAATTATATAAAATATATGTAGATTTATTCTCTGAGCCCGTCCCCATCAATTTGGTGTTTCCAGGGGGAACTGTCCAATGTGTAATTAAAGGCTTCCGCAGTTTTGTGTGGTCAGTTCAGATCACCTGTCAGGACATTTTATGGAAGTGGGTGGAGACTTAAGTTTTTTATTTTACAATTAATTTGAAGCTGTGCTAACACACACATGCGTGTATCCACACACACGCACATGTACACGTGCACATACATATAAAAATACAAAAGCACACACGCACACCCAGTAATGTTACAATTTGTTTTGCTGGAGCAATATTTCGTATTGCACATATGCACATTTATGAATCAAGAGTATAGCTGACAAAAGGACTAGATGCAGTGGCGCATGTAGATGCAAAAATAAAATATGCAATAGAAATTTGACCAATTATAATTTCCTGTGTAATTGAAGCACATCATCTAAAGCTAAAAGCACAATCAATCTGCAGAAGTAACCTATTTTGAACCCTACAGTGTTAACACAATGGGCAGTAGCTTACCTGACAAAAGTCATGATAAACCAATAAGAAAATATTTGAGGGTTGATAGAGAAACATCAGAATACAGGACATGAAAGCAGAATTTGGAATTTTGTCAATCATAATATGCATTCAAGAGGCATAACAAAATTAAGAACAGAGTTTTTAAAATGTTGAGGTGCACAAATGTGAAAATGCTTATACTATGCAAGAATGAGATTCAGCATTAGCTATACAAGTATTAAATGGATGCATGTATAAATTCTCTGAAATTAGGTTTTTGAACCAGGTCTGGTTTGCTAGTATGACACACCATTATTTATTTTTGCTCCACTGCATGGAAAATTGGTTTGTCAGTATTAAAGAAAGGTTCATATTTTTACCGCACAAGTGATGCATGCAAAATACATTCAATTCATTATTGCAAAGTCTGCTCAGATGTTTTAATGTATATGCAAGGCATGAGGCTTGTGCTGAATAAAGCTTATTTCATTTAACCACATACAGTACTTGGTGGGCCCAGTTTACAGCATGCTGTCCTGATGCTAGTGCTATCACCCCAGTCATCCATGTGCACATGAGTAACAAGATGATCGTTTGTCTCACCTGAACAAAGTATAAAGACATTTAAATGAATTACACGCAAGCTACCAATTGAAACATCTGAAGGTCAGCTGTCACTATATTCATTTCAAATTGGCTTTTTTTCTAATCCCATGTGATGGAAATGGAATGTAGATGTTTCCCCCAGTGTCCCTAGTGTCAGTAAACAGCTCACTGAGTCTAGCTGCACATTGTCATGATTGGTTAATATGCTAGGCAACTCAGATATGATTATGTATTATTATGTTATATTGTATAGACAATGTTTGACGTTACTCATTTATATACTGTAACTAGGAATTTGGTGAAGGTCAAGCATATGGTACACAGTGCAAGTATCCTGCTGGATATAAGAGCAGTACTACATGTATTTCCTAATGTACTGTGTATGTTTACATGTATTTCCTAACATATTTTACTTGGTGAGATAACTCATATTCACATTCAGGCTTTGAGCTGTTGTGCTGTGGATGAAATATGTTGGTTGTCTTGAATGTCTTCAGATCAGTTGAGCCCAGTATTAATGCTATTCATTTGAAAATTCACAACAAATGGGTTTGAATTCTTGTGACTCACCCAACTATACACTCGTGACACGTCTTGTTTGCTAATGGGAAATATTTTGTCAGTTCATCCTAACAGTTTAATTGGAATATTGCAAATGAAAATTGCTTGAGTCAGTGAAAGCATCACAACCCTTGATGTATTGCATTTTCCTCTGCTTATCTACAGGTCTCGCTGGCAATGAGTATAGTGCAATATTTGTTCACATTTACGAGACTTTTTTTTGTGTGGCCATACTCAGCTTATTAATGGCATTATCATGTTAGTAGCAATGGAGAGAAATTTTGCATGAGGTAAATGGTGACATTTTAGCATTCTCTGATAAAATAGCTTGGGAACTCTATGAATAATGAATGAACACAACAGGAGGATTTCCTTACTCTGAAAACACAAATACAAATTAAACATGAACATAGACAGTAGTTTTTAAAAAAAATATCATTATTTACTGTCTGTTAACTTTGTGATGCACTGCAAATACTGCATTTGTTTTGTGTGTATGTATAGTATACTTTATATTAGTGTGTGTGTGTGTGGGTGTGTGTGTGAAGGAGAGTGTGTGTGTGTTTGAAAGAATGTGTGAGTGTGCGTGCATGTTTGTGTGTGTGTATGTGTATGCGTCTGTGTGTACAGTATGTGTGTGTGCCTGTGTGAAAGAGAGACTGTGTGTGTGTGTGTGTGTGTGTTTCTGTGTGGTTTTGTGCGTGTGTGTATGTTGTGTGCGTATGTGTATGTGTTTGTGCCTGTGTGAGAGAGAGAGAGAGAGAGTGTGCTTGTGTGTGTGCATTATCTTTTGTTTTTGCAGGTGTAATTTGTCTGATTGTTCCTTCACTACAAAGCTCACTTTTGCAGAGGATGTTATTATTCATCATTGTCAGGGGTTCCTGGCATTATGGGGGTGTCCTCCTTCCCGCTGTGCCCCATGCCAGCCCAGCTGTGCCACTGTGCCACAGCCCTCGGGTCTAAAGGTCACTTTGCTTTTGGCTGGTGTCAGAAACTCTGCAGCACATCTCCTGCTGAAAGCTAATAATCTCTACACAGGGAGGAGAGGATGAGTCGGTTATTTTAAGCCAGAATTTAGCCGTACTTGTGTTTTGGGCTCTGGTTTGGGGTCAGGTTTGATGCACTCCTATGTGAGAATCTGCCGTTTCAGACAATACTGGTTCAAAAGTAAAACTGAATGCACACCTTTTTTTTCACACACATGCCCATGTGTCATATTTTAAATGTTTTTGTGGAAAAAATGTTTTTATTTTTTATTTTTATTTTTTTAAGCGAAACATTAATACGCCTGTTTTCCATTGTTCCATTGGAGGCTTCCGTTGGCAATTAATCAAGTGAGAGGCTCTCTCCTCTGCCTGCAGTGAGCTCTGCTGATTATAACAAGGGCGATAAACCTTCTCTTTTTGTCAAAATATAATCACTTCCCCCACATTCATTGTCAAGGCTCCAACCGTGCGAAATTAAAGACACAGTTAGGAGCGATAAACTGCCATCACACTGGCACAAAAGGCACTCTCAGCATCCCAAAACCAAGGTTTTTATTTATTTGTTTGACAGAGGCTAAAACATGTTCCACATTGTAAATCAATTATTTAAGATGAGGCTTATTGTACATTAAACACACAAAATGTAAACATTTCACATTGGTCTGATTTCAGCTCTCATAATATCAGCTCAGTACAGTTTTTGCAAGAGAGTACATCTGTGTTCAGCAGTTTTTATTTATTTATGCCAGCGCACATATACATACGTGTTTACACAAAAGTAAATGCCATAACTTTATATCAGAAATATGTTTATGACAGTCCTTTATCAATACTACATTCATACATAGATGCATCTCTCTCTCGCTCTCTCTGCCCCTCTCTCTCTCTTCTCAGAGTAGCATTTACCATGCTTTCCTCTCTGTTCTTCTGGTCCCTGAATGAACTGCCCAACAGGAGCCTGTGCAGATTTACAGCCTTCAGTCCCAGGCCACACTCTTATCCTGCCTGCACTTCCAGACTGATTAAATGCTGTTTTAAACCTTTCTAAGGGAGCATGTCTGGAATCCTGTCCGGATCTTCAAAAACTATATTGAGGCCCTGTCTCTTTGTATCTGTGCCCATTTAACTAAGGTGCCTTTATGGACTTCAACGCAGGGTGGACTCATTTCGGTTTATGTCTGTTTTATTTGTTTCCAGGGCCCCATTGAGAATGATGTGGTGGTTCATGTGGCTCTGGTTGCTGAGAGTCAGAGGTAGGTTCAGGTTTATTTTGTTGCCCCCAAGGTGACACATTTTTAAAAAATACTTGTATTTTCTGTAAATTTGTTATATTCTGTCTAGACTAACATATTTATCTGCCTCTGCTAAATCTAGCCGATAAGCCATTTTTTTCTTTACAGATGTGTGTGTGTGTGTGTGTGAGTAGTAGTAGTAGTAGTAGTAGCAGCAGCAGCAGTAGCAGTAGTACTGTCTTTCCGGAGATGTTAGTTTGCTGTATAATTCTGGCTGCTCATTAAATCTTGGCCCAGTACTCAATAGTGATTTATATACACACTCATTTACTGTGCTGTGGGTGAGGGGTGGTGCCTTTATGAGGACATGTGGCCAACAGAAGCCTATTAACCAGCTGGTCTCTTGATTTTAGACTGCAGGTCTTCCTCAACACCTATGGCATTCAGACCCAGACACCCCAGCAAGTGGAGCCAATCCAGATCTGGGCCCAAAAGGAGCTGGTGAAGGTAATGCAGTCAATAAATGACTCAGTTAGACATCCATCCATCCATTATTTATATCTGCTTATCCTAGTCAGGGTCATGGGGGCTGCTGGAGCCTATCCCAGCATGCATTGGGCGAGAGGTAGGAATACACCCCGGTCAGGTTGCCAAGCTATCGCAGGGCACTCTCACCATTCACTCACAAACTCATACCTATGGGAAATTTAGAGTCACCAATTGACTCAGTTAATCAACTATATATTGGTTAGCTCAGCAAATAGAGTAAATTTTGATGAGGCTCAACCTGTGGTGGATGAGTCAGCAATGCTTGCACACAACCCTGCATCAATCTATCAAATTATAAAAGAGAAAAGGAAGGGTAGAATGGTCAAACACCTGACTCTCAAGTCAAAGGTTTCCACTTTATCTGCATAAACCTAGATAAATTGTTTATTAACTGTAGTGCTTATGTTTTTCAAACATTGCATGCTGCAGCAAGTTATAAATACACAGTGATGCAATCCAGCTGAAAATATGATGAATGTACTTGGATTTTTTATTTTATTTTATTTTTTTTGCCATTTTTCTCTCATTTCCCCCCCCCCCCCAAATTTAGTCGTTATACCAATTCCCCGTGTGAATCACGGTTCTGGACGATGCGCTATCCTCTGTCGGTCTGGGGAGGGTGTAGACTACCACATGCCTCCTCCGATACATGTGGAGTCGCCAGCCGCTTCTATTCACCTGACAGCGAGGAGTTTCACTGGGAGAGCGTAACGCGTGCGGAGGTTCACGCTATCTCCCCCAGATCCCCTCCCCGCTGAACAGGTGACCCGACCAACCGGTAGGAGTCGCTAATGCAAGGATCAGGACTCAAGTCTCTGCGGTGGTAGGCGAGTGCTTATACTTCTACACTACCCAGACGGCCCCTGTGATGATTGCACTAGATTAAACTAGATGTATTTACTCAAGGGGGTTGCTGAGTGGGCCATCCCGTTAAGGTGCTGTTCTAGTGCATGGATGAGCCTCACGGTTTGGTATTGAATCTGGACCGTGCCGGTGCCCGCTGTGGCCAGCTGGGCGAAAGGAGGGTGTCAGTTGGCCAGGATAACTGCCTCTCAGGACAAATCAGTTATATATTGATATTCCTCCATGAGTGGGTTGAAGACTAGGATGTGCTAGTCTTAAAAAAAAAAAAAAAAAAATCTTATTAGTATTCTGCGCAGGGAGTATTTGAAAGGTATTCAGCTCCAAAGCACACTTATCTTCAAACATTCTACAGTGCTACTGGCAATGTAATTTGACATGTGATTAATTCTGAATTAATGTTCCAGTTTTTATTTTCATTATTTTAATTACCTTATTTGGTGACTTTTGGATTTGCATTTCTTATCTGTAATACCTTTCTGACTTTTTAAAGAGGCACTGAGAGGTGTAGAGTGCCACCTAGTGTCAGTTCGAATTAAATTCATTCATTCCTAGAGCCAGAATTCATGTGCTAGTACCATGAATTGGTGCTGCATTACTATTTCTTGAATTGTGCAGTTCTTCTTCTTACAGCTCCTGCCTTACCCAGCTGGGGACTGGACCTATTGATTAGCACATGTTCAGTTTTTTTTTTTTTTTTTGATTGATGTGGAAGCATAATTAACATTTACAACTTTCTCTTGACCTTGTAATTCAGAGGCCATTCTGCCTTAATTAATTACAGTAGAACTGCACATGCAGTTTTAGCTCTCTGGTTGATGGCGGGCCGTGGGCTGCGGACTCCTCACCAGTTAGGTTTCTGCTTTTTCCCCTCGATCTCTCACGCAGCGCGGAATCCGGTATTGTCAGCGGTGGGCTGTTGCCTTCCTCTGCATGTCCCACACTGCCTTGCAGGTTGCTCTTGATCTTTACCTCCCACCACGGTAGCATGCGGTGTGCTACCACTCACCTGGCTGTTTCTAATAGGGCTCTGTGAAGCTGCTGAGCTGGCAGCTTGTGGCCCGGGTCGTAGAGGGCAGAGAGGACAGTAAAAAGGCAGCGCTTCTTCGCAGATCACGGGCTAGGAGGAGAGAGATTACTGTTGAAATGGCATGACTCTTCAGCCTCAGGCCTGCCATCTGTGAGAGGGCTGTGAGCTAGGGAGATTATAAACTACTATTGCTGAAACCATTTTAAACTTTAAGGATTTAAAGATGATTAATAAATGTGCAATTTTGTATTCTTGCATTGTATGCTGTTGCATTGCCTGGGAGAAGGGATTGGATGGAGGTTAGTTTTTGAGGGACGGTTTACATTGTCATTGTTCTGAAGCACAGGCGTGTTCATGTGCGAACCCCACTGCCCCTTCGGGAGAGTATAGGAATCCACGGTTCCTCACCAAAACACACGTTGTCAAGAGCTGTTTCTTTTCACATTGCACACTACAGTTCATTTCACATAGAGTGGAGTCGGAGGAAGACCTTTCATATGCGGCTTTGTAGTTAGTGGGTGCCCGATTGACCTCAGGGAGTATTCAGGGAGTGATGACACGCAGACACCCATACCTTGGGCGACGCAAACCCCAATTGCACATCGCCTTATGAAGCTACTGTCTACGGTCGACACTGGCACAGTCTGGATTTGATTTGAGACTGCGCAGCTTATCCATACACCAAAATGTATGCCTTAACCGAGTGATCCACCTCTTTCAATGTTGCCATAAATTAGTTTCCTGTTACATCAAAGAAGCCAAGTCTTTTCAAAGCTAAAGGCCGCTGGTCAATCCACGTTTCATTTTAATGTAACCGCAGGTTTATTCTTCTGCAACACATTACATGGTCAACGTCACTACGGTGACAGAAAACTTGGCCTGCTGGAGCGACTACATACAGAGTAGCAGGTTTCCATAATACAGTGTTCCATATTTCATTTTGGAAGTGAGCTCACACCCAGCTGCAGTGAAGAGCGCAAGTTAATGTACTGGACTGAGTTTGGAGAGTGCTGGGATGGTCACTGCGCATGGATGCTCTTTCGTACTAAAGGAAATCGATACAGAACGACCCAGGATATCAGTAAACTAAAATATCAAGGCGCTAAAATCTAACATATTTTAGAGGAGCTTTGGCATCTGCTCACCTGAAAGATGCGCATGCATTAGCAGACTGCTGTTTTCCTGTTTTTTTTTTTTTTTCTTGGTTTTTTTTCCCAGTGTGTTTAATATCGAGAGATGAAAAAGAAGCCCTGAGCGGGAGGCAGGCCTCGTCAGTGCCTCAGACTGGTGCTGCTCCCCGTTATTATTTCAAAAGGCGAGAAACATGAAAGTGAATAATTTGTGGGCAGAGTTGCTGAAGCAACCACCTGGAGCTCCACCGTGGCCTTGCGGAGAGTCTTCCTGCCGATGACCTTCAGATCGGCTGTTACGCTCAAACGGCACGGGCATCTCAGGGGCTGCCTTCAGCTTCCCTGGAGGGAAAAAGGTTGCGATCGGAATAATATCAAAATGTCAGTGCGTCGGGGCTGTCGGCAAACGTGGCCGGAAGCTTGTTTACAGATGCAGTGATGAACGGTGCCTATTTGACCATGGCAGAGATCAAGGAGGGAGGGATTAAGTCAACAGGGTATCCCCCCACCTTCACACACACATACACACAAGCACACACGCATATACACAGAAAAGCAAGAACATATCGTCTGGTTAATCATGTGCCTGTAGTCTGCTTGCATCAGTAGTGCACTTCTTTAGCACATTAGCCATGCAGCTCAGCTGGTGTTCAGCACAGGTAAAAAAGCAGTTAGACAATTGGAGCTAATGTGCGACCTCTCAAATTGATAAAGGACATTTCAGCTATTGGGGCTCAGGGGAGGGAGGAGTTTACGAAGCATTTAAAAAGTTGTCACAGAATTCCAGAGCATGGTTATTCAGTTCATTTAAACAGTGACTTATTTTGATTTATAGAAAAGAGAAACCAAGGTACTGCTGTCAGCATGTTTTTTTCCCACAGTACAAACTGCAGCCTCTCTGAAGCAGCAGTGAATACCAGTGCTAGCTTTTGAAGGCTTCATCCGTTTTTGCTTGTAGACTACCTCATAGCTGATTTTGACTGTAGACTGAATTCCACAGTTTGTTTATGGAGGAGAGCATCATTTGTGAGTCACTGCGGTGGGTTGGAAAGATTGTGCAGGGCAGAGAGGGACATTACTCAGCGCTGGTGGTCCTCCTTCCAGGCCTACCGCTTCCTGGCAGTCAACAAGAAGCTGGGACTCAGCGGGCGCCCGGAGAGGCCGGTGGGCTGCCTAGGAACCAGCAAGGTAAGGGGGGGGGGGGGGGTTTACAATTTTATTTGAATCTCATCATCCTCGCCCATGTTTTCCACCAATCAATTGTATAGCTTTGCAAGTGAGTTTGTCAGGTTATTTACCGTTGCCTTCAGGGCATATACACAGCTGCTTATTGTATATTTGTTTTGTTTATTCATGTATTCTTCCGTTAAGAAATCCATTTTCAATTTACCATTTACATCACCTTTGCAGAAATGGTACTGATACTCTTAGGAAAACCAAGCAACTGCAATAAATGTCAGGCATTGCAATAGTTACCAAGGACTAATCCTGACCCATGTACACATAAGCATACCAATGCGACGTATATATATATTTGAAATTCAGTTGTTGTGCGTTCATTATTATTATGAAGAATATTTCTGTACTTTGAGCATTAGCCTATATTTGTGTTCCATTTTAGGGAAAGTCTCTTTGTGTTAAATGCAGCACTTCTATCATTTGTCTTCACTGAATGTCTTCAGAGAGCCATTGGCTATTAGCTGAATGTCTTAAAGGTGAAAGACGAGGAAATAAAACCCTGTGAAAGCAATCACGAGCGAAACGTTCTAGGAGGAGAACGGATTGAATTGTTGTTGTGTTGTAATACGAGGGAGATGTCTGCAGGGATGCATGTGGTCATTGGACGTGTGCGCTTATGGGTGGTGTGCATCTGTGTGTTCTCTGTCAGAATCGATAGGTTGTCTCTTAGAATGCATATTTCTGGGCCTCAGACTCATTCATCTTGGTTTTCAGGCCCATGTAATAGTCTGTCTCCATTCTCTTCCCCAAAGATTTATAGAATCCTGGGGAAGACTGTCGTTTGCTACCCGATCGTCTTTGATTTGAGCGACTTCTACTTGTCTCAAGACGTCATGCTGTTGATAGATGACATCGAGGTGAGCCATTCTTACTCCTTAGTTTAAAGATGTCATGAATCCTATGTTTGTTCAGAAAGCAAAAATTCAGTTTAAGTCATGACTCTGCTGGTCTTGTACAGGCATTAAATCCATGCAGAGATACTCCCAGGATGTGTTTGGGGAAAGCATTTGTACATATTTGCATAAAATGGCCAGGGTTTAATCCAAAATGTTCTTCGGTTTGAGTTTACAAAAAAAGTCATTGTTTTTCTTCTCCATTCAGTAAGTTTTGTTTGTGGAAAAAATGCAAATAGTTGAATTTCCCCACCAGTCCTTTCATCAGTGTGTTGGTGCGTGGCAGTATGAAATATAACATTTTTGTGTTTTTAGAATGCCTTGCAGTTCATCAAACTTTCCTGGAAAATGCCTGGGCGACCATTATTCCTGGTACTCGTTAGAGAAGACAACATCAAGTAAGATTTGTTAAGCTCAATCGATTAGAAGGCAAACCACTAAACAACTGAAACAGCCTCTAAATTAATTAATGAATGAATTAATAACAAGCCCAAAAAAGGTATCCATATTAAAAGTTTTTTTTTTTTTACTCCCTCAGTGCTATAAATCATGTTGTTAGGCTGTCTAATCTGCTTTTTAAATCCCACACTAATGTTTCTGTGCTACAGGGGCAGCCGTTTCAACCCAGTCCTGGACATGTTGGCCTCTTTCAAAAAGGGAAACATTGGAGGGGTGAAGGTCCATGTGGACAGACTGCAGGTGCTCCCCTTGCTGTTTATTCAGACATTTATAAAGACCTCATAGGACATGTCCTGCTGTTAGATTTATTTATTTATTTTTGTTTTCTTATCTAGCGTTTCTCCTCATATAATATATGATGTTTAAAGTTTTCTACCCTGCATGGGCTTCCACTGTTGGATGTTTTCTTCTAACTTCATTTTTGAATGCACATCATTTTTGAATACAATGGATTAGTGCAGTACCCATCCGCCAATCATATATGTAGAAAATCACAGAAATTTGGACCTGTTGGACAAGACTTCAAGACTGAGACTCAGCAGTGTTTAATTTAGAGGGAATAGTTATAAACAGACACGTGATCACAAAAAATACTGTCGATAACAATATCCGACAGTTAGTTTGAATGAATAGTAAGTTGGCTGCATAAACTTGGCATGAGGCAGGAGTAGCAGCATGTGGATAATGAGCGCAAAGCTTCCCTCCTTGTCCTGCTCTCTCTATGCTTGGTTGATATATAGCTGAGTTAACATTGCCTAGTGTTACCATTTCCTCTAATGAGGACACACGTTCCTCTAGGTGTTCCTAATAGCCGACTGGTTTTACTAACCAAGGCTCTTCCTACTTGTGAGACTTCTGAAATTTAGGGACACAAAGCCTGGACACGGAGTTCATCCTGGTAGGGTGAGTCTCCTGAATAAGCATGAATTCTCCAAGTGCTAACAGTGTGCAGGAGTTTATTGTGTGTGACATTTTACAAGGTTATTGTCCTGTGCACCTGTGACTGAAACAGGCACAAATCCAATATGTTCCCTACACACTTTTTTTCTCAATTGAAGGAGGAGAAATGCTTCAGTGCACCAGCCCTAGCTAGTTATATTTTATGTTTCCATCAAATTTACGCCCTTGCATATCCAAAGGGCTTGGATGCCGGGAGCCACAATATATCTGGCTCCTGTGTTTGGGCCGTGATCATTGGTGCAGCCTTGTATCAATCTTTCAGACACTGATATCTGGCGCGGTGGTGGAGCAGCTGGACTTTCTACGCATAAATGAAGTCGACGAGTAAGCATCCTGTCTGTTTTTGTTTTGTTATTGTGGGTGATCACTGGAAAATTAACTTTGTGCATGTGTGGAAGGGAGAAAAAAGGGTGAGTGCGTGTGCATTTGTGGGCAGGCGGGTTCAGTTGTTTGTTTCCATTTTCAAAGAATCCCAGAGTTTAAGAGCTTTGAGGAGCTGGAGCTGCCTCGGCACTCCAAGGTGAAGAGGCAGACCAGCACGCCCAATGCCTCAGACCTGGAGCAGCAGCCTGAAATCGACTTTGAGGAGTGGACTCACAAATCCACCGTGGAAGTTCTGCAGAAGTTTCATGTGAGCCACCCGCCCAACACCCACACACGCCTAGGCCTCTGACACGTGGAGGAGAGCCTGCCCATTCCATCTAACTGCAAAGCATTTTCTGTGCAACTTTGAACACACTCTTTTATGCAGTGGTTAAAAACAAAACAATTGCTTAAATCTGTTTTGATTAAAATCTAATACGTATGATATTTTAGGAGGTCTGTTTTTACTGGCTTGGTCAGTATCTTATTCTTAAGAAGTATAACCTATTGGAAAATAATTTTTACTTTTGTCTCGGGTGAGATTATAATTTATTTATTTTTTTGGACATAACAGTACAATGACCAGTCTTTGTTTTGTCTATAGCTTGTGAATTTTTTAACATTGACAATTAAGTATTTCATGGAAATGCACCGGAAGAAACCTGAATGAGCTTCAGACATCACAGCATAGCTCAAGCGTGTAACAAAACAGAACAAATAGATATACTGGTAATTGCTATTTTTATTTCTTTTCCCTGTGACCTTCACATCCCATTTTTTTATTTCAGGACTGCAATTGCCTGGTCAGCCAGGCCCAGCTGGCCTGCATTCTCATAAAGAAAGAGGGACCTGATTTTATTGCAAAAGACGGTGTGTACACTGTGAAATTTTGTTGCTGCATGTTGCACCAGTCAAACTGAAGCCCCCATTTAGAGGGATGGGAAAAACACTGCTTGGTCTATTTATTGGCCAATTTCCCTTGGCTACTGCACCAAAGTGTTTGGGTCTGTGAGCTTGTTTGCTTTGAGCGCACCAAGACCAGCTAGCCTTCCTCGGAATGGAAACGACTTCACTTCAGTAAAGCCACTGTAAATTAGATGCCTAGACCTTAATCCATTTAGAGCCCTACAGCTATGCAACGGTTATTGGAATAGCTTTTCTCAGTGTTTAAAATAAAACGGGACAATCAACTTAAAGGGCCATGTTTCGGTTTGACAGTTCAATTTTGCCGGGCAGAAATAATGTCAATAATCCACTGATTTTACATGGAGGGCTCTAACATAAAACGGGTTGTGAAACAGTTGTTTTTTTCTCAAGCTGTAAAATCCTTTTGATTGCTGACATTTTAGATGCATGTCTTGAGTGCAGAGGATAATGAATCTGGCAGTTAAATTTTACCGTTCAGAATGACATCCTGCCTGAATGAGCATTTGAAGATGAAAGCTCAGGAATGTAACTTTGAACCCTCCCAATTTAACTTTTGTAAACAAGAGTTGATGTGTTTATCATCTGTTAAAGTGTGATCTTAGCGGAAGTCCACGCTTGACAGGTCTGCCTCTCTTTTTGCGTGTGAAGTAGCACGTGGCTCACCCAGCTCAGCTTACTTGTTTGTTTGTGTTTGCAGCAAGCCTCGCGGAGGAGCTCGAGCGCATCTACAGAAGAGCTGGCAGTCGGAAACTTTGGTCAGAACCCTTTCACTTATCTGTCTGATTTCATTAGCCGCGTTTCCACCAAAATTACCCGGAACTTTCAGTCCCAGGAACTACTTTACCAGGAACTAAAAGGTTCCTTCAGCCAATGGTTGTCTGCGTTTCCACCGGGGTCTAAAGTACCGCGAAGATTAGGCAAATTAGCCCACTGACGTTGTCGTCGGTCCATCTGTCATATGATTTCTTCTGTAACCCCATACTACCACCGAAGTAGCCTACATTATTTTCTAATAACCGGGACAGCCCGGAGGGGTTTATTCCACTTATATACAACGGGTTACCAACAATGACTATATATGGTTACTTTTGTATTTATTGATTTTCATATATCCTCTCAAACACATTCATTAACAGCAGAAAACATGCACACGTTGTAAACAATTTGCTGTTTTATTACTTTCTCGTTGTCAATTCCATATAGGCTAATCGCAAAATGACAAGAATAGAACGAAAACTCGGACTTGCGTGAAAATGTAAATTAGTAGTGGTACAGCCACCGTTTGCTTTCCTTCGAAGTTACTGCTAGCCGAGCAGCGAAGTGTGCCCTCCAGATGCGAACCATGCACCATAAATGAGTCCATAGTCTTCCTGGTCTTTTCGTGGAATTGAAAAATGGCAGTAAATTGAGTAAAATTACGGCAGTCTGAAAAAGCTAAAGCGAAGATTACTAGAATTAACCTGTTATTTTACCCGGATAAAAAGTGCGGAAGGTGATTTCCAGTTTGCTTGTACTGTATCACCAATGTTAATTATGCAGAACTACCGCATACCTCACATAACTGTATCAAACGTTTTGAGTCAATTACAACGGGCTAACAAAGAAAATCCGGAAGAAAATATTCAGCAACCGAATTAATCCGTTTGAATGTTTTGGTAGCCTACGTAATATGCTGTCCCAGCACGAATGCTTAGCATTTTATAAAACGAATACTAAAGCAAGAAAAGAACAGAAGAGCACACGTTATAATTCCAAGACGTTGACAGGTTATAACCAAAAGTAGGCTACTGCGCCGCATAACATACAAGTTTGATTTGAAGTTATTATGAAAATAAATTGGTTTGCCGCTGCATATTTTCAAACATGGCGGGTAATGGCGGAAAATAAACACAACACAAATGCTACGAGTACTCGACCAATCAGAAATGTTCAGCGCTGCAAGCTCCACCCAAAAGGTTCCTGTACTTTCGGAAAGTACTACCCCCCGAGCAGGAACGTTTTGGGGGCTAAAACAAAGCCCCCAGAACTAAATTTAGACCCTAGTTCCTGCGGTGGAAACGCACTGAGTTCCTCAAAAGGTTCCTAGTTCCGGGGTATAGTTCCTGCGGTGGAAACGCGGCTATAGTGATTGAATGCTATTCGTACTGGAAAGTAAATACAACTTAATCATGCACAACTGTGATTAACATGTAAGCTCTTGTATTATTATTCTTATTTATTATTATTATTATTATTATTATTATTATTATTATTATTATTATTATTAGTAGTAGTAGTAGTAGTAGTAGTAGTAGTATTTATTACCTTATATATCAACTGTAATTGATCATGTCTGAATATTTGAAGACTTCTCCTTGCCCACATGTTTGAAGTTTATTTTGATATGCTATCATATTTTTCAGTAACAAACAGTAGCATTTACAACATATTTTAGCTTGTTGAATAGTTGTGTAATTCTACTACTAATTTCTCTCTCGTTCTTTTGCTGTCTTTGTCTTTGTACGTTTAAACGCCGCCCATCAATAATTTATCCTAAAAAATAAACCAAAACCTGCATAGGCTGGCAGTGCGTTATGCTGCTGCATTAACCAAGAAGGTTGCCAGTTCTCTTGCACCACATATTACCACACTGGTGGTTCATGGCAAGCAGGTAATGGAAGAGAGTGAGCATCTGCATTAGCATGTGTGGTGTGTTTTGATCATGACTGTTCCCTTATCCCCATTAACTTGGAGTGCACTTTCCTTACCTCCCCCTAGTGTAGTCTCACTGCCTTCGTGGGTCTTTAGCATTCGTAGAAGTTGTTTCACCTTGTCCCATTTCAAACGCTCGGCATCGCAACAGCTAGATGCCGGCAAAATGGCCTCTGAGCTTGTGCATTGCTGTTGTGCTTTACGTCTCTGTGTGCCACTGTTATAATTCCTCACCGTTGTGTTATTTCTTTCACAAACAGAAAGGAATAATTAAAGGAAAAAGGAACCTGTAGCGTGAATGGGCACTTCAATTCCTCCAAAAACATTAATACACCCCCGTTACTTGTATATCTGGAGACTGGATTGTTTTGTTAATACATATTACGTATAATCCAGTTGATTTTTATCCACAACTCATTGGTTGATCCAATTGTTGCATTAATTCAGCAATTTCTCAATATTACTATTTGGTGTCAGAGATATTTTTATTTATTCTACATGTGAAGCATCATGCCCTTATCAGCTGCATACTGTTTAAAAAAACACTGCAGATTCTTTGTTTATGACTGTCGCTTTATTTAAAAGTATGAATTAAGCAGCTACAGCGCAATGCACAATACGAGGCCATCCTTTCTTTCTCATGATAAATTAGTGAACATTAAAATATATTGCAGTTCCAATGTTCTGATTAATGTGAAAATGAATTTGAGAAGACTAAATTGACAAAAGTTATTTGTAATATGAGATGCAGCTTCAGATAAATAGTCTTTGTCACATGGGGAATATACTTATGAATTCCAATGCCACCTTCTGGGGGCATGCTTTTAAATATCATTTTTTCATATTTGTAATCAGACCAGAGATATAATTTTAATTATTAAAATATAGCACACTCTGGGTTCAGTTTAATTAACAAGATGCATAATGTAAAATGCCTAAAGATGACAGTAACTTTTTGAAAAATAATTCTGAGTAGCTCTTGCTTAAGTGTTGCTCATAATTTGTACATCTAGACAGTTTCAGATTCTGATTAAAAGCTAATAAAAAATATTAGGCATATCCAAGGAAATAATTTTCTTATCAGAGTTATTCATAGCTGAAGTGTTTATACTTCAATTATACAGATCAGATTCATTCAGTTGGTCTTGGCAGCACTGCGCACTGTGGTCTTATCAGACTGGCAAAAGTGTTTTGATCTTTGTGAGGATGTACTTGTTTTCTTGTCCACTAGGTCTGTTGTACGACTGGCTGCCAGTCTGTTAACTAAACTGGTGGACAGCATCGCCCCCGCTATTACTAGAGTTTTAGTTCATGGTAAGCAGGTAAGTTGTAAATTGCGGACAGAAACTTACAAATCACTGCAATAAATGGTATTCTTAACCATTTAAATTAATTTAGAAGAAAATACATTCTGATGGAGTGGTCATTTTAATGTTCACTGATTAACTGTAGATCAAATCAAATCAGTTTTATGCTTATTTATGTAGTTTTGCAAAGCATTTTAAACAAATATATGGTGTTAGTTGTGCATGTTCCCTCCCTTGCCTGCCAACTCTGCCTGCTTCTGCCTCTTTAAAGCTGGTCTGCCACTGTTTCCTCAGTGCAATAACCCATACGTGTTAACCGTGTGCATTCTCCATTGTTTCTTTATGTTTTAATAATGTAATGTTGCTTCTTAACTAATCCAGTCTCCCCTCTTCCTTGTGCTTTGGCTTAAGATGAAGGTTAATAGCATTCTGGTCTTCCAAAGGCTATTCGCCTAATTTTTTGAAGAGCTTTGGAGTGATTCATTAGAAATGAGTACCTACAGGTGGTGTGAATCTGCATTTAGATTGCATCCCCAGGAAGTGCAATCAGATGCTGCAGATGAATATTTTTTTTAAAGATGGAAATTGTTTTCCTTTTAACATTGATTAACACATTTATGTGAGGTTCCACGGTAAGCCTGTTTGCTTTGTAGGTATTTTTGTGTCAATCTTTTATCTCTTCAATTCTCATGAACATTGAAATCCATGTTATGGATTCAATGGACATTCCTCCTATGAATTTTGAAAATGTAGTAATCTTTTTCCATGTCTTTCATGTTAAATAACTTTTTCAATAACTAATGAGTCAGTCTACTTCAGAGCTTCTAGCTATAACAGTGCTTCCTTTAAAAATGCAGGCATTTAGGCAATTTGCATTTGCATTTCACTTCAGTGGGAAACAAAATGCTTTTTGTCTAAATGTAGTTGTAGGTCAAAGCTGCAAGGCACAATTGTATAAATGAAATGAAAAGGGGGGGAGCTCAGGTGACACAGGCTGTGCGTTGCCAGGTGACCCTGGGGATATTTGGTCACGAGGAGGTGGTGATCTCCAACCCCCTGTCTCCGGGAGTCATCAAAGACATCATCTACAGCCAGTGCAGTCCACATGGCGAACGCGAGGCTGTGCTTCAGCAGGAGCTGGTCATCCACATCGGCTGGATCATCTCCAACAACCCCGAGCTCTTCAGCGGCATGCTCAAGATTAGGATCGGGTAGGGAGAGGGAGGGAGGAAGGGAGGGAGGGCTTTGGTTTAAGCAATTGTTCAGCTAGATATTAATTTATTTTGGTTTCTCCAAGTGAAGTACATGCGTGCGTGTGTGCATGCACTTCTGTATTTGACGCTAATTAGTAATTATTTTGTATTTAGGTGTTTCTTGGCTTTTTAGCTATGCGCTTTGAAGTATTCCAGTCTTCTTAGTGCAGTCTGAACCACTGCAGTCTACTGGGATCATTAGAAAATGCATACACAGTCAAATGTTCAGTGTTTTCAGCACTAAAACATAATGTATCGATTGTGGTGCAGTTGGATTGTTCAAGCCATGAAGCATGAACTGAAGATTAGAGCTGGGGACATGCCACCTCGGGACATATTCCAGCTGTCCCCCAGCGAAGTGAAACAGCTGCTGCTGGATGTGCTCAAGCCAGAGCAAACTGGGAGGTAATGTCTCTGTCAATCACAGATTGATATGATTACAAAAAGATCCCCACATTGACTTTCTGTTAGCATGCAGAAGTATTGATGTTGATTCAGAAACAAGGTAGACCAAACAACATACAACATAAGACAACAGGCATGCATGTGTCTGTAGATGGTAAGAGTCTGAGTTTGACCGTCTGCAGCCTGCCTGGTTTCTGTAGGTCCTGGCTGGACAGGCGCCAGATTGACGGCTCTCTCAATCGAACACCTCTGGGTTTCTACGACCGGGTGTGGCAGATTTTGGAGAGAACTCCCAATGGCATTGTAGTTGCTGGTGTGCACCTCCCACAGGTACAAACTATAGTAATAATGGTTCTATGTTCTCTGTTAATTTTTGTTCATTAGTATGCACTACCATAAACCTAGCATAAGACTCTTGATGAAAAAGTAGGCCAGTAACATAAAAATGTGCGTGTGACACACAGGCTGCCCTAGTGTCCTGTAGATTCTCAAATGCAAATTTCTAATGAGATAAATGTGTTGTAGGGATGATGCGCTGATGATTAACTCATCCCATGTGGGCCTGGAGAGACACTATATCCTCATAACAGCCTGTTATCATTTTTGTAATGTAGCAGTGGCAACAGCTCAGCGAGACAAGTTTTTTAAATGAGCTGAATCCAGGCTGCGTGCCAAGAGCAGGGTCAGAGCGTAAATAAAATCAAATTTTAAAATGGGCTGGAGGGCGGACATGTTGGTAGAGAAGTTCCGCTGAGATCACGTCCATGGATTGTTAAAGATGCTTTCAGAAACCAGATGGTTGATGATAGTTCCCATCAGTCAATTCCTATTGCAAAAATAGTTTTGTATGGCTTATATTCACATATAGCAACCCACACTGTCGGACATGACGATGTACGAGATGAACTTCTCTCTGCTGGTGGAGGACATGCTGAAGCACATTGATCAGCCAGAGTACAGGCAGATCATTGTGGAGGTAGGGCACCATTCTGTTCTGTTCTGGAAGAAGCCTATGAATCAAGGAAGGATGATGGTACAGGTCTATTTGAGCTTACTTCCCACCCGTGTGTATGTAATTGTAGCTATTAATGGTGGTGTCCATTGTCCTGGAGAGAAACCCGGAGCTGGAGTTCCAGGATAAAGTGAACCTGGACTCTCTGGTGAAAGAGGCCTTTAGTGACTTCCAGAGGGACCACAGCCAGTCAACAGCGACTAAAAAACATGTGCGTACTGCTGCATGTGCAACAGCAACAGTTTAGTGCTGCTCCTCTGCGTGTGCATATCGGAATTTAGGATGATTTAATCACTAATTTTTCGCCGCTTTCATTTGTATGTATTTGCAGACAACACACGGGCTTATATGTGTGTGTGTGTGTTTTTTTTTCTCTACCTGAGTGGAGAAGGAGTTTGCCATTGAGAGTGATGTGTTTTAATACACCATGATTTCCAATAGGCACTTGAGCTGTGGGCTTTTTATTTTAGATATTGAAATTTTAGCACAAGGTAATTCAGTTTATTTCTCCCAGCCACGTTGATACTGTATGTGTACTCATTGCATCCATGCATCTGAATTGCACTGGAAAAGGTCTTTGAAAGCATAGTAACAGTACTTGGTCATCCCAGTGTAACTGTCTCCATGTATTCTGCAGGACAACACAGAGGCGTTTTACAACAGCCCTCCATTGGCTAAGGGTGGGACGTCCTGTTACCTTACCAAGGCTGTGATGATCCAACTGCTGCAGGGAGAGGTGAAGTTCAAGGAGGACCCCTGCACCGTCAGCTAAACGCCTTGCTACACCTTACTCAGGGCTTGAACAGTGTACTCACACTGGGGGGGCTGCTTCACAGAACACCCCGTCATTCACAAATCCTGAAAATCACTTTTTTACAGCACCTGCATGGCAAGCTAAGACAGGCTCCTTAGTGCTTTGGATATCCGGCTTTCTAAACGCAGCTTTAAAAAGGCCCTGCCAGGAGATTTGGCAACCGCATGTTTGTACTGCAACCACCTCAGCTTTATTGATGAGCTCCTTAAGCAGGGCTGAGAAGAGATTGTTCTTAAAATGAATGTTACCTTTTTCTGAATGTGGTTTTGATTGTTTTATTCATGATTCATTTGTTAATACATGTAGTTACAAGCCATGTGCCTATATTATAGGGGTTTTACTCAAAATTCCTTCTGCGGCCAGCGTTATATTTGATTGGTTCTCTCAGGTGCCCAATCAGAAAAAGGAGGAGGTGGGGTTAATTTTTATGTTTCATTAGACTAGGGACATCGCTGAAAGAAAAAAAAAAAGAAAAAAGAATATTGTATTCCCTCAAACCCCCTTCTCCTGAACTGTATTTAATTAAATAGTTTTGCCATATATCTTGTATATTGTATTTATGCCAAGCAGTTCAATGTGTTATTTATTTATTTTTTTAAGTGAGTGAAATAAAGAGCAACAGAAAGGATCTGGTGAGCCTCAAACTCGGGTTTCCAGCAGGAGAGACTACCACACTAATGACTGCACTAAATCTGCAGGGCACTTACTCTGTTCCTTGGGCATAGGAGGCTGTTATTTGGGCATACGATGAATAATGACCACCACCTACTCCTTTTTTCTGATTGGGCACCTGATATCTAATGCTGCCCTCAGAATGCATTTCAATAAATAAAACTGTCTTACTTGATGCAGTGTTGCAAGTTGTAATCGTCTGGTGGGTAGTTTTCAGTGAACAAGTGTTTCATTCTGCATCCCCATCTCCCCCCTGCTAATTCATATTTGCAGTGACTTCCTGTAGTTTTGCTGGCTGTGACTGAAAAGCATGAAAGTAAAATGTGAGAAACTGTTACAATTTAATCATTGGTGTCCTTGTATTCTTCTTGATTAGTAATCAAGGAAAATTTCTCTGAACCCTTAATAGAAATCCATACTTTTGTCATGTTCGGTGGTGGGGAAAATGACTAAAAACCAAATTTGCAACACGCTTCTATGTTACCAGTAAGGCGAACCCAAAAAAGTTATTTTTTGTACAGTACTGTACCTTACGAAGGGAAAACACACACTCGGTATGATGGTGAATTCACTCATAACGATTGCATATTCAACTAACTGGACAGCATACATTGAATTGAATGAAGTGTATAGACATATATACGAATGTACAGTGGATGAAGTCTCCGTCTTGCTCAATAGCTTTACTTAATTGCAGAATTTCTAGAGCAACAAAGAATCACCTGGGTTACCTGTAATGCCACTCAAGAGTCTGAACAAAGGCCATCTTTGAAATCAGTATTTTTTTTTTAATGGTATGCAGTCAAATATAGGAGAGAAATAAGGAGAAAATACTGAAGATGTGATCAACCAAATGTCTTACAAGCTTCTTTGATACCTTTGATCCCCTTTTTAAGACCTGTTAAACCTAAAAGACTTTGGAACATATTAGTAAAGATTATTAATAAGGATTCCAATGCTGACTTTTCATTTCAGTTCTGACTAGGCAGTGAATTGTATGGTGTAAATAAATAAGGTTTGGATTTTTCTATTCCGTCTCTTACAAAATCACAATACTGACATTTTCTGAAATACTATAACAATGTGTTTACGTATATAGATGCAAATGCCATATTTATTCACATCTGTCTGTTTGGCCCTGAATGAACAGTCATTGTGTTAAAGCACTCACTGATACCACTTGTGCCAGAAGAATATGGCAGCCTGACAATCAAAAACAGCCCATACCAAATGGTAAGGTAATTCAAGTTGAACTCCAAAATAATTTATATTTAAGGATTCTGCAATGAAGCACTTCTGAGAGCTGAGTGCTGTTTGAGGATTTATGGTGTGCACAAAGCTGACTAAAGCTTTGTGCCAATCCACTGCAAATCTTTTCACATCAGGGAAGATTTCAGCACTTAATGCTCTGGAAATTAAAACAGGGAAAAAACACCCATAATTCAGAGGACATTGCATTTTTCAGACCGTATACAGAAGATAAACATTATAGCTTTTATGCCAGTCTGTTACCAATTTTATAGCAATAATATTAGATCTAGGGGTTCTCAGGATAAAGTGGAAAGGGCTGTGATTTCATCTCCTGGGTAGGCCCTGCAGTAAACATGTCCAAATCCCTTGTGCTCAGCCTCTTCAGATAAATCAGGGTGTTTAAATGGGTATCGTGACATTTTGCATATTGCAAGTTTTACTGATTTTGGCTCCCACAACATTCACACAGTCTCCATCACTGAGTGAACAGCTCTGCAGAATTTCCAACTAGATAGAAAATGAATTGCTCTTTTAATCTCTAAATGAGACAAAATATTCGACATAATCCTGTTATGTGGATACTTAAATTCATACTGCCACAACATTCTTGACTATATGTCATAAAGTTACCCTGTCATTCAGTTCTGCTTCTATTAGTATGCAACTATTATTATTTGTTATTTTATATTTATTTAGTTACAGTCTTTGAGTGGATACTGAGCATCATTTGAACTAACATATATTGATCTGTCAGTCGTGTGGTTTGTGTGGTTGGGCTAAAAATGGAGTAAGTTCAATAAATTAAGCAAATTAATTAAGACCTAATCATGGGTAACACTTTCAACAGACAGAAGTCCTTGACATAAACCTAGAATCATTTTGTAAATCTTGTTAATATTTAAATTGTGTACTTTGTGACCAACTCCAACTCCAAGGACATAAAAGCTTTTTTAATGTATGTGTCTATATCGGTTAGCCTACTTCACTGCTCCAGAAATTGTACTGGCCTTTTACTGAGTGGAAAACATGGTTACCAGAGCTGTAAATGGTGCCAGATCAGGTAACTTATCACAATATTAAGCTTTGTAGCACACTTTCAAATGTGATCGGTATGTCTTGGTTCCCTCTCGTTTCTGATTCATGGAGGCGTTCGGAGAGGTGAGTATGGATTTTGATCATGAAAGTGTCAATTTTACTTTCAAACTACAATTATGTTCAGCTATTTCAGTTGAGCACTGAAGTACAGTACGTAAAGTAAAAAAATAAATTAGTCACACAACCAGTTGCGGTGCTTTTTTTTATGGATGTTTTTCCCAAGATCCAAGAATGAGCTTCCATAAAAACTATGATCTGTTGCAATAATGTGGATGCATTTTTATGACCCAATATGCAATATGCTGCTGCAGTGGATACTATTGGAACCAGTGGGAAAAAAAAAAAAAAACATGAACTACTGTGCATCAGGTCACTAAAAAAGATAATCAGCTTTGCCAGTGCAGGCATAAACTCTTTGTAGGTTGAATGGTAATTGCATTTGCATTGTTTAATGTCATTCAGTTGTTATATTGTGGAGGTTAGAATGAAAGATAAAATATTATGCACTATGTGTACTGTATAACAGTGGCCTGGATGTCATACTTGACTTGCCAGGACATGTTTTCAGCAAACAAAGTATCATTGTGTAAAATTAAAAATGGGTGAAAAAAACAGCAGCTGCCTGTAAAATCAACCTTGAATAATGAGACAATGAAGATCCTGTTGACTTAAACCCCGTTGAATCTTCAGTCCTGTTCAAAACTGATTGTTCAATCAGAGCTTACTTTAAAAACAGCAAAATGCAAAGATATTTGGCACAAAAGGATGATCTGCCCCCTGAATCATACTGTAGTGCTGACAAATCTTTAAATCTACATTCATTCAGAAGTATGGCTTTTTTACAAATTAAAGGGAAAAGACTATTTTCTGCACTAGAGGGTATTGATATCAGTGTCAAATAAATGAAAGCAGCGAAATATTGACCTTCCAATCACATTCTGGAAAGGGATGAGAGAATTTTACTTGGAGCAAGAAGAGAGACAGGGTCGGAAAAGAAGAGAAAAAGGAAATCTTATTAGGCTTTGGTTGCCTAGCAACAGAATAGGCCTAATCTATTAAATCTATTTGTATCTGCCAGAAATGATACAACTTTTCCTGGTTTAAATAACTAATTTAGATTATATTTTTCCCTTCAGGACAAGTCACCATACAGCAGCTAAGAATAGTTATGTAGGCAGGACTAGATATATGTAGTTGCTTTACAGAATAGCCTATGCAATTATGATATTTTATACAGTACCACGGGTGACTTGTTTCTAGCATTAAACATTGTTTAATTCATATTCCTTGCACATTGTAAATATGCTAAGGGGCTAATGACTTAGTGAATGTCAAAATCACAAGTTTAATAACATGGGAAATTAGGGGACTGCAAATGCACATACATTGTAAGAGGACAAACAGAATAAGATTTTTTACAATTTAAATTTTTAATTGCTTATTTGAATGTAGAATGCTAAAAATGATTATCTTTCAATACACATCATATGTTTTCCAAATATGTTTCAATGTCAATGTGTGTCGATGGTGTTTTGGTGGTCAGATGTATTTTTAGTCTCCCAATATCCATTCCTTCAATCAGTGAAAAGCTCTATATTGACATTTCTATTTAAAAATAAATAACATTAGCCATGAGTGTATTTCCTTAGACTGAGTGAAAATTCTGTTTCATTTTGAGGGAAGCTTATCAAGAAAGTAATGCTCAACAGAGAAGTAATACAAAACATAAAATTATATTTGCCTGCAACATTTGGAAAGGAAGCCACCTAAAGCTGAACAATCAACCAATTAATGAATGCCATTGCATACACTCACCAACAAGCCAGTCACAGCTTGTAAGCCCTCCTTATAGATGAGGGGGCAGTTGTACTCTTTTGCGGTTACATGGAGGCCTCAGTACAGGACCGTGTGGACATAACTATCAAGATTTTAAGAAGTTCCACAAAGCAAATGTATCAATGTTTTGACAGTGTAATAGTCCTCAATCTTATTTCACTTATTTCCTATGTCCACACTATTGGTCCACTGTGTGATGTTCATGGACAGATGCAAGCATGATACTTGGGAATAATATTCAGGGCTCTCTGCTGTCATCCAGTGGACATCTTTTGGACTACATGAAATTAGTGCTCTTGGTCATGCCGTACCCTTTTGAAAATTTGACAGTAATGTCAGTGCCTTTCAGTCAGTATGTATTAAGTGACACAGAACAACGGATATGAACTTACTTTATCTTCCTGAAATGTACTTGCAGTCCCGACAACATACAGCCATGATGGATGTACAGATATAGTTGTATCATCAGGCACTTTCGCATGTCACCTGCCACTAATTTGAGATCATATTATGAATGTGTGCCATTCAGTCCACCGGAGAGACGGATTGGTCTCGGCTGCACTGGCTGGTGGAGAGAGCACACACACCTGGGTTGTGTTAGCTAATCAGCCCAGGTGCTTAAAGGTGTGCTGCTCTCCACAGTTTGGGGCTGAGACCGGGCGCTTTCATTGAGAGCGTGTGTCCTTATTTGGGTTGCATTTAATTTCTATTTTGTTTCTTTTAACAAGACGGGGTAAAGTGAACCGCCACTGAAAAGTAGGAGGAGCTGGTCTGCTGGAAAGCAGTCCAACCACAGAGCGGGGAACTGAAATAGTTGAAATAGCTCTGTTTTACTATCTTTTGTCTTTGTTATTTTGGCTTGTTATTTTAGTTCATTGCCTGAAACCTGTGAGGGGGAGGGCTGAAGAGGGTTGTTTATTTGATTTCATGTTTGTGTGTGTGCGCTCTCTCTCTCCATGCGGCAACCAACGGTGTTCCCCAGCACTGTCACATCTCCCTACCAGGGGTGTCACGCTGGCGTATGACACTTTTTTTGAGCTTATTAAGTCATATAAAATGCCTCTTTAGACAACAATAAAACATATAAAATTGACCAAATAAAAAAAAAAAAAGTTTTTATATATCTGTTTTACCACAAGCTGATCACCGCAAGATGAAATTAAGCATAGTGTAACTGCATGTATAAATGATCATAAATCACAATATTGTGAGTGGTTTTCATATACAAACACCTGCATATGGCTCATATATTGTTAATGAGCATTGATATGGGATATTAATTCTTGTTAATTCTTGCTCATTGACAATATGTATCAGACAATACAGTCATCTGTACTGTTGTTTGGATTTTGTGGCTGAATCAAAATCAAGACATGTACAATCAGATATTTCCTGTTTACATAATTTGTGACACACATCCTTTAGAACTGTCTCATATTCGTGTGTTTCTGCTTTGCAATTAGCTGATAATTTGGTAATTTAACATGAGAGGTATGAAATCCATTTCTCACCCAATTGATTCTTTTCACTAATTGATAGGAACTGATATCCTGTGCAGTCAAACAGCACTTGGGGGTGTGGCCAAGGTGTTCTGAATTGTGCTCACCTGGTCGAAAAGTGCCTTTTAGGTGGAGCCAACAGAACCAATTGAACTTGTGCTCTATTTAAGTGCTTGTGACTGCTGGGTTCTTTTGCACAGATGAAGGTCTGGTAGATTGAAATGTCTCCAGATTATTATTGTTTTGTTTTTTTTTGTTTTTTGAATATCTTGATACCTTTTGATTTGCATTTGTGTTTGTTATTGTGTGAACTCAAAAGAACTAAAGTTTAAGAACTAAAGTTTAAGTTAAAGTTTAAGAGTTTTGCAGTGTGTGATTTGCATTTCCATTTCTCCCCTAATTCATTTATGTCTTTATGCACCGGCTGTATATTTTAAATTGGCAACACTTTAAAGTCCAAATAAGAATGAGAAATATTTAAAGAAATTAAAATGAATCCATTGCTTCTCATCACATGTGGGCTTAACCCAAATAAGCATATATTAACAGCATATGCTATAATTTATGTTCTGTCTTATTGCATGGACTGCATTTCATTATGTTTGGCCCATTATCATTGGTAAACATTTAAGAATACCCAACATTATTATTTGCTTTACATAGTAGTTTCACAAATGACTGCCTAGGTTCACAGACTTGTGCTTAATTGAATGTTGGAAATTCTAACACTTAACCATCAGAGGGCAGCAGAGATTAGCCATGAAGAAAATTAGATTACTGTTTGATAATGTAGAGACTAAAGCTTAATCTCTAGACAGAAGCAAATCGACATTCCTCCATTCGTTTCTTAATATTAATTTGACATTCACTTTCAACCATCTGTATTTCAGGAAATGTGTTTCCTGAAACTTGGTTTACATCAATTAAAGGCATTTTATGTGTCTGATCAGCTGAAATATAAAACTCATTCAGTAATAACTAAACCTGCACACTCTGGGGCTCTCCAAGGGAATACATGAATACCATTTTTCTACATGTTGAAAAAAATCCTGTTGTTCATTATTTTTTTGAATAGTTATGTTTGTCGCATATGTGCTATTAGTTGTGAATCTCCAGAGATCACACCAGAGACAAAATGTAACATTCAGTTCAACACTGTGCTATTGAGTGTACTACTACACAGGTATTATGGTGTTGCAAGCACATACATCCCCTCCAGTGAAGATGAATCACTATTTTTGTAATATGCCAACATTGAAAGTCGTCCTGTAAGAGCTTTACATTTCATTTGTTTTTTTTTTTTCCGACAGAAGCATTTCTCAAAAAAATAAAATAAAATAAAGTACATTCGAAATATAGATAGATTAAAATTTTCATCTGCAAAGGGATCATCTACTCACGTTTTGTGATCCACATGGAGGGTTTTAATATCGCACCCTGAGACACACTCACTGGAAGGGAAGGACAAAGACCATATTTTTTCCAGAAAATAAATATTCTCAGATGAACTCACAAAAAAATAATATTTTGATTTTAGGATCTGGCTCAGGATACGAATTGGAGAGGACACTTTGTTCTTAGAGGTACCCTGTCATAATCTTGGCGGTGAATATCCATGATTTCTACTTCTGTCTTTTAGCACCAGACATTTTGGGGGTGTTACAACAAAAACTCGGAAATGTGTAGTGTAGTGCAATCCCAACAGTGTCAGTGTGGATGGCTAGTATTGAAAACATAATGAAAAAGAGTGTAAGAGACACAGTGCTGAAAGAAGATATGGATTTTCTTTTACTACCTGCAGTAATAAAGTATAAAATAAAATGTGGATTTGTTTAGAAGCTTGATGAATTGATAATTAGCTTGATTTTAATTTTCACAAACCTTATGTGCTGTGTATACATTTATACATATATATTTCACACACACACACACACACACACACACATGTGCGTGCACACACACATAAAGTACACACACTGTCATACCATTAATCTTTGTCAGTCATCAGCCAACTCCATTGAAACACAAATCATAAGAGATATAGTTGCTACAAACCAGACACATCTTAAAACAAGCATGTTTTGGAACCGAGAAAGTGGAGTTTTCAATCCAGAATTAGTGAGAAAGTTTGCACATTACTACTGTACATTAGAAATATGAAGCAACACAGGAGGTCCGAGGAGAACTTGAAGGTATCCATATAAATAAAAGTACTGTTTGTATAAATTTGGGCATGTTCTTCTCCATAAAGTAAAGATTTGTATCAGTGATTCATTCTGATTCACATCTTGGCTGAATGATTCTACAGTATATGATCTTTACCTGTCACCAATGTCCCACTGACAAGTGATAACAGAACTATGGATCTTTTCTTCAAATTTACTATTTACTATAGACTAATAATGCCACTTTATTACAATTACATGTGCCATATCCTTTCTTCAATGGTGGCTGCTACCCCCAGAAATAAGACATGTGCAGGCTATGAGTGAATAAAGGTTTATTGTTTTATTGTTGTGTGTGCGTGCGTGTGTGTGTGTGTGTTTGTGTGTGAGAGAGAGAGAGAGAGAGAGAGAGAGAGAGAGAGTCAGTACAAGTCAAAGGCAACAGAGAAAACCTTCTGGATAATATCCCCTTCATGGATTATCTGTGCATCCATTATCTACAGTATATCCACTTATCCTGGTCAGCGTCGTGGGGGGTGCCAGAGCCTATCACAGCATGCATTGGGTGAGAGGCAGGAACACACCTAGGTTAGGCAGCCAATTCATCACAGGGCACACAAACCATTCACACACCATTCACTCACACACTCATATCATTCTTGCTGTGAGGCAACAGTGATACCCACTGCACCACCATGCCACCTTCCACAGATTATTTAAAAAAATGAAATAAAATAAAAACTATGACCTGGGATCATACAGTTCACTTTAAAATAAATGATGCATTGAATGTATGACACTGTATGGAGTGGTTACAAAAAATGCTATTTCCAAATGCAATCCAGGCATCAGATTATACCAAGACAATGTGAATGTTCTTGAAATCTGAAATATATGATTGTATCAGAAACCACATCTAGTAAATTTTAATCTCTTTGTGAACTGCACTGGCTTCTATATTAGTGTTTCTGTGTATGTAAATGGAACCATCTGATCCATTATGGTAATGTAATGTAATGTAATATATTCAGGCTGTTCTCTTTTTGCATTTAGTTTACCCAGAGGGACAATAAATAAATGTACTGTTTTGGCACAAAACAGACAAGATCTGCTTTCACAAGATAATCAGATTAGAAACAATGTAACGTGACAATGTGACGAAGCCTGTGCTTGGTTTGGCTCTGCGTTCTGGCGCAAAAATCTAGAATCTAATATAAGTAATAATTTGTGATGTATCACTCTGTAGACAGATGAGCTGTTGCTCTTCCTGTGCATTTCTGTCTGTCTCGGTAACTTATTTGTGGAAATCAATTTAAGGCTAAGAAATCCCAAGGAAAGAAGAAACATATGTCAAGGTTAAGATCGCACAGGTAGTTAAACAAAGTGTAGAATATGTATCTGATATTTCTCCCGTAATTTTTCCAGTCCACAGCAAACAAAATATATTTTAATACTGAATGTATTGTACAAAAAAAAAAAAAAAACATTGCATCTGAATGCATATACCTAACAATCACATCACACACATGGACAGAATAGACCTATTCAGAAAGTGCTGTAGACAAAATTTGAAGTCAACCCTTATAACTTACACGTTTGACTTTGGCAAGATGCAAACCCTTAAAAACATGCAAAAAAGACAGAACCTGTTGGACATGAATTAAAGGAGTTTGATTAGACATGTTGTGCTTGGCACTTCTTACAGCTGGTGGAATCTGTGAGCTGTTGTGATAACTTGTGGAATTGTTTTTTTTCATTTGAATAAACACCTTGCTACATTGAACTTGAAGAAGAAGAGGCTGCACCAAAATCATACCAGCAGCAATATTATCAGCACTGAACAACAGATGCCACGTGAAAAATGTCCCCCCCACAACTACATGCATTAAGCTCATTACAAAACCCTTTTCAGTGAGCCAGGTTTCAAGTTTAAGGATGCGAGTGGAATATCAAGTAAACAGGTTTCACAATGCCATATTGTCAGAACGGTGATTAAACATACACCTTCAGCCAACAGTACATTTTTGTGAAGTCTTATTACTGCCTCAGGGACACTAAAGGTAATGTTTGCTTCCATAAACCTGCATGGCAGCACTGTAGTATTGGCGTGTATGTGCACATATTTTACTTGATTATTGTCAATAAAAAAAAAATAGAATGAAATATAGAATATACTGCCAAAAGAGATATCGACAATTTATCTTTATTTTAGACATAATGCATTCATCTTTTAAAAAATCTAAACAGTCCCTTTAGTGTTACTTTAATTGGTTGAACATTTGCTTTGCATGATTTGGTTACCAATGAATCAAAACCACTTGTGGGGCATATTGTTTTCAATCTTAAAAGACAGTACTTTGAGGATGCATTATTTTTATAGACTATATCTCACACAGAGGCTTTGTATTTTTATTCTCTCATGGGTATCCAGGAAGAATAAAAAAAATATAAACCCTGTGTTTCCCTACACCAAAAAATGACTTGTCCATGCCATTTCCCCCACTTCATAAACCATTTGCCAACAGTTGAATGATACTTGAACTCTGCAGTCCAAAGAACGGGCTATATGAAACAATGCTTAATTAAAATTGCTTTAAATGTGGTGGGACAGCTGCTGTAGACATACGTTTGCATGAGAAAATGTCTCAGCGGTCACTGCCCATTGGGTATAATTTCCATGTTCCTATTGAAGCATGCTTTCTTTTTTGTAAACAATTTTCTTTTTGTTCAGCAAAAAATGTTCAATAGAGAACAGAAGGCAACAGAAATGACCCCCATCCCTCTACCCCCAAGCACTATTGAAGTATTCTCTCTTTGATAACTCAAACAGCCTGTTCACAGTGTGATCGGCCATAATGTTCTTTAAATCCTGTACTGTGCATAACAACAGAGCTGGTGTCATCTTAACGACTTCTAACAGACACACATTGAAAAGGGCAAAGAGATTAAAAAAATAAACTGCATTTGTGAAGTATTTGCTGCTGGACAGTGAACTGAGAAACATGGAATATATCACAGGAGTGGAACTCTATGTTTGTTCTTCCCTGTTAATTTCAAGAGGTCCCTCACTAGTTTCTGTACAACTCTTTTACTGTACCTTTACCAGTAGAAATCAATGTATTTGTTTTTGCGGTGCACATGTACTCATATGAGTGAATTCATCACAAGCAGGAAAGCATCATGCAGAATGTGCTTTGCTTGAAGGTTTTTCCATAATATTTCTAGGGATAATTGTCTTCCTTAAACCCTGACCAATATTACAGTGCTGTGAATCTGTCCCCTGCCTGATTTCCTCGATTATTGCACATCTGTTACATTGAATGGTTTCAGACCTGTAGACAAAATAACATTACGCAAAGGGAACCTGAGTAAACACAAAACACATTTTTTTTATATTACTTAATTTATTTAATTAAAAAAATTATCAAACAATCATATCACCGAAACACTTCCTGTAATTTGATATCAGTCTTTTATATTGCTGTGGAGGAATTTTAGCCCACTATTATTTGCAGAACTGCTTTAATTCAGACAAATTGGATGGTTTTCTGGCATGAACCGTGTGTTGCAGGTCCTACCACAGCATCTCTATTTGGTTCAAGTCAATACTTTAACTAGGCCACTTCAAATCTTTAATTTGGTTTCTTTTCAGCCATTCAGATGTAGACATTCTTTTTTGTATTGGATCACTGTCTTGCTCCATTACCCAATTGTGCTTCAACTTCAGGTCACCAACAGATGAATGGACATTCTCCGTTATTATTTTCTGGTACAGAGCAGAATTCATGGTTCCTTCAGTAATGACAAGTAATCCAGGTCCCAAAACAACAATGCATCCCCACACCATCACACTACCACCACCTTATTTGACTGTTGGTATGAATGGGTGTGAACTGTAATGTATAGTATAGAACCATGTCAATCTGTGCATTCTGAGAATTACTGATGGAATGGGCTGCAGTACAATCAAAGTGAAGCACCATATTCAAGAAGCAAATAGAACACATGAAATACCTTCCACATGGTGAGAAATGGCTAATCAACATTTGGGTGTGACGTACATATGGGAGGTAGTTTCTCAGTGTGAGGCCAAAGACAATGTTTCATTACTGCTGTGCAAGTGAATTAGTTTCCTGTCAGGTTGGTCTGAATTCATGCTTGCCGCAACATGGCAAGGCCATTTAATGACATGTTTGTTATAAACAGCTTGGAGTGATCCCTGTTGCATCACCATGTTACCAGGGGATTTTAGTCTTGTTGGCTAATTCACATTGTTCCCTACAATGTCTTGTATATTTGTAATGTGCACAATTGATTCATGTCCAAAAAAATTCTGGGAAGTAGTTGACTGGAACACTTTCAGGATGCACTATAGGATTCTGGGAGGCTGAAATCCATTTGGCAGAATTATGGTGTTCAGTTGCATACTCATTCTATAACAAGAAAAGTGGAGGTGGTCCTCTGTGGACCAATAATCTATTTTTAAACATCAGATTTGCAAACAAAATGAACGGAGTGCAAATCCAAATAAATCAGTGTATAAGACAGTGGTTGCGCTCCAGAGCAAAAATGTCTTTGTTCCAGAAGTAGTTCTCGAAGAAACTGAGCACAAATTGATCTCTGTGGATGTTTGTGAGTAAGCTTTGTATTACATTTGGACAGAGACTCTACTGTTGAGTTTTTCAAATGTAAATTTTTGGCTGATTGTATGTGGAGCTGCAGTGGATATCTAGAAAACTCATCAAATCTCAGCAAGATTTTTCGGATGGATAGGAAACTGGGTAAATGGAAACATACCTTAATTTCATTTTTGGGTGAACTAACCCTTTAGCACTTATACCCCATGTCTTCAGGGCATACTGTAGTCACTGCAGGGAAGATTCAAATGTTTGTTGATGAAAGCGCTCTACCACTATCTGGCATTTACACAGACAGGCTCATCTAGCCCTTGTAGTAGAGAAATCTGGTAATATTTTCTGCACATGTGGGCTGGGGGGTGGGGGCATCCTGTTGATGTTTATACCAATGTCCCGTTGTGTGGGGGATGGAAAACAGTGGGAGATGGAGGAAGTATTGAGGCCCGAGGCCTGACAGATAGCTTTCTCTCAGCGGGAGCAGGGAAAAGGATTTGGATCTGATGCGTGGGACAGTATTGGGGACATCTTTGGGAAGGCTCTTACTTGCTTTTCATCATGAAAATGGAAGAGGGGACTTGTGCAATGGAGATGAGTGAGGCGTGTGTAGTCTTACCTTGTCTATCCTCTGCAGATGGCCAGAGGAGGACATGCCACTCCGGGACTGCTCTGTCTTCCAATGACTCAACACCCAACATCCCATTCTCCCTTCTGCGGCACTGGCAGCTTGACAAGGTACACTCCGGCTCCTCACTTCTCTGACAGAGAAGAGTGAGTGAGCAGAATGAGAAAGTGAGAGGGATGTGAATACAGACAAAAAGAGGGAGACATCTCCCTGTTCTGTATCCACAGCACCAAATATAAGTCACGATAGGGAATGGCCTTTCCCTCCACCACGTCATTTAACTAATTGAAGAGCTTTCTCACATGAAAAAAATAGGAGTCCTCATAAAACCTGAACTATACTGAGAAATGTATATATGTATGAATATACCCCAATCTTCATTAAAGCAACCTAGGTGTAATATTATGAAAGAGATGAAAATGGCTGCTGGTTTTAAAATCTAAATCCAGTTCAGGTGTTAAAAGCTTAGCTGTATCATAGTTTAACGCACTGTGGCATTCAAATAGGCTATTAACCTTTCTTGGTATTACTTACACTTGAATGGCTTTGCATACCCTTGGATAATAAAAGTATGGCCATATTAAGCTTGCTAAATAATATGAAACATTAGATAGGCCGTCCATTATGAATCATGTGCTTGGCAACAGTTCTGTCAGCTACCACAAGATGGCAGTGCCAAGCAACCATTTGCAAAGTTCCTTTAAATGCATTCAGGATGATCCATGGGTATTATGTCTTGAAAGTACAAAGAAACAAATATGTAAAATAATGAATGAAATAACTGATTAATTCTACTACAATAATTAGGATATATAATGCAATATAATACCCATGGAACATAATAACTGAGTGGTTCAACCGAATGACACAACATCAGTGCAACTTTTTTTTGTATTTGCCCTTTTAAAACTATGAATACATATTTAGTAAAATTGGATTTGAAAAATGTATTCATGGAAATAATTGAAAACATTTTAAATCACACAAAACCCACCTTTATATTTAAGGCATGTATTTAAGTCGGCAGGGTACACCCAGGGTAACAGTTCGACAAATATTAGTGTGTCTCACTGTAGAGTGCAGGCATCTATCACATCTGTCCATGTTTTCATATATTGAATCAATAAAGAAATGGCATTGTCTCAGATCCAGTCCCCGAGCCCACATTCTCTGTCAGCTGTATCTTACTTACCATGTGCTCTGTAAAAATGAGAGACAAGCATGAATATGGAAAAACAGACACATATGCTATAGATATACAGTAACATACATATATGTTTGTTTTTAAGGAAGTTATGAATGTTTTTGTTTTAATGTGAGTCATCTTTCAGAGCTTCCTTTCTGCTGCTCCCATCACACCACAACATCTTTGGAGATTGCCTGGCAAGGAAAGTTCATGTCCTCAATTAAATGACTCTCAGGACCAAAGGAGACGAATGTGCCATTTTGATAACAATCAGCTTAAAGGATCAATCTTTTTAATAGCCTGTTTAATAGCCTTTTTTCAATTGGTGATGGGTCCCGATTATTCCTTTACTTCCTGTCTTTTCCTACGCACAGAGAAGGATATGAGTTGCAACTCATCTTCCTAAGATGGTGCATTTTGGAGAGGGGCAGTGCTGAGAGAGCAGGCAAGTAATGGCAGAGCCTGTGATTATGCCTTATGACGCAACTCCAATCAAAAAATGTATAATGATGCGTGAGCCTTTATGCCAAATTACTTAACACTGTTATGGAGCATGCAGTGACACCTGCTGTAATATTCTTAAATTCTAAATTGAAGAGTTGTATTTCTTGCTATTATTATCATCATTGTTGCTATAATTGTGTTGCTGTTTGTAATTTTACATCATTTTAGCAAGTCCATTAGGCACTGAGATATTGCTGTTTGAATATAACATTGACTGAATGTAAAAAGAGGTTGGTGACCATTAACACAGAGTACTGACATCATCCCTCCAGACACGAGGAGCCTTTGCAAGAGATCAGGAGATCTGCTGGAATAATGTTTGAACCAAACACTTCAGCAGGAATTAAAGCCTGGAGACACAGAGATCTCACCAATAATAAATTAACCTTGAAAATTAATCTGGACAGGCAAGGAAAAGTAATAGATGTATATGTCAAGCAGGCATGCCATTCATGACAACTGCTGAATCTACACATTAAATAATAGATTTTAGTTTAGATCAGTTTTATTTTAGATATAGTTGAATGCTGAGAATACATTTATATCTGTACTTTTTGAAAATTCTACATGAGCCTTGAAGAAATGTAAGCTTTATTAAATTACACATATTTTCTGTTGGGAAATTCATTTGGTGGGTGACTATGGCAGCACGATCCTGCTAGGTTGGAAAATGACTGTATTACAGACAGTAGCAAAGCTTTTAATCTCAGGCATCCATGTGTTTCTCACTATAGACACAATTTATGGTTGGTTCCAACCCAATTCCCTGTCAGGCTTAATTGGTGCCTATTTGCTTATTTTTGGAAAACTCACCTCATCTCTTCTACCCATGGGTATTACTGTACTGAGAACAGCTGCACCTTGTGATATTTTGGTACAATGCACTGCCTCCAAGATTGCCTGTAAAATGAAGAGCATATTTAAAGGAAGGAAAAGGACAGTTGTGATTTTATTCACACAGAAAGATAGTCTCCATGGATGGAGTGAGGATCTTTGTCAAGACTTTACCCTTTCTCTCCTTGCTGGTGATGAATTACCCCAATATCCATCTCGCAAACATTGAATAATAGTCCAGAAATTGGATTGGATTTTGCATGTAGCCCCTCACATATTTAAATTTTAACCCCTCTCAAATACAAATATAATATGTTTTTGCAATTGTCATTTGTAATATTTTTGATGACTTTGGAATATATGACTCAAAAGTATATGGCAATAAATGGTAAAAACTATGGTAAAACCTTAATCCCCTTTTCCCCATGTTGCTAGTTCCTCCATTGAGTCAGTTGGCATCAGAGATAATAAAACAGTCACAAAATATTACCTTGATGGGACAGGGTTGTACATTGACCATAGACCATGGAAAAAAATTGACCCACAATGAACATTAGCACCAGACAGAAATTAGAGGATGTGGCTACATCTTAGCATCAGCACATCATCACATTGTGGGTACCAGACTTGAGGTGCAAGTTCAGGGAGTTCAGTCAGTTGGCAAGCTGGAGTGTTGAGTATGACAAGTCACTGTCTGTAAAGGTGACAAAATAAAATAAATACATTTAAAAAAACAAACAATTAAAAAAAAAAAAAAAAAAAAAACATTCTATCATCTGTTGGTTCCCTTTGCAAAACCTGTGGTTATCTTGATTTCTGGTTATCTAGTTAGTGAAAATTTGCTTTCTGGTGGCTTCTACCATCCATTTGGCCAGGTGGTTTTCTAGCTTGAGATTAACACGCGGCCTGAAAAACATGGACATTTATAGACCAGTTTTCCCATCAAGGAGATCATCAAGTATTAAAAACAATCAATGACACCAATAAAATGAAGAAAAGTACACTGTAACAGCACTTGAAGTTTGGGATTGGGATGTGCAATGTGCAATGACCTAGTAAAACTTGTTCAAAAAGTTGTATGATAAACCCTGCTGACAGATAGTTTTGATGCTATGTTTACTTCAGTTCCTAGCTAATTATTAGCAACTTTGCTGAACATTGCATATACAGTAATCAAGAAACACATGCAAACTTATAGAATAAAGGGAACATGTTTGATGAATGCCTCCTTTGAGTACAGTTCTTCAAATGTTTTCACATACTAAACATCAATTTTATGGAAACAAAATACATGAAGAGACATAGGACATGTGTCATATGTCCTACATTTTGCAGACTACCTTGAAATTGATTACTCCAAGCCACTGTTATATAACTCTATAACTCTGAGAGGTAATATTCTATTACTGTACCTCTGTGCCCTACAAACATTAGGCCTGTCACATGGTTGTCACAATAGGTGTAATCTGAGGTAAATTATATCCTGTATGAAGAGAATAGAGTTGTATCTGTCATTTTCTTGGATGGGGTTCTTTTTCAAAATCCGTATTCTCTGTTTTACAGGAGGCAATATGCTGGTACAATTGTACAAAATTCAATTGGAAAAAGGACAAGCATGCTCCCCATAGATGCAAGGACCTTTGTGTGTCACAGCCATGGAGACTAAATGATACATTTTTCACATGTAGACAGCTAGTGTGTAACGTGATGTCATGTCTAAAATTCTGGAAATATAATTTGATTCATCCAAGATAAAATATCAGTGATGCCCAGACAGAGAGAGCAGTGCACTTCTAGCTGACATACCCAAATACTGTCACTGCTCATTGGCACTAATCAGGGCGGAAAATCGCAGACAAGGGCCTACCCTGAACTTCCTTCAGACTGCGAGCCTGCCGCACTGAGTGTCTCCCCTGCCTTGAAGCCCTTTGAAAGAGCCCACGTGGCTCAAACCAAACAGCAGCCATTGTAGCAGATCATTCAGACACAAATGTCATCTCTTTGAAATCAATAATTGCGGCGCTTATAAGGGGCGGAGGTGGGGGGGATGTGTAGTGAGGTAATTTAACGTTTTCATTGTGCCAACATGAAAGTGTTGCGCTCAGAAAGGCTTGTAAACATTTGAGTTCACAACCATCAAGGGTATGTTGGAGTAAACCAGCTGGGCCCCGCGGTACGGGGTGAACAAAGGGAGCATTTTCACAACAGGAGGCTGAAGAAATCTGCTTTCAGTTCAATAAAGCCATTGACTTGTGGGGGGAAAGTACGTGCGGCTACATGACCAATGGCTAAACAAAGCATGCTGGACATCCTGTGGTCCTGCTGTTTATCTGCTTCATTGTGACTGTGTGATATGCATCATGCAGCAACAGCAGAGCAAACCACACAATCATCATGTTATTATGTATTCATAACCTCCGCAGGTCAAAACCAATCACTTCTCCCCTTTCTGTACAGTCTATACCATGCACAGTACAAGGATGAGAGTGAAGTCCTTTCTTAGCCATCTCTATTAAACAGTTAAAAAACAGTTTTCTGCACACGCATTGAGATGAGTGTGGAATGGCGTCATAACTGGAAGTAATCATAACCATGCAAAAATCATGAATTAGAGTGGGGCAGTACCATACACAGCTATTATCACATGATGTGCACATAGAAGGAAATGAAGAATTCCCGGAAATCAATTATATTAATTAGTAATACAGGTTTTAAGGGTTGGATTTAAACAATGGAATTTATGCAGGTTTATCAGCTTCTTCGGTGTCCGCAAGTGCAATCTATTAAAATATATCAAATTTTGTTTCATATTTTTTCTTTTATGTTTTCTGTTTTTTTTTTGTTTTTTTTTTACTAGCAGTTATGAGTTATGGATTCTAATTTAATGGAAGATGACAGAATTTTAAAATAATACATTGCATGTAAAAATAAAATTAAAAATATTTTTGCTTGGTCAGCATTTGAGTTGCAAGTGAAAACAGCTGTTCTCATAAAGACAAAAACCTAGTATATAGATTCAGTATATACATGATAAATGGCACAAAGTAAGGTAAATAATCTATTTAAATTTGCCACATGTGAATTAGACAAGTTTTTGTCCAAATGGGTCTGGGGCTTTATTATCAGGGTCAAATGTTCCTCAGGCAGATGTTCCTCTATTAGAGCTGTTTCCTGTCATGGCCAATCGTGTCTCTGCTTTTGCGTTTGGAACATTGAGGGACTCCCACGCATAGTGTCCTAGCAATCATGGAACAGTGTGTCTTTTGATTTATTATGTGCTGATATATGTCGGGGGAGGGGGTGTTTCTCCAGAATCATAATGGAAATCATGCAGGGATGCAAATTGTTGTAAATTCAAGTTTTATTTACAGTGCTATAGTTACTTTCTTTTACAGGCTATTAGTAGACACTCTTATGCTCAATGATTTAACGCTGCCAGTATCAACACAAGTACAAATATCAGGGATTAAAATGCAGTAATTCCCTGGAGGGGGAAATATGGTATACAATGGTATATTTCAATGCCCTAATAAGCATTCCATCTACTTCAAACGAACCACAGGCTCTGAAAAAAGTTACACCTAATTCTGTGTTAAAGCTTGGTGAATGCGCTAGAGAGGATGATGGTGGAAGACACAGGGTATAGGGAGGAGGGTGAGGAGGGTCTGCAGGCTGTGCTGGAGGATTCCTAACATTTGTGCCCATCTGACCTCCGTGGGAACCTCATTCCACCAGGGCCAGAACAGACAACAGATGTGACTAAGAAGTGCAAGCTCTGGAAGGGGAAGGAGTCAGAGACTGCAGACCAGAGGGGACTGGAAGGAGTGTACAGCCTGATGATTTTATAAAGCTATGCAATTTCTTTACTAGCCTGGTAGGCTAGCACCAGATCTATCTTCACAGTTGATGTCTATCAAGCAAGCAGGCAAAATGGTATTTTGGTTATTTACACTGCTTAAAGAAATGAACGACAATCCAGATTTAAATAGATTTGATTGTCAAATCTTTTCAAAATGTGTTTCTAAATGATCTAATGAATGCCTTCTTTTTGAGCTTCTCCTAGGGATCACTTGAGAAATCCCCCACACTTACAAAGGCATGTTTAACTTTCCACTTTCCACAACAAAAGCATTATGGAAACTTGTGTTTCCCTGATTTTTGGGGGGGATTTGCGTTCACATCTTTAAAACATTTTTCTATGGAAGAACCTGTTTACAATATGTAGCTGGAAAGTTGTGGTTTGGGCAGAAAAAGTTAACGACATTGCTAAATGTTTTAAACTACAGCCTTATTGAAATGTAATAGTTGTAGTATGTAAATGCAATAGTAATGGTTATAATATCAGCTAATCCATCTTTCATTCTGAAGAGCTATCGTGTATTGTGCATCTCTATGCATAGAGGCAGACATTTAGACTTTCTAATCATACAGTATATCATTATGATAGTATCATAAGTTTTTTTTAAGACTAACTGCCTGTATTAATTTCTGAAGGCAACTGAAAAGTATTACCAATGCAGAATTATGATGAAATTAACCTGGAGGGTGATGTAAAAATCACTTCACTGATGGTCCTTAATTTGGGTGGGGAATTCCCTTCTGTACCAATCCTGTCTTTGATCCAGGGCATGCCTTGCCAAACTGGCAAATGGTGGCATACTAAATGTATGCGTAGACGGAAAAATTCTGACTTGACTGTCCACGTACAAGTTACACGGCTTCATATCTAAGTGTTTCCACAAACAGATGTGGTACATGTGCAAGTTGGAACTTAGAAGTTGTGACTCAGTGTGGTTCCAAAGGCATCTGAACTGTTACACATGAGCAAAAAGTCTGAACTGCCAGAGTCTGAATGTAACATTTTATATTACAGTTATATTACAAAGGAAATTGATCACTCCTGTATGTGTGAGCATCTCAAAACAATCACAATGAACTCTAATACATTCAACTGATATTCAAAATGTATTGATTTTATTATTTTTCTGAAAAATGTATTTTTCCAAACAATAGGTACTGGCTGAGCATTAGACACCCCCTCAGAACACAAATGAACATATGCCAATGCATATAATTTGTATATATATATATATAAAAGAATACAATGAATACAAAAGAACAATGAAATGCAAAGCAGGCAAAGTATGAGCTTTTATCTGAATTTGCAACATGCAGCAATGCGTTTTGAGCAGATGTGCCTAAAAGTAGTCACAGAGCACTGCAAATGCAGCGAGAAGCCAAAAACATGTCTGCTCTAAATGATACTCTACTCCTTTTGCGCTTTTAAAACTTCATACTTACGCCTTCATCAGATACTGCAAATACAGATAGGACTGTAGATGGAAGTAGGCTACGGTGGTTTGTAGAACACAAATTTGGTAGACAGGTTGAGATGAAACTATGCAATGAAGGCTGGCATAAAGAGCTGCGCTCTATAGGTACTGTATATATGTAAAGCCTTATCCTGAGTCTTCTCTTGCAGAAACACTGGTATCAGATTTACTCATGGACTCCTCTTTATTCAGCTGGGAAACAGGGACATTTGATCACATAATAAGAGCTGAAAGGAAAATCTTGCTGAAAGGAAAGTCCTTTCCCTAAGAATATCAGTGTTTCCCATTAGCGCATAGTTTGATGATTTTGATTTTTAACTCATTGTCACCCCAAAAGTGATGTTCCTGACAGATGAAAAAATTTGAATGAAAGTTTACTGTGCGACAGAAACATGCCCTGGCAAATAGGAAAGAACTGGAATGAGCTTCAGTGTAACCTCTTCTTTTTAATTATAGGGTACGTTACAGGTGTGCTTTTAGCTGAGTATGTGTGAAATGTCTTTAAAGTACTTAACATAGTTGCAGGTAACCATTCCATAGAGCATAGTTTGATAAGATTTCCATGAGTATAATGAAATAACTGGAGTCAAAATGATTAAAATTAAATGAGTAAATTAATGAGTGCATTTCAGTAGCTACTGTTTGGGAACCTGCAAAAAAAAAAAAAAAAATTAAGCACATTTTTTTTTTTTTGCGCTGAAAAACATTTTTTTTACCTGTGTCCTATGCTGCTCTAAACTGCTTATTATGAAACATTACAATCTCCAAATGAAGGCACTAAAACTATTTAAATAAATAAAGAGTTGCATTTATAAAAGCAAGTTCACATATTAATTAAAATGTACATTATTTAACATTATGATGCTAAATAGTGAGGTACTATATAACATTTTTTGAGGGTTAGGTATTAGCACAGTATCATTTCAACAACATTATAGCACATTATAATTTTTGGCAGGTCAAGTGATAAAAGCTCATTGTGTACAGTATTTGCAGTTATTTATTTCCATTCTGTTTATATTCATTGTACATATGTGAAGACTGGCCTTTGTGAAAGCATTCAAAAGTCAAAGACAACAGTTAAGATAACCTTGTGCTCTTTCACAGCGAACGCTTCCTCTCCTGAGACTCAATTGTTTCCTGTTCCCTCTTTGTTCGTTGCTTGATGGTGGTACAGCATTGCAGTGACATGTTGCAGTTAAGAGAGCAGGGTGATAATCAGATTTTAAGTGGACTTAATGAAGGCTTCATTCAAAGTGAGAAGACCCCATGCTGTTGCAATATCCTCTTTCCTGCTCTCTGGGGGGAAGGGGTCACAAGGCCCAAACTTGGCCTCTCCTGGGAGTGTGGGGTGGAGACAACGTCCCTGTTCACTCCGGGAGTGAATGATCTCACCATTCCTTTGGCTATTTCATCAATGAACTCCTCTTTCTTTGGGATGCGCTGAGCCATCATGTCATGTCACTTTTCACAAGCAGAATGACCCCCCTCCCCCCCCCCGGTTTATATGGACCCCTGCACAATGGGGGAAAGCTGGAAAATCAACAAACCAATAATCTTGTGTGCAGACCTTCTCCATGCAGGGGTCAGAAGTTCATGCTCCTCTATTGTAAGACCTCAGAGACCAAAGGCCAGGCGAGTTTCTAAGCTCTGGCTTCAGACAATGGAGTGAGGCCGGTGGGTGGTGAGGAACTGCGATGACCCCCTAGTTTACGTTGGGGATTTTCTGGTGCTTCGTAAGCAAGGGGGGTAGTTGGGAGGTAGAGTTGAATGGCCATGTGGTCACTGAACTTCACACTTGATACATTTCAGCTTGATACTGACACTGACTGATAGCAGACTGATCATCAAGTCTTTTTTTTGTATTTTTGGATATTTAGTATTTTGTGACTGCACTGTTTCAATATTACAAAAAAAATTCCTTATCCTTGTGGTAAGCTATATACCCAAGTGATAAAGATGTATAAATAGATCTGAGTGCGAGTTCAAAAGCAATCACTTAACTCTCAGACGAGGAAGCCACAACTTTGGAACTTTAGAATCAGAGATGAGACGATCCCTGAAAAGGAACCTAAAAATACAAAATGCCCTGTCCTTGATTTTCTTCCCATCCCGAACATTGGAAACGTTTTTTGAAATGTATTTTTATAGGAGATGTTTACCCTGTAACTTATGGAACGCTGTAATTGTGGCCGTCTGGAGTGGCTTTTGGGGAGAGCTACAGCGAAGCTGACCGCTCCCACGTTCCTGCTGATATTGCGCAGTTCTATCCAGCGGGACCCTGAGCTCAGTCACGTCCATGTGGCCTTCAGCACAGGGCTTCCAGTGCCCGCTCTGCCTTTGAGCTGTGCGACTGCGCCATGTAGCCGTGCCAGGCTGTCATCATGGCAGCAGTTACTTAATGGGTGAGTGCGGCGTTTTGGCACGGTGCTGCTCAGTTCTGCCTAGTCTGGTCCTAGCCCTCATTACTCAATTTGCTCTGAAGTGACTCATTTAGAAAGACATCCTCTCTCACGCTCTGTATCTCTTTGTCTCACTCTCGCTGTCTTTCTCTCTTGCTGTCTCTATCTCTCACTCTCTCGCTGTGCGTCTATCTCTCACACTCTCTCTCGCTGTCTCTCTCTCTCTGTCTCTCACTCTCTCTGTGTTTGCAACTTTCTCTTTCAGTAGTATTTGTCCAATTCAACAGAAGTATGTTACAATTTAAATAATGATTGAATTCCTGCTTCTTGGTACCGTTATCTCAGCCAGAAACCAGTGGAACACCTGTGGATAGCATTAATCAGTTGCAAGTGAGCATTATTAATTAATTTATTTATTATTTTTCTGACCTGGGCTGATCTAATGTCTAATAAAATCCAGAGCTCCCAAAGCTAACTGGCACTGGAAATGTCATATCTCCTGCCTATGATCATGATAGGGTTTTTCAAAAGTACATTAGCATCATCTGCGAGCAAATAAGTGTGTACAGTGTTCAATTATATAATAGCTTTTAGATGATTTAGCATAATTGAAAAATACACTTGGCCTAAGTGAAATGTCTTTTTTTCCCATTTATCACAGAATATATACATTTGTAACAATAATATGGTATGGATTTGGCCTTGTTTTCAAATATATGCACTATGACAAATACACAAACAAAAATTTAAATAAAGAAGGATTTGTACTTTATATGACATTTTGCAATGGTGTCCTGGTATTCCACCCCAACTAGTAAAATTCTGGTAGAATTACTGTGAAGTAGATCAGCATCAGCAGGAGCACACCCTATCTTCATTTCCCAGCCAACTTACACTTCATAGCTATTGTACTTGAAAATGCGTTGTTGCTATCCTTTTTATCCGCCACTTTTTGCAAAGAAAATAAGAAAAAAGAAAGCTAGTCTAGTACTTTTTTTCCCCACAGTGCCTTAAGTCAATCTGCTGTCTAAATTCTCATTTCCAATAATGAGTGACAGCCACCTCCCAACACATAACACTTTACTTATAATCTTACAAGACATAAATCCAAATGAATTTTGGTAATCCATTTCAGATATTCTTTCTGGATCTAATAATATTCATAAGACCTTCCCATGAAAGGGTGGGAAACACACTTCTGATCACATCCCACACCTTGAAATCTTGACTCTAAAAAGCGCACAAAGAAAATATGTCAGGGGTTCAAAAACAAAATACACGTTGTCAGTTTGTGTGAGGCAGATTAATGAAATAATGGTTAGAAATGTACTTGACTGGCTCCATTTGTAAGCATGTTCTTCAAATAGTTAATCCCTTCCTATTTCTTTGAAGCAGACTTTTTCTCTCCCCTTTCAAGATATTTACAGCTCAGAGCAATCAGTCTGTCAGGATTTTCTTTTACATTCGATTGAATGGTCATGATTTTTTCTCTTTCCTTTGTTACGCATTGAGACAATGTTCATGAAAGTAAGTTTACCCGAGAAAGGCATAAGAGGCTCTTTGGGTGTCCACCTTAACATACTGACAAATCCAGTCCAGATTATGGAGAGTCTCTCTTTAATAAACAACTTAAATGCATTCTTAAAATACTATGAACAATTTACATCTTATCCCCTTTCTCAATATGGTTTGGTCTCTGCCAGTCCAACTGTGCCTATTTACATTTCAAGTCTCCTTGTACTTATTGTCTGTATTTACCATGTCTCAATCTCTACCATAGAAATGAGCACAACAAAATAAACCAATTGATATGCCTAAATCATAATTTGTGGCTTTGCAAATATGGAAGGCGATTGTGATCTGGTCTAGAAGGCTATTTGTGTGGAGTCCTGTTGACAGTGAGGAATATAGGCTATTTTGTGCTCTTCTTTAAAAAAAAAAAAACTTCATCACATACTATACATGTACAAGTTCCACTCATGATATTATTAAACATGTTACTGTCACAGATCATTTTCAATATAAGAGATCACATATACCGATGCAGATAGAGATGTGAATTTCATCAACACATCTCTTGTGTGGCCACAATTGTTTTTACTGCAGACATCCATATTGGGTCAGCATTCAAAGCTGTCTGTTCAGAGTTATGTTCCCTATCAGAAGAAGCTTTCAGAAAGCCCTTCAAAGATATCTCAAAGAGATAACTTTTAATGATGCCCCTTCCATTCTGCTTATCACATTGACCTTCTGTGCCATTATGGCAGACAACATTTCACTTTAAAGATGTCCTTATGTCAAACCAGAAATGAGAAAATCCAATGGATTTGGTTCAGGATTCCACTGTGGTTTCTATTCAGCAGTACCTTCTGTAGCAATTAAATTGTGATATCAATTTCATGGCTCACAGAAGATGGACAGAGATGATAACATTGCCTCTTTTTATCAGTTATGCTGCAAGTGTTGCCAATTTCTTCAAACATTGTACATGAGTTTACCAATTTCTGAATTGTATGCCATTTTTTATTGTTAGTTATACAGATACAGTACAATAGCATCTGCTATTTGAATAAATTTACTCTTATTTGTAAATGGATCTTCTGCGCCTTCTTGTAGTTATCACACTTTTGTATTCCTGAGACTAACAGTGATGTTCTCTACTGACTGATCATAATGTAATGCAATGTAATCTCGGAGGGAATAACATATTTCAGAATCACTGCAGATTGATACAGAACATCTGCCAATGATGCTGGCTGTGCAAAGCACACGTGACTGGCAGCATAAACATGTTTTCTGTGCACCCCAATAGTAACGTGTCCTATTACAACAGCTTTTTTAAATAACAGGTCCTCAAATATCAAATGCTCTGTTAAATGATACTCGGTGGAGTATCATTATGTAATGTCCATTTAAATATATTTTTAGCAAAACAGAATATGATAAATTTTATTCTGGAGAGGAGCAAAGAAATCATTGATCTTAGAAGAGCAATTCTGAGTGACTATATTGGCAATTTGCCATTTCCTCTGAAATACAGGATCTAGCAATAAAGACAGCACTTTTAATCTGAATTCAATGAGAAATTACATTGTCATGGGACTTTAGGCTAAATGGCCTGAAACCTGAAACTCCCTTAAATAACCTATTGAGTGATTTGCATTGATATACTGGCCACTGAAAGGTAAGAGATTCATCTGATAGTGACAAATGGTTTTTTTTGGCTCCAGGCTTAGAATGAGGTAAGGCTTTTCATTCACAAAAAAAAGGTGCACACTAAAACTCAGTCACAGAGAAATTTGAGCTGTGCCTGCCGAACACAAATGAATAGATAACTGTTTAATGCTTCTTAATACTAATGCTGCTTATATTGTGTTTGGATGAGTGTCTCCTTTTATCTGTTGAAATGTAGAATGTTTGCAAGGACGTGCCACCTCCTGTTTTCAGTGTACATATTGTATATATATATATATATATATATATATATATATATATATATATATATATACTGCATATAGGCCATTAAATAGGCCATGTATTGGAACAGTTGTGTACTATTGGCTGTTTTTTTCTTTTTCTCCATTTTATAGATGGAATAAAATTGACAAATGTGTATTTGCAGAAAATTTCCTGTCTTTCTCCTCAATGACGCTTATTTCTGAACAATTCCTTCTCATTAATCAAGTGCTATGAATTATAACAGATGATTTGTGAATGATATCAATAACAACAAACACAGTCTGGATTGATTCACAAAAAGACTGAAATTGTGCAGAATGTGATGTCCATGTTAACAGTGGTGGCTGAGTGGACAGTGACAGCAGTGTCTGTGCCTGAATGAGCCGGGGCCAGCCAAGGCCAAGCTAAAGTTGATTTGTGGAGACATCTCTTTATGGTTCCTCACAGAGAAGAAAGATAAACTGCCATTTTGGATGAAACCGGATGGCACACACTGTGCTATTGGGCGGAAGCCCCATTGCAGGGACTTAATTTGATGAGGTTCACGACGGCCATTTTCACACAGATCTGTCTTGGGGCAGAAGGAATAAAACATGTGAGCTGTTGAAAACGGGAGCTAGGGAAGCAACCAGAGAGGCCACTGGGTATTTACTTCTTTGAAAGGACACCTGCGGGAGGGCTCAGTGGATGCCCGGCCTGCCTGCTGTGACTAAGACCCATATAGACCAATGAGAATGTCTCTGTTGTCCATGAGAATGCTCTGGTCCAGCTCTTGATCCATTTAAATCCTATTCAACCTGCTGGGCCACTTGTAGTGCTCCATCTCTCTCTCCTTCTCTCTTTCCCTATCTCTCTCTCTCTCTCTCTCTCTCTCTTGCTCTCTCTCTCCCCCTTCTCTCTCAGTCTCTCAAGATATAAGTGATGTTCTATTCAACATATGTGAAGCTCAACAAAGATGTACTGTTTCCATTGTGGACATTTGTGCTAGAAAAACACTTCAGTCAGAAAAGGACGTGTGAGCCCACTCCTCAAATGCAAGTTGTTTGCATAATAGCTCAAAAATGACACCATCATAATGAGGACTTCTTTTTGAAAAATATTACCAACAACAGCAAAAGCATGCTAAGGCAAATTTATTTCTCTCTAAAATCAACCAAAGCGGTAAAGAAATGATGTAAATTGTTCAGAGTGGTTCTCAAGTGCCAATCAAGTAGAGTGCTGGCACTACTTCTTGGCTCAAAAAGGAACAGCCCTCCCAGACTGGCATGGAGCGATGAGAGGAGAGAGGATGTCAGGTTTGCCAGGGCAATGGTCATAAACATGTCTGCAGTGCCTCTGCCTGTTCCGAGTGTTCAACTGGGGCTGTTACCCTGCTTGCCCTGGCACTGGAAGTAGGCAAATATCAGCACACCATCTTTCTGACCTATAATGCAATTATAAAGCATAATTCAAGAGAGTATGAATCAAAACATGTGATTAATTGATGCCAGAAAGTCTTCCAATAATGACAATGATAAATAATAATGATAAAGATGACACCAACAAGAAATGTGTTGTCACAAATGTCATCTCATTGATTTTTTTTCCATATGGACATTCTACGAGGTATCCAAGCAGCAGTATTTGGATGTAGACCCTGCACAGACCACACACAGACGAATATCACAAACACACACACACACCTACACACACAAACATCACAAACGCACACACAAACACACACACATGCACACACAAATCACAAGTCTCTATACACACCCAAGGGTTATCGATTAGCTCCATCTCCAAGGCCTCTCCATGTACTGGAAGCTCATGAAAGAACAGCAGCCCACTGGGTTTGAAGGAGATTAACATTTATAAGCTGATCTCACCTCAGCCCTGCATGGATTCAAAGATTTTTTTGTGTGAAATAATTAATGTTTACAGGACTGGACAATGAGAACAGGACAATGAGAACTTGCCAGTTTGAGTGACTGCCTAAATTATGGCACAGCGAATCTATGAATTGCAAGCCGTTAAGACAGTGAGGCTGAGGAAACATGCAACCCGGTAATCAGAATTAAATTATTTACTTAAAAAATCACCAGGGAGAGTGTCATTAATTAATTCAAGTTCAATAGTCAGATGCCAATTTAAAATACAATCTTTGACCACGGAATATCACTGTTTTAATTTAATGTTACTCAAAAGCAGAGTACAGTAGTCACATATCAGTATTTTCCAGCATTCCCATTTGCTCATGTACTTGGAAGGGCTGAAAATATGTATGGAACAATGATAAAAGGATGAGTATTCTTTTTTTTACCAGCAATAAATAATAAAATTTTCTGCAAGCCAAAAAATAAATAAATACCTTCTTTTTTTAAACTAAGGGTATAATAAAGCTCTGTGAGTTCTTTTGCATTCAATTCTTAAATGTTTAGGAACCTTTGCCTCTGTCCTCCTCATCTATCATTGTTGCTGCCAAGGGGAGAGACTCCTCAAAGCCTTGGTACTTCTGAGTGGATTACTCAGAGTTTCAACTCCACAGAGTTTCACGGTGACCACAAGGTCATCTGTATATGCAAGCCTGGGAAAGCATCTGATTCAGTCAAGAGATACAATGTAATTGATGGCAAGAGGTTTGCCCGGTTCAGGTCTACACTCAATTACACCTCTATATAGGACCTCAGACAGAATAACCTCAACTTGCATTTCAGAAATGTGCAACTCTCCCAAATTTATGACTGCAGAGTCTTCAAGATGTGTGCTCAGCTAGCAGTACCAACCCCATCCAAATAAAATGCATTTGGTAGCTATTTTTTATTTAAGTGTGAGGCAACCTACTGTATATATGCAATTTGTCCTTCAAAATGCAGTGTCACTGTGCACACACACTAACCCAAATTCACTCCTCACCCTGTGGACTCCAAGCCAGAACATAAATACCAACATTCCACAAGGACTAGAAGTTGCATTTGTCATTGGTGAATAGAGTATGATTTAGTGGGATCTGATGTAGCTGTGGGTTATATACTGTATCTGTCCTGGCCCTCAGGCCGTCTGCACAGGGCTGGGAATAAAGGTTCAGAAGGCACAGATTAAGGACAAATTACAGCCTTTTCTTTATGCTTCTTAACTTTGTGCTTCCTTGTGCAATTTCATATTTCCACACTTACAAAAAAAGAAATTTAGAGACCGCATCTTGACATTGGCAATAGAATTGTTTGCTCTGTGTCCCCCACCACTTTAGAAAGCTGAAATCCTCTGACCACCAGGTCCAGAAATAAGAGCCACTGGTCAACATAGCTTGGCACAGATATGCTGAGCGTGGACATCAGAAGGGACCCATATGACTCTGACCAGATGAGGAGAGCTATAAGCAATGCCTGACTCTTATACATTACTCAGCCTTAAAGACAATACCCACATACGCGTGCACACACACTTGCGCATGCACGAACACAGACAAATCTCCATGGGCCAAGAAAACATTAAAAGATAATTAAAACTAACCTCAGTTAGTTGTGTGTGTTTGTGAGTACGCCTGCATGTAGGTGTGTGTGTGTGTGTGTGTGTCTGCTTGTAAATGTCTATTGAGTGGGAGTGTTAAATTGAACCCACATGATCAGCATTATGTATGTCTGAAAGTGAGATGAGGTGTAATGCATTTCAAAAGGAGCTTCCAGTGTTCCAGGGAGGGGCCAGGTGGCTGCACAAAAGTTGCACCTGTGGCCACCTACAGCGCACACTCACACAGATACTGTCTGGAGGTAGATCCCCTCTCTCTCTCTCTGTCCTACATAGACTTCTTAGCAAGGATTCCCAGATGGTTTGGAGCCTGGCCAAATAATATGCTTTCTGATCACATCATCTAAACTGTGATTAAGGAGCTTAGAGCAGGAATGTGTCTGAGAAAGCAATTTGCACAGTTCCCATTTGCTCATTCATCTGGATACATTGAAAAGGTGACTCTGTGATTTTAAGTTCCATTATTTTAGAATGTTCACTCAGTGCACAGACGGTATGGAGGGAGAAAAACTGAAAAACTCTAAACTTTTTTTCCCCTGTCATTCAATCCTAGATCTGGAAAAACTTATTTTGGCAAGCGGCGCATGTAATTGCAATATGTTTGCAGGGTGACAGACCACAGAGTTACACATTCTATGTGCATATGTACAGTAACAGTTGGTTTTACCATTAGTATGGAGAGAAAGCTCACTACATTGTCACAAAAAAAAATGAATGAATAAAACAAGTGTTGGGCTTTTCACCCTTAATAGTTGGCTGATGAGTGAGGACATTTCAAACATATCATTATCTCATAACTCAGAGATCAAAATAAATGTGGGGAATCCCACCATATACTGTATATTGCTAAAGGAAAACCCCTCTATAGCTTAGTTAATTTTTTTTTTGTCTTTTTGAATTTGAAGTTTTGAGGAAGAAAATCATTTTATCTTTACTGTTGTACATTCTGTATGGATAGGACTGAAGTCATTGTCATTATGCATTATTATATACACTTAATCTATTACCTACACTATCCATGTCTGAGTCATAAAGGTGGTAGCCAATCCTCCTTAAAGAAAGCCTGCTCACACATAGAAGACTGGCTGATGAGGAAATGTACAATAATAAAAGTTAAATAAGTAAAATAAGTTAGGATTGTACACCTCCCAAACAGAAAGAGGACACAGCATTTCACAATATCAGCTGAGGCTTGCAAATGTGAATCAATTCTCAATTAATTTTGTTTTAACATGTTTAAATGTTTGACTGTTTTGAATTACATGTCTAAGGCATATCTAGTAACGTTTTAAAGAATCAGGTTTGCCTTTTTTAAATTTTAGATGAAAAGGCTTGATCCATGATAAATATGGACATCAGGAGTGATTAGCAGACATCTTACAGATCTTAAATCATTGTTTAATATACATCTACACCCCTCTGATCTCGTATTATTCCCCTCTCAGAGCTCATTACACGATGTAGTTACAAATTTGGGTATTGTTGGTTGAGCCTTTTGTTTCGGAAACAAGCGTTTGATCTAGGTAAAGTACCCAGTATGAAAACAAAGAGCCCAGTGAATACAAAGAAACAATAAACAAGGATGCATGTGATGTGTCTGCCATTGGACACTACAAGGAGGAAAATGCGCCAACAGCAAATTGCTGTGCTGGCTTGCTATGGTCCTCTGCCTTTCTAGTTTCAACTGAATGAATTTTACCTTCTCATTCGTAAGTACTTTATTAAGGCACAGGTGTTTTAATCATTTATGTCACTGGAAATAACTATTTATTTCAGGATAGCAATTTGAAGTACTCTTAACTAGCCCATTGTTCAACGGTAATTGTGTGCATAGTATGGACAGTAATAACTTCAGCAGCAGTCCTTATTGTACACCAATCTTTGGTCCAATGAGAGCATGCCTAGTCCCTACAGAGATAGTTTATATCTGTGAGGATAAAAAGTTACAATGTCAGCCATAAATAGCAATTACTATGCCCCATTTGAGCAGACTCAAATAAACACTAGTCAAATGCAAGCATGCTGGTCATGTTTCATGGGTTATTGCTTTGACACTTTAAACATTACTCCAGAAACTGTATTTATTTTGCACTCTGGTTCAATAACCGCTGTGAACATGGCAAATCACGGAAATAAATTCACGTCTTGCACTATATTTGTTGATAAATATCTAGCCATCTTAAACTTTAAAAAGGCATCTGTTTTACACAGTAGCTATATTGTCCTGCGCTGCTGTCCTATAGGCTTTATTGCAACAAATGCATATGGAAAATTTAAAAGCATTGAAATATATCTAATCTGTTCTATATGCATATCTTCAATGTCATTCAAACCATGGGGATAGTAAAACGACTTCCGACCTACAAGCAACAAAACAACAAACAATTTTGCTTGTATATGAGATTGTTTATGAAAGCTAAGTAGCATTTGTCAAGAATGCTGTAACATTGCAATCGGCAGAGGGTAGATGTGTTTTACACTCAAACTTTACATTCGTGAAAAAACAGTCCAGAAGAACTCTGAGTGACAAGCCAATATGTGGCTGCCACAGTGGCAACCACTTACCATGCCCAAAATAAAATAATCAGAAACCAAATCCCTTTTGCAGATTCAACTAGCAATAAAATTACAAAATTACAAGGACCATTAGTCACAGATACCAGACTGAGATGAGGCCAGAGCCAGCTCTAGCATTATGGTGACACTAGTCATGGGATTTTTTAAATATTCCCTCAACCTTTTTTTTTTTTGAATAACCAAGGTCATTTCTTTGGTTGGTTATTATGGACAGAAAGAGTTGAGTAAATTCCTTGATGTCTGGGGTCTCAAGAACAAATCTACACTTCTCACTTTTCACCATGTTGCTGCTTAGTTCTGGAGTCACTGTTTCAGTCCTTTCCAGCATGATCAAGCACAACAAGTACATCTGTAAAAAGCATGCCAAAATCTACCTTGCACTGGCCTCATTCCCCACCAATAATACTCTGAGTCTCCTTGAAAAGAAACTTAACCAAGATGGATTCTTCCAAACAATTCTGAAAGAATTTGAAAGTTACACTCAATGTTACATCTTGGCTATAATGTGTAAATAAAAATACTGGAGTGGAAATGAGTGAACTTCCATATTTCCTTGGAAATAGCATAGATATTGCTGTTCCTGCTCCTTTCTGATGTCTGTAAATTGTAATTCAGTTGCATGTCTTTTTAACTTTCCTGAAGGTAATGCTAGACTAAAAGTATAATAATATCAGCCAGGATTATTGTTACAGGAAAATGCACCACCAAATAAACTAATTAACAAACAAAATGTTTTCACATGCAGTAAAAATAAATAAATAAATAATAATAATAATAAAAAAGAAAAAAAAAGAAAAGAGTCTTTAATTGAGGAGAGAGTTTCACTAAGTGGAAGACGCCACAGCTTATTACTTTCATGCTCTTTATCACAAAATGATTAACCTTGCTTTGAAGTACTACTTTGTAGTGAGATGGGGCAACAAAGGCATCACTGTGGTTTCACTGTTTTTGTGATTTGGCTTGCACAATTAACGGGTTCCTATTGATGAAGTAATGGTGTATGTCCATTGGCTATTGCTATGCCAACTCAGAGCCAATTAAATTGTTGGTTCGTCCTTCATGCTATACTCAAAAGCTATCTAATGCAGAAGTTGTTCCTGCATTCAGGGAGGTGCTAGTCCTTTCTTCAGACTGCAGTATCACCCATTATCAGGAATAAATCTTATCTAATTTATGAATTACAATGCAAATTGCATCACTATATTTATGCAATACGGCCCTGATAATATATAAGGAACAAATTGGACACTTTTTTTTTTCCATCTAGTGCATATCTTCCACTATCATATCACTTTTTGAGCAGGCAGTGCAGTTACTGTGAATTGCAAAGTGTATGCTTATAAATTAGGAGCTTAGTATAAATAATTATCCAAGTACCAACAGTATCTCTAAGGAAATGGTAAAGGTGATTCACAGATTTTTTGCATGAGAAACGTATTTAAGTATTGTTGTCCTGAGGGCTGTTGGGTGTCATGAGGGCTGCCTGAATTGCCCAGTTATGGCACCGTTTTTGTTCTTGTAGCCTACATGGTCCCACATATTCTGACCATACCGGTGCTGACTGCGGCCTGTAATTATGTGGGGTGATATATAATTTCTGGTCGCGTCACCCAGGATTATGGCTGGTTCATACGGCAGGGATACACATCTATTGACTCCCGCTGGTCAACTGGGTACCTGTTAAAACGCACATGAAGTGTCTTCCTCATCTCTGTGCAAGCCCCACTTGCGAGCTGTGGTGTAATAAAAAGTTATGCCTGGAATTTCATGCATTGGAGGAGAGCATGTGCTGTCTGAGCTCTCCCAAAATTGATGGCAGAGATTCCAGTAATGAGTGCTGATGTACCATATGCCATTGAACAGTGGCAAAAATACACAGCACACAATCACTGAATCACCAGGATTTGTAGCACAACTCTGCAATGGGACTTTCAATACAGCACCAGTTCCAGTTGAAAATGTGTTTTCTTATGTTGAAAGTATACATACATAATTTTTTTTGAGAGAAAATGGCTTTCTCCTAAATGCAGGAATTTGCAGTGCTGCGCACCACTGCTCTCAGTTTGGGCACTCCAAATTGGGAGAAAAAGGATCAAATAAAAAAATAAATTAAACAATATGTTGAAACAAATTGAACTCATAAGTGCAAAACTGATGTTAAAAAAAATTGCCACAATATGTTTACCACCATTTATTTATTTATTTATTTATTTATTTTGATGAAGAGTTAAATGCTCCCTTTTAAACTTCTGGGATTATCTTAATCTGTCACAATATTAAATAATTTGTTGCAGCTGCCGAATGATCGTTATTATCAATTTGAAATTGCCTAGCTGTGCGATAATAGGGAAACTCCATGAACTCAGCTTTTGTTGATAGATCGTCTGACAGTGGAGCACACCTCGTGGAGAATTCGGTGCGATGATTGGTCACGCTGCTTCCCTCCCGCGGGGGCTTTTGCTCCTGTTCTGTGCCTGCACGAGCCGACTGACTGTTCTGCACCGGCAGAGCAAACTCAGCACTTCAGGAGACAGCTACCTACCTGTCTCAGCACGCCATAGGAAAGCAATTTCATGCAGTTGGAGGAAATGGATTCGATGGACTTCACGTAAGGAGCAAGCAAAGGCAAAACCCAATTAACAATGCCTGACAATTGCATTATATGCTGCCGCGGGTTATTTTTGCGACTTTCAAAGAGGAGGTAACAGAAGAGGTTCATTCATTAAAACATGGATTGTCTTTTCCTTTTGATATGGACTTTACCTTTCCCATTAGTCAGCTGCACATCAGTGAAGTTATCCGCGTTGTGGTTTGGGAATATTATGCAGGCAGGTGACATTCATTTCAGTCTTTTCAAAGTAGCTATGATTGCTATTCATTTTTGAACTGCATCCATTAAGTTATCTTATCCCGGGGTGTTTGTCATTATCTTTGACCTTAATTTATATCTGCTATTTATAGACTTTGCAGATATGCTGCTACTTTTCAATATCTTCAGTCACAGCCGACTTTCCAGTCACCAGCGGGCTATATCATGGTCAGTAAATCCACTTATTCTTACGGAAAAATAAATAAATAAATGTAACGAGTCTCCTGTGATACTGTTAACGAACGGATCGCTTTCATCACGTGCATTTATCAATGTTGATAATCAATCATTTCTTTGAAACACCCGGCGTAGTTGCCATACACTTCAACAAAAACGCAGTGATTTTACCGGTGACAACACGGGGAGAAGTATATATGCCATGACACATTTTAGTGAAGAAAATCCATTGATAACCACATGAAAACTTCAGGATGACATGCATAGCAAACTGCATTCTAGTTCTCTTCCGTGGTAACAGTTGCCACGCAGGTCTGTATAGGAAAGGGATTCCCTCTAATAGCTGTATCAAGCTGACTTACATCGTAGAGTGGGAAATTCAAAACACACGCACTGCAGATGAGATGATTCATATACTTCGATTTACTAGCGTTTGTGTGTGCCTGCTGCATGTCTATGTACGTGTGGGCACGTGTGCACGCGTGTGCGTGGCTGACATTTATATGATTCTTTTAAAAACTATTACTATCGATAAGCTGTGTTTAACAAAGTACCTACAGATGATAAAACGATGATGAAACTATAAAGCACAAATACAATTATTTATAAGAAATAAAGGACTGCTAATGAAAGACTGTCTAAAATCATCCCAAAATTTTGTTTCCATTATGTGGTCGATGTTTTGATATACAGTTCATGCTCCCAACAGATATCGTTAACGTGTGTTGACTTCTGTGTAGATTACATGTTTGTGACCCCTATCGAGGTGGACTCCACGGGAGGTTTCATCTCCCACAATGTGATGGGGGGCAGTCGGAGGAGGAGATCCTTGCTGTCTGCCAAGGGCTCCGTGCACTACAAACTGTCAGCCTTTGGGAAAGACATGCACCTGGACTTGAGGCCCTCCAAGGTGGTAGCCGATGGGTTCACCATACAGACCTTTGGCACAGATGGCTTTACTGCTGCCCCCCAGGAGCCTGATTTCTACACCTGCTTTTATCAGGGATTTATACGAAACCACTCCACTTCATCTGTAGCTATATCCACCTGCTCAGGGCTGGTAAGTTCTCTCTTTCTCTGTCTGTATCCCCTGTTGCTGTCCCAAAGAACTGCCATTCTGTCATCCCCTGTTACTGTCCCCTACTGGATAAAAGCGCTATATAAATGCAGTCCATTTACCATTTACTGTCATAGTTTGCCAAAGAAAGGTCTCCATGTTGTGTGTGCATCACTTTTTTGTGCTTCCTGCGTGTCATCTTTGATTCTCTGACTGCAATGTAGAATGGCTCATTCAGCCAATGCTTTCCCTTTAAGTTGTCGCCAAATATTTCTATGTCTGTTTATGCCTATTAATGAGACAGAAACTGAAGTAAATATGTGTACATGATTTGAGTACTGCCTTATATTGAGACCGTTCTCGATTCTGAAATGTCTTTATTGAGCAGTTGACAGCTCCAGACAACTGTGTCCAAATCAGCCTCCTAACTATTGTGTCCTGGAAATATGTACTGTCTACTAAGCATACTTTTTAGTGTGTAGGTTAGTACGCGATGGGCAGTTTGTGAGAAATATCCTCCATACTATTTTCCAACCATACCGTGGCAGTGTCGTAAGACATTCTGCTATGCTCACGTGTCATTGTCGTTATAGAAGGAACACATCAGTGAAGCTGTGCCTTCTTCTTAAAGCGAAGCTGTACATCATATTTATGGGACCAAAATGGTCCTTTACCTCCTCAAATGTATGCTCCCGAATATACTTAGCGAAACCCCAGAAATAAGTATATCATCCTGGGATTTTAAGTGCACTACATTTAGAGAAAATTTAACCTACTTTTCTCATTCCCTTAATGACTATACTCAATATCAGTCTGATTCGGACTCAGCACTTGCTTTCAAAACCTTTCATACCTGTACAAGAGTCTGGGTTAACAATTGGTTGCTTGAGTCCAGGAAGAGATCAGTCAGCATGCCTTTGTCACCAGTGAATGACCTTTCATTGTCACAAAACCACACACCTGTGCGAGCAAGAGAAGCCCTGAATGTGGCGCCATATATGAAGTCATAAATGGGTTCTTTTCAGTGAATGGATCTTGGAGGGTGAGTGAGGACACACAGGAAATGGTTCACTTGAAAGATTTCTTGGCTTAGTGCTCACCTCCCTGTTCCTCTGCTAGGACAACCGTAGTGATCATGTCCACCCGGGACACTCCACTGTGATAAAACATACCTTTTTTTGCAAATAACCTCTACCTCTTTCTCTGCACCATGCTCCTTCTTTTGTCCCTTGTTTTCCCTGTTTCCCTATCCCCCTTGTTCAGTGCAATTAAACCCAGAGTGAAGTTTCAGCCGCTTGGCTGGCAGCACTAATCTGCGCATTGTCCCTTTCATTAGTAGTAGCTTCACTACAATAAAACAGCAGTGACCCATTCTTTAAAACTGCGCGACAACACAATGTGATTTGGAAGCAATTGCATTTGAATAGACTGGAAGCACTCTTTGATCTATTTTTCCCCTCCCTATTATTTTTCTGTTCTTGGAAGATGACCTAGGGGGCATCAGCGAACAATTTTGTTCTTGCGGTCTTTTACATGCGCACGTACCCTGATTTTGAGCGTGAAGAGATATTACATTAAATGGTTGTTGGTTTTTTCTTATTTTTCTTATGTAGAATGAAAATATAATCTTTGAAAAAGTATCCCCCAGCACACAGTGCCTAGCTGCCAGGCGTTTAACCCTACATGCCATGTTTCTTCTCAAGGAGCTTTGGATTAATACAAACGAGGACTTATTCATCCCCTTGATCCCTGCCTGCCTCTTCTGCTTGGAAACCCAGAGGATAACTGGCAGTCGGTTTCAAGCGAGAGGGTCTTGTGCTTGAAGAATGTTAATTCAGAGTTTTAAGTGCTCTTTGGTGTACAGGGATTCTGTCGCCTCAGTCACACACGCATTAATTGGCCATTGTGTGATTTACAACACTGGCGTGCAGAACAGAGGACTGTCAGAACCTTAGGAGGGCCATCTTTAACTTTATGATTGGAGATTCAGTAGTTTACATTTAAAATTTAAAATAATTTTAATCAAGTTCTTTTCATGAGGGGATAATTTATTTGATGGGATCATAATCAGAAACGTGTGCTGATACTTGTCAAACCTAATGAGTAAATAAAGAAAAACTTGAGTGGTTCTATCCCATGGACATAAAGAATGAACCATTGAAACCAGATGAGCAGAAGCTAACTGGCACCTGGCACGAAATGACAGTCTATATTCATTGGTGCCAAGTGCTGTTGGGCAGTTCTTCCTTCCTAGAAGGCAGAATTACCAACAGGTCTAAACTTGATGTACTGGCTTATAATTTTGGCGGCAGTGTAAAATGATAGTAAGGGAGCTGGTCTTGTAACACAAAAGTTGGGGGTTTCACTCTCAGATACTGTTGTTGTACCTCTGAACAAGGTACTTAATCTGAATTTCTTCAGTAAAATGTCTAGCTCTATAAATGGATTGTATGTTAAAATGTCGTCTCTGTAAGAGATTCGGCTACACGCCAAATACAATGTAGCTTGATGGTGAAGCTTGATTCTTCCACTGCTATCCAAAGGTTTGGACACACTTTATGAAACCTAAATTTATATCACATTAATTATCTTATTGGACTAGTGTGGGGGTCTTCTGATGTGCGAGCCTGGCAGTATTGTTGGATTTTTGAGCTATCAGATTGCCCTTTTAGCAGATTCCAATGCTCAGGCTAGCGTGTCCGGGCCTGACAAACATGGACGTGACCTTTCCCTTTCCCAAGCCCTCTGCCACGTTACGCTCATAGCCATTAAGTTACAGACATATTCTGAAGTTCTGTCGTCGGCTATGGTCAGTCAGAAGGAAAATATTTCTACATGTGGGCGCTCCCTCCTCTCAAAGTGGTGAAGTTCTCCACTGTGCTGAATGGCTGTCTGTGGGAGCCATGGTGGTAGTTTCTTCCCGCAACCATGTGGAAGCATTCACACAGTGTTTTTGATGGCTAACTGAAGCTCCAGACCCCTCTCCATAGGCTGCGTAACTCAGGGGGCGGAGGTGTGCAGATTGCACCCTCTGCGCTTGTGATCTTGGCTCTCAGCTGCCTAAGCAAGCAGTGTTTATTCAGTTTGGGGGTTGCCGGTTGCCACTGCTGTTGTAACATGTGGAAACCTACTTAATACCCCATGTACACTCCACTGATGAGCCGAAAGCCGTTGACAGGCACTGTATAGTGTCAATTGTGTGTGTGCATATGCGTGCGCTACGCTCTGAATTTTTTCACACCCTTAATAAAGATGAGCAAAGAAGGCTGTATAAAATTAACAATGCAGGTAATGAGCTGTGTTGCATGCTCAGAATGGGGAAATTATATTATTTTATACTTATACAATTGCTCAGAGAAAAAATGAAATGTTCAACTTTTTCTTTTTTTTTTAAATTCAGCTGAGCAGTGCACAAACCCCAACTGAAGGATCTGAAGGATTGTAAAATATTCTGCAATGAGTAATAGTCAAAGATCTCCCAATATGTTTACCAATCTACACCACTCTCATAAAAAAGCGTTATCCTTATGAAGAGTACGGAAATCCGTAGAGGCTGTGCAATACGTTTTTTTTTTTTTTTTTTTTTTTGATTCTCGAGATCACAACTGATTTATCTTGTGACATAACAGACGTTGTTTTCTTGTGATCATAACTTATTTATGTAGCGATCTTGACATAACTAAAGTTGTTTTCTCATGATCACAAGATAACTTCTACAATCTGAATGCACAATCAATGTGTGTGACAGACTGGGAATAGCATGTTGCCATATGGATGAGCACATTTGATTTTACTTTGACCAGGGATGGACTCTGGTAGTAGGGATACACTTGGAAGTAGTCTATTATTGATTTAAAAATAACGTGATGTATAGGCTATCCGAGTCAGTCCCTGCTCAAATAAAATTGAATGTGTTCATTTTTCATAGGGCAACATGATATGGTCCAGTGCACAATCACACTGGACCATAGCATCGCTACATTTTCTTTTGCAATCTTTTTCTTTTGAGTACATGTTTTATGTTTGTAATGTGTTTTATATGCCACGTGTAGCCAAAGACAAATCAATAAAGTTGCTCTATCTACCTGTCTCTATTTTGTCCAGAAGTCAAAGTGACTTTGCCACTTGGTCTGAAATGTGCACAGTATAAGACAATAATGACAATAGATTACTGATTTGTTGGGAAATGTATATTTAACTGTAGATCAGACCTGGGCTAAATCAGATCTGAAAATATTAAATGTTCTTGACAGAGCTTGCTTGCTACAGAGAAGTCGGTCTGATTACAAAAGTACAAACCCCGGCTATCTGGCACTCCAGACAGGCTCAATCAAGCCACAAAGTGGACCAGTTTTAAATTATCTCAGCAGTATCTGAGACAGGTCTGCTGTAAAAGCAATAACTTAATCTATAGATTCATAAAGTATGCTGTGCTATCTCCAGTTTGTCACACAATCACTGTGATTTCAGATTGCAGAGGTTATCTCATGATAACGAGAAAACAACTTTTGTTATGTCGAGATCACAAGATAATTGTTTGTCCAAAAATAGATATATTACGTGGCCTCTACAGACTTCCATAAGAGAGAGTGCACAAACAGAATAAAATGTATTTTTTGGAAATACATTTTTTAAAATATTGTTGATTCCATGAATCATTATTAAAATGTGATATTTAGTAGATGTCAGAAATTTAACAAAATAGCTAAGGGCTAATAATAAGAATTTATTTATAGTCTTTCTGCTCAACTTTATAAAGGGTGTGAAAACGGCAGTGTATGCATATATATGCTTAATACAGAATGTTTAAATGGCGTCAACAGATTCTGCAGTGTAAATTTATCTGTAACATTGAATCGGTTGCGTAAAATTGCATTCTATAATGATGTGTATTGTGGAGTCAATCATTTGGAAACGGTCGTGTGAATGCTTTGGTCATGTGGAAACATTAACTTGAAACTTCTGTGTAAAGAGATTGCATTGTGGTGACTGGTTGTTCCATAGTGAACTTCTCCTGGTTTTGGTTCCCTTGGTACTGATGACTGGTCCAGAAAAACAAGATGGTTGAACATAATTTGCTGCTGCAGTACTGCAGTTTTTCCCCTTCTGTGGCCTCTGCAGACATGCAGTGGTACGGCTGGTGGCCCTGCCCTACAAGGCTGGTTTCCTGCTCTCACACGCTGTTCCAGCTATGAGAAACCCTCAGGGCCCTGGCTGGTGGTGACCACCTGCATTGAAACCCCAAGCAGAACACTGACAGCTTAGTTTGTAGGTTTGAGAGCTACTCAGGGGACAGAGCAACAAAAGCAGATTCATGGGTGGCACCAGACATTTGTGCTTGCCTTTTGGTGCCAGGCAAATGAAAAGAAGATTCAATGTCTGGGCTTTTGCAGTTGATGTGACATCCCCCGCCTCTTCCTCCCCCACCCACCCTTTCATAACTCTCAGTGCATTACGTACGAAAGGTTCAACCAGTCATTTTGTGTGTACCACTGAAAGCGATTCCCAGAGGTCCATGAAGTGACAGTGATGTAGTGCCCGATGCGAGATGCCAGAAAAAGAACCAAGCTTGTAGCATTCACATCCTGTCAACAGCATTGTGTTCATGCTCTCAGAGAAGACCAAGATAAATGGGGAAGGTGGAAGGCCTACACTATGGAAATGTGGAGCCATACATATTACTGGGGGTTAGTCTGGAGCGCAGACTGCTGTAGTCATTAAAGAAACGAATCAATGCTATCCTCAGATTTTGATCCAAATAATTATTTATTGCTTTACATTTTCAGAAATATTTCAAAGACAAAATCTGCAAAGCGAGTGCCTCCCAACAGAATTTTGCAGGTTGGTGCTTAATACATTAGTGGTTTCATTGAATCAGTAGCAGCGACAGCCAAAGAGAGAGAGACATTGATAGCATCTCTAGGTCAGGATTGGTTGGTTCAAAACCACACCTGTACTGCTATTCCGTTCAGACAAACTCCTTTGATGATTCTAGCATTGTGGGTTTATGGCATGAAAATTTGCCTCCAGCAAAGCAACATGATAAAACTGTATTGGGTTGCAATCGAAAGGTGGCGATATATGTAATCTCTCTCTCTCTCTCAATTTTTTTTCCAATTCAATTCAATAAGCTTTATTGGCATGGTAAGGATACACTTACATTTCCAAAGCATACACCCACGTGACAAACATAACAGACAGGCAATAACAATTTAACTACAATAAACAGAATAAATATATTTCTCTCTCTCTCTCTCTCGCACTCTATGTATACCTCTTTATCTCTCTCTGCCTGAATTGGGGAGTGTCCTAGTGGGAAATAGATTACTTCCTGACTGCGTTGCCTGCAGCGAAGTCTTCCTTTTTTCAACAGTGCACTTCTCGTGTTGGGATCACAGTCACACCTATCCCCACAGGAAAATGATTGAAGGGCATGTTTATGACCATGCCCATTTGTTCAGCTGATAAACGGTCATATAACCCCATTAGTGAACGGAGCTTAAAGATGGCTTACCTTGGTTTTGTTTCTCAAAGAAAGTGCTCAGGGGGACAATTCATGATTATGTGGTATTTATCTAGAGTTCCACAACAGTGTTAAAGAGTGTTAAAAGAGGTTCCTCTTTCCCTCTTTTTTTGACTAGACTCTGCCTCTGAATCAGTATTGAACAAATGTCTACTGATGGCTGGTGCTTGTGTAAGGGAATAGATTTATTACAATTGGCCTTCCAACTATACATTCAGCAATAAATTATGGATGAGATCCAAGTCATTCATGAGAACACATTAAATAAAGCAAATGGGTAATCTTTGACATGTTGAATGCTATGTGAAAATAAGAGACAGTAAGGTCCTTCTAGTAGACTGGAGACATATTGTATTTCATAATGCTGTCAATGTAGATGTTCTTCAGTTTTAGAATTATCTCCTGCCTTATCTCATTCTCCATTGGTTGAACTGTAGACACATGCATCACATACTGTAGCAGGAATGCAGATGTGATTTAGCGCTCCATAATGACTGGTCTGAGTTTCTCCCAGGTTTCTCACAGACGTTAACAGCATGTAAGCACGTACTAATTTGGAATATAATGTCATGGTTGGCAGCTTTAAAAGAAGTTGTAGTTTACACAAAGCCAAACTAATTGTGTTTATTATGGACTTAAAGGAAGACAGACAAGTTGTGGACCACTTCCCACACTAACACCAAAGATACATTTAGTCACCGGAATTTTAAATGCTGTACAGGGTGCAGCTGACTGTATAACTGTCCATAGTGGTAAAATGCCTTTACATGAAATCCATTTACTATAGTTTGTGTAGGTAATGTATTGAAATCTCAAATATATTGGTTTCCTGTAATGTGATATTTAATACAAGTGACAATTGAATAATATCAAAGAAATGGTGAGATAACGTGTTTGTATTCACTTCATATTTTTCTTATGAATGTTATTTATCATGGTTGAGTGGGAAGAGACATCTCATATCTGTGAAATGTCTTCATATGAACCATTACTATGTAATGTACACTCGCACGCATGTATACTTAAAAAGAGCTTACTGGAGGCTTGGAACTTCAGTGTTAGGCAACAATTAAAAAGGAGAGAGGACAGTGTTAAAGTCTGACAGTATATTTATATATTTGTTTTGGTTTGTATAGCTCCCTTTTATGATGGTTTCCTGTGCTGGGACATTAATATAATATAATATAATACAATTTATAAACACTTTTAGAATCAATTGTGAACAAAGCTATGCATTTTATGTCATGATTACTTTGTGTTTTCCATCTCAACTTATTTTACTGTAATTCTCAAGACTTTCAGACATACAGAAAAAGGCCACAACAATACAGATGGAGTCAATTCCTTTAGATTATCAAGCACACTGTAGGCACCTATATCTGCTAATTACCAGGAGAATTTGTTAGCTATTTTTACAGCAAAGTGTGGTATGCCTCTGAGACAAATGGAATACATGTGTGATAACTGGGCACATCTGGGGAACAATGGGAAGTGCTAACGGCAGAGTTCCTCTAGGATGTTGGTTAATGTTCGTGGGAGGTGCCACGGACAGAATCCACAGGGACGTGTCGCCATGGGAAGATGCTAACGAGGTCCTTTGCTAATGACTCGCAAGCTTACTAAGTTACTGATGAAGGGGCATGAAACTGGGGTGAAGGCGGTCAAAAAGTTACTGTGTCTCCTGTCCCTCCTTCTGCAGATTAGTAATTTTGTTTTGGCTACATGTGACTGTGCTCCTGTCACATAGCATGAAGTATCCTCTTAGTGACTGATTTATTAAAGCCTGCGGGGTCAGTCTGGGAAGAACTGTGAAATTGTGTGATGGATAAACAATATGATGCTGACAATTCTTCCAGTGATGAAGGGACACTGTGTGCATCTCGTCTTTCCATGGTAATTAAATTGTAGCATAAAAGGTAACATAAGGACACATTGTAACATAAACAAGCAACTGTCACTCTTAATTCAGTTTGTGACTGCATTATCAGCATTAAACCAATTAACATGATGTGTGAAACTGATTAAATAGTTGAAAGCAAATTATCAGTTATCTTCAAGGAGACTATGTATAAACTACTTAATATATGCAAATTAGATTCAACAATTAGGTTTCCCAATATTACAGTTAAAATTTGAATAAAGACATGAATGTTTAAGTACAATAGCCACTTCGATAACGATAAAACGATATAAACAATATTGAGTGGCTCAATGAAATCTGATCAGACATCACTATACGTATGTACATCAAAGTTACTAAAACCTGATTCTAGAGGGCTGCAGTACAGCTTTCTTTCCAGACCCTTAAACCCCTCATTCAGCCGTCATTGTCCTGATTGACCCAATTTAGCTTCCCGGTTTTGAGGGGTTTAGGGGTTAGCGAGAAAACCCTACCAGATGGAAGCCCTCAGGACAAAAGTTTAGAGCACCATTATAATACCGCTACAGTATTTCCGTTTGTAAAAACTGAGCCCAGCAGTTCAAAGTTCTGAATGTTCTCCAGACAGAGCTTCACATTACAGTGGAACTTGTAATGAATTGCCAGTTGGGGTATGCTCACGACCCTCTAAACAAAGCGAGAAGATTTTAGGCTACTCAGCCAGTGAGATGATTTTTACATCAACTCTGGAGTCTGTCAGCGGTTCTCTCGTGACCTGCTGTCTGGATTTTGATTGTCAGGGGGCACTATGGCTTCCTCTGTGATCACTGTTTACTCAGTGGCCACTCTTCTGAGGTGTGGACCCATGGGGCTTTACTGCCATACCATCTGGCAAAGCAAACTTCTGCGTCACTGCCAAGACTGTTTCCCTTTGTTAGTTGGTGCACTGCTATTGCGCAGTTATGATGTCCTTGCCTTTGTCACTGTGAAAAGTTATGAGTCACATGATGGTTTGATGGTTGATGGTGAAGTGAAGGACAGGTAGACCATGGCACTGAGAGAGAGAGAGGGGGAGAAATGCACAGTCCCAATACATATATTGCTACCTTTTGAGTGTACATATATTGCTACCCTTTGAGTGTACATATATTGCTACCCTTTGAGTGCACATGTATTGCTACCTTTTGATAGCAAGACTGGCTGTAAGACAGCAGTCCAAAGCAATTCTCTTGGATTATAATCATAAATGAAATCCATCCGTGGGAAATCTGTCGTTCAGTCTGTATTTTCCTAGAATGAGCGTTGATGAAGCCTCATTAGCCTTGCTCTTGCCCCATCCATATGTCTGCCTGAGGGTGGCAGCCTGCCATTCCTGGGCACTGTTTTCACAACATGCGGTTCTGCCTCAGTCTCCCTTTGTCTTCCCAATGTTTACTTGCGAGTCAGGGAAAAGGGGACTGGGGGGGGGGGGGGGGTGGTTGAGTTGTGCTTAATGGGGGTGGGGAGAGGCCAGCAACCACAGGACTGACTGGTGGCACAAATGAATGACTGAATGCACAACTGTTTGGTTAGTTTTTTGGGGGGAGGGGATTATCAGGACTGGGGGCAGGGGGTGGGGGGCATTTCATCCCCCAGACGGAATGCGAAAAGTTCAGCACTTTTCTTGGTGGCTTCAGACATGGCGCAGAACAGACACAGACACTGACTTCAGGGCACAAAAACTGGCTAAGAAACTAATTAACACAAGTTGCAGCGCTGAGAAATTTAGTGATGTAAAACACATCATATATAAGTAGGTTAGTCTCATGACTCATCTGTCTGTTTTGAACAACTACAGCATTCCTGATTATGAGAACTTAAACTCTGAGAGGATCATAATTTAAATATGGATTTCGTCAATGGATGACAACAAACATGAGTTGTCCGGAACCAAAAGAACCACTCCCACTTATTGGTAGTGTTGTGATATATGAATATATTTTAGGCAAACAGAAGTATGTTTGCATGTTGGTGACATGTACATATGTACAATGTCTGTGTGTGTATGTGTGTGTATTTACGTGCATGCCTGCATGCCTGCACGCAGATATAAGGATCTACACTCCTCCATAGCAATGAAGCACAGATGTTTAAGTGCTCTATGACCTTTGGCCCCTCTCCTCAATTATCAACAAAAAGCAGAGCTCTTGACCCAGCCTCCCTTGTGATCTTTATGTTGCCAAACTTAAGAGAAACACACGTTATCGGTGACGAGCGAAGAGAGTCATCGCCCCTCCACAGTGACAGGCTCTTAGAATGACGAAAACCAATATTGCATCCTTTCAGTCTGCTGCCCTTGAAATGATCACCCATGGCAGCGAACTCCCAAGAGTTCTCAAAGACGGAGCCCCTCCCCAAATGCATGCGCGTAAGCAGACGCAGCCGAGGAGACGCTCATGATGCTAATCAAACTGATAGAGCCTTTCAAACAGATGCCGAGATAGCGAGGCTGTGATGGCGGATGATTAATAACCACCGGCCGTAATGTGTTTTTACAGGCAGCTGAGATTCTCAAAGCGTGTTTCAACGTTTTCTGTTTCCAGCATCTCCTTTGCACCTCTACGTGGCGTCTGGGAATCCTCACAGGAAGCCCTGTTTAATTAAAGAGTAGTGACTGCAGGGAAGCCTTGTTTTGAAATGCTTCTATGTCGTCTTTTTATTTTTTAAAGCAAAATCTAACCTGTCATTGCCTGTAATGTATAGTCTGGAGCTTCGAAGTCTCATAGGAAATTGGGCCATTGGCGTTGCAAGAGTTATGCTATGTACAACCCAGATACAGTGTAAGATTCTTCTTCACATTTAATTGAAATACGCTATGCCATTTTATTTTTTAGCAACTCATTTTAGTCTAGTTATTCTCATATCCTTTCTCATATTGCTTACATTTTGTAAAGCTAGATTTTCCCACTGAAGGTATTTAGTCCAGAAACCCATTGGATTAAGATAATGGGTACTATCAACTCTCAAATCACACTGAACTGCCTCCTAAAATTTTGTTTTGCTATTGTCATGTGACCTCCCCAGCTTCACCCACCAATTGTTTTTTTACCAGTCAGGTTTGATCAAGACTTCAGATGACGAGTTCTTCATCACTCCACTGCCCCAGCACCTGGCTGTGGAGCACAACTACAGTGCCCCCAGTGGACATCACCCACATGTGCTCTACAGACGTTCAGCTGAACATCAAATACACAGAAGCAGAACAGCACCTGAAATGCAGAGACCGACCAATCACAACATGAATCACCTTCACCATCACAGGAAAATGCAGAGGCAACACTTCTGTGGACGGCGCAAGCAATGTATGTAAGGAAACTTTGTCCATATATAACAGGAGTGCTCCTCAATTAAAATCAGTTTGAGTGTTTCACTGAGACTGAGAGATTAGCTGTGTTTCTGAACCAAATTTAAAACTGAAATGGTTGTCTTAGTGCATACACCCAGTAATTCTAAAGTAAAGAAGTGGTTCTCAGAGATACATTTAATGTCTGCATTTCATTGCGCACAATGGAATGGTATTAATATAATAAACACAAGGTAAACACAAAGTGGCTATATACCACAACACTTACATAACTGCATTAGATAGGCCATGTGCTTGCTCTATAGTTTTCATATCTTAGCAAAAACATTCCATGGCATGCATGATCACATTCTTTTTTAATTTTACATATATAACTTGAAGTGAATAAGCAATTCTGTGTCTGTAAAAGTCTCATTTCATGCTATCGGATCACAAGCTAACACAAAACAGCCATCAGTGTGTTTTAACTACATATAACCTGTTGAAAATATGTATTTAATCTTGACCCCTCCTTGTCTTTTAAATGCTTCAATTACAATTCAGGATTGTTTTGTTGTCAGTGTCTTTGTAAATATACAGGAAAACTGCAGGGCAAATGTAAATGTAAATGGGAACTGATGAAATGTGCTATTGTTATGAAATGATGTAAATTTCTGTGCATGTCTCAGGTGCCACCATATACTGGAATTACTACCTGGCATGTTGACAAAATTGTCCGTTCAAAAGCAGGACGTTAAGAGAATGACTGAATATTTTCTTATCTTTGAACACTACCCAGGCACTGTTATCTGGGATTGCCTTAGGAAGGAAAAAAGTTTATCTGAACCACTTTCCTCTCTCTTCTACTTGTGACCGCAGACACTCCTAAACCTCCCGCTGAGGATTGGCCCATCATGCCTGATGAGTTTGAGCCTCCAGGCAGGGCTAAACGCTCTCCTATCACCTCCAACAAGGTGGGGGGGCTGAACGTGGAAACGCTGGTTGTGGCTGACCGGAAAATGCTGGAGAAACACGGCAGGGAGAACGTCACCACCTACGTCCTGACTGTCATGAACATGGTGATTTGGGAGGGGCCTTACGGGTGGGGCTTGGAAAGATAGAATGAGATACCATCAGTTAAATATTTCAATTGCAGTTTGTACATTGTAAGGAGCGTCAGGCTGTCAAATCTTTGGACTGAGGAGGTAAAAATAATAAAAATAAAAAAGGCCTTAAGAATTTTATCATTTGACATTTGGTAATTCAGAAACAAAACATGCTGTTTCTAATATTGTAATATGTCATGGTTTGTTTTGCTGTGTTTGTAGGTATCAAGTCTTTTCAAAGATGGTACCATTGGAACTGATATCAACATCGTGGTTGTCAGTCTCCTTCTTCTGGAACTAGATCCTGTAAGAAACCCAGAATAAATAATGCCCCATACATTGCCCTGGGAGCATTCATAATAATTTACACTGTGCACTGAGAAATCAGAAGTCTATTCGACAATATGTTTGGCCACTGAAGGAACCCAGTTAATTCCATAGCTCATTTTGTTTCCATGTGTGTCAGTAATACATATGCTAATGCCTGGCAAGAACTAATCCAAGATTTGTTGTGTTGCGAGGCAGCTGGGCCTGATGATAAACCACCACGCTGACCAATCCCTCAACAGCTTCTGCCAGTGGCAGTCGGGTCTGGTAGGGAGGAACGGAAAACGGCACGACCACGCTGTGCTGCTGACGGGCCTGGACATCTGCTCCTGGAAAAACGAGCCCTGTGACACTCTGGGTGAGGGACCGGGGGTCTGCGGGATTATTCCACCCCACCCTGGGAATAAGTAGGACAGGGCTCTGGAGGTAATGGGGTCATAGTGCTGATTAGGGGCATGGGCTCAGGATTTGACAGATTCAGATCCTTGGGAAAGGGGCATCTGTGTGTCTGTGTCTGTAAGCCGGGAACGTCTCCTGAACTCCTCCACAGAGCAGGCATAAGTATCGGGCAGTTAAAAAAAAAAAAAAAAGGTAAACATCAGATAGTTTTAATGACTGTACATTGAAACCACATATTTGATGCTTTGTGAACACAACTATCTTAAGCATTTATTTGAACACACAGAGCTTTACAGCAGGGCTGGCTGCTCTTTCTTCTTCATCCAGGTTTTGCCCCTATAAGTGGGATGTGCAGTAAATACCGGAGCTGCACCATAAATGAAGACACAGGACTGGGCCTGGCATTTACCATAGCACACGAATCAGGGCACAAGTATGTTCACACCTCTCTGTCCTCATTTTTACAGCCAGGAAAAGTGAAGTTGGCTTTTATTTATAAAGATGGTTAGTCTGCAAGGTCTTCACCTTTGAGCGAAGTGTAAATTCAGTAACAATATGGCAATTTATGATTTTATTTGAAACAGAGAGGAGGGTGTATTGAAACAGAATAATTTGGAACAAATTATTAAATGATTACGAATTATCACATATTACATCATCCGCTCTAAGAAAATGTGAAAAGCCACGTGTTGCCACCGTGATTAGAGGGAGTTTTTATTTCGCTGGTGAAACGTATTTTATAGTTAATTTTTTTCTCATTTGGCATGCTCTCAACAAAAACTGGAAAGAACTTGTTGCAAGAAGTAACAACCTGCTAACACCCAATATTTGATTGTTTTGGTCAAATAACTGTGAATGGTTCCCAGTGTGTGCATTGTTTGTAAAAGCACCTGTAGGCCAAGAACTATTAATCACCAATGAATTGTAGAGATGTGATTTTGAAACAGACAGACTATTTTGTAGGCCTCAGAGCAACAGTTATACAGCAGCATGCCTCAAAAATTCATAAACTGGACAAATGAAAAGCAACAGCCACTTCTTCACAGTTCTTATAAGACTACACATGATAAACAGATTATATGGTGTGCTGATCATGTGCTGTAACAGTGGAGTGAGTTGTGATCTGAGTCTGCTGGTCAGCAGACTCCTTAATTAAAGGTCTTGCCCCTCTGTGCCATAGTTTCGGGATGGTTCATGATGGTGAGGGGAACCCGTGCAGGAAGGCCGAGGGGAACATCATGTCACCCACGTTAGCTGGTAACAACGGAGTCTTCTCCTGGTCTGCCTGCAGCCGTCAGTACCTCAGCCGATTCCTTGGGTATGCCCAGTTGTCTTTCTGTTGGTGTAACATTTGAGCATGATCCATTTCCTTGTTAATACGCAGTGTGTTTTTTCACAGTACAGCCCAAGCTTCTTGTCTGGTGGATGAGCCAAAGCAAATTGGACAGTACAAGTACCCGGAGCAGCTCCCTGGCCAGTTGTATGATGCTGACACTCAGTGCAAATGGCAGTTTGGCTCTAAGGCAAAACTCTGTAATCTGGACTTTGTGAAGGTAGGCTACCTGACTGCATAATGGACCTGCAATCTGTTTGGGAATTCCTCATGAGGTTATTTGTGATGCAAATGACTAAAGGCTCCTGTCTAAACATATTCATTTGTAATGAACAGCAAACTATTTTTTCTTCCACACCCTGGGCTAAACCATGAAATAATATGAATGCAAAACTAGGCTCAAAAATGTATACTAAAAAATCTCATATACCTTTAACATCTTGGCATTTCATTAACATGCAAATCTTTTGAATAATTATTCAGTCTATAAGGACACAAGCTTGGGAAATGAACATGCCTTAGAAGCTCCAAATTTAGGATTAGCCTTAAGGTATGGACCAGGCCATTGAATACCCCCATTGCCTTTTGTCTGTAAACTTCAAGCCTGGGCCTTTGAGAACAAAGTTCAGACATGACCTACCCCACATCTTAATTAAAGGGATCTGTGGGCTATCTGTGGGCTAGCCTTTGGGATTCTGTCTGCATCGTGCAGAACAGGAGAGACTTAATTAGCCATGCATTCTTATGGACTTCAGTGCAGTACTGAACGGTCTTCAGCACTAGATTAGCACAGTGGGACTGCCTTTCAGAGCCCTCTCTGTCTGCCAGATGCAATCGGGCAATGGGCCAGCATGGCGCACATCCACAGCAGTGCTCCTACTTGGCCTTTGTCTCAGATTAAGTGCGATTTTACCAAAAAATAAAAGTGATGGAATTGTGCTGAAAGATTTTGCTTCATTTATAAAATATAAAAATTAGATTAGCAGCTGTATGTATGTGTAGCTACACCCATATCATCTCATGTTAATTTGTGTTCTTTTGGATGGACAGTAATTTAAGTCCATTCATCTGACTGAAGAAAGTCTGATGCTATGCTTAGAGGCTGTGTCTTTTATAAAGGACATCTGCAAGTCACTGTGGTGTCACAGGGTGGGACACAGATGTGAAACCAAGTTCATGCCGGCTGCAGAAGGAACCATCTGTGGGATGGATATGGTGAGTGTGATGTTTAACCAACAACATGAACACAAGAAGGCAAGAAGAAAAAAAGATGAATGTAAAAATGTGTAGTTTGACAGAATGTTTCCATTTTGCAGAATGTTTTTTATGTTTGCAGTTGTGTTGGTGGGCACCCTCCTTAACCAGGGGCCTTAGTGTTATGATTGCCGGCAATTTGAACCAATATAACTGGTTTCTCCTCCTGATGTGGGTACTGGCATGTGCAGTGGTGTCGGAGAGGCCAATGTGTGAAGTTTGGGGATCATGGCCCGAAAGCAGTCCATGGTCAGTGGTCGGAGTGGTCCGGGTGGTCCGACTGCTCACGGTCCTGTGGAGGTGGCGTGATGTACAGGGAGAGGTCCTGCAACAGCCCCAGGTACTATGCGAGAATGCTGTGAGATACCGCTGTTCATTTTATGGCCTCATTCTAGATTAATTGGAGTGCTTCCCTGCTCTTCTCAGTGTTACAGACAGATACATCTGAAAAATATTTACCATCATGTCTGCACTGCTGGAACTCCAGAAGGGAGTTCCAGCAGATTTTGAAGATAGAGCTGGATTAAATCTAAACTTTGACCCCCTAAGTAATCTCAGATTACAGATGGCATCTGATGAACAGCCCCCCCCCCCCTCCCAAATGCCAGAGCAAAGTGTGAAACATAAGTAAGCTGAGGAAGTATGTCAATGGGCAGATTTTATTGTCTGACAAGCATTCACATTCACTGAAAATTATGTTCAGCTGTAGTAAAAATAAATTCAGGCTACATTTATATTTGACATGACATCATCCTTAACTTCATATTCTTTCCTTGGAGAAACCATGTCATAACATTCCCTCAATAAACTAAGAATTTATAAAATACTCATACATTGCTCATTCCCATTCCCATAAGATTCTACATTTTTAGGATATAAATCTTAAAATGTAAAAATCAGAACATTTTGCTACGGGCTACCTCTTCTCTCCTCTTCTGGGAGTGAGGACTGTTCATCCCCTGATAACATGAAGGACATCATCTGCCAAATTTGTCCAGATTTCCATGGAGTCTGTCAGTCAGGGGAAAAATCATTTACATCGAGTAAATGATTACACCCTAGTCCTGTTCTGCCAAATCAAACAGCCTTTTGTTGAATAAAGATTTTATAATGTTTTATTCAATTTTACAAATTTTCCAGTTTGGTGGTCAATAATGCTTTTGCATTTTGAACCAACCCAGACCAGGTTTAAACTCAAATTGTGCCACATATCTGAATTCATGATGCAATAATATTTTGTCTGTTTCAGTTTGACTAATTGATATGCAAGCTGAGTTAAGTTGTGCAGTCAAATGTTTTTTAGGCATTGCATCTGTCTTGGGTTAATCAGTGTAATGAATGAGAGGCACAAAGAACATGGGAGAGCGGCTCTGCACCCATCAAAATAGTGTGATGTGCATTTGTTAATTGTGTGTATGTACAATGATTCTTTAATATAAATGTTTTAACTGTCACTGCAGTCAAATGGAGTACATAATGGGATGCTGTATGAAGCAGTGCTACTGGAAGCGCATTCACAGGCAGTGCATTTACAATGGCCCCGAACACACTGACAGCTTGTGTATTTGGCAGAGCTAGGTCAATGATTGAGCAATGTAATTCTAAAAATGTGTTTCAAAATGTCAGTGCATTCTTTGTGGCGTGCTGTATTCTACACGACAGCGGTAGCAGCGTAGTATGATGATTAAGGGCCTGGCCTTCGAACCTAGGTTCACTTCCCAGGGAGGATGATGCCGCTGTACGCTTGAGCAGAGTACTTAACCTGGATTGCTTCAGTACATATCCAGCTGTGTAAACAGACGTAAAAAATGCAAAAGCTGTGCATAAATGTGAGAGCAGGGACTGGTTGGCTCCGGACTTGTTTCGCTAATGAGCGCACATTCGTCTCATCAAATGCATGTCTGAAGTGGTGATTTTAAGGTTATTTCATGGTTTTTGCCTTATTCAATCCATTTGTCCACCAATCTTTGAAAGAGAAAAAAGAGCTCTGTATTCTCATCTTAGTCTCACGAAGCACTAAATATGCTATTGTTTACAGATACATTTAAAATTCTGAACACATACACACGCGTGTCCTGCCTATACTCTCTCCTCACCTGTTTTAGTAGTATCCATGCCTGTAGAACAGCACATTAGTAAAACAGCTGGGATCAAACCCAAACACCCAGGAAGAGATTGTAACAGATCGGCTAGCCTTCTCGCTGCATATGGCCGTCCGCTCTCATAAAGGACTTTTACGATTGTGAAAACACAGCTCTAATTGACAGCACACTGCCTCAGATGTTATCGGGTTCCAGACCTACGGTAAAAGCCGGCAAGATGAAGGCGGGGTCAAGGGTGGAGGAGAGGTCAGGTGGGGGCGTGCTGTGCCTTCACTCAAACAGGACTTTGATAATGAAGTCAGAGAAGGTGTCTTTGCTTTGACAAGCAGAGAAGCAGAGGAGGACGTGTCGCGGAATGGGGAGAAAGGGGGGTTTGGCTAGACAGGACACCCTGACCCCAGCTTAAAGACATTTAGAAATCCTGGCCCCTTTCCATTGGGATGTTCTTGATATTGAGTTAGACAAGAGGCTTAAAAAAAGAAATCAGTTGCAACAAGGCCAGAAAACATTCCTGGTTCAGCTTCACATCATGCCTCCCAGAGGAGGTGGGTTTCCAGCGAGCGGCTGATTGAACCTGGCGTAAATTACAGCCCGCGCCTTGTCCTGCTCCCTCGGTGTGGGAATATACACGCTGAATCTCTCGCTGGAATACCAGAGACATTGAGCTCTGTTTCCACACGGTCCTGGCCGTAAACGCTCTAGCATATGGGACCCGTGCATCTCAGCGCACTGGCCGTAATTGGATCAGACTGTGAGCCCGCTCCGAGACGTGGCTCAAACAAGCTCACAGTCGACAGGTTTGGGCCAGCGGTACTGACTGAAGTGGTGTCTGCACCATCACGCTAATGCTAATTAATTTGCCCTTTTTGAAATAAAAAAAAAGAAGCACCGATAAACATCAAGGGCGTTCCAGGCTGAGTCTGTCAGCTTTACGAATGGTGCACAATTCAAATACGCCTGAATAGAGCAATATACTGGCTGCTAACAAATACCCCTGCTGTAAAAGCATGCTGGGATCCAGCAGGCAGAATCTCAGACCAGACTTATTTTCTTTGAGGTTTCACAGTGGAGGCATGCCCAAGAACCTCTCTGTTAAGTATATGCCTCAGAGAAATGATGTTGGATTTCTGCTTAAGGCTTGAGTGCATGGGCATGTTCCTTGTTTGGACAGTCTCCTCTTATGTGGCATCCGAGATTCTTCTGGTTCCAGCTCTTTGGGAAATGGTCGCTCGCTTGGTCTCTACTTTCGTGCAGTAATGTAGAGTAGTAGTTAGAGGCCTGAAGCTCGGACCACAGGACGCCGGCCTGGAATACTGGGTGTGGCCCATCATTCGGGGTCTACATTTATTAAAGCTAGGATCTTTATGATATATGTACAGTGTCTATGGATTGCAGAAATTGTAATACACTGGACAGAATTGGAAGCATAGTGTTGCCTTGTAAAATGGACTCTGAAGCAAGCGACATAATGCCCCAGTAGAACCTAAACAACACATATTAATGTAAGCCTGAATGTGCACTGTAGCAGTCACCTCCATCTTTCTTCATGCATTGAATATGAGGGTTGGCGTTGCCCAGTGAAATTTGTAAAGCATCGCTTGAAACTGGTGACTATTCCCACAGGCCCCAGCACAGCGGAAAGTTCTGCCAAGGATCCAGCCGTTTGTACCAGCTGTGCAACACCAGGGCCTGCCAGCCCAATGGAGTGGACTTCCGTGCACAGCAGTGCGCGGAGTACAATAGCAAGCCCTTCAGGGGCTGGTACTACAAATGGAAACCTTACACAAAAGTGGAAGGTATGTGAAATATTTTAATGTTCAACCCTTAATTGCAGAGATCAGGAATTCCCAGTGAGCGGTACACCACCATTCTTGCATAAACCCCCATCAACTCTTTTTCTTACAGTATGTACATGCTAGGAAACAGGAAATGGTAATTTTGTAAATCAAGGGATGCAAAATATTGCATTAAACCTTGCATAGTACAATCCCATTAAAATTAGCTCATAATTATGGCTGTGATTACTCTAAAGTCTGATTGTGGTATTCATCCTTGAATTCTTCAGATTTTTTAAATTATTTGTGCTGGCACAAAGCACGTTGTCTGTATTCAACGGAAGCATTTTTTTTTTTACATAACAAAAAACATATCTTTAATTTCTTAAAGCTAGATATTGCTCTGGTGCACCTTTTTAAAAGGTATTCCTTGTGATCCTGTATGCTTTTGTGGGGAGCGTGAGCGATGCTTCCATTCCAAACAGGAGACATGTAGCTGCCTGCTTGTACTCTATCGATTCTGAATGCTGGAACACAAAGAAGCCTTTAGGCCAGGTTACCTGTGTCAGCCTATTAGGGCAGAAGCCTGATTAATGAAGATGGAGAGTCAGTCCTGAAAAGACTATGGGGAGATGGAAATAGGACTGCCATTTTCAAAGGTAGACTGGGTCAGGCGGTAAAACTGGAGATGATCTGCCAGGTCAACATGTGGCACGTCCATTCGTGTCCGTCTGCTCTGGGTTTTGCTGTACATTCAGAGGGTGAATGTTCTTGGAGGAAAAGATACTTACCCCTGAGTAACTGAGCACTAAGCGCAAAATCCAATTAAAAGCACAGATCTTCTGTTGTTCTGTCATTAGATTTCTTCAGCTTAGACAACTCCTGATGGTTTCTTTGTACCAGTGGTGTTACACATTTCTACAGTTGAATTGTACTGTTAACAATATTACAGGCTTCTGCAATTGAGCACCACTGCCAACACTGTTGCAAGCTTCTAACGAGGAACCCTGCTGTCCGCCTTTTTATGAGATGACCAAATAATGTTGCATTTGTAACAAGTTGTCTATTTCAAAGACATGTATTCAGTTTTTTAAATTTTATTTTATTTATTTTTTAACACGTTTCAACATTAAGACTCTGAACTTTTCTGCTGTGCTGTAGTGGCTGGTTCATCATTGTCCTCAGCTGAGCACAGTGACCAGTCGCTGGGGAGAGATCTAGGACACTTGTCGGTGTATACAGGTCATTGGGGCTCGAGCACTCATTCATATCAGCAGCAGAGCGAACAGAAGACTGCGGCAGTGCTCGGCGGCCTGTTTTGATCTGCAGAAGATCAAATGTGATGCAGTCTCTGTAGCTGTCTATCAGAGAAATAATTGAGCACAGCAGCCACCCTTCCTTTCCACCATTCTGTTTGTCTATTGATTCATTCTGTTCAATCTACATATCCCATGTATCCATGCATCTTCAATCTGTGTAACATTAATTAAAGAGCCTTTAGGCACCATTAAAAGGTTTAATACCAACAGATGTGAACGCACATCAGCAGTATAGAGTCAGTGCGGTATTTGCAGTTTTTTTGCACATATAGATACTGTGATACAGCTGGGCTGATATTAAACATGTTGAGTTTACTCAACCTTGTAAAAACAACACTTGTTAATTCAACACTTGTGCACTTGTTAATTCAGCACTTGCCAGCTATGTACAGGCAAAGCTGTTTGTGTAACACCTCTGAAAACACATGCTCGCCTCCTCTCTGAGAAGTGGACAAACGTGTCCCATGTCCCTACAGATGAGGACATCTGTAAACTGTACTGCATCGCAGAGGATTTCGACTTCTTCTTCGCCATGTCCAGCAAAGTCAAAGATGGGACATCCTGCTCAGATCTCAAAGGGGATGTGTGTATTGATGGGATATGTGAGGTACATCCACCCTGGGCATCTTTATTTCACTGTCTATTAAAATACTGTAGTATGAGCGTGTTTACCTGAAAACACAAGCATCAGTCTTGTAAAATCCATTGGCTTCCAGACAACCAAATGCTTTCCATGTGGTTCATTTTCTAGTTCTTATTGAAAAAAAAAATCAAATGACATTTATGTTGCATTAAGACTGAAAGTTTAATTAATGATGAACCATACAGTTGTTCCACTTTAATTTACAAGAAATCACTGCTGTCCCATTAACAACATCATTTTTCAATTTTAGCCTGTTGGATGTGACCAGATTTTGGGTTCAAAGTCAACTGTAGATGCCTGTGGTGTCTGCAGAGGGGACAACTCCACCTGCAAGTTCTTCAAGGGCCAGTACGTCCTGCAGCACCGGGCCAATGGTATGGCACACAGCTCATGGAAGGCTATCATAAAATGTACCCACCTCTCTTGCCTCTGTTAGCTGGGGCATTTTATTGGGTTCACTTAAGACCAGGGCCTGGAGATTGATCGCTGAACTGTGGAATAGTACAGAAGAACCCTGGCCTTGTTTTCTTCAGTGCCACTTATTGTGAGCCTGACGGATGGGCGATGACGGGGTAGGGCCCTTTTTGGCAGCAGTTTTCCCAGAGCCATCCATGCATGATAGGGTGAGCACTACAGCAGATACAACTAAGAGTTCGGGGTTTCCCCAGAGAGCTTGCTCTGAGCATGCTCGTAACCTCCAAGACCAACCCTTCCAGTGGGTGGAGTCCAACAGCAGACTGTACATACCTGCATTAATGTTGCGTGTGCATGGGTAAAAAAAAAAAAAAAGCACAGGCATTTCCTTCAGCCTGCATCTTCGGTAGAAAGTGTTTTTTAGGCTGAGGAAAACCGTGCCAACAGTGTGCTGGACTGAACATGCATCCTAATGCAACCCAAAAAAAAAGAAAACATACCTATCGTTGCCTGAAATTGATTAAAACATTAAAATTATGCAGTTTATTTCAGGTTCTCACCAGTGGTGTATCCAGCCAAAGCGGTGTCATTGGGAAGAGATACCCTGTGTGGTCTAGATCGGTGATAACTAACCCAGTTTCTGGAGATCTACCGTCCTGTAGGTTTTTTTTTAAATTCCAACCCTAACAATGCACACTTCATTTAACAGCTAGCGATCTTGTTGCGTTGCTAATTAGTAGAATCAGGTGTGCCACATTAGGGTTGAAATGAAAACCTACAGGATAGCAGATCTCCAAGGACAGGGTTGGTTACCACTGGTCTAGATCCTGCCCTTAACAAGTCCTACACAATTGGTCTCAGGGAAGGAAAGTTTTAGTCTCCACTGCATAATAGTTCCTTCTGTGGTTCACTGCTTGTGCTAGTTTTACCTTTTCATGTTCCAAACTGAGAGAACATTTAAAGAAACATTACATATGTTAAGCAATTATATTATTTATATAACATTTAAAACGTGGAATTGCACAAATGGAACAAACAAACAAAAGGAAAAAGTATTTTATTTCCTATTCTGGTAAGAGTAATTTTTTTAACCGTCATATACATAGGCTAATAATCAAATTACTAATTATAAATCACAATGATAAGTATTGCTGGCCAAAGTTTACCAAGAGAAAGCTGATCTCCAGGGCTCTGAGCTTAAAGACAGTGCTTGCTCTCAAAAAAGTAACCAAGCTCTCCCTCTCTCTCCGACCTCTTTCCACAGAGTACTACACGGTGGTCACTATCCCTGCCGGAGCCCGGAGCATCCGTGTGCAGGAAGTGGAAATCTCCACCAGCTATCTGGCTGTCCGCAGTCTAAAGAAGAAATATTATCTGACAGGGGACTGGACTGTTGATTGGCCGGGGACATTCCAGTTCGCTGGGACAGTGTTCGACTATCGGCGCTCCTTCAACCGGCCGGAGAGCCTGTACGCGGCGGGTCCGACTAATGAGACGCTGGTCTTTGAAGTAAGATTTCCTTCTGCGGGTGCCGTCCCCTGATGTCCGTTAGGGAATTAGCGGTGACAGGGCTTTGGCTGAATGCTTGCTCTAAGTTAGATGAAAAAGACCGAGGGGCGGGGGGGGAGGGGTGGAGGCCAACTGTACGATGTAGTAATGCTACTGTTCGGGATTAATTGTGGTCTGATCCTGCTACGTTGGGGAGGCTTTCAACTCAGTGGAGGGCATGGACCAGCTGAGGCCTTCACCAGTAGGAGTGTTGTGTGAGGGAGTTTACACTCAGAGGCCCAAACATTGCAGTCCCTTCTGTTTAGCAGAGGCCACATAAGTCAGAAAAAGACAAATTGCACTACTCTGCTATTGAAATCCCCTGTAAGCCATGTGGTGATATCCGACTCTCTGTTGAGAAAATATTCTAACTGACTGCATAATTGTTTTAGGCACTGGAACAATAGAAAATGAATACACAGGACACTATATTCACTTATGTGCAGGATGCTATCAACTGATTTGGTGGGCATGCTATTGATTACCATGCATAATACTATATTGGCAAATATGCAAATCATAATGCAACTGCACTCAGTTACAAGTGCTTTCAGACAATAGATAGCAAAGCACTATACTCAGATTGCAATGTTGATGCCATAGACTGTAAATTACATGCACGGGCAAATATTGTTACTGAGCTACTATGACAAAGATTAAAATTAAATATACTTCCACATTACTGTGGTTCCCCTGAGTTGGGTATCCAATGTGGATTGCTTCAGTAACTGTATAAATGCATAACATAGGTGGAATATTATGCATAATGTAATGTACTATATTATAATTTGTGTTAGCTCAGGTTAAATATCTTAAGTGAGACAGAAATTAAGTTGCAAAGATGCCACTTTTTTTCACCGTCAACATGGTGTAAAACGGTAATTTCAAAAACTCATTCCAGCAATGCCTTGAGCTCTCTCTGACCTGTTGTGGAGGTTAAAACAGACTCCTCATAAATACTCCAGAAATTTCAGAGCAATATCTACGGAATGTCGTCTGCCTTTATTTTGTGGACATTCAGAAGATTCATTGCAGTCTGTTAGTGAGGGTTAGGTTTGTGGACATTTTTAACCTGTTTATGAAATTGGGAAATTGGTCATTTTCAGCATCGTTCACATGTTCTCTAGGCATTCTTAATTACATGTTCCAAGCTATGATGCCTTGTAATATTCCTTTTTTTGTGAGACATTTGAAAATGAGACTGACAACAGAATGATTTTTCCAAATACTACCATTTAACAAAAGTTAATTCATGTTATGGGTTAGTGATATGTTACTCAATATCACATGGTTAATTTGTTTAATCTGTCTCATAACATGAAGTTGTATCAGTGTAAAACAACAAGGTCAGGGAATTTGCTATTCCAGACCAACATATGCATAGCAAAGTTAGCCTGTTAGTGCTCTGTAATTACAATAGCATATAAATGATGAGAGACAAGTGAAAAAGGGTTAAAAGATTAATATTTACGCCCATTGACCTGTATATCAGAGGCAAATCCCGGTGTCCCATACAAGGTGTTTCTTTAAGCCTGTTGGATATTTTTGGCATTGTGAAGGCCTTTTAGTTTCAGGCCTTCACAATGCTGAAATAGTTATATGAATAATTCAACGTGATAGCACGCATTTCAACAAGGTTTTTGAGTGGCCACATAGTGGTTGTGTTCACGGGTCAAATAGGAAATCGTACAGGGATTATACTACCCTGGTGTATTGACGTTTCCTGTAGCGGTGAGCAGGGGTGGGGGGTGGGGGGTCGGAGTGATTTTGGGGGGCTTGGGCTTCAGGAAATTCTAAGGAGTATCTAAGCTATTTTTTTGAGAGTTTGACTCTCACTGCTGTGTTAATATTTAAGCCCCTTGAGCACCATTGGTGCAGTCTCTCAGGTTCCAGCAGCCATATTCAGAGTAACTTCAGGAGCCATAAATCTCACCCCCTGTCGCTGGGCCTGCAGGCAGGTGGCCGGTGTGTTCCAGGTAGACCGCAGACACTGTTGAGGTCTGGAAGTGTTAGATGCTTTTTTGGTGTAAATTTGGATCGGAGTCTCAGGCTGGCTGGCCTGGCCCCATGGAACACAGCCATGGCAATAGATCGTTCTGGGGGTTAGTTTAAATGTTCTGCACTTCTTCTTTCCAGAAATTGCCACGGAGACCCCCCGTGATATGTTTTTAAATACAGTCCATTTCTCAAGAAGCCAACCGCTGTGCTGTTTGGTTACTCTTACCTGTGCTGGAATCAAAAGAGAATGTGCTGGACTTGCCCTAGAATGCACTTTGTTCTCTTTATTACTCTAACGTCCTTACCCATACATACAATGTATAGTACTTAATGATGCACTCTTCAAAAGAGAACAAAAGTACACTCTATAGCACTGAATTCAAAGGTTACACAGGTAGATCACACTATGGCAATTATTATAAACGCAAAACAAAAGTTTGTTTTTGAGTTGATACAATACCAGTAATTTGTTTTTTGAATGTAATATAATGGACTCATACTGCGTCAATAGAGACAGTGGATCATTTACCTCTCAGAAAGTATATCTCATCATAGAGATGTAAAGGCGCTTATGTTTTATTTTTCAGCCATCTTATAGCTGTTGTGAGTGTGTGTGTGTGTATGTTCTAAAACTGAAAGTACACTGTTGAACCCAGTACAGAGTTAACAGACCCGGCCTGCAGCCTCATTCTCTCCCTCCTTCCTCCTGCCCTCCAGATTCTGCTGCAGGGGAAGAATCCGGGCGTGGCTTGGGAGTACACCCTGCCCTGGAGTGAAAAGAAGCCAAACTACACCTGGGGGGTGGTGCGGTCCGACTGCTCGGCACCATGCGCCGGAGGTGAGCGGAGTCAGCTGACGGGAGCTTTATAAGCGCACGGGTGGGGGCCATAGTGTGGGCCCGCGCTTAATAAAGCGCCTTTGTGAGGAGTGAAAGACTGGGGCAGACCCACCAATCACTGCACCCCCCCTCCCCTGGCATTTTGTGATGGCACTGTGGCGATTGTCGGGATTCTTATTTTCGTTCTGTGCCCCTTGTGAAACTCCTCGCCTGGGCCACAGTAGGCCACCAGTATACTGGCTTGTATAGAGCCTTTGTGAAAGGCCTATAGAGCATATACTGCTGGCCTATGCATCACGAGTGCTGCTGAAAACTGGGATGCAGATACGGTTGAGCGGGTATCCTTGTCTGGAGCTTTTGTGGTTCCGGTCCCATTTGTGTCGCATCCATCCACATGACCAAAAAACTGCTTTCAAAGGAACAATATGATGTTTTATATGTATATATCCCATTCCTTTCCCCCTCTCAGGTCGGATATCAACTAAAGCTGTATGTTTACAAGACCAACGAATGCAAGTCAACTCTACTCTCTGCAATCCCCAGACAAGGCCTGTAGTGGGATCTGTCCTCTGCAATACACAGCCCTGCCCTGCCTAGTGAGTCAGAGTCCCCTTACACTGCACCTCACTTTTCCACTGCTCAGCTGGAGATCCCAGAGAATTAAACCTCTTCTCAGGCTCATTCCATAATGCAGTGCATGTGCGTGTTTGTGTGTGTTTGTGTGTGTGTGTGTGAGTGGCTGTGTGCGTGTGTGCGCATGCATGCGTGTGTGTGTGTCGATGCATCTTGTGCAGTACTCCATGCATGCCTACTTCCCATCTCCTTGCCGGCCTCTCGCATACAGCTTACTGCTGCGGGCTAGCCCATGTGGCAGACAGGGAAGCAGCTTTGTGTGTAAGTCTTCTATTGACAGTACATAGCCTTTCTTTCATCAAGACTTCTGCCAGGCCTGAGTGTATGCGTGTGTGTGTTTGTGTGTTTCTGTGTCTGTGAGTGTGCACACATGTCTATGTGTGCATTTGTATACATGAGTGTATGTATGTATGTATGTATTTGTATTTGTATACTTGAGTGTCTGTGTGCAAGTGCATGTGTCTGTGCGCATTTACGTACATTAACATATTTATTTATGCGGTTGTGTGAGTCTGACATTAGTATATGTGCGTAACCAGCCCATTGTGGGAAGACATTCATGATAAAACAAAAACCACAGATCACACACGCTCGATTGCTAGCTGTGCTAGCTACAATATGTGTGCATGTGTGTGCATATTTGTAACATTGGCTATACTGTACGTGTATGTGTGTTTGTGGATTTGTTTTCATTTGAGTGTGTGTTTGTATATTTAACCCTGATTATGTGTTTAAGTGTGTGGTTAAGTGTTAGTATTGTGAACCTCAGCGCGTGCGTGTGCTGCCCCCTTATCCATGTGCACCGCTGTAGTGGTTAGCTCATTTAAGATCAGTGGCCCAGAACCCCCTGCACTTTGTCTGGCAGTCTTTGTGGGCACTTTGCTGTGGGCATGGACCTCTCTGGAGCCTCCTCCACGGATACTTGCCACAGGTCTCGGCTGCACTCCCTTTATTCCCAAACCAAACAGGATTAGCATGGCCTCCAGACAAGAGCAGCCTGCGATGGTAGTCACTGTGGAGAGGGAAGAAAAGCATGTAAAGAGATGTAGAGCCTCCTACTCCCACACACACGTGTGTGCATACACATACACATGTACACACACAGGCACATGCACACATATACACACAGGTGCATGTGCACACACACACGCACACACACACAGAGGCACGCACACAAAGAAAGCAATTCAATTAACACTGGCCATCTCATTAAAGTGACATCCAGTAGACTGGGGAAGTGTATGTTTAAGAGCCATTACAGACCAGTAAATGGACATTCACTGGTTGTCATAAAAGCAGGCATGCAGGAGAATGGTCCAGCGGGACAGCCAGGGTTTGAGTGCATGGACACAGCTAGGGCAACAAAGTACAGAAGCCATGCAAAGCGCTGTTATCAAATGTTTACAGACAACTGAATATGTTTCAATATGCTCTGCAGTCAGTGGTTTATTGTTAGCTCTTTTGTGATGGCAGTTTGTTGAAGCACAGCTTACAGCTTGACATTAACAGCAATGCACTTGTGTTCTACTAAAGTCTACAACTGTCACGGAGCTGGCAAGCTGATGCTTGTCGTGTCTGCATGGAATGCCATGGTTACTTGCAGATAGGAAATCAAGTCCATATGACTATTCTCTAAAAGAAAATAACAATACATTTTATTTATTTTATTTAAAGCCTGACAAATCTTGAAAGAAATTTGATTATTTTAAATAGCCCAATACTGGAAGGAACTTGTTACATCGCCACTGTTATTGAACTGGCATTATATCCTCTGTAATTGAAGCTATATTATTATCGTTCTGGTAGATCAAAAGCCAATCAATCATTTACGCTTTCCTCTGGTAGTAATAGGAGTGATTACTACTTTGATTACCCTCCTGAAATCAACATGCCTGTCTCATTATTTTATAATATATGTTTTCCTCAACTCTGCAACTACTGCAGATAGTCTGGTAAGGTCATAAAAGGCCTTTTTCATGAGAAAACCAAACAAATATAATATCATTTTGACATAGTACTATCCATTCAAACAGAACTCTGTGCTTTACTGCTAAATTTATATTTTATTCCTGCTCAGAGATTTCTTGGATCGCAGGATTGTGCTCAAGCTTGAGAGGAAACGTGCCGTCTTTTCAAATAACACTAACATATACTCTAGTAGAGCCTTCCACGTCAGCACTAGATCCCCGAAATTGTCAGCCTGCTTTTGTTCGGATTAAGTGCTTGGATTTATGGATGATAAAAAATTTAGTGAGGGGGACGGAGGAAGAAAAATAACTCTTTAAAAACACCTCCAAAACTTCAGTGGGCATGCATTCAAAAACATGCAAAAAGAACAGAAAGTGGATCGAAAGACGAAAAAAAAAACTTTGCTTATCTTTCCAACAAATATATGTAGTGATGACAGGGCTGTCCGTGTTTTATTATAGCAAAAGAACTGCAGTTCCCATGGGGCCAGGTTCGTCTAGCCGGCCAGGAATCCACAGCTCGGCTCTGGCCAGACGCTGCATGCTCGTTTGTAAGGGCCACAGGCTTCCGTGTAACGTGGAATGCTGGAGATCAAACGGCACGGGGACGGGCCAACTCTATCTCCACCTCCAGAATGCCACCAAAAAGATGGATGTTCACATTTAAAGAGTTTTGCAGTGCCCCGGTTCCTCCACGCAGAGGTTTTCCCTAAACAGAATGGGGCTGTAAACTGGCTGCAGCTGCAGAATCACTTACCTAGGCCTTCCAGTGTGGCTACAATACATGGAACAAACCGTGCCGGAGAAATATGAGGGTGGGAGCTTTGTTATGATGAAAAAGAAGAATAATAAACAAGTAGTTACATTTCCAGGCTGTTGATGTATCAGAAAGGAAGAACAAACATTCATTGCCAGGGTTTTTATGTTGCTCAGTCTCACTGGGTAAATTTGTGTGTGGCTAGGATCTACCATTTTGGCTTTGACCTATTTCATTGGTTTGTGACTTTGTTGAATAACTGCAGGTATAGCAAACCCAAACCCATCCCATCAACTTCAGAGGTCAGCTGCTCACTACTCCACCTCAGCATGCCAACTGTTATATAACATGTCAGGAGGAGTGCTTTGGAACTGATGCAATACACAGGCTCATGCGTGGAGGCTGCCTTTAAAGCAACCCGCGCCTGTGCAGGGAGCATAGCGGCGGACGAGGAGAGAGCTGCTGTAGGGTTAATCAGGAAAGTATATTTCAGTCTGAGCTCAGCTGGTAGCTTGTGGGCTCTAGGCATGTTGTTTGGAGGAACTGACGCAACAGTAACCTGAGGAACCCTGTCTGGTCTTAACGTCACGCTTCCCATGATGGGACATAACCAGTTGTGTCCCACTGCTGTGGACTCCTAGTCGTAGACAGATTAATGAGAAAGCTAAGGCTGAGCAGATGACTGTCGGGCCCAGCCCAGGCTAAACCACCAAGGGGCCACTTTTTAATATTCCGTAGATATGGTTCCCTAATTTGTATAGCTTGAAATATTTAAATTGTCAAAAGATTTCAAAATGGTAAATTACAGCATGCCTGACAATGGTTTGCAGTGAAGCAGTGAGTGATTACTGATTTACAACAGACATATTTTTATTTGCACAATGATAAAAAATAAACCTTTTCCTTGGGCTGCATTTGGCCTGTCGAGTTTATCTGCTTCTGGCCAACGCTGCGTGGTTCACGTTTCCCCCCTCAAATTACAGTTCAGCATTTTCCCTCCAATTTGTCAAACAATTTGAAAAGGAGTTGGGATATAAATAGACAATGTCTCGACACAGGTCCCGGAGTGGGCAGCAGGGGCGGTGGGGTGTTGCCAGGGCCAAAAACTCAACCCCTAGCTCCACCCGTGTCAGATGGCTGCCGTCTTCACCGCACCATTGTCAGGCCACTCATTTACGATAATCTCCCCGGCCCAAAACAACCTCTATTTTTGAAGAAGCTTTTATCTCAGTCCAAGAGTGACTCCCAAATACCCAGATTCCATGCAGCTATCTTAATAGCCGAGTGGGAGCGAGTGCAATTCAGGCATACCGCGGTCGGGCCGTTGAGTCAGAAGGAGGACACACGCATGTGGGATTGGGCCGCTCAGCATGTGGGGAATTAGTGAGGGAGCTTCATGTCTCACCTACGCTTATTTCTGGTTCAGTTCAGCAACACCTGGCAAGGCTTATTTTCTGTGACAAGAGCAAGCCTTTTGGGCCAAATCCAAGAGCGAAACTGCTGGAAGGGTTTCAACGATAAATCGAAAATCACACCCTTTGATCGCAGCGTTAATTACTGCACATTATACAATTTCTGCTGAATTTGCTGTGTGTGTGTGTGTGTGTGTGTGTGTGTGTGTGTGTGTGATTTGCACTGATGTGAAATGGAGAGAGAGGTTTGAGTGTGTGTAAATCCCTAGAATAAACCGGATTCAGGATGCTGATTAGTGATTTGTGCTGTGCAGCAGACAAGCTGCTGAAAAGGGGGAAAAAGAATTTCAGATAATCTGATGATTCAAGCTGGTATGAAGGGAAAAAAGAAGTCTTTCCCTCAAGTGCTTTGCACAGAGCAGGTAGGATACTTCCTGAGAGCCAACAGATTAATGGCTTTTCAAATTACCTATACTTAAGACACACTGAAAAAAAAATCATGTTTATCCTTTTTTATGATGGGCAGCAAGAAGGGCTTGTGTGGCCACTCAACTGTATGGGGACATCAGGCAATCAAACTGGTGCCATCCTTTTAAACTAGGATTAGCAACTACTAGTTAGTAAGTGCAATGGGATCTAATAATGCTAAAAATCACAGTACACAGTACAGTGCGTAAAGGAATGGACTTATAACCAAAAGGTTGGCAGTTTAGTTCAAAATAGGAGTACTGCTGTACTCCAGAGCACACTAATTAAACGTCAAAATATTAATTAAAATATCTAGCCATATGTTATGAATGGGTAGCATGTAAAATGACACACAGTAAGGGGATCTGCTAACCAGTTCTGTAGCTCTGTTCTGCATTTAAAGGCAGAGCACATTTCATACTAAGTAAAAAAAATAAATAGTAACTATCCTGATTAGCCCCTCTGGGGCATTGCGTATGGTGAAATGAGTGCCCCCCCTACTGGATCTTTGACATCAGCAATGTAGTTTTCCTGTTCTGCATTATCCATTTGGCAAGAGAAGGCAGATTGACATAGCTGTGTCAATAGCATAGCTGCAGACTGCGCTGCTTTTGCCTCAATCTGGTGAGTGAAATTTGGAGCATGCTTCCATCTGTGCAGCTGAAGGAGTGACTAACTCGTGCCTCTCTCTCTCTCTCTCTCTCTCTCTCTCTCTGTCTCTCTGCCTCTCTCTTTCTCTCTCTCTCTCTCTCTCTCTCTCTGCCTCTCTCTCCCCACAGCTGGGTCACTGGAGAATGGGGGGCGTGTAGTCGCACCTGCGGGGGCGGCCAGCAGACACGCCCAGTCCGGTGCCTGCGCCGGGTGACGTACCAGCGGGAGGAGGCGGTGGTGCACTCCCTGTGCCCCGTCGCCGCTCCAGCCCAGGTGCAGGCCTGTGCCGTTCAGGCCTGCCCGCCGGAGTGGAGCTCAGGGGCCTGGTCACAGGTAAGCTCTCTGCTGCAGCACCATCCTCACTCTTCAGCTTCAGTGCTTCCCTGTCCTGAAGCTGAGGTCTTCCTACATTACAAACAGGTTGAATCAGGCTATAGACTAACACGTTGCTCATACTAGGGTACAGGGTATATTTCAACAGGTGACAACAAGAACACCTATACAGTTGGGTACGAGAGTAGTTGCTTGTTTTTTTAGACGAACATCTCCTTTAGTGCCCAATATTGTTTTTCCATGATAAATGGAAATAAAGGCAATAAAGGCCCTTGCATCGACATGGGTTGGGCGCATTAATACGATTTGCTGCCGTATTTTATGTGTAATTTAACCCACTCATACTAGCTCTGCACTCAAATACAGACACTTTTGGTGGGGTTACCAATGTGCACATACGAACATTGAACATGGGGCAGACAAGACGCATGTGATGACCTGCATTGTGCTGTAGCTCTCAATGAACTGTAACTCAGCTCTATCAGCAATGAGTGAAGATGTTCTATGTTTTAAGCATGAAGTACTACATTTAATAAAGCACTCCAAAACTGATTCACTGCCAAAAAGAAATAACAACTGCACTGCCCTCTGCTGGATTACTGATGAATTTCAAGACTTAATTAAATATTCACATATTTTAGTGTTTTGCATATGAAACCTTGTGTTCTTTTTCAGGCTGTACAATCTAACAAGTCTGTACAATCTGTAGCAGTATTTTCTCATACTGGGAATCAAGAAAAAAATGAAACAAATGGGATGTATGCCTTTCAATGGTTCCATGTTAACACCTTCAATTTAATGCATTTAAATGACTTTGAATTGCGAACAGATTCCATGTTAGAAAGGCTGGCCGAGCATTGCACAGGACTGCCATTGCAGAGCTGACGTCCTGAGGGTAGTCTGTGACCTCACACTTCCGAGCGCTCTTGACTCTCTTGATTTGCACAGTTGGTGCTCGGGCTCTGACAGTGTGAGCTGTGTGTGGCACTTCCAAGTGTGGCACTGTCATTAATCTGTGTCAGGCATGACAAGAACTGTCACAGCGATGCCATGGAAAGTTCATCCATCACCAGTAACACTCATGCACCTTCAAATGACATCACTTCCAGCATTCAATGTCTAGACAGTAGGCTGTGTGTATTTAATATTGCAGATTGAGTTCAGATTGAGAGTACACAGGTTTTGACTGGTTATTTCTAGATCTCAACAATATTTTAGTGTCAACCAAAGTTGTCTGTTACTCACCTCTGTAGGATTGCATAGGTTTTCTGTGATTTCATGAGCCTATATTTGCCAGTATGTCAGTTAAGATTTTCAAGTGAGAGTGAAAATTTTCATTTTTAGTTCAGTGACTGTTACCCATTTTATGGAAAATACTGGCTTTAATAAATGCTGTTATTTTTTTCCCTGTTATTTCAGTTTTCCTGGAAAGCCTGTCCTCAAATAGAATTTAAAGAGGCTTGTTTTTAAATGGGTGTCTTAACCAATACATTTATGGCAGTGGTTATTTTCTTTCTGCCCAGTCAGCATAGTCAACATATCAGTCTGACACAGAGAATATGTGAGAATCTTGTACTGTAAGACAGAAATGGAGAATGATACGAGATGGCACAGAATAGAAAAGACTGTTATGTTGCCTTTCAGGAGTTTTTTTCCCCTCATAATTGTGCCACCTAGGGTTGTATTACATTTTAACCTTGTTCAATTAAGAGGCTGATGTCTTCAATTCTGCCTCACAGTACAAAATAAATCATGTCCTCATTATATTGTCCTCATTTTTGGCCTCTTTTAAAAGGTTTTTCTTTCCCATTCCCCTTGGATGTGTGAGTAAAGAAACAATCTTACATAATTTAGTGTTGAAAAGTAGCATGTGATGCATACAGTCCACTTTGAAAAACATAGGTCTATGTTCTTAGCAGCACTGGAAGAGGAAACTGTAATAAAACAATGTAATCATACAGGCCTATTGTTCTACTTTGTCAAAAAAAAAAAAACAGAAAATCCAGCCAGACATTACAGTTACGGTAGATCTGTTTGATACTGTATTAAGTGCTTTTGACAGAATGTGACATCATAACTGGGTACAGACAACTTGTTGATTTACAGCCACACTTGACACTGAGCTCAGTGCGACCTGTGTACTCTCATAGTGTTCATATTGAAAGTGTCTCTGTGTGTCTGTACTTGCAGTGTTCATATTGAGTGTCTCTGTGTGTCTGTACTTGCAGTGTTCATATTGAGAGTGTCTGTGTGTGTGTGTGCTTGCAGTGTTCTAAGACCTGTGGGCGGGGTCTGAGGAAGCGCAGTGTGTTCTGCAGAAGCACTGACCCAGGGGCCAAAGTCGTGACCCTGCCAGACAGCGTGTGCAAGCCCAGCCCTCGGCCCCCGTCCCAGGAGACCTGCGTGGTGCGCCGCTGCCCCAGGAACGACAGGCTAGAGTGGCTGGCCACGCCCTGGGGTGAGGTGAGGACACGTGTGCATACTCGCGCTGCAGGTTAACCACCGCATGGGTTTGGACAGACCATTCACAGACCGCAGTCTCCAAGCTGGCTTACCACTGACTCAACTCACTCCAAAGTGCTGACACCGCTCTAAAACAGGAGAATGGCATGCCAACACGATGGTGGTGTTTAGCCATTCTTATTTGCACAGACGTTAAAATCAGTCACGCCCCTCCTTTGTGTTTTTACATGGAGCAATATTAATGCTCCCTGGGAGGACAGTGAGCTTGCCTGAGCTGGCAAAATGGCTGATGGGTGCTTTCCCTGCAGTGCTCCTCGTCCTGCGGGCTCAGCGTGCAGAAGAGGGAGCTGCGCTGTGGAGAGAGGGGACCCCAGGGCCAGTACACCGAGTTCCCGCCGAGGAGGTGCAGGACACTGGCCAAGCCCATGCTGGAGCTCCTGCAGACCTGCAGCAGGGGGGCCTGCCCCGAACCCCAGCCCCAGCCCCAGCCCCAGCCCACACCGGGCAGGACAGCCAGCGCCATGGTGCTGGGGTGGTACTCTTCACCATGGCAGCAGGTACACGCTCTCTCTGTTTCACTCTCTCTCTCTCTCTCTCTCCCCCTCCCTCTCTTTCTATCTCACTTTTGTCTTTCTCTCTCTCTCTCTCTCTCCCTCCCTCTCTCTTTCTATCTCATTTTTGTCATTCTCTCTCTATCTCTCACACACACACACCTTCACCCTGTCTCGGTCTCTCTGTTTGGCAGTGCTCAGTTTCCTGTGGGGGAGGGGTACAGACGCGCAGTGTCCAGTGTCTGAGACAGGGGCGGCCCATGGCAGGATGCCTGCCCCACCACAGACCTGTCGCCTCCCGGGCCTGTAACACCCACTTCTGCCCCGCTCCCACCCCGGCCCTGACAGGTAGAGTACAGAGCTATGAACCCTGTTCACTTCTCTCTCTGAGCCCTACCAGTCATGTGTTACAGTGCTGCAGTCCTGCACAGCTACACTGTTTAAATTCGGTACACATTTACTCTAACAGTGTGTCTGCTGTACAGGCAAATTATGAAAGCTGTGAAATCATTTGTTCTAAATTAGCATCTGTACATCTTAAGAGTGACAAAAAGTGGCACTATTATTTATGTTCACAGGGCTGGTTTAAACAGTTTCTGGGCACCTAGGCTAAAAAAAACTCCACTAACACACACACACACAGGTTCCCATTTCCTTTACCCAAGCTGACTACAGCTCTGCTCATCACATGAGGGGGTGGTCTGGGACATTTTTTTAATTCCTTTTTTGTTAATGATCTGGCCCTGTTGTAGGTTTTGTTTCTTTCTGCTGCCCCAGAGTCTTGTATGTTAGTGTAGCTGGAGACCTTGCCTTTGTTTGGAAAAAAAAAAATGAACAGCTGAATCTAATTGTGATTTTTGGGTATTTATGTCTCCTAGATGAACAGCCTTGCATTGACTCCTTCAGCTGGTGCCACTTGGTTCCCCAACATGGCGTGTGCAACCATAAGTTTTATGGGCAACAGTGTTGCAAGTCCTGCTCCCTCAAGAAGCAGTAGCCTTGTCCGACCGGCCTCCCACCTGCGATTAGGCTGATGCTCGAGTTCGGGACTGTGCTGACTGGAGCTATGAAAACACAGCAGAGCAATGTGTGTCTGATGGCCCTAACTGGATTTGGGATCACTTTGCAGGAGAACAGTCTTTGTCCTGGAGTACTTGATAACTGATAAGTGGGTAAAAAAGGCAAATGATTATGGCTATTGGTTTCCTTGTGTAAACAATCAGTTATTGTCCCTTGACTGGAAATACAGTATTATAACATACTGCAAGATACTTATTATGTAAATATGTTATCATTGTCCTTGTTTAATACATCTTGAGATGGTGACCATCTGTTTTTAAGCCATTGTGAGAATTTTAAGGAAGTCCACGTACATTCTTGTTGATGTCTATTTGAAATATATATTTGTATTGTTGTATATATATATATATATATATATATATAGACATCAATACGCATTGAAGCATTAACTTAGGCCATACTTGCTTGCCCTTGTGAGCTCTTTATGAGATGTAAGTGAACACATCTTAATAGATTTAAATTATTTGTTACCCATGCATCACTTCAAACTACTACTTGTTATAATCACAGTTATCACATGCACTTATGCTCCCTGGCCCCTGCATATTATTGCTGGTTTTTGCTTTGGAGCAAGCAAACCTACACATTCAAGTGTAGGTTACAATCACATGAGTATTTGTGTGTTCAGTTGTTTGTTTTAAATGATTGCATTTCCTGTGCCCAGCCAGCAGTAATAATGTTTACAGTTATGTGTGGTCCTTTGCTTGGCTGGTGAATTCTATGGATGAACTTGGATGTAAAGCTGTCTTCCTTTGTCCGTAACCAAGGACAGAGTCCATATCATTCCTATTTGACAGTGCAGGTGGCGCAGATTAATCTTCTTGTCTTTATTAACACAGAGGGATGTCAGGGTTCGAGGGAGATGAGTGATGAGTGAGAGCTGGTGGAGGGGGCGATGGTTAGTGGGATGGTCTCTGACAGACTTTTGCTTTGATTCACATTATCCAAAGGAATATTTTTATACCACAGGAATAGGAGTGGTGCTTGCATGCTTGGCTCACTTCAGACTATTCTCCAGGAATCTGGGGACTACCTGAGGGTGTTTACCTGGACTGACCAAGCATACATGTGGTCACAGGCTTATTCAGAAAGGCTTGATGTGTCCAGACCTTTTCCTGTGTGTTCTTGCCTACTCTCTTTGGACCACTCTTAGTGCCTTTTAAAATAGCAACTGGCTACAGTGCCAGAATCCTTTGACTTGCCTCCTCCCCCACTCCCTTCTCCCACTGTGTGTTTGGTATCAGAGGCTTCTGTGGACAAGCTCGTTGTGTTCCTGTAATTCCTGCTTCTATAGCAGAACCATGAAATTCACAGGAAGAAATAAAAGGGAACAAGACTTTCCAGAGCACGTCAGGTGAGCCCTGAGGGAAGAACGGGAAAGAGACTGGAACCTGTGTGAATATTGTAGATGGTAACAGTCCCATGTTCTCCTGCACGGTCCAAACTGGAGGCAGTTCTGACAGCCTATGGCTCCCACGGTGAGTAAGGGAACTGGATGTTCCGCTCAAATCGTACCCAATATGGTGATTCCATTTCTCCCTCTACCCCCTCAAATTTGGAGAGATTCAAATGGGAGAGATTCAGACAGGCATGGAGAAGCAGGATTGTAGGACTGGACATGTCTAGCTAGTCCCAGTGATAATTTATGGAGTTTGCTCTGGTTCAGGGGCTTCTGGCCAATATCACAGTTTGACATGGCAGCTTTCCTCACTGGCAGTGTATTGCCATCGCATTGCAACATTAATAGCTATGATAAACAGCTGTACTCTGAAAAACCTTGTCCATTTGGTGAACATGAATTGCTCAAATGTAAAACTGCTCTACATAAGAATAAAAATTGAAACCTCCTTTTATGGACTAATGAAAAGTGTTTTCATCTTTTATGGACGGGGAGAATTTGAAATAGACACTAAAGGGAATGCTCAAATCTTAATTTTATGATTCTCTTTAATGCACTCCATATTTGATACAATTATTGGTAAGAATTTGTTATATTCTAGTCATTTTCACTCCTCTGTCATTTTGAAGTGAAAAATGTAATTTATTACTGTGTGTATACATTCTGAGACTAGTTGTGCCTGACATTGGCATACCTATGCGTCTATATCTGAAACATGGATAATAGTGTCCTAATGATGTAAAAATAGCACAACATAAGGGAAATATAAAATTTTAAAACATGTTTAATAAAACTATATTTCCCACTTAATTGCACTCGTTGTCTTGTACAATACCTCAGTAGGGTAATTGTCATGAACAGAAACATTTCACTGCTATTTCCAACATTACTGACAGAGTGAAGCACATGACTGCATCCATATTAGTAAAGCCATTTTCCTGTCGATTTGTGGTGGGTGTAGAGGAAAGGCATGTCATTTTTGGCCTGGTTACTGTGCATGATAGTGTTTCTGCTTAATTCCCTTTATGGCTTGTCATACATGTCTGGAGCTATGCAAAATAACTTTTTATCAGCTGAATTGGGTTTTGTCTTACACTGAGAGCAGATTCTGGAGCGGATCTGGTTTAATTGAGCTACTGTGCCTGAGGTCCTGGATAGTCACCAGTGTAAACAATTGCTTTACACCATGTGTTACATCAGACCATTCCTGGTGTGGTTGGCCTTGTTAGTCAGTCTTAATGTTACTCATTACAATGTTATTGTAGCATTGACATTGTCTGTAAGAGAAACTGTTAAACTATTTAAATTAGGTAATATATTGAATTTCACCAAGCCTTGCTTGGAAAAGTCTCTTACTCCCTCTTCACTTCTAAAACACATCTGTCTATGCCCTTTCAGAGCAAAACAACCTGATCGATCATAAAGGCAATGCAAGAAGGTTACACAGCCTGAATATTTAACAGCAGTTTTATGAGACTAGTCTGCTGTTTCTACCTTTTTCCTCAGCAAAAACTAATTTCATAAAAAAACGTCACTGACAGTTCTACTTTTTATTTTCTCAGTAGAACTGTCAGTGAAGTGTCAGTCTTCATCGGGCCACTGAATCATCGCCACCAACTGCCCGCAAAGTTTTTTCAAGCTCCTCGCCCACTCTGTTTTGCCTGAGCGAGCAGCCAGTGTTGCTTTTGAGCGCTCATTAGGACTGACAGTCCCACACATTACCGCCTGTGAGGGTTTATACTGTTACCAACCCTCTCGCCGCTTGGCCCGGATACTGGCTGCACTCGGGTCGATGTGAGAACTGTCATATTCCGACGCCTCGCCTCCGTCATCGCTGCAGTGTTTCCGCGAGTTCACCACAAAAAGCGTGTCCGTCCGCACTTCTCCAATCCCGCCGCCTGTCACACGTTTGTGGCCGGAGGCGCTTCGGCATCGGAGACGGCGAGGGGGAGGTGGTGCGGGGAGATCGCTGAAAGAGCACAGCGCAAGCGAAGCTCATTTGTAGCTGTCAGGTGGAGTTGGCCTTTTTCTCCTCACGTAAAGATGGCAGGTTTGTTGGCCCCCTTTGTCACGGGCAGTTTACTCAGATTATCATATCAAAGCAGCAGAATACCGCCCGGCCCACCTTTGTGTGCTCCGATCACACAGGCTCATTTAACAGCCAGGAGCAACGTGCCCCAGCCAGTACCCGCACCCCCACCCCCCCCTTTCCAAACCCAAACCCCTCCAACTTCACTGGTGGTAATGTTCTGTCTGAAATCCCTGCCTTCAGCACAATTTATAGCTCAGCGCACTTATGCTACTTTGTCTCAGGGGATCACAAGGCATTGAGGAATTTTATACCTTTCAATGTATGACAAGACAAGCTAAGAGTGAGCAGGTGAAAGTACATTTAGAGCCAAATTCAGATAGGACAGAGATTTCTAAAATTGTATTTGTGCATGTGTTCCTGTCTATGTCCGTGTCCGTGTCCGTGTCTGTGTGTGTGTGTGTGTGTGGTGTGCACTGATTTAGCACTGGTGTTGAACTCTAGCTTACATGCTGCCGCCTATCTTCTATATTAAGACTATATTAGTGCTGATGATGGTCTCAGATGGCTATTGTCTGCAGCTGGGGTCCCCAACCCTGGGCCAGGACAATAAGCTGGGATTTGTTTGCATCTTCACTCTCTTCACTCAGCAAAACCAGGTGAGCTGCATTACCTGTACAGTCTACTGCTTTATTTGATAAATGAAGTGCTGGCTTACAATAGAATCAGGCACCTCTTCATGACAGCCATCTCTAAAGTGCACTGCCTTCAAAGACACTTTTTCACAGCTCAATTTCAAAATGAATAAGTAGACAATTCAAATAACATTACTGCAGAACTGTTTGAATGGACTTCTGCTTCTCAAACACAAAAAAGTCCATAATTCTGCCCACCACATTGCAGTCCTAATGGGTGTTCCTATTTGACTGGGAATTGGATGTTCAGCTCTTTATGGCTTTGGGAATGAACTGACATAAAGATTTCTGTTCAATAACTCAGGTCACACAAGAACAGGATGTACGTTGCACTTGTCTGAGATGTTATTCCTAGCCAAGCCAATAAATCAGCTCAAAGCATTACTTTTCCAATGCCTCATAGATTCCAAAAAACTTGGCTGTCAGGTCAAACAGTATCTCTGTTGCAAATGTTGCTATTTTATCTGCAATTACAAGGAATTCCTTATATATTTTTTTCTTTTTTGAAGATGAAGATTTTGTCCTGCTCAAAGAAATTTATTAACCTGTTGTCATGGTTTTGATCAGCTAATCTCACACATTATTTTCCACCTGCTCTTTTCTTCATTATTCGCCTTGGTTTTCATCGCTTTCTGTCATTATTACGGCCATGAGTATTAAATTATCATGCAAATTTTTTAAATTTGAACCTGTGCAATTCTATTTAAACTCTGAGCAAATCTGATGGCTTTGCTTCAGTTCATTTGTTCCTCTGAAGCGGATTATGTCAAGCGAGGTAAAAGGTAAAGGTAAAAGGTAAAAGGTAAAGGTAAAAGGTAAAGGTAAAGGTAAAAGGTAAAGGTAAAAGGTAAAAGGTAAAAGGTAAAAGGTAAAAGGTAAAAGGTAAAAGGTAAAAGGTAAAAGGTAAAAGGTAAAAGTAAAGGTGCGATATTGGATTGTTGTGGCTATAAAATTAGCACAACAGTCTTTAGCTTTTTTAGATTGTTGGCAACCAGTTAGTGCCACAATCTAAGCTCAGTATTCTTTCTTTAGGGTTTTACTTTTTCAGCCTCGGTTCGAGGTCTGTTTTCTTTGAGTTGCCCCGTTTTCTGCTCCGGCAGTTTTGTTTTATTTTCATACTCCTTAAGCTTTAGTTCTTTTTTTACCCAGTACGTGGGTCGTGTAGAGCTTTTCTTTGGGATACTCTCCCTAAGGAGTATTGTTTTCCTTTCCCGTGTCTCTTGAGACTTTGTGGCTATTTTACCTCTGGTTAATAGCTTAAAGAACCCCCCTGTTCAGTCGCGGTTGGTCTCCCAAAACTCCAACTCCCTCACACCTGTATGTGTGAAATAAAAATAAAATGCAATATCCAAGCTAAATCTTTGCACACAGTAATTTGAACATGCATCTGTTGAAATACATTTATTTCTAGTACTGTGGTTTTCAAGCTCGGTTCTGGAGTACCACTGTTTATGCTGATCATTCTAACCATAAGTGCAATACCATAATTTTAATAATTCATTTTTTCAGTTATATGGTTTTCATATTTATTTTCCCTCTGAAGCGACATTATGTCAGAAATAGGTATGCATGCCATGAATAAATCCCATGTTCACATTGTGCTTATTGAAAACAAGGTTGCAATATTTTTTAACCAATAAAATCAAAGACTGAGGTGAATCATGAGCCTCATAATTAAGGTTGTTAACCATGTGAACACATGTTCTTTCATATATGTATATATATTTCCCGTAAACTTAAACTTTGATTGGCTTGTTGTCATTTGCTTTGCCTTTGAATTCTTCCTAATCTGTCAAATGGTTAGTTTTAGTGGCCACGTGTCACACTTTCACAAATTAGGAGGATATTGATTCATCCATGTTTAATTTGAATTTGATTAGTTAAAACATTTTTACCTCTATTCATTTAATCATTTACAATATAGCACAATGTGAATGTGAGACCTTTAGTCTTCATGGCATGCATAGCTATTTCTGATGTATTGTGGCTGAAGAAGGTAAATGGTTCCTCTAAATATGAAGAGTGTAGTTCAAAAAAAAAAAAATGAACAGCTTGTTAAAAAACTCTGGGAGTGAAATTGTTGTTGGAGCAAGAACCAGCATACATAATGCTATTGCCGAACAGAGAGCCACTGAAATAGATAATAGGATGTTAACAGATTTAATTGGTTAATTGGTTAATTGGGTCACACCTGTTAGCATACCCAATCAACATGTATTAAATACAGGTTCACAGGAGGCATAGGAAGAAATTTATTTCGGTGGTGAGGTTTAGGGTAGTACAAGCTATACTAAACTGACTAAAATTAGACTCAGTAAGTGGTGTATGTGAGGTAGGCCATATGAATAAGTGAGTGGTTAGCCTGGAGCATTAAGAATTGGGAGGTCACGGTTTGATCCGACCAAGACAATGAAGTGGTTGTGTGATGAAATGAAGCTTCAAACATAATTAATCACATGCTTATTATCATACAAAACAAGCATCAGCACAGTGCTTTGGATTGTTTTCCCACTATCTTCTATGAATTTTCAATGCGAAAAACAAATCATTTTATTGCAACAGTCTTTAAGCTCATTGATTTCAAACTTAGTGGCTTTGCTTTGTCCTTTAGGCTATGCATATTATTGATCTAATGATTGCAACGGTACACACTCATCTGTCTTCCTTTGAGCCGCTCATTCAGATCATTTTCCCTTGAAATGTTAGAATTGATTACATTTCACGTCCCCGCTGCAGTCGTTTGTGCCTGGCGCTCTGACCTTGGGCTGGTGTGCAGCTGCTGGGGGGATTTGGTCCTCCTGCATGCCTCCAAATCTGTGCCAGCTCTCTCCCTCCCAGGCTGCTGGGTGGAATTCCATTCCATTGCATTAATGACCCACAGCAAAACACAGACCTTCCTTTTGATACATTTTAAAGTAAACTTTACTTCAATTTACTGCCAAGGAGTGAGTGCATTGCAATCAGCAAATTTCAACTTGTTCACGCGTGCTTGGTTTGTAAGTCGGTGTACCCTCTCTTGTGATCATCTACTGTGGAGGATGAGAGTTTATTTTACACTAGCCAAATATGAGCAAAGGGGAAGTGACATCCACACTGATTTCCTACAGCATCTTGCATGGTAATGCACAGATCAGTTTACCGTTTAATTTAAACACTTAATGCATATTGATGCGGGATGTGGGATGTGAACTGTAAAATAAATTTCTCAGCAAATAAAATTTAGATTAATTGTTTAGTCATGAGCATACAGTAATTACTGACCGAGACAGTTTCTCAAAAGTCCACCAGAGGGTGATCTTCATCCGAAAATGTCTCTGCTGCTGCAGGTACATTGTATGTGGAGGAAAAAGCCCTCACTATTGTTTGAACCCTGAATAGGACTCCGCAGAAAAAAAAAACAAAGCACAGAAAAGCAGATAATAGTAAAAAAGCCATTTCTCCATTCTCAGACCGCATTATGCTGTGTTTAGTTACGCTGTGTTTTTTCAGAAAGAAGTCCAAATAAATGGCATTTCACTGACACCATTAGCCAAAAAAATAAAAAATAAAAAAAAGAATAAATAAATCACATTGAAAAGCAATATGAAACTGCACATGTTTCATTAAGCTTACAAACACAATAACTCAGTTAATGTGCAATGTCATGCCTTCTGTTATGTGAAGTAAGGGGTGCTGTAGTTAGGTCACAGTGCACTGCACTGTAAGGTTAATGCAGTGCACTTCCTTATGCAGAGGGCAGAACTGAATTACAAATAACCAAGGGAAAAGATTTATACCCGGGAGGATAAACAAGGTCACAATTATTACAGTTTTTGCATCCAAAGCATCGTGTCACATTAAAGCAGCAACGGTATCATCACAAAGCAAACATGTGCATACAAGTGTGTGTATCCTTGTCCTCAATATTTTACTTTCAAAGACCTAAATATAAATGATAATTCTCACTTAAATTTGCTATTCACATTTAAAGCATACGCCTAAGGGCCCTTGATTCAAATGCAGTCAGCAAGCTTTAGCACTGGCACAGATAAAAAGGTGCATCTGAATCCACATCAGTATCCATGTTTCAATGCAGGCAGCGCATGGCTGATCTATGTGTGATTTCTGCATTGAATTCTAGGTGTGGTGAAGGTGTAATTGCTCACTAATTGATGATTTTATTCACTTGTGTTGAAACACACCCAAAAACCAGCAGATACCTCCAGGACTAGAGTTTGACACCCCTGCCGTGACATTCAATGCATTTTGTGTTTGTCAACTTCCCAATTTTCTCATGCCTAGTGTTTGGTATCACAATCTGGTGGGTTGCATTTATACTAACACCAGATTTATGCAAGATTTATTTGTTTTAAATATGTGGTTTGTGACAATCCACACCTCCTAATAACTGACCTGGCCCCCAGTCCATCTACAGAGTGCTGAAAAAAAGTTTTGAAATTGCCATCATTAGAGCGAACATACCATGCACTTACACTACTCATTGCTGCTACAAAATACCAAAAAAACATCCTGTATTTGTGCTACTGTTTGTGGCCAACAGGTGAATTACATGTCTGACAGCAGTATACTTTTTTGTAATTCTTAATATAATATGTATTGGACATAGAATTCAACAGGACATTGTGCTCTGTTATGTTTGAATTGAGTATCAGCCCAGATATAAACTAACATTGTCAGTATGACAGACACACTTCATAACACTTGTTTTAGGAATTATTTTTTACCATTGTCTTCAATCATGGAAGATGCATCTTTCTGACACACGACAGGTGCCCATAATGCATGCACAGACTTCAAAATTGTTCCACATCTCTCACGACAAGTTGCATCAGACTTCTCCAATTTCTAAGTCTTACGACTGTCAGCAACAACATAGCGATGAGAGGGTAGTTCCAGTACTTTCTGACAGTGTGTTTTTCTTTCCGTTTTTTACACGCTTCCTTCTGTGAACAGAATATCAGTGACAGAGATGTCACGGCAACCCTACCTATTATTATTGGAGGAAAAACAACTGTCACCAAATTGAGCTGGCAGCCCTGACAGGATGTAGCTCCTCACGCAGCAGAGCTTAAAGAAAAACAAATGAAGCCGAGACCTTTAATAACCTTAGGAAAAATATATTTTCCTTAAAAATTGCTTATTTTATTAGCAGCCATAACAGAAGTGTGATCTCTTATAAGCTTAGTTATGCAACATTGAACTGATGCACTTGTTGTACGTCGCTCTGGATAAGAGCGTCTGCTAAATGTAATGTAATGTAACATGAACAGCTGTCAACTGATGTAACAATGGCAACAGACATCACGGCAAGTCAAACAGCTACACAGTCACCATCCGACATTCACAAACTGGGGAAACGAGTATTAACATGTTAATGTGTTAATGTTTACTTTCCTCTTGGAAGATGTCTTCTATAAACTCATTTCCATTCATTTCAGGTGACACATTGGGGGTTGGGGGGGGGGGCGTGAGGGGTTACTGTTATCTTTTACCTTCACCTTCAGTTCAGAATCTGCTCCCCCAGGATGCCCAAAACTCATCCTTTCTCCATTATGTTTGCCTCAAGATAGAGAGAGCAGGACTGCTCTTTGTGAAACAATGCTCAGGGAACTGAGTTTATAAACAAAGCTTTTGTCTTTGAATCTCAGGCAGGGTGTGGTACCTTTTGCGCAAGATGCTTAACCAGAAACAGCCTCACCAAATAACTGATTGCACGATATGTAAAACAAAATGAAATGATAAAATGTATGATATGAGTTGGCTGGGATGACACCATCAGCTCAGCAGATCAATAATTTAGCAAGAGTTGTGGAACCTCTCTCGGAATACAATTTCACTTCAGAACTCCAGCATTAAACATTTATCTGTGTTACCTCTATGCATATTTGCTACTGAAAGCATAAAAGAATCACTTCAGAGTGTGGGCTCAGGGGTACAGGAGGCTTTGTCCAAAAGCAGACAGAAGAGGACTGCATTTGGGGAAAACTAGCTGGAGTGCTCACACTCATGTACGCTTGCAAACAGCCCACCTGTATCCACTTCAGGATCACATAAGTGTCATCATCTGAGAGTTTACCACTGTTATTTATGGCATGGTGCTGCATCACAAGAACACATTTTTGTCGTAGACTGACAGTACTGCTGGATCCTGATGTAGTTCATGTATATTTAAGCTGATTAAAAGAAGCTGGAAAATTTATTTAAATTCTACAACTGGCATAAAACACATGTTGAAACACGAAAGATTAAATGGGAACAGAATATCTTACTCAAGGTCAAATCATTCACCACAGCAACAGCATTGAAATGTCAGGTCTCAGTAATGTGATTGTAAACTCCTTATTATAGAGGTAATATTTATAATGTGAACACAAATTGAAGCTCATTCTCTTGGGCTGCATGACATTCTTGCTGCAATTCAGCCACTTAATACCCAATAGTCACAGTGGCCATTGCACTTATCTACAGATGTTATTCAAACCCTTCCAGGGAAGGCTACTGAATTAGCATGGTGCAGGTCTGAGGGAAGAGGTTCTGGAAGGAATGTTGATTTGCTTTTAGACTGAACCCTGGAGTCAGAGATTCTTTTTTATTCATGGCGAATCCCTCTGTTGCGGTGGGACCCCAATCTATGGTTCACCATTGATTCTTGCTGAAGGTGCCTCATTGGTGGCGGTGGGGACAGACAAGCCCTCTCCACAGTTCGGGTCGGATGATGGGGAGGAGAAAGGTTATCTCCCTGGTTAAGCTTTTGGCTTCTCTCTATTTTAAGTGTGGGGAACTTTGCTTCCTGCTATGTCAAAAGCTTAACCAGGTCTGTTGATTAAAAACAGAGAGATGTGGCTGCAGACTCAATACAGCTCTGGTCTCCAGGAGCCTGATAGCTCACCCCATCTATAGGTTATCCCACAGTGCACTTTTTTAGGAGCACTATGTTCTGTGATTTTCTCCCTGACCTCCCAATAGACAACGAGGGCCAACCTTTGCCGACATGTAATATTCCAAGAATGCTTTTAAGTTCTCGTTGAGTGTTGCTACTATGAAAACCACCTTGTCTGATGCTAAGTTCAGCCCCACAAACTTGAAGGGGAATGTTCAGCATTTTCTGCTGCATTCAGAGAATGAGAGGATTTGCTGTCATGCTGAGCGAAGCACCATGGGTAATAATATAAGGGCCACTCTTAGAGGAATAATGGCAGCTGCAGACTCAAAGATGGCCTTGTACGCTGCAGAGAGATAATTTGCAGGGAAATAAGGGGGAAATGAAGACACATACAAGTGGGTAATGTCTAAGCCAACTAAACCACCAGCATTATAACAATGTTCTCATGAGTAAGCACGGTCAGAACTAAGCACACTCGGCTAGTCATGCAGATCAGTGACATAGGTCTGGGTTGCATTATTTATTTTTGGTACCAGATAGCCTGCTTTTAGTCACTGAACTTTACATACCACTCTATTGTCTAAATTTATGGTGATCAGAGCTGGTCCCTTTTAAAATCTGGTGTTGCAGTCAAATTATTTTCGCTTGGTATACTATATATACTATATATACAGTGTATATCTCTGATATTGAGTTACACATTTAATCAACATACAGTAGGATTAGTGATTTCTCAGTTTGCATGTGTTTAACCCTCCTGTTCAGTGCCACTGAAGGAGAAGAAAGCTATTAAGGGACTGTCAGCTGGCTGTCATTGATCTGATGACCTTTTGTGGCCATAAACCAGCAATGAAAGGCATTGTTTTCAGATGTTATGGATTGGTGGCTGATAGCTGGTAGTGTATGTGTGTGTGTGTGTGTGTGTGTCTGTGCACGCATGTGTGTAGACATGCGCATATAGGTGTGGTGTGGGTTGACCCCTTGCTGTAAGCTGTTACAACTGCCACAAAGCTTTCGGCACAGTTCTGCACTGACATTGGCAGGAGGAGGCCATTTTCAACATTGTTCCGGTGTATCTTAAAATGATAAACATCTGCTTATGCACATGCTCAGTGGGGGAGCCTGAGGAGGAATTGTAACTGCAGCTCTAACATTTGCACTTTGATATCCCTGTTCCCTATCAGCAAAGCTACTATTCCACAGCTTTTTATTTTGTCTTGATAAACACAAGCCTTGATACTGAGATTAAGTAAGTAAAATCAACTGAAAGATAGCACAACATTGCTGATATTATTATTGATAGTTGCATGAGATAATTTAGAAAACATTGGGGAGCTTCTTTAATTAGTGTGAGCTAAGACAGCAATTATTGTTTGTTGTAACTTTGCCTCCTTTTGATATCAATATTTTTAATGGCAGGTCTAGATTTAGCAAGTTTTAATTAAGGACTTATAGACAGTGCTTTGTATGTGTGATAAACCTACATTTCTGTACACTGAAAACATTTTCTGTTGAGATATTTATTTTTATACTGTGTAATGAATAACTGATAATAATAATGCATAGACATTTATGAACGAAAATATACTTGAATCTGGAGAAAGACATGAATACACATACATACACGCAAACACACATTCTAGCTCAAATAAATGGAAATCTCATATTCTAAAATTGATTATAATAAGTGTTTCTAATGGATTATTGTATACGATAGATCGACTAATTGTTTGTATGTTGTAGATGATCTATGGGCCAAGCTAACATTAATTAAGAAATGTGGTATTTGTAAGGTTGCTACAGTAGCCTAGTTAAAAAAATAGTTAAAGCTAAAAATGCCACAGCGGTCAATTTGACCGTTGTCACTTGTTAAACCCGCTGTTATAAAATTCATATGGCTGATAACCTTTCCTAAATATATGTACAGAACCTTATAAACCAGATATAATTTGAATATAAATATTGCATAAGGAAATAAAGTTAGTTACTTAAACCCACTGAAAAAAAAAAAAAACATAAATGCAATGAATGTTTTCTGGACATTTCAGACGTATCAATGTGCACAGCTGGCAGAGAGATAAAAAAAGTATATATCTCCTCAACAATATTTTACAGCTGTGAACAACAGCAGTTAAATTTACATTAAACGGACTGGCAATAGAGAAACGGTTACAGCTGGAATAGTCCGAGCCAAACAGGCTGGGGCCCATCCATCAGCAGGAGCCTCTGATTGGTCAGCTATTCCTTGCAACAAGTAGCTGTCCCCAGACAAAAGGCATCTTGTGGTAGACACTATAGCAAGAAAGCAATCATAAAAAATCTCTCCTCCTTTAGTATTACCTAACAGTGGGAGATGTGTGCTGTCAGAAGTGTAATGTTCTCCCTTCTCCTCACTCATTGTGTACAGTGGTAAACATTAAAAGGCAGTTTGAGTGGGTTGACAGCAAGAAGGCAGGGATCACTGGGTGGTAATGTTAGGTCTGCTGCTTTGGAGTAGCAGTTGCCTTCAAAGAAGGATATTACCTTCTCTGACTCACATGACTGAACTACCCACCCCCTCCCCACTATATTATAATAATTCTGGAAAAGTGTAGCATTGCTATAAGTCTATCTTTATAACCATGTTTTATATTCAACATGCAGTTGGGACAATTGGCGAAATGTTAATAAAACTGCCATGAGGCAGCATGTTTTAATGCTCATCATTGGGCAACTCCAGGAGAGGAAAGGCCCCTTTGTCGAACTCCAATCAGCCAGACCCCCACTGCGCAGTTTCTGCCAGACACGACTCTCTCCCCTCCTCCAGCTGAGAAGAAACTCAGAGGAGGGTACAGGGGTACAGGCAGACAGACAGTGTTCTGGTAAGCAGCGGGGGGTCAGCAGGGCTGAGTTGAGAAAAGGCCGTGTCAAAATATTCCTGTAGGAGGCGGCAGACCATGAGACATTGTTGTCCCGAGGGAGTGGCAAGTTTAGGCTTGGTGATGCGAAGAACAATGTTCGGAAGGATTCTCCCTGCTTCCTCCTGGAGAAGGACTGGCTCCCAGTATGTATGTGGAGGATATACTGTCGTGCACTTTGACCATAAAAACCCAGAAAAACGCATGCTATGATGTGAATGAAGCCTTCCCAATCCATAGTGAGGCTGGACATTGGCTCCCTCCTTCTGCGTTTCAGCGACTCATTTCAGCAATTAAGATTTTACTGTGTGTGGTGTTTTTTGCTTCTTCACTGGAAATGTGAAATTGTTTTATTTGATCTCATTACTGAATCATGGGTATCAAATTCCATTCCCACCTGTGAGGATGGTGTGACCAACTACAATTCTAGGCTGTAATAATGAGTTGTTTTTTTTACACAGAATCACCCCCCCCCCCCCCCATTATGATAGCAGCAGCATGATAAACCCACTGCTAAAACATGATTAATGCCTCACTGACAGAAGACCTTAGAACTCAACTGTCAGAAGTCTTTACAAATATAACCTCCAAATCTCACTGACAATGGAACTGAAACCCAGAATGTGTTTATATAAGTCCACAACTGTAAATACTCTCAAATTAAAGTAGACACTATGCACTTTAATTTCATATTTCTTCATTATAAATCCAAAGTGCTGGAGTTCAGGGCCAAACGAACAAAAAATATGTCACGATCCGAATACATGGACTACACAGTGTGTGTGTGAGTGTGTGTGCGTATATATATATATATATATATATATATATATATATGCAGGATCTCAATCCAGGTAGATCTGCTCTGTCAGATTCTCTGACCTCCCCCCTCCCTCTGCCTCCAATGTCTGGTGCTTGACTGTCAGGGAACACACAGCATTGTGGGAAGCAGACGCTCATCGATTCCGCCCCCATGAACTATTCACCCAGACATCCAATCATTTAATGAAAAGAACTGAGTGCACCATGGCAACTGCTTTGCTCTACAGGGGTATGAGTATTTCTTAATGAAAAATCTTATGGAATGAGAATTTCAATAAATATTTATTTCTTTTTTTCTCCTTTATTGAATGCAGCCAGTCTCCAGTCTGCGATATCACGAACAGCTGTTTCTGTAGCTGTGACACATATAATTATTAGGCAATAACATTTGTCACTGTGCAATTAAAAATAATGACATCAGCACTGTAATATCATCAAAGTCATCAGGGTCTCATTGAATGCCAGAGATATGGACCATCACCATCCTTTATCTGCTATCAGACTTTTACATATTCTGTTTGCTGGTTAGTGATTATTTTTTTTATGGGTGCATCTTCTTTATTTATAGCTTGCCTCTTTGATGGCTGGCTGATGCATTGATAATATCAAAGACACAGGCCAGAGGGAAATTGCACAGCGATGAAACATAAAACGTTAATAGAAACAAGTCTGTACTGATATTGTGGAATATATTGACAGCACATAAGTCGGTGCTTGACAATACGATAAATATTTATATTTTATTTTTCTTGGAAGCCACCTGCCTCTCCTGTGATATAATATTTGTAAATATAAGATGACATAGCGTAACTGAAATGGCTGCCACAGGTAAAGCCTGTGCAGGCAGACAATAGTCTGACAGTTAAAACCAGATTTGCAGATGTTCTGCACTGTCAATGGATCAGAGATTCTATGTAGAGATTATTCAAGGGGTGCAAGGGTGGGGGGGCGTATAACAATATGACAATACAATGTAACAATACAATGACCAAGCATCCATTTGCAGATCTGCGTTACCTTCATTTATAATTCAGCTCTCCCAATAATAAGGCCAAGGCCATAGCTTTAATTTTTCCATGCACAAGATCATGTCATTGTCATGCTAATTCACATTTAATGATTTTCAACAGTCTCTCCATATGAGAATCCTAATCAGGCTCACATTGTAAATGCAGTGCTGATGTCTAACGCTTCATTATAGCCCTACTTCATGTTTGCACTGGACATCATTGTTTTTCCTCTTGAAGCAGATTGCTGAATGAGCTCTGTGAGAGCCCTAACAAAATGTGGTTGATGTCACATTTTAAGTCAAGGTAACAGAACCTTGCAGTATCAATGGCGCGGGCCTCCCATTACAGCTTTGGCAGCAGCCTGCCTTTCTCGTCCTCACAAGATGGCAGTATACCTCCTCTATAACCAAACAAAAAAGGGCTTTGTTCCAGTCATGGCTGTTTTGAGACTTCAAACCGTGAAAAAAAGAAGCTTCAATGCGCGTTAATGAATACAACAAAATCAATCAATATCTAATATAAATTATTGTGTCATATGCTTTCCTACTCATTACTGATGGCATTAGACGTGCAGAAGTACTGAGCTTGTGCAACATGATTTGATGAACAGAAAGGAATAGTGAATTAGTCTTTATAAACGCTTCATCAGAAAAGGATGCTTTCATCAAATTTGTGTGTGTCCTTGACTAATTCATGTTTTTATGATATGCGATTATTGTATCCATTTTGTTACAGTTGCTCATCCGTCATTTTGTTCAGACAATGCATAGAAGATGCTTAGCTACAACTGGCAAGGTGCCAATTATCAGGGTATTACTCAGAATTACTCAGATGTTGTAAACTCTTTTTCTCTTCTTCACTTGCAATTTATTAATAATTCCCACACGCCTTCATCAGGGTATAAATGTCACCTTGAATCAATAAAAAAAAAAGTCTGATATTCCCTCTCTGAACATCATAAAGCTCTCCTAAGTTTCATGATATAACATTCTGAAAATGCTTTCAAAGGCTTAAGGCGTCTCAAAAAATCCTTTTCAACCTATTCCCTGTTTTCCGTAGATGAATCTCAGATGAGTATGAAAACCCATTAGCCATATGATTAAATTATTTGGACCCTATAGATATACCTGACCTTTGAAAACATTAATAAAGGCACAATTATATTTGGCTAGTATGTGAAATCTATTTACTATTTGTTTTGATTTATGCATGGATACATAATAAGAATGAAAACAGGATGCACTTCAGCCAAAGATCAAATGGAAAAAAACCCGATTGCCATTGGCTGTTTAGTTTAGAAATCCACGTTATACTTTATCGAACAACAACAAACCAAATACTCCTCTAACTCCTCATCTTACAAAGCTAATACAATGCAATTAACAATTGCAGTTGAGAGACACAGCTATACATGTGTGAAACTAGTGATGCCTTAAATGTTTCAAAGAGAGAGAGAGAGATAAAGAGGGGTGAAACAGTATAAAAAAATATATAAACCATTATAGAAGAGCTGTTTCATCATGTACAATGATCTATTTTCAAACTTCCCAGCCCCAGATGTTTGGCTTTCAATCTGTTTTAATGAGTAGCTGAGCACTGGGTCCCTACTGCTCCCCAAACAGCAGACTTTCACCGGATGCAGAGGGTAAGGTGCAATCAATCTGTGACTGGGCTACTAAGAGGCAGAAACTATTGACTTTTCAGTGTCACATTTTTAGACAGATGTTGACATTCTCTGGTTGGCCCCCTAAATAGCGAGACAGATAGTCTGGCTCTCCACGGTATTGATTAAACATTCAACAACCAAGATCCATCTCTCCCTCTTCCTCAAGAAGGGGAAAAAAATTGCAATGCTTGACCTAAAAACCTGGGAAACTTCCTCTGGTTTCTTGGTACTGGCGCTCAGCTCTCTTGTCGTAGTCGTCCTCCAGCCCTAACCCTGTGCTCTCTTCAACACATTCCCTTTGGCCCCCGGGCCTTCTACACGCCACAGTGGAGGTGGCCTCTCTATGTGTGGACCATATTGATTGTGCTGCAGACTAAGCTGATAACAACCCAAGTAATTTAGACCTGGGTTAAACACACTGTCTCTCTCCGGACGCACAGAGTAAACTGCCAACAGCCACCTGTCACACTGCTGACACAGAATTGAGAGAAGAAAATTGTACCTGTTGATTAGAGAAACCATGCAGTACAAAGGAGACATTAATTAGTTTGGATCTTTCGCTGACTCTGTATTATGAACTATTGCCTGTTTTCTAAGTGTTTATCTTACAATTTATAGTTAGTAGTGTACACCTGAGAAGAGCATCTAATTTTAATGTCAAATTGCAAAGCATTGTGGGAAATTAGTGTGGGAGAGTCACCTCCATAGACCCTATGCCTCCAAAAACCATCCTCCCTCATGGGCCTATATTTGCACATGTCTCTGTGCAGTTGCCAGGATAATTAAAGTTCCTAATGAGAATTTATTTCACTCAAGTGTGCATTTGCCGGTCCTCATTGCTACACGGGCACAGGCGAGAGACCGCTAAGGTCAGAGACTGCATGCTGATTGGGCCGGAACAGACAGCATTGTCACGTCTCTGTGCATGAGAACGCACACAGCTCGGGTCCAAAGTGCTCTACAGCTTTGACGCACATTGTTTTCCTCCTGAAAAAGTAGATCTATGACCTCGGCTCTGTTGAACTCTGTTGAATGTTGCAAAATTAAACATTATGTTTGACGCTTGAATTTCTAGCTGTGGTTGACCTGATTAGAGAAGCCTGCTCATTTGGTGCTTTTCCATTTCTCTTGGTAACCACCGCTGGCTGCCATTGCATGATCTTCTTTCCCCCTTGAGGAAAACAAGAAAACAGAAAACTCTGTGTGAATAAACATCTTACCCATTACTGTGCTGTAATATTTCTGGCTGTAGGTTCCACTTGTTTGGAATAGAGGAGTCTGTCAAATGAAATTGTGCTTTGTGCTTCTAACGCGGCGAAGCAGACGGCCCACTGGTGTGCTGCGTCGTGTTTACAGGGCACTTTGCTGTCTGCAGAAGCACTGCTGCTGTGGAACAAACGGATAACATGACAGCCACATGGTCCCAAGACAATAACTTACAAGGGTGCGAACAAGAACTGCAACCCATTAAAATCCCCCCCCATACTGATTTTCTTTTTTTTAAAGACACCATTTCCCACATTGTAAGAGACCACATAACAAGACAGCAGATATGGGGCAAAGTGAGGCAATTTAATTACTTTTTTATTATGGAGAGTGTCCATCTCTGGGAAGTTCTATTGCATTGTTTGTTGAAAGTGATTCACTTCAGTCCACTGCTTATATCATGTTAATAGAATAATACAAATATCTGAAAATGATGTGTAAATAAATACATTATTTCATAATTAAATTCCACCCTTTCTTTGGTCAATAAAAGGGATTTGTGAGCATCCCTGAGTGGATGGCCATTTAAGTGTGGATAATATAAAAGCTAAAATACATTCATAACACAGTCTGACAAGAATAGAGGATAGGTAGAACTTGACTGGTAAAAATAAGGCCAATAATTCTGCGAAGGATAATTAAATAGTATCAAAATGGACACACGGGGTAAAAGCCATGTTTGGGAAACGCATCAAAATGCATCTGACAAAACAACAAAAATAAAAAAATAAAATGAAAATGATTTCAACAGTAGTTGTACCAGCAGTAGTTGTATTAGTTTCCCTACTTTCCTACTTTGAACTTTAAATAAAGCATTTTCTCATAAATCAGTTTAATCATGTAACTGGTTAGGGAGGGGTGTGTTTAAAAACAGAACATATATTAAATTAATATTCTTCTTCATCATCTTTTTTGTCTTTTTTCCTTTTCTTCTATTTGACCCAGGTTCTCTCACAAATCATAACAAGCTAAAATCCAGCATATCTTCAATGTTTTGGTCATCATTGATATTAATAATAATTTTCAGTTCATTAAAAGTCAATTTCACTATGCTCAGAGGTAAAATTTAGAGGCACAGTCATGAGAACTATTCAAGTCCATTTTGAAGGCTGCTAGGCCTACTTTGTTATAAAGGGTTACCCCCTGTCTCCCCACTGCCTAGAAGAAAAATATATTTAATCAACTTCATCATTAGTTCTGTCCCCCACTAAGAATGTACCAGGAGTGAAATGGCCTAATACCAACCCCTAGACAGGAACCAGATCCCACCCTGGCCAGCCCACAGCCTGCCAGACACTCCTCTACATCTGTCTAAGGACGAGAGATACTTGACATTAAGACAAGTTCCCACTCCCCATCCATATCAACCCCCCCCCCCCCCCCCACATATACACACACACACACACACACACCATATAGAAGGCTCATTCAAGGCCACAATGTACGTAATACTTTCAACCATCCTCCCTCCATGCTAAAGAACATGTGCAGCTTCATGCATGCTAAATTATTGGTTATATGATGTGGACTGGAAGGAATTCCCAAGTGCCAAAGCTAGGTAATGACAGGATTTTACCTAGAAGGTATATACATCATTTCAAGGTTTTATTGCTTTAGTGAGGCTGACAAAATATGCCATCACCCCACTCTTTAGGCCAGCTACTTATTGACTTTGATTAGACTTGTTTTGTTGTCAGTGTCCCACCATGCCCAAGAATGGAAGGATATTGCCATCGATGTTTTTGTTTTCAGACCTAATTGATCCAAATGGGAATCACCGTAGCCAGGAGTTCATGTTCCCACAATTTTCGCATGGGGACGTGCAAAGGATCTGCTCATTATCACTGTTCACACCATTCAATATCCTTGAATATCAATGCAAAGCCAACCACCCCAAAGAACTGTCTGCAACACATGGGGGTCAGAACAAGAGCAAGAGCGGCACTGACCACAGCTGTGACCACTGACACTACAGGGATTTTTTTAGGCCTAGTGTCTCAGAATGGCTCTGTTACCTGTCTGTTATTTGTCATGTGTGCACTACAACGTGCCTCTGATCAATGTCTGTTGAGCAAAACATGTCCTGCTAGAATTTCCATTAGCAGCAATACATGGGGTTTGTCAACAAGCTCTCTATTAGCAAGCCAGTCCACCTTGTTGGACCATGACTTTTTTTTAAATCTCTGATTTTCCAAGCCCATGTTGGACAAAACTAATAGAAGGCACCAGTCTCCCCTCTGCCTTCACTCGTGGTCTTTCTTCATAAATGAACCAGGATCCCAACGGAATCACATCCACATATTCCATTTTCTTCCAAATGTAGCCAAATCAACTGCCAAAAGCTAACGTAACAAAAAGTGAGCTAGTTTAAGCTAACTTTAGCTAGCTAGATAAATCACTAACGATAGCAACTGGCTCACCAGCATTAAAGAAAGATATGTGGGGTGTGTTATACATGTTCTTTTTTTGTTGTGAAGCACTGCCTCACCTGTTGTCTTAGAGAAACCTCATCTGCTATAGACAGATTATTTTGTATGTTTCATTTGTACAAGACACAATACCATTAGTTTAAATTTAATGGCATTTCTCGCGTGATTATATAGGTGATCAAGTATTTTTCAGTGTTTTTCTATTGACTCAGCTGTGCCTTGTTAGATTATAAAAAAAGCCTTTGACATGTAATATTCACAAGCACCCCTCTGAGTACTGGGGGTCTGGAACTGAACCCTGCGCTTTCTACTGCCATTGTTGACGGAAAGCCAGTGCCTGTTAGGTTCTTGATATCGACAGGTTCTAATTGAAGAGTACTCCTGAGACCACTGTTTAAGAATCTCAGAGGAAGGCCCAGCAGACTTTTCATTTTATTTGGAGCTATGAGTATACCACTGCTACTGGAGTCCACAGAGGCTAGACAAAATTATTGTTCATATGAGGCCTGGGCCAGGCATTTAGTTCAATCTGAAAAGGGAAACAAGCCAAAATTCAGAGTAAAATGGAGGCAATGCTTACTGTTGATGGCAGATGAGCAGATCTTTATTTTTCCACATGGAAGTGTCCAGAAAATGCATTATCAGTCTTGTACAGCCTTTATTGAGGCTACACTTAGTAGGTTAGAAGTCATTTCATTTTCAAATATGGATAGGGAATTAAAACCTTAAATTAGATAAAAAAAGAGATGCTCTCCAATAAAATATGTTACATGGAGTCATTTCACTTTCATTTTAATTTGCTTTTCCAGAACTGTGAACTAATTGTTTGTTTTATTTTCAGGTTTGTGTCATCACCAAACAAGTCTATGGATGAATATGTAGGTAATGCACCCATAGCCCTGCATGTCTAAGTGACATTCTTATGAATTTAGTGTTGACTGGAAGGCTTGAATGTTTCAGCTGAATGTTGAGATATAATACATGGATCTATTTAATAATTGAACACCATGATTAATAAACCATTAGTCTCAATGCAGATTTCCTTAGACTGTCAGACGTAATAAATGCATACTTATCAAACATGTTGTCATTGTGCAAAATATTATGCTATGATCCGGCAAAAATAGCTTATATTTGTGAATATTACAGTAAGTCAGCAATTCTTACATATTTTAGATGCAATGTCTGTAGGCATTTCCTATGATATGTATGATGTTTTGCAATGCAACCAGCACCTTAGATTGTACTATGAAAAATGATAAAAAATAATATTGCTCACTGGGTGTTCTGTTTGAGGGTTCAAGAGCACACAATGCAAAACAACATTCCCAGGACATGTGGTAAAGTGAAATTAGTATAGAAAACCGTTAATGTATTGACTTTTTAGACCACTATGTGTACTGATTTCAGATCTCATGGACAATCTTTCTATGTCTATGTAAGAGCTTTCAGATTTGATATACTATGTATTCACTTAAGACTTTGCGACCTCCATGAATGAGCCAGTTAAACACAACAATATTATTAAATATTCAAACAAATTATTATATCTTCAGAAAATGACAGCAAGCAAAGCATTTTAAAGTATTAAGGTGACAAAACTGTGTACCAAGAATGTATGTCCATATTGATTTTTGCAACATTAAAAATTCTAATAATTAGTACACTTAGTTAAATGATTGTGGAATTAATAAATCATGTGCTCTTAGCTGACTGAGTAATTCATGGCCCCATGGGAGGGAAGGAATAACCTGTAATACATCACAATCGGTCTGGGGGCTGAAGTATGAAGACTCCAAATGTTGTCTGTCTCTCCCCACCGCCAGCAGTGCATCCGGAACGCATCACGTTGAGAGGTAGCACGTTGAGGAGAGGGAAGGCAGACCAGAAAATTCCCTTCCCTAAACTCCCCCATTACAGAACAGCTCCCTTTCTCATTTTAGATGAGACTGTGAAAGAAGAAAAAGTTCCATTTTAATCCATAACACAAGACACCACAAGAGCATTGCGCTGTCCTGCAAGCTTCCTAGTGTGGCTGGGTAAAGATGGCTGAGATGCGCAATGCAGTCCAAATTTGTCACGCACAGTGTACTTTCAAGGACATGCCTTACTCCCATAGTGAATAAGAGTATAGTGCTTATAGGTCCTCTAATGTTCTATTTTTCGGCAATCTCATATTATTTCACAAGGTCTACTAAACAAGTTTATAGTTTTTTTAAGGGAAAAAAAATGAATTGCAATACATTAAAACATATAAAAATTGACAGATTATGTCCAAGCTCTTAGTATTGTAACTGATTATACTTGTAGCTGGATAGATTAAAAATGTCTTGACACAACATATGGCTAGTTTTGCTAGTCATTTTTGAAATCTTGCTTACTTGTTCATTCATAATCATACTCTGTGGCTGTAGATGCTAAATCACAAAAAGGCAGGTGTTACCTCATTCTTAGAAGGGGCTAACCAAGGGTGGGGTTATGCAAATGACTTAGTTAAAAATGATTGGCTGTTTTCACAGACTGTTTAGCTTGGTGTTTTTCTTTTCCTATATAACAACAAAAAATGTATAACAGAGTTCATATTTTACGAGCACATAAGTATGTAAGTGTATGCTAGACTGCAGATTGAATGCCAAAACTAGGTGAACTCATATTTCAGATATGGGCATATGGGCACCTTTAAAGGCATACTATGCAGGATTTCTTAGCTTTGTTTCTGCTCCGTCTTCAACCCCGCCCCCTCATCCTGAGTATCGTAGCTAACGTAGCTAGCTGGATAGCTAGAGGTAAAGTTACTTACAGTTCCAACAGAAAACAAGCCAACTCCACATCACTTTTCATCCCCTTGGTGAACTTCAGCTAAACTCTAGTTCTTCAATGAGCCCTGTCCGGTTTGCCTTTTTGCTTAGCTGTATCTTGGCTATATCTAACTATCTAGCAACAAAAACTCTGCTGAAATCTGTGCCCAAACCACAGGCTCTGTATTGTTAGACACACCCACCCCTCCCTACACATAAAAGAGCACCACGCCCAAATGTCCCAAACACATTTTACCATAATACTATACTAATGTCAATATCAACATCTGTTTCAAACAATATTTGATATACTGCATTTCAAAATATCTTAATATATTCAAAATATATTAATTTCTTCATGTTTTAGTTTTGTGTTAAGGTCAACATTGAGGTCTTTGGATTGTTGTCCGGATGCTGCCTGCTTTGTTGTAGACCTCATCCAGATAACATTTAACAGTTTTTATTTTAGCATCACCTCACATGGTATCATTCCAACTTTTTTCAACTACTTTTTCATGTTATTCAGAGGTCACACAGTTTCCAATTGATTGACATTCTCCTCAAAGGACTTTATTAAATCAATTCATGGAACAGGAGGAATGACTGCATTTCATTATTATTGAATTATTGTATTACATGATTTATTTGGATCCTGCTGGGGTGTTTATCATCTCTGAATAATTTACTGCCTGAACATGTTTTTGTTGTTCTTGTATGAAGTACAGTGGCTTCACAACATCAGTGCATACTTATACTCATAAACACACACAGTACAGCTGATGTACTGCAAATCGGAACCCAATTAGTTTTAAAATGTCAAATAAACTCTCCCATGGCCAATGCTGTCTCTCTAAAAAGACAATACGACACCGATAGGCTGATGACTTCAAGAAAAAAAGATATATTTTTTATTTTTCACATTTTGTTTCATTGCTTGTTTGGTTAATTTAATTTAGTTGTGTTTTAAATACTTCAAACAGGAGTTGATTATGACCCTGCAAAGTTAGAGGGACTATGTTCCTGAGAATTCTTTCTTAAACAGTTCAGGATCTAATTACTCTCAAATCCCTCTTGCCTGCACCCCAGAAGCAGAACTTCTGCTGTGCTTGCTTTAATGTCTGATTATTGCTGCTATGCCCAAGGGAGAAATTGCAACTGCAACTTCATTAGCCCAATCAACACTTAGCTATCTATCCAATATTAAACACTCAATACTACCCCCCCCCCCCCACACACACACACACACACATACCAAAACAGTTCTCTATTAACACAGCACTCCAACATTCTATTACTCAAAATGTTCTTTCCAATATCGACATCCCTGTAGAGGGGGACCCTAGTGAACCATTTGGTGTAATAATGTGAAATAAAACAATGTCTTACAGGCCCCCAGACATGTTGTGAGACACATTTATAAAGCATATCATCCCACCACTTCTTGGGTAGACTATATATTACTGCCCTGACTGTATGGGGAGAAAACTCAATTCAAGAGCCCAGTAAAAATGTGTGTGTCGGTGTGTGTGTGTGTGTGTGTGTGTGTACATATACATATATATATACACACACACACACACACAACCAGAACACAATTATGGATAGTGCTTGCATGCAATATACGCTATGTGATGTGTTCACCTTAATCCGTTTGTCACAGCCTACTTAATAACCTTGCATGCAACCACTGTCTGTTTTATTTCTTGTTTTGAGTGAATATACAACATGGTGAAAAGCTACACTACATTTTCATAAAAATATGTGGACACCCCTTCTAATTAGTGGTTTAGGCTATTTCAGCCACACCCATTACTAACAGGTGCATACAATGAATCTTACAGGCGAGCAATCTCCATTGACAAACACTGGTAGTAGAATGAGTCGTACTGAAGAGCACAGTGACTTTCAACATGGCACTGTCATAGGATGCCACCTTTCCAACAAGTCAGTTTGCCAAATTTATGCACTGCTAGAGCCGGCCCAATCAACTGTAAGTGCTGTTATTGTGAAGTGGAAGCATATAGCAGCTCAGTCACGAAGCGGTGGGCGACCCAAGCTCACAGAACAGGAACACCACATGTAGCTCATATAAATCATCTGTCCTTGGTTGCAACACTCACTACAGAGTTTCAAACTACCTCTGGAAACTTTAGGTTATCGTAACCCTGGTTCTCTGAAACATTGAGTGGAGAGATCCACCTATGGGGAATGACATCCGGTCATGACTCCTCAGAACTTCTCATACACACACATGAATGAACACACAGCTTCCACTTAAGAAAGATTTACATTTATTTATCATTCCTATCAGACACCTGCAGTCTGCCCACACAAACTGCATATGAAGTGTACTGCTCTGATGCAATGACTGCGAGCTTGTCTGGCAAGCTCTGTGTAGTGAGAATAGACAGGGGGAGTCTGTTTCAGAACAGTGCCTGTTCACGCAGACCGTCGGAGGTTGCAGTGGTGAGACTGGCTTACAAATGCAATTGTGCATTTCCGGATTAGCAGAAAAAGGGGAAATAAAAAAAAGAAACTTTCTGTGGCACTAGGATTTCAGCTCATCACAGTGAATATTCATACACATGTGGTGTAATTGTTATGTAGTGTAATTCCACGTGATATAACCAAACTAAAATCCAGTCCCCTGAAAACCTGTGAATGATGATTTTCTCAAATATGAGATGACTGAACTCAGTTATAAAAACACAAGACCTTTGAGCTAGACATATGGCATTAATGAATAAACAAAGCACAGAGATAAGCAGATGTGTACCGAAGCAGTTCATGATTCAAATTCCTGCTCTCTTACCAAATAAATCACCCATAGAATGTGCAATTACAGCTCTCTGGCCCTTCATGCATAAGATATCAATCATTTTCATGCAGGTACAAGTGCCTGCTAATGGATTGGTTGTTAGAAAAAACAGTTAACGCTGCCCTGCACATTGTAGAGACACAGCTCGATAATGAAAGAAAGCCGGGCGGACAGAAAAACGCCTTCAGAATCATCTCAGTCCAGTTTGAACACTTCTGTGGGCTCAGGTGCTCATTCCCAGCCCCGCATCACTTGTCCCCTGAACTTAATGACGGAGGACCGCAGATTCGTCTGTCCAGGCCCCTGTGTGGGCCAATCTCATTTATTGCTGAGAATGAAAAAAAGACAGTCATGAATGTCTTATCATATGCTACATGTCTGATTATCGCTACATTTGGATGCAAACCCAGCGTGGAGAAACAATGTTGGGAAATGAGGTTATCAGAGAAAGGGGGAAAGGGCAGATGAAGCACAGAAGTGATTTATTGCTTTGTTACAAACAGTGATACCTTCATAAAAAAGGCTTCTTTCATGGTTTCATGGGAAAATTTAGTGGTATGAGTATCATAGTACTGTATATGCAGTGTAACTGTATGAGACAAATCATATAATGAAGAAAAATATAGCATGACCTACATGGTGAATCCAGGTTGGCTAAATAACACTGTATGTTGATAAAAGCAATGCACTTGTGGCTCTGGGTGTTACAGGGAAAATGGTTCCTTGTGTTGACAGCTGTGTGGTAGTCAGCACCATTAATAAGCGAAAAAGGCATTCATTACTATTTGAATGGATGCCATTGCAGTGAATTCACCAAGATGCTTGACTACAGTGAAGACTGGCATCTCCATCTGCATCTGCATGAGTGCATGTGCATCTTTAAAGGCAGCCTTGTTACAGTGCTCAGAGAAAAAGTAGATCTACATTCAATAGAACTGTGGCTACACTTGATGGAAGCCTAACGCACACACACAAACACACACACACCCTGCAGCTGGACTTTTCATAACCATATGAACAGTGAAATCATGGACTAATCTCTCAGTCAATGAACAGCAGTTACATCATGGCAGACTTGGGAGAAAAAAAAAAAAAAAAATATATATATATATATATATATATATATATATAACCTAGGTATTACAGAAAGACCTGCAAAACCTCTTTTTTCATGAATTTAAATAGCTGCGTAAACATAGTTCAGAAGGATTTCAGAGTTTTTATTTTCTGGCTGGACAAAAGCAAGCATGCCCTTTCAATTCTTACTCTGTTTTTTGGGCTGATATGGAAAGAGAATCTGATAAGAAACTCAGCTAATATAGCAATAATAGATTTGTTTTATTTAGTGCATAACAATGCCTTATAAAAGCGGATTCTAGGCTTCCTTCCTCATGATATATTAAAAATAGCATGTTGAAATGTATATATACATGAGAGGTACCCTGTTTACTTCAACCTGTTGTCCCATCTTTGAAAAATATCCTGCGCTTTGTGTGAAAGCCATTAGTATGGGACACCACATTCGCTCAGTCACTGGAAACATCAATGGCAATTGCAATAGGGGATCAACGCTGTGCTCAGTCAGACACATATTTACAGAAGTAAATCCACACTGTATAGTACAAGTTATTTGCAAAGCTATCCAGTTAGCAAGTGCAATTTGGATCAATAATATACAATTATTTCCAAGACATAAAGCCGGAACTTATATAGGGGGGAGTATGGGGCTGAATATAAATGGAGTGAGGGAGTTCACACAGACCCATGACTAGACACATAGTAGTTTAAGTGCTATCATTCCCTTGTTCTCTTGTTTACAATCTCTTCATCCATTTATAGTATTTTAGTAAATATAGCATTTTGTACAGGTATAACTAAATAATACAGAAGCATAATACAGAAAAAACTTTAGCAGCATTTTATTTTCATGTGTTAACTACTGCCCACTATACTATCATTTAGCCAGCAGTGAAGGAAGCCCGGATTTCTAACAGCTTATTATGGAAAAGGCTTTGTGCAGACTTTGTTTTGAAACTAATGGTGACACTGTGCCCCAGAATACTGGCATGCTTTGGTTGTGATGTGCAGATATACACATTTGGCATACTTTGATAGGAAGTAGTTTTCGATGAAACCGTGCACAACAAGGACTGTGGATGTTCGTGAGTAATCTTGTCATTATATTTGGAAAAAGTTGCTGGAGTTTTTTTAATGTAAATTTTGGGCACTTTGAGCACTTTGACTGGACATTCTCCTTAAGATGGAGAGCCCAAGGTGTTGTTCACTGCCCTGTTTTTAGTAATTGCAAGTAATTTTTTCTCTGCCTGTGCAAACGATCCAAATCCAAATTCTGTTGGCCGTACCAGCCATACCAGTTGGGGGCAAGGTATTCAGTGATATATTATCAGTAAATATGGATGATGATTGTGGTGCCTCCATATCTTCTCTATTTACATGTTACCTTATGTTATTGAGATACCTGACAGCCATGAGTATCCCTACATAAGTCTGTTTGCTTAATTTAACTCTAAATTATATTTCAACACAGCCTCCAGTCTACCTTGAGAAGTAAAATTATTTAAGAGGAAATGGCAGTTTGCAGAAATAAAGATGGATGAACAAAAAACTGGTAAATTGAGAGGGCCTTTTTTTCCTTTCAAATGATTTGTTTTAGAATTGCTTCATAATACATACTAATTAACACCACTCAAGTATTCTTCAAATAATATAACCTCATCTGGCAGATGTGTCAGAAATGTATTTGCTTCATGGAAGAAGACAAGTCCCTGCATGTCAGTCATGTCTAACTTAGAATGAAGTAATTGCAGGAAGGCTGCTGAAGTTGCCTTTAAAAATAGAACAAGGATTTTTTCTTTCAACACAGCTTATTTGTGTACAACCTAAAAGCCACAAAGAGAAAAACAAAAACAAGCACATCTTTTGCTTTGTCTTTTGAAATGATATGAAAAAAAAAAGTCAAACAAACTATTATAGTATCAAAAGTATCCCATCTGTTCTCTGTGTGATGGAACATGCAATGGCACATTCTTACTGTGTATTACCAAGGCTGGTGGAGGAGGACTCCATCATTAATAATGGCAGCCTGCATGGCTGGGACCTTAGACATGTCTGTTTAGGAAGACATACAGCACATTCATGGTCTAGCCTTGTCTAAATTGCCAGTCTTAATTAAATGTTTGTCGACTGTCTTTCTTTGCTTTTCTTACTAAATAGTAATCTGACAACAGGACTCAAATCCTGAACTGTCATTACGCATTTTGTTTCCCCGTGATGTAAAATTTATCATTCGCATTTCTAATCTCCGTTACCGATATGCGGCATGCGTTTCTTCCAGATGTTTTTCATAATCACTATTTTTGAATGATATAAATTTATTTTCTTTGCACCCTATTGCAGACTCTGGTCCCTTAGGTAGCACCCAGGGTGATAAAAGCCTTTATGAATTTCATGGTCGCACCACTTCACACGCCAGATGCTATTTGGCCATTAAAAGGAGGCTTTATTTGTTCATGGGGATGTTGACCTTATAAGATAATGACAATACTAACATGGAATATATATATATACAGTGTTTTATTCACAGCATATATTATTTTCGTTTAAAAAAAATAAATATATTTACATTTTTAAAAAATTGATAAGAAAATCTAATCTACTCGTGGCTCAAATATATTCAGTTTTCTGGGGAAAACTAGCTATTTGAAAATAGACCACAATCTAACTCAAACTTTACCAAAATTTTCATAAGGCTTCATCTCTTCATGATTTGTTCATGCATATTCACCAAAGATAAGAAAGCTGCCCTTTTACAGTAAGAGTGAAAGGGTGAAAGAGGTTTTGATGTCAAACAACATAAACTGCAATATGCATTTGGGGCTGGCAAGGATTGTGTTTGACAAATAGGAATATGTACACACTAATATAACCGAGCCACTTCACAAGGAAAAAAGAAAATAAAATGAACATTTTTTTTTATTATCCAATGTGTGGCGCAATGCATCACAATCTGATGCTTAGGCACAGTGTAATATATAAACTTAGCGCGCTGTCTTGTTCCAAAAAAATTGAAATGGACTTAAACTAAAATGAGCAATTTCCTCATGGAACAATTGAAAATGGGAAAAGACCATTTCCAGCTGATCTGTAATCAATCACTGTTAGGTTCTTCCGAGCTGGTATTGCTTTAAAGTCTCTCACCCAATGACAGGTGTTACCTGGCCTCTAATGGCACAGCAAACACAGTCATGAGCTGGGAAAGCCAAAAGGACTTATTTCCCCTTGCTCTGGAATACTGAACAAACTCTGAAGGTTTCAGGAAAATGGGTATTGCAGGATTTATTTATTTATTTATTATAGACCCATTTTGAATGGCCCTGATTTTGTAGAAATAGTAATTTATTCAGACTTTACACATTAATTGAAGGAAGAGCAATTACAAAAAATGAATGCTAAAGAGATGTTATATACACCTAGCTTTAACACATAGTACATTTGAGCATGAGTATTTGTGTAACAATAAGGCAACATATTTTGTTATTACTTTTATGGTTTTACCATTATTTTGTCTTATTGGACATTCGTGGTTATCTGATATGACTGAGTGAGTCAGGAGTCTAAACGATATTTTGAAAATCAAAGAAAAGCAAGGAGGAACCATTATGTGCCACTGAGATAGAAATGCCATTTATGCTAACGTTTCCAAAGATGGATGATGATATCTAAATCTTGGTATTTTCTGGTCTCCCAGATTGTAGCTTATCATTGATGTGTATTCAGTTGTCATATCTGGCCAGGTTAGAATTAGCTGGCTTTGTGACAGCAGACAGTGACAGTTCAATGTCTTCACTGTGACAGCACAACCTCAAACATACTGATGACAAAAAGGCATTATCTTTATAGATGTGAAATTATGCAAAATAATCAACTTCTATTTATAAATCTGTATAATCATCTTTGGGGTTTTGGTAGAGAGACAAAACAAGTTGGCAGCAAATGACAGTTATGTGCAATAAGAGGAACTGGAATTCTGCTACATAACAGCTGGTGAAGCATATTCTGAAGGAAGTGCTGTATGCATCTGCTGCATTAAGTTAAACTCGTTAAACAGCTGTCTGGGTTTTTAAAAATATTTTTTTATAGTGGCCTACAGTGTGCCTGACAGAACACAGTGTTTCATTGGCATGTGCTCTTTGTTGTCTTTGTGACAGCAGATTTGACAGTTTAACTTTACCACAGTATCACATCTAATACCCACTTGAATGTAAAATGGCTCCACCAAGAAACAATTGTTCCTCCTTTGTGCAATTCACAGTGCCTAAATTCTTAAAAATGAGGAAAATTTTACCTCAAAAGAACATGTTTTAATATGTACTTCTTGTATTTTTTTTTTCTACTGTAAACTATCCTTATTTTCATGCTTACAGATAGCAGGTTATTTCTAGCACACCTGCTCATGCAATCTCTCAGTGTTACACACTAACAGACTTGATACTTTTTGAAAACCCCATATTGTTTCCTCCCAACAGGAATGCCGGCTTGACACATACAATTTCCCCGACAGATATGTGATAATTACGGTGACTTCATCTCCTAAATGGATTAAGTCACTTTTACAAATGTGGGCAATGCACTCTGCTTTTTGAGTTTGATTATCCAGTGATACATTCATTGTTGATAAATGATCTTAGACCTGCATTATGTGACATAGTTGTTTCCCATTGTGCCTCAACCACTCTGCCATCTGTAGCTCATTCCCAGCTCCCTGCTGATCTCGCCTGATGAGGGACAGATGTTCTCTTTGGCTCCCCCATTCTGTCTTGCTCTCTATGGTCAACACAGCCCTCAGAAAATAAATCACTAAATGGAGTGGGGTGAGATTGTAGGAGTATGAACTTCAAGAAGATAAGTTGTTCATTTTTTGAATACGATTTCATGTAAGAAAGTATTATTATTATAATTATTAGGGGTCCAAGCAGTGAAGCTGCTGGAACCCTATTGTATCTGTTAGGATTATTATTCTTATTTTTCTCACCTAAAAGTGTCTGAGGCTCAGCAATCATAAGTCCTAGACCAACCAAATTTGGTAGGTTGGTTCCTTTGGCCCCCCCACTACTCAGGCCCTACAAATCACCTATACCAGCCAGATGATGATGCTATAATAAAGGGTCATGCTTAAATGGCCATAACTCCTACACCATAAGTCAGATCAACACAAAACGTCATCGACCTATGCATCTGAATGTGCTCTACAACTTTGCTATTGGGACCACCTATGTCCGCCATATTGTTTGCCCGCCATTTTGACTTTTTCTAAGTGTTACGACATGCCATCTAAGTGTTACGACATAGTAAAGGCCTTTATGGCAAGCGGCTAGGAGACATCCATGGCGACGCAACTAAGTAATCCAACATCATTGTGTCTAGTTTTTATCAGTGAGGGGAGGGTCGGGGAAGCAATGGAAGACAGTACCAAAGTTTTTTAGTAGAAGCTTTTTGAGAGGATGAATAATTACTTTTCTTTGGCGTGGATCCATTTGAAGACAATATTGGGTGAGTTTGTTTAGTCTTTGAATCCGTCATTACGCTGAGAAATTGCTAAACCATTTTTTTGATAGTATTTCAGTTTCTCTGCAGACGTGCGAAAACACGCTGGTATAATAAAACAACGATGGTAAATAGTCCGCTTCGTTCTGTTGCTACCATAATATAAAGCCGCGTTTCCACCGCAGGAACTATACCCCGGAACTAGGAACCTTTTGAGGAACTCAGTGCGTTTCCACCGCAGGAACTAGGGTCTAAATTTAGTTCCTGGGGCTTTATTTTACCCCCCAAAAGGTTCCTGCTCGGGGGGTAGTACTTTTCGAAAGTACAGGAACCTTTTGGGTGGAGCTTGCAGCGCTGAACATTTCTGATTGGTCGAGTACTCGCAGCATTTTTTTGTGTTTTTTGTTTTCAGGCGCCATGTTTAAAAATAAGCAGGCTCAAACCAATTTATTTTCATAATAACTTCAAATCAAACTTGTATGTTATGCGGCGCAGTAGCCTACTTTTGGTTATAGCCTGCCAACGTCTTGGAATTATAACGTGTGCTCTTCTGTTCTTTTCTTGCTTTAGTATTCGTTTTATAAAATGCTAAGCATTCGTGCTGGGACAGCATATTACGTACTAAAACATTCAAACGGATTAATTCGGTTGCTGAATATTTTCTTCCGGATTTCCGTTGTAATTGACTCAAAACGTTTGATACAGTTACGTGAGGTATGCGGTAGTTCTGCGTAATTAACATTGGTGATACAGTAAAAGCAAACTGGAAATCACCTTCCGCACTTTTTGTCAGGGTAAAATAAAAGGTTAATTCTAGTAACCGTCCCTTTAGCTTTTTCAGACTGCTGTAATTTTACTCCATTTTACTGCCATTCTTCAATTCCACGAAAAGACCAGGAAGACTATGGACTAATTTATGGTGCATGGTTCGCATCTGGAGGGCACACTTCGCTGCTCGGCTAGCAGTAACTTCGAAGGAAAGCAAAAGGTGGCTGTACCACTACTAATTTACATTTTCACGCAAGTCCGAGTTTTCGTTCTATTCTTGTCATTTTGCGATTAGCCTATATGGAATTGATGACGAGAAAGTAATCAAACAGCAAATTGTTTACAACGTGTGCATGTTTTCTGTTGTTGTTGCCAGTTATACATATAAATGTGAATGCATTCTGTCGCTTCGGATGTCAAGACATGAAAGCGAATGTTCGCATAAAAACATAATGAATGTGTTTGAGAGGATATGAAAATCAATAAATACAAAAGTAACCATATGTAGTCATTGTTGTATATAAGTGGAATAAACCCCTCCGGGCTGTCCCGGTTATTAGAAAATAATGTAGGCTACTTCGGTGGTAGTATGGGGTTACAGAAGAAATCATATGACAGATGGACCGATGACAACGTCGCTTTTCCATACGTCAGTGGGCTAATTTGCCTAATCTTCGCGGTACTTTAGACCCCGGTGGAAACGCAGACAACCATTGGCTGAAGGAACCTTTTAGTTCCTGGTAAAGTAGTTCCGGGGACTGAAAGTTCCGGGTAATTTTGGTGGAAACGTGGCTTAACAAACTTTCTTGTGTCTACAGCTGCACTTTCTCGCTGCAATTACTAACATTAAATATAAACAAAAGACGCAATTTATGCTGTAGTCTGCCAGTGTCTAAATAAATAATATGGTACTCTGCGCGCAGCACGCAGGTAGCAGGGATGGCGAGTTGATATTTTGTTTTTATTTAGTTTTTTTTCAATGTCGTATTTATTATTTGACATATGTATTATTATTCTATCTGTCTCTGAGGCGCTCTGAAATGTGCATTCTCTGCTAAGCTGAGCAATGGATTGGAATATATTTGTCTGACGCCTTTTTTAGTTGCGGCACAGAAGCTAAGTGTTACGACACAGTAAAGGCCTTTACAGAAAGTGGCTAGGAGACATCCATGGCGACACAACTAAGTAATCCAACACCGTCGGGTCTAGTTTGAAAAACAGGTTTTTCTATGTTGGGTGAAGGTATATGGACAAAACCATTTTAAAATTGCTCCATTGGGGCGCACTAGTGCTAAAAAAATGTGTATGCCCAATGCTTGGACCCCTCCCAACGCCGCTTGCAGCTTTAATTATTATTATTATTATTATTATTACTATTATTATTATGATACAGTAAGGGAAAGTCCTAATACAAGACAATGTGTATATGTTACTGAATCATTGTTTGGTAAGTACAATATTCACATTGGGAATCTGACTAATATTAACTCTTAATTTCTGCCTTTTTTTCTCCCTTCCTACTCTCCAAAATAAATTCAGTGGGGGAAAAATATATATATATTATATGATCCAAGGTGCCCCCACATACATTATAGTACATGCAAAAAGTTAGTGGTCAGAGATTTTTTCTTCAACTTGTCTTTTACTGACTTACATATTTTCATATATTGCATCTGTTGAGTGAATGGGTGGTTAAAGATGATTGTAGATGTGTCATGAACCATTTAGTCCCTATGATTTTCATAAAATCATTGCTTAGTATTTTTACTGCACTCAACTGAATTGCAAGAGGAAATATGTTATATTTTACATAAATAAAATAGATTAATGATGGGAATGGGAAAAGAAGAGGTTGATTGCCAGGAGTAATACTGTCATTTCATGAGAATGTATACTTCTGTGTTCATAAATCTAACGTCAAGTTGATGTACTTGAACTTAGATTTCCAGTCAAGCTTCAATTACGGAAGATAGCAATGGTTATCACTATCTACAGTAGATGGCGAATGTGTGTTGAATGTAAAAGAATGTTGAAGGAAAAAAGCTGTTCTACTGCAAGATAACCATCTTCATTGGGGGAAAAAATGCACTTTTCAGTTGCCATGGTGTGCAGGGACTAATGACTCCTGAAGTGCTAAGAGCCTCAGCTTGCTGGATTGACAGATTAGAGGTGACTAAATTGTTGCTGTATTTCAGTATGATGAAACTGAAAAGAGAAAACACCAGCTGTGAATTTCATCTAACTGTGAATATATCAATTTCAGCAACTGCACTACAATTGAGATTCTATTAGATTAAATAATATAAGTATTATAATATGAATCATATTTGATTAAGCATGTTCATAAAATCAAATGTGATTACTGAACCATGGCTTTCACGTTCACCTACACTGTGTACTGTATTGCGACTAAAACCTTTTAATATTAGAAAGCTGGCCGATGTATACAGCTGAAACACTAGTCCTTGGTGACCACGCTACTGTAGTTCTGAGGGTGAGCAGCACTCCTGTGGAATGATGCAGGGCAGAATTGGTTGTGGTCTCACCCACTAACAGTTCCCCTGACTTGTGTATCAGTGACTCATGGCACCCTGGCCAACAGCTGTATGCCGGCACTTGCTGTGCATGACGTATGGGCCTCTACTGAAATGCACAGCTCAGAGGTTGGAAGAAGGACACACATGTGCTTGGTTGAACTGATTTCAGCAGCAGGATGTTCCTTCTGCTGCTCAGGGTATTTGCTTTATGTGCGTCATTACATACAAGAGATGACAAATAACTTGGTGGAAAGCATATCACAGAAATATTTCAATGTTTTTACACAAACAAAATTTCCTCCCTATTTTGTTATATACAGTATATACTGTGTTTTTGTCCAGTCTTTAGCAAAGTATTCTATTTTTCATATTTGCTGCTTTGCTATTTGGCGCTTTTAAGCAGCTGCTTTGTCAGTTCATCAGAGGGCAAGCCTTGAGCAGACACAGCGGAATACAAAGCACCTTAGAGATTTGCTACTGGTTCCTCAGGCTGCCGCCCAATTGACTGCCTCTGACCCCATCAAACCTTATTTATTCCTCTGTTCCTCCTGATTGTTGAAGGCCTAATTACAGTACAGGCAAAGCAATCTCCTTTCATGCATCTTGTCACAAATCCACATTTACTTGCTTATTATGTGGTACAAATTGTGCATGTTTGTCATTATCAGGAAGTTTATTTATGCCAGCCCAGGGCTTTTGTGAGCTGCACTGCATGGTGCCTATAGGTGAATATGTCCTTTTTTTTTGTTTTATTGGCGTTCTTCCCACACAAAACAATCAACTGATATTACTTGCTCCGATCCAGTGTTGACCAACAGAATGTTTAACAAGCCTTCCAATTTCCTTGGTGCTTTTATACAGTGAGGGCAGAATACTTGAATGTCACCAACTCCGTACTTTATTCCTGGCTGTGGCTGAATGTTTAAATTCTTCTCATCTAAATTCAGTTCCACTCCCAACCTCCTCCTATTTTTGCTCATCAAAAGAATGAGAATCTACAAAGATACATTTTCTGAAGAACCCCCTCCTGCCCCCCCCCCCCCCCCAAACCCCCCCACACACACCCCATCTTTGCATGAACAGCAGTAGAACTCTCATCATGTCGGAAAAAGCTGTGATTAAAATCTGAGGTGGGAACTCTTGTCTTTGATTCCAAGAAAGCTGGTTCATAATGTGTCAGAATAGGTCAACACCAGCTACAGGGTTCCTTCTTAATTATAAAATCACGCTGTTTAAAGAGGGGAAAAGATTACAATCAGGCTAGCCTGCAGAGTCGACAGATATAATTGTAATAATAAGCCATGGCATGAAAACTGTACCAGGAAAAGAAAATACGTCATTGAAGCATTATGGCCATGAATGAATGAATGAATGAACAAATAAATGAGAAAGTAATTAATTAAATATGTTCATAGTAAATTTGAGCAAAAATATAAAACTGACAAAAACATGAAAATGTAATTCAATGACCACAATTGAGTTTTCGCATTTACTGTATATGAGCAATCATGTTTCAATTCAAGGACTGACATTGCAAGACAGTAGTATTCTGCTTATCCCATATCAAAACAATGATCCTTTTACACTAAAAGTTTAACCTTTTAAATTGTTCTAGGCCATAGGAAAACTTGATGAGCCAGTGAGTTGATAAAATTCCACTGCTTTAAAAACCTCTATATGCTTTGCAATGTATTTTGCAATGTAAATGTTTTCAACACCTCTGAAGAGTTTCCAACAGACCGGAAACTATGCATCACCCCTGCACATCAAAGTGACAACATGCCCTGGTATAACGAATAATGTTTTCTGTGATATAATCAAATTATGTATAAATTCATAGACTGTGTAAGGACATGTGAGGCCATGCTGGAACTGCTGATAAATCTGTTTACTGCCATCAATATTAACATAAATATCATTATCATTTAATAAGCATAGCCATGCATAAAATAAACAGTTAATGTGTTTAGCTAGCTAGGTATATGCACCAAATATAAAGTCTGTCAGAGAGACATTGAGGGCTATAATGAAAGCTCCCATTGTGGAGCTTAGGAAGCTCTTGTGGGCGTAAGAAAATTGGTCTTTACTAGGGTTATTTTTTCTACATTTACTTAATATTTTATTTTATTATTAAGTGTAGAGTAGAGAGAATGAATGACCCATGCTCCATGAACCCCACAATGGAAGGAGCTACCATATTAAATAGATAATTCATCCGAACCAATCAAATGACCATAGCATTGTGGGGCTCATAAAGCCTCACTTTGTAATGGCTAAAATTTGTGATGACAGCGATTATAGTCCTTTGCAATAACAGTAGTCATTGTGTGCCTCCTGAACCTTCAAGAACCTTATATTGACTGCTCTGAAGTAGCTCCAATGAGATTTATGTGCAATTATACACTAAGTCCTATGAATAATTAATGTGGCAGCAAAACATTAAATTGCTTCAGGATTAAGTGTAAAACTTGTTCTCAGTGTTATTTTCAGATGTGTACCCTAAATGGTGTAGTTCCAGTAATCTGAAGAATTCTGTCACTGGTGAACTGATCACTGGCATTCTGTTCAGGTGACAAGGTTATTAAAGGCTCCCCATACAGTGTCTATGGCAACAACATGTGGCAGCATGGGAGAAGCACCCACTGTTGTAGCAACAGGCTTAAGTTTGCTTATTGAGTGGTAGTAGCGGACTGAACCCTGGAGAGAGTGGGCAAGCTGCAGCCAAGGAGGATCAACTGGCTAAAAGTGATGCAATGCATACCCCCTGCCTAAGGCAATAGATTTAACTTAATTTGCAAGATCACTGAAAAAATGGCAGTAAATGCTACCAATCTGCATAATCTACAGCAGCCCAACACTAATGACGAGTCTAATTTAAGATGTCTTTCTTTTTTTTTTTCCTCTTACACATATAAATACATAATGTTCTTGGGAGTCATTATTTGTTATATGCCTGCCATCTCCTGCACCTCCCAGTGTGTGTGTGTGTGTGTGTGTGAATAAAACATTGACTTAGCTCACAGACTTTCTTGCCTTTTTATGATTATTGCTGCCTGGGGCTACACATCAAACTATTATCATACAGTGATATGCACCAGAAAAAAAGACACATTTACAGCAAATTTATGTCACAACTTTATGATGCAGTAAAACTTCCTTGCTCCCATTTAATTGTAAAAGCCTTGGTTTTGTACAGCATTTGTCATGGGAGTGAATTGTTTCTTTGTGAGACTGCTGCTTTCAAGCTTAAAGCAAAACATATATTATTATTATTATTATTATTATTATTATTATTATTATCATAATAATAATCATCATAATAATATATATATGAGGTAATATATTAAGATGTAAATAAATGTATGTCTGAATAATGTTTTGATTGTTTAATTTCAATGGGGTGGCAGTGTGAGGGTTAATAACAACAGTTTGTAATCTGAACATTTCACTTTCTCTTCCTTGAAGTGGCTGCTGTAGCCTTCAGCAAATTACTCAACAAAAGATGACTCTGTTAATATACAGCTGCATACAATATGTGGCTAATGCTAAATGTTAGTAACTATGGTTAAGGCCTTGATTCAAGCAATATTTGTCCTTAGCTTCAGCTGACTTCAGAAAGAAGTACTTGCCTTTGCAAGTCCGAGTTAAGGGCAAATGATACAGAGAAACATTCAAACTGCTCTTTCCATTGTAATATGCCATTAAGAACCAATAATTAAGCCAGTGGTTGAGATCTCAACAGATCATTATATTCTGATCATACACATTTCTCTGTATCAGATTTCAGAATGCTGCATCTCCTTATCAGAGTACTTACAAGGAGTGACCTTTTTTGATTTTGTGCTGGCCCTTCTTCATACCAAACAATTATTAACTTTCTCTCTCACGTTTTGTTCTTTTGAAATACTGTCCAGATGTGCCCTTTCTCTCATTTGAATAGCACATTGAGTTTTCTATCACAGGACACAGTTTCTGTTTCATGCTTGACTTTTTGTATAAGGAATAATAAGGAGCTTGAATAGGCATACATGCGTATGCTACTTCTAGTTTCATACCAAGTTGAGCTGTCAGTTACCTAATTCTGGGGGGCTATTGTACAGGACACATTGCCCATCTCTTCACAAAAACAAAACAAAAAAAAAATGAAATGGAAAGAAGATTGAAACTAAATAAACTGTAATACAACCTGCGATGGGAAGGTTGTCCTAAGCACATTTTTAAATTGCATCTTGAATTCCAGGAGATGAAACCCACAAGAATATATTTCTTATCATAAGGTCAGCAACCAGGTCATGAACAAATGTATGATTTCTTAATTCAGCTCCCTCTGTAAGATGTTCTGAGTTGGCTTCACTTGACATCCATTAATGCTAAATACACCTGGCCTATATGGGCTATCAAAAGATAATGCTCCTCAGAAATTCAACCAATAAAAACTATAGGGAGAAATAGCCCTCCAGGCCGTAATGGGATTGGGAACAGATTTTGAGACACAGATATTAAAAAAAAAAAAATCCATTGCATTTGGCCATAGCCATGAGCAATAGTGGGTATTGTTATCATAAGAGGCTCTACATATGAGGCCATACTCTAGACTCAAGGAAATGTTCTTCCTCACAAAAATGAGCTTTTCATACATAAGGGGCTAGCCCAGAGCCAAAGGGCTGAAATTAATTGATACACGCTATAGTTTCCAACTTCTTCCTATTAAAAAGTAAACTGACATGTGATTTTCAACTATGTAAAATGGTTATTCACTAAACGTAGTGCTGAGAAGACAAACTATTGAATACCTATGGCAAATTCTCTTCTGCTCTCAGCAAAAATGTGATGATTGTCACTAATAATGGGTAAGACCACCTGTTACCTTGTGACATAGCCAGAATAGAAGTGAATATCACAGATGGGGCTTTCAAACTTTAAAACCAAAAATCCAATAATGACTAGTATTATCTGGCAGTGGTGGGTGCTGACATTTTTAATAGTTTTAGTTTTGGTGTTTCTACAGAGAGGTAGTACAACCTTCCAAGACGGGACCCTAGATACACCCCCCCCCCCCCCCACCAGCCCACCCCCCCTTAATGTATATGCATAGATAAAGGCATTGGCGAGTCTTTGAAATTACTTAAGATTTTTGAGGAGGACAGAGAGAAAAACTTGCTTATGATCTGGTCAAACAGAGCATGCCACTGTAACAATGTGACTGTGTATAGACCATGAACAATTAACCTGAATCAAAACATACTGTCCCTCTCTTTCATATGCTGTATTATGAAATCTGACAACCCAGGCCAAATACACAATACAGTAACACACCATAAACACTCAATTGAGAAAAAGCATTTTTTAAACCCATGTGTATTTGTAGAATCAGTTCTCAATTTTATCTTTCAGAAATTTCCTTTATGCCTGATGTAACCTGTTGCAAGGCTGTGGAGTGAAAAGGCAGCTAGATTTGGCAGAGAAAAATGCTGTTAACACCCCCAGCAATTTGAACATCATCTTTCTAATTACAATTATTATTGCTGAAAACACAGTTGAACACAATTGGAAATCAGCATTAAAATTAAGACATATTGTTTATTATTTCACTTGTTGATACGGCATTTTGTTAACTCCTCTGAGGAGAACAGTTCATATAAGTAGTGTTATACAAAACAAATAAAAAAATAAAAAAAACATGCACCTGAAAGATGAATGCTCATCATCCCCTACATTTAGTACACTATTGAAAATGTTTGTAATAAAGCAAAAAAGAAAAAAAATAAAATAAAATAAAGAGAAGCTATTCTATATATCATATTCCACTGTTGCGGTGTCATCAAAATGGACTATCAATCAAAGCACTGGAATCATTTCAGCCAAAGAAGTATCAAAGTGGCAAAGTTTCTAATTATTGTTGCTTAAAGTAATAATCTCGAAGATTTTCGTTAAAATAAATGTCTAAGTCAAGTCATTATCTATCGCTGAATTAGGTAACACAATGGTGATTGAGCCTATTATTATATTAATTTATATTATTATAATAATAATAATTTATGATTAAAGAACTGGGTGTCTGTGGCGACATTCCCGGGAAAAAAAACACAAGCGGCGCACAGTTAGTGACGCGCTTTCCATCACCCATCAGTGGTTGGTCCGCTAGAGAGGGTAGGCGGAGCTAACGCAACAGGCTCGCTCTTCAACTAACTTGTGTGTGAGCGGCATACTGTTTTTTTTTTTCCGGTGTCTGCTAGCCTTACAATGACAGAGAAAGTTATGGAACCCTAAAAAGTTTTTGTGTAACATGAGAGATCATATTATTTGTTGATGTAGATTTCATATTACATTTGATGACAATGCAACGTTACTAAATTACATAGCTATTTTCACAGCTAACGCTAGCTACCGGATCGTGTCAAGAAAGGCAACATTAGTTTAGACGACGTTGTGCACAGTAGCCATCTCTCATATCAGGTAACGTTGCGTTAGCTAGCTAGCTAATGTAATTAACATAATCTAAGGTCAGCTAACAATTAGAAAAAACGCTAGCTAACGCTACCGACCACTACCGACCTTGCAAACAGTCTCTCGAATGCTACTTTGTTGCAACTTTGCAATGTAGCTAAATAAAGGCCAGTTCTGATCAATTATTCGCAACGAGACTGGATGCAACTTGCAAAATTCCAAGACGTCTGATTGTAAACGTTCTAAAACGACTAAAAAAGATATTTTGAGACCCCAGGGCAGGCAATGGCTTCAGACCATAGACCGTATAAAAGCTTCAGACGCTTTGCAACTAACCAGTCCACACCGCTGCAATTTTCTCTGCAACATCTTAAAACCGTTTCGGCTCGTTGCGAATCATTGATCTGAACTGGCCTTAACGTTATCGTTATTTACATTGCCATCAATATATTTATATAATTTATAATGATCGGAATAAAGCAGTCTTCACACGGAGCATGGGGAATAGGTGGAGCAGAGCCGGGTCTGATTTCTGTGTAAAGATGTCAAGCCAGAGAAAACTAAATAAAAAAATATGGCAGTATGGATTAGCGTTGCTATTATTTTATTACGCTTCCTTATATGTTCCTTCCGCCTTGATGCCCTTTTTTTTTTAATGAAATCTGTTTTGTTTTTGTTTTATTCTTCTTGTTCTGATTGCTAATGTAACACTCTGCTCCGCTTTATTCTCAAACAGTTTAGCTAGCAAAACCAGAAACACCAGGGGTAACATTTTGCAAGGCAGTTGTTATACATAACAATCATTCACGAGAAAGACAATGTTTATTGTGCACAAGCTACATAATTGCACGAGCCACAGCGGATCCCGCAGATTCTTCTCTGCAGTGTAAAGATGTTCATACCAAGCAAAAGGTGGATAAAGAATGTCAGTGGAAATTGATCATCACTAATTCTACCCCAGGTCTGCTACAGCATTTTAACCCGGCTCGGCAGTGTAAATACAGCTTAAGTTAGCCTAATGTTAGACAATGAATGAGTATGTACATAACGTTACTTTTATAACAACCATTTTTTATTCAGTCGATAGTAAGTTCTATAGTTACCGTGGCCAAGGTGCCAAATGACTGACGTCACACAGGAGACACTGTTTGGAAGTTGGGAAGTGAGGTCCAAAAACACACCTGCAATTACTGCTTCTCGCCATTGGTACTGCCAAAGAGAATGAAACTGAGATCTTTGAGATTGTAACTTTAAGTAATAATTTTAGCTTGGGAACAAAAATGGGGATTCACCTTTAAAATACAACTAACGGCACTAAACCTAGCCATTCATACATTTGTGACCCATATTAAAACGGAATCCTATAAAATTTAATGTAATTTAACGTATATTTATTTATTGTTTATTTACACATCTGAAATAATGGTTGCATTTATAGAAGCAAACATGAACTTATTTGAAATATGTGTGTAAGAGAGAAATCACTCCAAGCTGTGATCATGCAGGATCATGTGGCTTATCCTGCTTTTGTTGATTGTAATTTTATGTAATGTTGTAGCTTCTAGGATATTTTACATCACATTGGCCATTTTAAGTAGCTAGCAGCTACCAAGCAACAAAGCGATCTTATAAAATACTGTGTATCCCTATAAGAGCCAAACTCCACAAACTTATTAATAATAAACCTTATATCAATAGTGAAATTGAGTTGACTCTGGCAAGCAAAGAAGGGCAATTATGATTCCTACTTTTAAGTTTATTTTTATTTTTTATTTTTTTTAGCATCAGAGGCCTGACTTGACACAAAAAAATAGCTAAAATTAGACTTAGGCTAAAGTAGATGGCTCTTAAAAGATTTATTTAAACACGCTCGCAATTGTGTCTGTCTAGCTAGCCTTATATTTTGAATGAAACATATCTATATAAATATATCTACCCACATTCAAATATGAGAGGTGAACTGTGAAGTCTAAATTTACTGGTAAATTAAATAGAAATGGAAAGTTGGGGTGAGGTGCTGACCTCCATCTTTTTGTTACCTTTGGATGGTAACCCATTTGTTTTTGTTTTTTTTTGTTTGTTTGTTTTTTAACATATTTCAGCCATATGATTGGGGGAACATTAACATCCATCAATCAACCAATTAATATTTATCCATGCTAATATAAAAGTTGAAAATAATCACTCAGAAATGTTTATAAATATTATTTAATTGCATGATATTTATATATTTATATAACAGTGGATATTAAACCAATGATTTGGACATATGCACGTCTAGACCAATGTATTGGATGCCTAAATTGTACCTTTGATAGCACTTTTGCCTCACAGGTATAAACTAGAATCCAGGGCCGGGGATTGTTCTCCCCATGTCCACGTTGATTTCCACTGAGTACTCATTCTCCCCACAGTCCAAAGACATGCAGGTTAGGCTAATTGGTGAGTCTAGGTATGACTGCAAGTGAGTGGTGTGTGCCTTGCGATGGATTACTGACCTGTCCATGGTGTATTCCTGGCTCTTGCCCAATGCATGCTGGGGTAGGCTGCAGCACCCACCTACCCACGGGCCAGGAATAAGTGAGTTAGGTACTGGATGAATGGACGGACGGATGGATGGATGAACAGAAATTCTACTTTTTCTCAATGCACCATTTTATTTTGTTTTTTTTTGCATTTTTTCAAATGGAAATGGATGAAAATCATGCTTTAAAACCAACCATGCAATTTATTTATTAAAATCACTAATCAGCATTTTTCCTCCTGCCCCCACCCCTCCCCCTCCTTATCCATGTGAGTCAAACCTTATGCAGGAGCAAAAAAATCAATTTTATGTCCTAGATTATCATTTTCCCCCTCTTCTACCAACCGGACTGCAATAATTGTCCCTCCATTATTATCTGGTTCCCCAGAGTCATCTGGGGAACCAGATGATAAACACAGGCATGTATGCCACCCCCACAGCTACAGGAGATTACCAGTGACTCCTGGTCACCCTGGCATTAAAAAGAAGACTCTGGAAAGAACAGTGAGGCAGGTGATCCTCTGTTCCAGCAACAAAAATTAAATAAAACAGGTGGGGCTGTGGTCCTCAGCAAAGTAAAATAAGAGAAGTTTGTCAGGCTACAAATATTCAGCCTATGAGTGTTGTGACTGGTCCTGTTGTGACTTGATCCACACCCTACAGTATATTACACCTCATATTAATGTAGACTGAGAAGGCTGACACTTTTATTGAATTATTTACATGAACAATCATGACAGTGAGCCTTTGTGCTCAACAAATAAATAAAAAAAATAATTTGATCTAATTCAAGAATGATATACAGGGGCAGAATGTTATTAAGGTTGATGCCAATAACTCTCAAGCTGCTAAAATGTTCACTACCTATTACACAGTATGGATTTTGCTGACTGGGAAAGTGGGTTACAGGGTTTCATTTTGTGGTTTGAAGGTTTTCTCTCATGTTTATTTTTCCCTTTGGTCTTCTAATTATCACTAAGGTCTTATGAAGTTTAGACTGTGAATCCCTTGTACATTTATACCTAGAAATAAAGGCCAAGTGAGCCAAATCCCAAAGGCACTGCACTAGTAGCATAGCTCCATAGTAGGATCTCTGGGTTTCAGTTACCTATCCATAATCAGGTACACTACCATAGAAAGCATTCAGCGTAGTTCAGTGAGTTGTTCACTGAACAGCTTGGAGACAGTGGTTATTTTGTATGTACCAACATTAATCAAGCCAGCTGACATTGTGGTGTCCTCAGCACGTCCAACGGACTGCTTCCACTGGGATCGGTTTCCGGTGCTTATTGTCATTTCTATAGAGATCTTACAGTGCTGATTTGATATATAATACAGATGATAATAGTAATCTCAAGTATTAATTGTTTTCCTGAGAAATATTGATTTAAATGGGAGCAATAAGGGATACTTCTGGAATCTTAATGGCTGTTATTAGATATGATTTCAAAACAGTATCTACAGTAACTATTGATCTGTGGGATAAACATGTAGGCATCATAAAGCATTGACCCTTTTATTTAAAAAAAAAATTGCTTTTTCAGTTTATTTATTTATTTAAATGTAACATACATATTCGGATTGGCAATTCATTTTTAAACTAGCAGTAAGATTCCTTTTGGATTAATATTGCATCAATACATTTCTACAATAATGTGGTTTATAATCCATATGGTAATTTTCTCCATGGTTTAATCTATTTTTATTGAAGTATCTACATGGCTAAATAAATGGGTTGAGGTTAACCAATGGAACTGAAAAACAGATGTTGCTATTCTGAAGCAACTGCTTTATAAAACACATCTTACATCTTGTCTTAGCCCATGTCTGTGATTCCTTTTTTGCTTTTGATCACAATCATGTTTTTAACAGAATGGGAAAAGGGGGCATGTATTGCAGCCAGTACAAAGAATGCTTAAAGTATACCTGGAGCCCCCCACTAACAACTGAGAATGCATGCTTATGAAGTCTATACTCTGGCTCTTATGTCTGTGCAATCGAAGCAGCAGCAACTCCCGGTGAACCGCTAGGTATTTCATTCCTTCTCTCTCTTCTTATTTCAATTTCAGGACCCTGCCTTTTAAATTCATTAGATGCCATTATTAAAGCCAGCTGAAAAGTAGGGCATCCATTCATTGTCTGAATGCTTCTGCAGTGTGATTAAAAGAACAAACGTCAAATTCAAGTCGCCACTGTGCCAGGCTTCTGACATAATTACAGATCAACAGATTGGGGCCTTTGTCTTGGTGTCTGCACCTTTGTTCCCAAACCTTACAAATGGTGGCCCTCATCAACCTGTGGATAGTCTGTGTGTTGCCCATAGTACTTAGAACAGCATACAAATTAGCGACAGATATTTTAACTTGCTGGCAATCATCACAGTCTGCTGTCTGTAATGGATTTTCACTCTCAATACTGTAGACAGGCTAGTTTATAAAATGGAAATAGAATATAGGGAAGAAAAGGCCTGGCAAATATAATATGTGCAATGTGCGATAATAATATGACGACCAGTACAATCAGGGAACTGAATATTTATTTATTTATTTATGTTTTAAAAATTATTTTAAAAAAAACGACTCCTAAACTAAACAAATTACCAACCTATTTATTTTCACCTCTTACGTTTCCTCATTAGAGCAAGCTGACTGATGATGCATGCAGATAAAAATGACACCAACGAGGCAGTAAAATGCAATAAAACAGTTCAGATTGGGTAAAAATAACATATTTTCACCTTGCATGCTTCAGCGTTGAGAGGAGGGTGCAATTTGAGTAATGGTGGTCACTGTTATGGGATGAGAATAGTTAATATGTCTCTGATAATGCATTGCATTATCTCTTATTATAATTGGCATTAGCTCTTTGTCTTTGTATTGTCTGCAGCTTATGGTGAGCCTTACATCTATAATTGGTTAATATTATCATGGATCCCCCTCCCCCCCCCATCCTAATGGAGCTACATCCAAATGTTAAAGCATTGTGAAAAAGTGTGTGGGGGAGGGGTGTGTGTGGGAGGAATCACATTTTGAGCAGGTCCACTGATTACAGCACTGGTGCTGCTGCCTGATTTCTATTGTCTCTCCTGTTCATCTGCTGAAAAAAGTGGAAATCAAATTAAGACATCAAAATGAAGTGGTTTGAAAATTACTAGTAGCACATGATAGCAAATAGATTAAAGAAGTAAAGAATCTACTTCCATGGAGCCTCTTTGCCAACCTAAATAAGCTCACAATCCTTCACAGGCATTTCAGGCCTCCCCTGGGTGAGATTTTGAGGGTTTTAATAAATTATTGAAGTTTAGTCCCTGAACGGGTGTTCAGTAGAGGAGCAGGCTAATCGTGGAGAGAATTATTTCAAGTAACTGCTCCTGTCTGGGGTACACATGTTGGTGGTGTTAATCACAACTTAATCTCAAAATAAATATAAAGATAAATAATTCAAACTTTTTTTCTTTTTTTGGTGAGGGAGGGATGGGGTATTTTGGGTATTTCCCGAACCTAACCTTTCTTTAAGAGCATCTCATGTGTAGTATTTTAGATTTCATTCTCAAGTCAATTCATGGGATGTGAGATGCCACAAGCTATTGCATCTCTCTGTAACATGTAATAATTAAGTCAGCATTACTGCAACATGTAAGAATTAAGTCAGAGGAAATCAACAGATTACCATTTCAGGGAACTAGAAAATTAAATGTGCTGTAACATTAAGTCAATCACTTAACTGCTGTACGTTTAAATTCACTGCTGCCATTTCAAGCTGCCCAGTTGGTGTTTAATGTGCAATTGACTCTAAAGTGAACATCAGAAGACAGTATATTTTAATGCTAAAATCTCCAATTAAATTAAGACCCAACCGGATATATCTGTAATTATACTATGCAGACAGAAGACGGTAAAATCCATAGCAATGCCCTCCATTGAATTTTTTAGGTTGATCTCGCCGTTTTATCTAAAAAGCCTGACTGGCTGGCCAGTATGGTCATCTAGTAACCTGTTATTGTGGCCCCAGCTTTTCCTGAATTGTCATTTAAATCAATTCCATCATTGATCCTTCTTTTTAGAAATGTCCATAATACCATGATGGAACTTGATGGCATCTTTGGTACATTAAAGTTAGGATGAGACACAAATTAAAGACAAACTCACAATACATAATCCTGCTCTCTTATTTTAGGGCAAATTTTGAAATCCTTTTTTGCCTTTCTATATTTTATATCTGACATGTAAACAAAATACTTATTTATTGTGGTTTGTGTGTTTGTGTAGCTCTATGAATGGGTGATTAACATAAGCAACTTACTGCATAATTGTAAGCCTTCATTATTTTCAAAGCAACACAAATACATCTGTATGTAATAACCTGACTGAGTGTTTCATTGCGGGTTAGTCTAATGATTTATGCTTACACGTAGGGCTAGAGAAGCTACTGGTTATATCCACAACCCAGATAACACACAACACATTCAAACCATGGATGATATTATTTATTTGTGTGTTGCATAGCTACAGTGTCTGAAATACTCCCTTGATTTTATTTTATTTTAAATACACTCATTAGTATTATTTACTAAGTTGTCATCCAACCTTCTTTGCTGTTTTTGCTGTTTTGCTGTTGTTGCTATCACTGAGTAATCTAATTTTAGTTTTATCCCTTACTATTCTATTCTATGCTATTCTATTTTATTCTATTCTATTCTATTCTATTCTATTCTACCATACTATTCCAAAGTATGGAGGGATGACACAATAAGGATTGGAGGAAACCTAATATAAACAGCCGGTCACTTTAAGCAGGGATAAACATGTAGTGGGACTGCCACAGAACTATGAGCTTCATTTTCAACTAGTTTTCTGGTGTGGCCCCATGGTCAACAACCTTGTACTTATACCTAATCTCAACACTTTGTGGAGCTATAAAGTCATTGCTTTGAATCCATGTATATGCACCTGAAACTGAAATTGCACCTCTAAGTTTGTGAACAGGAGTAAGCAGTGCTGCAAAAAACAAACAAAATAAATAAATAAAACATTGCCTTTAGTATTGCTGTTTTAAACTTGGCACGCTGAATATTGTCTTCCGTGTCACCCCTTCGTTGGGGCCACTTCATAGCGGCCTGTAACATCTGCTGAAGTCAGGGGGCATTGTGAACACAGCTACCATGCCAGACTATAGACAGAACAATGGTTCAGTGGCAAGCTGTGGACGTAACACGATGAACGGGAGCATAGGGGAGGGAGGCACAGGGCTAACAGTGCTTCAGCACACGGACCGGCCAGGTTACCCTCCCAAACATCTTTCTGTTGGCATCGCTCGCCTCCTGGAGGCAAAAGTAATTCATTTACATCATAATTTACGGTATTATCAATGTAGAAATTGAATATTCATGATTATAGATGGTGTGTATGTATGCTGACAATGAAAATATATGTAATCACCACTATGTCTGTAGTTGATAATACTGACTGGAAAAATAAAGTGGGACAATTACATATTTCTAATGTTGTTCTGAGATTTGGTCCACGTGGAAAAATAAACGACTGTTTTGAACAACAACAACAATAATAATAATGATAATAATAATAATGTTTGGAAACCTTTAGCACCTATGTATGTACTTGCACATGTATGGGAGCTGTTTAGTAGATTTCAGAGATGGAATCACAATTTCTATAAACTTGAAAAACAAAATTCTGCATGAGATGACAGCATTTCTGTAAGCAGTTAAAAGAGGAAACACAGCTTGGTGTGAATCAGCTATACTCAAGCACATTGTGCTGCCCACGCTCTCCTCCTCTCCTTCTTTCAGAGAGTGCCAGACATTTAAAAAGCACAATGGGGTATTTCTGTACTGAAATAACAAATATACAAATATCCCCACCTGAACATAATATTTGATATGGCTCCACATGGTGCATTAAAAAATTAATCCTGTAAAATGCCATTGTGAAATTGAAAAAAAATCAAACAAAATAATGGTATTTTTGATGAAAGAAATTCCATATAAAAAGCTGCTATTCAAATATGTTCTCATATTATTTTAATTGCTAGAGCGTGCATTGTTAACACGAGATGCCACTGTTCTCATTAACTAGCACGATGTGGAAAATGACTTCTGTGTATGTTACCTTCCTTGAAAAATATTTATAGTTTGCTTGATAAGCTCAGGATGTAAATCAGAAATTCAAAGGACCTGTGTCAGTGTTTATGAGGATTATTTGGTTTTTAATGTTTTTGTTTATTTTATTATTGTTCATATGTTAAATTTAATTGGTATCGTTTGTGCAGTGTGGCATGATTGTTACGTTACGCTGGTTACGTTCACTGCTTAGTAGCTAACAATATGTTCTTAATGAGATGTGGCTAATGTTAGCTAGCTTGCTTGCCAACACGGCTACTGTCATAATTACTGGCATCTTAAATATAAAATACATGTAAATAGTTTTCGCTTCATGGTGGCTACATTAGCTGTGTCGTTGTTGCTGTGCACCGGAACCAGAATTTGACCCCATGCAAATCTGGCGGGCCATGCAAAAATGAGCAGTGATAGTTAGCATACTACCGGTACTTTTAACATGCTAACAAAGCTGAGACTGATGTCAGTACAGCTGCATGTCAAAGAATGTAATTACTTGGATCAATAGTTCCTCATTTCAAACTGTGTTCAGTGTGAAGGATGAACCATCTATAACAAAGCATTATCCACATACACACACAAACCATGCACTCATAATAAATTAATAAATAAATCCTGGCATACATGTATGGATGGCATACCTTTCATTATTTTGTGGAGCTAGATGAGCTATGTTCAGATCTACAGTAAATTAAGGATGTTCAGCTAAGTATTACATTTGCAAAGAAATTCACCATAACAGGGCATTTACTGCCAATTTATTTCCAGATTAATATAAATGTGTGCCAGAAGTAGCTGTGTAAAAGGTATTTATACATTTAGCAGGGGGTGTAGGTTTACAGGTATTTTTTTAGCCAAAAGAGAACAGAGTGAAACTTATTATGAAAGTTTGATATTACACACTCCAGGTCAAGGGGAATTTACTTGCCCATGCAATGAGCACCTAAACAACTATAATCTCTAGATGTAGTTTTTCCACATCTGAGTTCATGAAAATAAATAAAATGTACATGTGTGTCTCCCTCACCTTCCTGAATATATCCAGTGTTTATTATAGCATCACATTGTGTATTTTCCTTATTTAATTAACTTAAGTTAGAAGCCTCAGTAGAAAGTGGGACAAGTAGCTTTGAAATTTTTCCAGTAGAAAAACGCACACAACCACTGGTGAGTGTTCTGTGATGTTGCCTTATATGCTATGGATTGGCCTCTACATTTGAGTCAAGGGAATATATCTCATAAAAGCATACGCTTTCACTCTGTGTGGAAAATCCTCCACTGCCTGGGTCCTTGGGCATTCAAATGTCATTTTTATTCACATTCCCTTAGGACACTCTATCCTTATGATCAAAGACAGAGAAACGTTAACATATCTACAAAAAACTGGGTTTGAGGACATATTATGCTCCTTTTTAACTGAGACAGTGAGCAAGAGTGAGTGCTATTTGTTTGAGGAACAAAACATGGAAGAGAGGTGGTACCTTGGGAACAGCTCTCCTGAGTGGTGCCGGCAATAAAACGGAGGCATCCTCCTGTTTTGCACCAATGGGAAAATTAAACATTGTGTTTTTGTCTGACCAATATGGATAAGAGCTTTCTGTATTTTATTGAAGGGCCCTCTCTTCTGCACATGGATCCAGTGTCACAAGTTCAAAAACACTTCATCTTAATTTGCAGTGTTCATGAGTCATAGTGTGGGAAGGATAAGTGAGGAATTGGAATCTAAAAACACCAGGATATTATATAAAATGCAGGCTTAATACAAACTAAATCAGACAAAGGAGACAACAAAAGTGACAAACAGTGTTACTGACCTATGTAATGAACCATGGACTATACTGAGAAAAAAAGTCTCAGCGTTTTATAGAGTAAAGCAATGTATTTGCTACAGATTTCTTGTTGCAAGCATATTATGCTGAAGTAACCGGAGTTCTTTAATGCACCTAATGTGTATCATAATTGGGACAAATTGGGACAATCGAACAGTATCCTCGCTCAGCATTAATCATTTTAATTAATTAGGCAATTCATTTGCATTTAATATAACTTCACTGTTTTCCCAGACCATTATTACTGTGCTTGAGGACTGTCCTCGTCAATTCAAACCACACATTTTAGACTGAGTTTAAATTATGGCCAGAACTTTATTTATTTATTTATTTATTTGTTTCTTTGTTGATTCTGAGGCATGTTTGGGGTAACCGTCTTGCTGAAGTATCCAATTGTGGCTAAGATTGAGCCTCCTGGCAGCTGGTTCTACATTTTTAGAAATAATTTAGTTCATACGTCTATTGCATGCATAACATTTGGCAGAGCCACCAATAAAGCCTCCAACACTACACAAGAGTAGACAATGGGTCTTATAGGCATAGTATGGTATACCATGATGTTTCACATGACAGGGCCTCTATATTAGAATTATACCCAGAGTTCATGGAATTGTAAGATTTTGTTCATGTTATATAATTGAATATTGAAGACTAAAATCTAGTTTATATCATAATATATTGGGATATGAGAGATTGGCTTTAGTGGAATAGATTGGTCTCGGCAACACTTACTGGTGGAGAGAGCACATGCACCTGCATTGCATTATCTGCCCAGGTGCTTAAAGGTGTGTTCTTTTTTGAGTTTTGTTTGTTAGAGTACCTAAAGATGGAGGGAGAAATTGGCCAGCTGAGACTGGTGACGAGCTGAAAATGCCTATACCTGTGCTAATAGGTACCACCCTTATTTGTTCTTCTGGAGCCTAAATATATATATTCATCTTGCTTTGCTGATACCCTATTGCTGGTAGTCGGTTTGGTCTGTTTTGTTAAACACTGTTCTAATTGCTTTAGTGAACTCTGTTTTTAGTTTGTCTTTTAGCTGTTTGGGTGAGGTAGTCTGGGTTTTGCCCTTATTTCTGTTTCATTTTTCTATTTTATGTTGCAGTCATAACTGCTGCCTGTTTATTGTCAATTTCTCTATAAAGACAACCAATGGAGACAACTGGTGAAATATCAAAATATGATGCAGTGTTCAGAGCTGTTGCAATTACTGTGGATACGATTATTGTAAATCTCAGACTAAATGCAGGAGTCTAGTTGCTTTTACTGTTGGTGTGGTAGTGGCCCACTATCATTTGCAGATTTATGTATGATTATGTATGTATGTTACAATTCAGTTGCCTAATGCTAGACATTTAAGTTTCTGTCCAAATTATAATGTATTTAATAACCATGAACACTACAGCACAAAGCCTGTATGCTGTCATTAAAATGAGCATTTATACTGTATGTCAGTCAGACAATGCTTTGTGAGTGTTGCAAAGATTTCTTTTCAATCTAGGACATTCTGAAAGTGTTTGAGAATTCATATAGGCTACTGGCACGGTTAATAAAGCAGCAGCACCGCCCATCCCCAACTGCTTTGAGATTCAGCCTCATGACCTTTTGGTTGAGAGTTCAGAAGTTCAGATCCCTCTACACCGCACCCTATTGCTGCCACCTATATATTAATAATAGGGAACAAAGCCCTGTGTCAGCCCAGTCTGAGGTTACACTGCAGTGGGTGTCCTCTCCCAGCAGGCTACAGCTGATACCTCCATTATCACCTCTATTACCTCTCTTATTCTCAGTGCTTACTTCTTTTTGCCATAATGCACCAATTCAGATTCAGGATAATAACTAGCCTAATGGTAGAGGTACATAACAGGTTTTTTCCCCCCTTTACTTTCAAAGAATTGGTTGATACACGGACACATTTTCTAGGCAGTGAAGAAACAACCTTTTCAAAAACAGACCGCTGCTGCAGCACATATTAAATAGGTCTTGGTAAGAGAGTTTTTGAAATGACCAAAATAATTCAATTTCTTTAGGCTTTAGATCAAATTAGAGTGAAGATTATTCAAAGAATAAAATGTGACCAAGGCTGGCTCTGCTCACCTACAATGAAAGCAAGCTCATCATATGTTGAATATATTCAAATATTGATATTTATTCAACAATTAATCCATGTACAAAGGGCCAGTTATTTTAGCCATTTTATTGTCATGAAAATTGAATAAATATAATATTTATCTTGTGCTTCTAGGACTCTAGAGAAAAAAAAAAGCATGAATAATAATCTGGAGAGTAAATTGCTTTCATGTTCAAGGCCTCAAGTACAATAAGCCTCTGAGGTACAGCTGCAATATGTGTGGCACTGAATTTATTTAAATTCAAATTTCTGAATGCATCTCCCTCATGTTGTAAAGACAAAGTACATTCACAATTAAGGGTCTGTCACGGAGGTCAGGGATCCCATTAAACTCAGAAAATCCAGTGCAAATTTGAAAATGTCTGATAAAAGCACACAGTCACTTTTATTATTCATGTATCTATTTCAAGTGAAGATCACTTGGACTCAAGTCACAAGTCATGCTTGCTACCATGCTGTTGACTAATATACATTTGTGCATACCATTCCCATGAATGCTAAGTCACAGCCACTTCACCAGTTATAACACAAGAAACAGTGAACCATATTCTGAAACATTACATGTCTGAGGGTAATTTAAGTAAATGCATTTGAACTGAGAAGTATGCTTGCATGGGTTTCAGATAGTAACTGAGTGCAATCAGAATTATTTTTATTTTATTATTATTATTTAAAAAAAATGTAAATCAGATTCAACCATATGGTCTCTGAGGCTCAGTGGTCTCTTGGAAGCTAAGCTTTCTGGCTCTTTCAAATACAGTCCAGGAGAAGGTCATTTTAAACAATGTACTAGGTCTTGATTTGATTTGATCCATAACCTAGAGGAGGAACACTGAAATATTTTCCTGTTTTCCCCCTCTTCCTCTTCTTTCCCCTGGCCTAATTTTGCATCTGTCAAATGTCAAAAGCATCTGTCAAAAGCATCTTTGATCCATTTGTCATTGTATCTCCTCTGTCTGAACCTAGACTTAAGATTAAGAGAATGTTGTTTGACAGAGGTATCTCAGTTGCAGATTCTTATGTGGAAAGGAGCCTCAGCAACAAACAGTAGCAGTGTTTGAAACTGTAGGTTTTAGACTGGAATGAAAAGGTTTTTTTCAGCTTCTACCTGTATAGAATGTGTTTGAGTTAGTCTTGAACAAAGGAAAGGACGGAGCAGGGTCTGGGGTGCATTTGTGATTAAAGCTTTTGCCGTCTACTGTCAGGTTTATTTTGAATAATAGTGGCACCCCTGTCAGCAAGTCTGGCAATGAGAAATGACATGTGGGAAATATGAAATGAATGGGGAATGAGACTTCCCATTTTATTTCATTTTTGAATTTTTAATAAATCATAACTGGTTTTCAGTGACCCATCTTACCTGTATGTGAACTCTTGATGTGTTACTGACAGCAGAATAACTTTAAAAGTTACATTTTTGGTATTCTAAGTCAGTTTACACAGACCAGTTTATTGGAAATGTATCACCCTACAAGGTGTTGATATTATACAGGATTTATTTCATATTTGAAATAAAGCAATGCAAAAGATCCTCTCAACCGTTTCAAAATATTTCAGTGCTACAAGGTCACAAGGAAAACTTTACTGCAAGGCGTCACTATGTGTAAGTAATTGAAGCAACATATATTGTCTAATGCATTTTTTAAAACTAAATAAATACTTTGACTTAAGCCTGACTGGCCTTCTTATTCTAAACATATACATTTTCTGGATTCTTGAATCTGTTTGTTAAATTCAACTTGATAACCTGTACAGGAAGAGGAGAGGTCACTGTATCTGAGGAAATTAATTATATGACCATGAATAGGGAGTGAGACATTTCTGGAAATATGGCATTGTAGACCAACTGGAATTGCTGCAGTTTATTTAAAAAAATAAATAAAACCCCATACAACTTGTTGTAAGACCAGATTTGTGCATTTTCAAAATGAGATCTTGCCTAGAAGAAAATAGCGACTGAACTGGCCAACAGCAATTTTATTCCCCTCTTGTGCTAGAGAGAAAAAAAGACATATAAAGAAATCACACAGAAAGATAACTGAAAGCTGATGACTTTCCCAATTACATTATCCTTACCGTGGGATAGTTATTTATTGCTATGCATGTCTCCTTGTTGGTTGTTCAGTGTTAACCTATTTTTTTCCCCCTGCCAGACCAGCTAGGGACCACATTAATTCTTTCATATCGGCTGCTAGTCAGGCCCAGACCATAGGGAATTGGGTATTATGTGTATGAATGTTTACAACTGCCTTCTCTGCTTAACTGCTGCATTTTGTATTTTAATACTGATCTATTCCCTGCCTTGCATATTGTTCTGTAAATGTGCAGAGCTGTGTGTCAGTGACAGCTACATTAAGGATAAAATGGATACATTTCTGTCATTTACTTTTCTTTGTTTCTTTGTTATAAAGAAGTGGGTTTTATATGACCTCACAATTAATTGAATATAGGTACAGAAAGTATGAAACTTTGAGGATGTCTGTTTTATGCATGTTTATTTATTTATTGCACCTGGTGTTAGAAACTCCAGTTAAACCAGTTAAATTAGATAAAGCAGATACACAAAAGAGTCTTGCATCACTTGCAAAGCTTATTACTGTTGTTCATGTATTTTCATATATATATTAACCAGTTGTAAAACTCTGACACCTTCATGTTGACCTTATTTCTTCCCTGACTTAATTTGCATTTTCAACTTCAGTCTCAAATTCTTATTTTCTGACCTATTTACATTTAAAAAAAAATGTAGACCACACGTACTGGAGTTCTAACAGTCTTTAAGACCACAAAGTATAATTCTAAACCTGCCCATGCCACCAAATGTACAAACATTTGATTTATGTGGTTGTCAGTGTCTCAAGCTTCATGGCTCAGCACTTTTAGTTTTTTCTTCCAATATTTTAAATAGATTTTCTCAGATTTTGGAATAAACTGTGAAACACTTTATAATGTGTGCTATTATAGTTAATTTTATTTACAAGAACACAGTACAGAGACAAATTGAACTACAAATATTGTTGGGACTGGGAGTGGGTGGATTGATATGGAGGTCATCGAATATATGGACATTTTTATTTCAGTTTGCCACTGGAAATAACCCAAGCCATGATTTGTTGTGGAGATTAGAGATCATATACAATTAAAAGATGTGCATGGAAGCTTAAAACCTGGATATACAGTAAGAATAGATTGGGGGCAGGAGAAAATAAATCAAATGAAATGTAAAAAATAAAAATAAAAGAGTTGTCTCTCACTGAGAAAAGCCCTGTCCCCTGATGGCCTGCACTTGGCTAAAAGCCAACCTCAGGTGTGCACATTGGATTTATGGAATTGAACTAAATGCTGGTGTCAGTGAAAAACATTACTTTTTGATATACTGCAAGCTGAGTTTTACAACAAATATTATTGCAAGAAGGTGTGCATGTGCTTAATTATGAAAAGGGAATATTTCATGGAAATAGATGATGGATCTGTCTCTATAGTATATAGATTATAAGCAATATTCCTGACAATATTCTAGACTTAATTTAGAATGATCTTCATTTTATTACGAAACATAGCCACTTGCCATTGGTTTCACTGGTGAAAATTTTCAGTGACATAATGTATTGGCGTCACGTTATGGTTGTTCCACCTACAGGAGGTACCGAACAGAAGAAAACAGTTCTGACACTCTTAACAGGATTGGCTGATAGTTGGTTTGCATGGCATCAATTTCTGTCCATTCACACTGACCGGTGAAGTGGCAATTGTTACCTGGAAACAACCTGCAGGAATCATTTTACAACAGATAACATAGGTTACTTTTATCCTGTTTATTAATATTGTACGTCACGTCTTTTATACATTAGTCTATCCTGTTGCTAAACCAAAATCAGTGTGCTGCTAACTGAGATCTGAATCCAGAGGATATAATGTGATATGTATGTTTGTCATGACTGTTTGATGTGTTATGTACGTCTATGAAACGTGTCATATGTGTAACTGTATGTTTAATCTGCGTGTAATCTCTTGAACAGAACTGCCTAAGGATGCAAAATTTATTTCAGTGCAAACTGACAATAAAGTTGTATCGTATCGCATCATAAGCTATATCCAATAGTCACAAACATCAGCTCTGTGATAAATAATGTAACTAGTTGGGTAACACGTTTGCAAGGTTCAATAAATCTACAAGACTGGTTACCAAACTCCTACGATGCACATATTAAAATACATATTTTAATTAGCAGATGTTCATTTTGAGCACCATACAAATTACTATTTGGCACATTTTGCAACTCTTTGATGGCCATTATGAGTGACCAAATCCAAATACCAAACAATGCTTGGACTCAATTCCATCCAATCCAAAACCAAATGAAACCCTCCATTCACAGCTATTAGCAATGTTACTGAAATGAAATGACTTATCTGCATAGATAGTGTTATCATACAACTCTGGGACAGCCAGTAGCCATCAGTTATCTGGGTGATGTAGTTGTGACATCCTGTCCAGAATGCCTAGCACAATGCATTATAAATGCACCAGTACCACATATTTTGTGGGACAATTCTTTGTTTCCTGGACAGAACCCCATTTAGAAATAAAATAAAATGAATCTATCCTGAAAGGTCATATAAAGCAGAAACATCTTTTGTGGGCATCTAAAATAATGAATTGCCTGAAGGACAAATTCACTTTTCTAGCAGATGTGGACATGACTTGCTAATGCACTTGTTTATTGAGTAGAAATATTTTAAAAGGCTTTGTGATATTGAATCAATGAATAGAATTGGTAAAAGCTAAGTAATGCATCACCTTAGTCATGCATTTGCTTAGAGAAGCACAGATGCAAGGATGAAATTTGAATGGTGAAATGATACAGAAAGGCACTCCTTTGTAGAGTCATGTCCTTTTTTCTATGTCTGTGTTTATACAATTAAATCTGCTGACGGAAGGACCATAGACATTTTAAAAACACCGAATTCCAAACCTTTCCTACTGATTGTAATTACAGAATGCCTGTATTTTCAGCTTCTGTCTCTGATTCAAATTAGGTTGTAGTATACCAGATGCAGCATGGTAGCTGGACTACAAGCATTAGCTACTTGCACTGAAAAATGCATATTAAGACTTCCTTATTGGAAAAGTTTTGTGTGTACACGCAAGAGTAAGTACATGTATGTTGTTTTTTTGTTTTTTTTTTCACTCCCGCTCTTCCCAAACTAAAATTACTCAGACAGTCAGCTGGCCATTGCATTTTTAATTTCAAATAAAACTGGCCTGAGAGGGGGGCCTCAGGACAGCAACAAAATCAATTGCCTAGAAATGACATCTGCCAGAACTGGCCACTGGAATGCTCCCAGGTACCGTAAATGAAATCACAAGTGCTAATTGCAGATTGATTTATTCACTTGTCTGAGTGCATCATAACAGGACGCCTGGCCCGTGGGCCCTTACAGACTGGTCATACATAACACATAAGTCCAGACATTTATTTACTGACTCCATTATTCATGGCACCAGTGGGGAAATGCTTCTACATTTTATTAATTCAGAACTATGCAGCCGGCAAACATGAAATGGCTGCAGAGACAACTGTCACATTGTGTAAGTAAGAGAAATATATCACTGCACACTAAATTTGTGTATTTCCTCTAAATCAGCTAAAAGGGACATTGTGTGCCAGTCTAATTGAATGTCAAAGGGAAAATGGCAGCTTTATTCTACTATTTCTAAAATTGAATTGATGATAGATACAAACAAATGTGTCTGGAGTGAATCTGAGGCCTTGAGTGTCATAAGTCCCGTCTAAGCACAGACAGGATGTGTCCTTTTTTATTTATTTTTTTATTTTTTTATTACTTTCGCTGGTCTGTATTGTGGCACACATACTTGCCTATGTGATATTTCTACCCCAGGCTCATGGGGTGACTGCCTTTAATCTTCTGAAACTTTAATCTTCTGCCCCCTTTAAATAAAACATTCAACAATGCCTACTAAAGTGTCTTTGAGCCTGAAACATTAAAAATTGATACAGCTCTGGGGGTCACACAAGGAATTCTATCTAAGCTGCTAGTAAAATTCTTTCCTGGAGACTTGGGTGGGGTGGGGTGAGGGTGGGGGGGAGTGTTAATGTGTCTGCTTCTCTCCTGTGATGGCGATTGTCACTCTACTAAAATGAGGTATTAGTTTCACTGGAAGTATCAGCTCACCAGTAATTTCTGTTCTCTCTCTGTTCGATAACTGTGTTCATATAGTAGCACAGAAGGCTGCCTGGCTGATCATTGTATTATCAAAGTTATACTGCTTAAGAATGCAGGTTCTTTCCTGCAGGGAAATAGCCTAACCATGAAGCTGATTGAGAGTACTCTTTTAGGAAAGATGCATTTCCCCAAAGCCTTCATATTCATGAACAGCTGTTTGCAATGCAGAGACACTGAAATGGAGGTGAAATAGCTTCTTCAATAGGTTTTCAATGTAAATTGTACCGGCTATATTTGGGTTACACTTCATATTTTTACAGCATATTGTAACAACTGCGTCCAAAGACAAACTAGTCTTAAACGCTACTCATTGCTCTTTATTGCAAGGTAAAGAGAATCAGACTGACCTGAGCACAGACTGCATGCCTGTTTATACTGCCATTGGGGGCCAATATGCAACTGTACTGCAGCCATCTTCAGTTCCCATTTGTGTCAGGGGATTTTTGCCTTTAGTTTTGTCTTCCATAAGTGAAACTCATGTTTAGTTGGATTCAGGTCAGGTGATTGACTTGGCTAGTCAATGTTGAATTCTGTACACTCCTGAATTCATCATGCTTACCCTGTCATCAGTCACATCATAAGTGAAGACACGTGTGTCAGTTCCAGTAGCAGCCATACATGCCCAAACCATGCCTTTTGTTAGCTTGCTTGTGCATACACTAATGATGCAACAACACACACCTGGCCAAGAAAGAGCTGAGCCGCTAATTGTCCAATTACTTTTGGTCCCCCAGAATGAGAGTACTATGCATAAAAAGCTCTGCGATTATACATAGTTCACCCAATATGGATGTAAATACCTGCAAATTAAAGAAGATAGTCAGAACTTTGACCATATTTAATTTTAAATCAAATGTGCTGGAGCACTGCCAAAATAAGAAAAAAAAAATGTGTCACTGTCCAAATTATGGACTGCACTGTAATTTGAATGATGCATTAAAAACATCTGTAATGGTGCTGTTCCCCCACGTCTGTCATTCATCTTTCTAACAACAATTACCTTTATACTGTTTAATTTTAATATGTCAATGCAATAAAGTCAATACCTTCTAAAAAATCAATTTGGAGGGAAATGCAGCATTAAATGTGTGATATCTTGTATGTGGGACTAAGAAAAAATTGTGTTTTATAACAGAATCTACAAATCAATGGAAAATCACAAAATCCTTCAAATGATGAAAAATCTTCATGCAGACTTTCAAACATGGTTTGATAAAATTGCAGGAATTCTGACAAGGAGTAAATTATCCTCGCTGCTAGGTAATCCTCAGAATATTTAACATTTCCTGCTATGAAGAAAGACAATGAAAGTTTGCCATGCTTTCTGAAGAGCTCTGCCTTCATTGATGTTCACACAGGAGGCTCATGCTCTGCTTCATTACTTGAACAGCAGATATCCATAGCCAGGTTGACTTACACAAAACAAATACATTTAAGTGCATTTCTTCTTCTTCAGGAAAAAAGGAAGATCTGAGCAAATGCGATGAAGGCCATTCGTGCCTAGAAAGCATGGCAGTCAACATGATTTAATAATGGCTTTTAAACTCACAAAAGGAGTGGCTTGGCTTTAGTGAATGTGTCCTTCTTTTTGATATTCAGTAACAGACTTACTCCAAAAAGCACTATGTTTTGATAAACCATTTGACATTTAGATTTTTTTAAATTTGTTTTGTTTTTAAATAATTATTCTTAAGGACTCTTCTAAGTAACCCACTTGCGTTTTAACCTGCAGCCCAGTCCCTTATACCTCTGCATGGCTCCTACTCCTACATGCAACTGGCAGGATGTTTAAGGGCAAACATGAGTGACTTTTTTATGGGGCTTCATTCAAAGACATCTGTAATGGTGCTGTTCCCAAAAGCTGTTGTTTAAGGCAGAAAAAGGGAACTTGCAACTCAAATCATGTCCCTGCCAATTTATAGTAAGAGGTCAAATGATGTTGCTGCCATTTATTTCATTTGGCAGATGGCCTTCTCCATAGTGCCATATAAAACATCTAGGGTTAATAGGTGCTGTATCTACCGATACAATTAAGTCCACAATCTTAATGGCACATTGTTTTCTGCCTATTAGACTATGGTTATTGCACCTATGGCTGAGTGGTATTTTTGCTGTGCAGCATACTGCCCCAAGCAGTAATATTTCTGTCAATGCAATAAAGCACTTTACACACTGCACTTTATCAGATCTTACATGGTGTAACAACTGTTCATGATGGTGCGTGAAATAGTCATCTGATTTATACTCTGAAGGCAGTGCTCTGCTAAAGAGCATATAGATTGATTGTGTTGATGCAAAAATAAATGAAAATAAAAATGCATTCATTTTTGGTTAATAAATCCATATTGAGGAACATAAATGATTTGTTACAATGTGAAGATACAATGCACATGGATTGCATGCCATTGTTTATTAAATGAACAGAAATGAACAATATGGTCTAGATAAACTTTTCAAGGGCTATTTCCACAGAAACTTAGAGGAGAATCAAAGACACCTGAGTACCTAGATCATAGAATTGCAAATGTGGGAATGTGTACAGCATGTGAAAAGGACATAAATAGACTGGGCCAGAATCAGCACAGTGCACACACTGCATACAATGAGGCTATTAGCCACAGAAAGAAATGCATGTGCAAAATCTGCCACCCAAAATTAGAGGAGAGGGGGTAACTCTCTGCCTTTTAGTCAGTCTTATTTGGAAATGATTCAGGCTGTCAATAAGTGTACAATGATGGTGTGGAAGTACTGCCAGTTTCAATAAAGAAACGGAGAAATCATCTGGGTGAAGGGTGACCTTGCCATAATTGAGATTCATTGCAGGGAGATGGCCAGCGGAATATGCAACACATTCCCAATTTTTATGGGGGAACGGCCAACTGGTGTTCAATTGCAGTCCCAGACTGTTAATTTCTGTTTATAAGCATATTAAAAATTGAGAGAGAGAAAGCTGGCGTGAAGCGCATATTCAGAAAGACAAATTATGCTGTCCTCTCCACACAAAAGGGCACCCTCATGGAATGTATTTTCTTTGTGGATGAGATGAGAGAGGCTGCTGGGATTGCAGAATTCAGCAATGATTCTTTCTTACATTTTGTTTGAAACAAAATGGCTGTCAGTGGAGCGTTTGAAGGAAAGGGTAGATGTCAGCGCAACGTGAACAGTAAATGAAGCAGTAAGAAATGTGCAAATGAGCATCTGAAGCAGGCGATTACCGCTTCCTCACAGTTTGTCAACTCCAGGGTCAACTGAGGTCTCTGCTCAAGGGGCCACACACATCCCCCAGTACACAATTCCCAAGATTTAGTGACCATAGCCACACCCATATGTATATATATATATATATATATAAACACCCCATCAAATTTACCATTAAGGATGAATAACTCAAATTCAGTCAAATACATTGATTTAGTATTTCTGCAAGCATAATATTGAAAATATCTCAGAGAGGCAACAACATCTACAGGGCAAATTAATTACTGAAAAATAAATGAATTTTATAGCACCAGAGGGAGTATGTTTTTGATCCCCCCCCCCCCCAGTTAACTGTAATGGCTTGCGGATGGTAAAATAATGGCAGATGTGATAGGACAATATGATGCAACATGCATGCACCAAAGAGGCAATGAATATTATGCACTGCTAATGCTAAAATAAGCAAAAATGATCTGAAGAAGTAGCATACATCACCTTCATCCATGGATGTGGAACATTGGTTGCAGTTTACATTTGTCCTGTAATGGAAAGCTGGAAGGTATTGGTAAGTCAAACATCAGTTATTGATATGGGCCCCTGCATTTCAAAATCATGCCCCCGAGAAATGGCCCTTAAAATAACAGTTAAAAGAGAACATAGATGAAAGAAATAAGTTTGGTTGTCATTACAAGTTCCTTAGTAACCTTTTCCACTGAATTTCAAGTTCCTTTATTCAAACTGCAATACATTTTTTTACAGAGTCATTTATTCAAATAATAACTTTTAATGGATGCATGGTTCTGTTTGCTTCCCAATCAAGTGTCTTGTGATTGTTGTTCATTAGACACATTAACTGGCAGCAAAATAAAGTATTGCGATTTGCTCAGTTATGAATGAAAGACGCATCGAAAGTCAATTTAATCCCTCCTAATATGTGGATAAAATCCCTGACTGTATATACAATATATTGTGGTAGTAGTAGAACATCAGTTGGGATAGATGTTCCGGGAAGACATTTGACACATTTGTTTAAATACTGTAGGTGGAGAATAGTGCAATGGCGTGTGGTGGTGGTAGCAGTGCGTGCTGTGAAATGGTGGTAGAGATGATTATTCCCCATGTAAACGCTTAAAAATATTACCATAAAATGCCTGGTTTATTTAGGCTGGGTACTTGTAGTCTTTGATGCTGTGTATGTTACTATGGATCATGGCATCTGCCAAATAACTATTAACAAATGTTTTTTTTTTCAGTGAGGTAAAACGGTTCTGAATGGTTAACATGATCCCAGGCTGTACAGGAGCATGGTCACCTTCAGCAAATTGTTCAAGGCAAGTATGAGCAACCAGCTTTGAAATGGCAAGAATACAGGTTTCACACCAAATTATACATTCCATGATTGTTTTAACTGCTCCATTTCTTCAGTTAGGCACTAGCTAAAGGAAATCTATCTTTGTGAATGACTAGATGTTAATTTTACTTTATACTGCACCAGTGGAAGTATATAAAAATGTTATAACATTTACAGTTTAATATACACATTTATGAACACTGATTTAGAAGCTTCAACCACAGTGGCAAAATTTATATTGAAATGCCTTTCCCATTCTAGCAGACTAAGATAATTGAACAATGCTACAAATATAACACTGGCATGTGTCTGATGAAGCCATTCATTAATGTGCTTCAATAACAAAAAGATGATGAAGAAAATAATTCATGCTTTCTTCATTCTTTTCAAATCTGACCTTTTCAGCTTTTTGAAAATTGGTTCCCAGACACCTCTGCATGGTTCTTAATGATAAAGGCCATTTTAAAATTGCCAGATGGAGTAGAAAGAGCTTCTGTTAAAAACAGGGATGGTTGATGCTTAATTATGAAGATGATGGTGGAAAGTGAATTATCACTAGTGATTAAATGTTGATCCCAAAAGCATGCACTGTTCCACGGATGTGATAACACTTGTTACGAATGGAAATACCCTTCAGTGTTGCAATAACAAAGAGGGTGGAACGGTTCGTAACATTAAACCACCACAACCAATCTACACAATAACGCAACCAACGCGCATATGTTTAAAGAGAGAAAATGATTATTTATTATATACAACTTAATGATTTCCTATAAACTAAAAGTGTCAACCTAGCTAAAATGTCCGTGACACAAAGGCTATTTAATTGAGCCTCACCGGGCAGCCAGTACAATCCAGGTCCAATCGCAGGGATTACGTGATGTTAGCATCCTCTGCTGGTCAAGTACTGTACTGCCGTATACAGCGCGACTAATCTAATCCTGGGCTACTATTAAAAACTGTTAAGGTTGGAATAGAACTCTCGGAGCAGAGCGAAGTCAAGCGTGGCTTCCAGTAGCAGACGAAAAGATGGCTCTCTTGTGATGACGGCGTCCAGCTGTTATATAGACCCGCATCTTCTTCTAACCGTTGCTCCGCAACGGTCGCCGGCGTCCTTAGCTACGGCCGCATCTGGTCCGGTCTCCGAGCGACGACACCGGCATCCTCATCACCGCGCATCCTCCTAGTCAGGTCACCCGACAACAGGATACATGTTTATCACCACCTGTATAGGGGAACACAAACAACCAGCAATACCCAGCCAAAAACACAGAAAAGTAACATCCCTTAATAATAATAATGTTCTAAATAATACACAGGGATGTAACAACACTCAACAGAAAATCCACATTTGTTATAGAAAGAATTTTATTGAGCCTAAATACCAGTTTACTACAATTTGATTATTTTTAGATTAGATTTTAGATTTTAGAATTTAGATTATTTGATTACAATTTGCTTATCAAGTTAGAACCTGAAACCACCTCCAGAAACTCTGGTATCAGATAAAACCGTGAAACAAGTCGGAGGGATATCTTTTTGTTCTGATGCCATACGTCCTGTCAATTATATTATGATATCCTTTGAACTGAAATAATTATCAATTAACCACACTGCCAATGGAAGATTGCTAAAAATAATGAACACAAAGGTGCAGATTTTATTAAATCATTTGATTACATTTTTCTCTCTCCTTTCATTTAACTTTGTACAGCAAGGAAATGTTGACATTTTGGATTGGAGCAGAGGTGTACAGGGACGTTTGAAATAAAGGTGGTGTTGCTGTCCCTGTTTTTGTTATCCTTTAATGGTGTGACATTTTTCATTGTGGCCCCTTTAGGGCTCACATAATTGCCATGTTTTGAGCCATGTGATTTATATCACTCAGCAATGGTTGAGAGAAATATATCAACTGCAAAGCAAATTTTGCAATTACATGTCTCAGAAAACAGTTGTTCATGGGTAACAATCATATGGGCTTCATTATCTTAAAATAAAAAGCGTTATGAACAGCCATTATGAACATAGATTAGAACTAGGCTAATTTGTTGTTTATTTACGATCTGGGATGATCAAAACCTAACTGGTTATTTTTAAGAATTTAACCCCAATTTCCACACACATATCTACCCACCCTATGCAATTGATAAAAAAGATATGGATCAATAGGCCAAGTGTGGCAAAAAAAAATCCTCTGTAAAATATCAATCTGCCCTTGTAGCAGCTGCACCTGCAGTAGTGAAGGGCTTTTTGCATACTTAAAATAGGAGCCTCGAAGTATAGAAGCTGAAATGTTCTTCAAAATCCTCTTTCCGAACATCCAATTGCTAAATTAAGCATCAAGTATTTTTATTTCAAAGCAAAGTTCAATACATAGCTGTCTTCTGGAATTTATTAGAAAAAAAAATGGTGGCTTCAGTTTCAGACAACTGCTGTCCCAATCTAGCAGAAAACATCTATTCCTGCCAAGGTAGCATTGTGCTGGCAAACTTGTGGATGGTGATTTACACCCAAGACAACCACAGAGTTTGACCCAGTGCAGTAAATCACATGACACTGATGGAGTTGTTGCTTTCCCTGAATGTTCCCTTGAGACGAAAGCCAAGATCACATTAATGAACAAGTGAAAATAATGCAGGGACACATGGTCCCATGCTGAATTGTTACTAACGACTTGTCTGTATTAGGCATTTAGGCATGGGAATCTACAAGAAGTAATCTACCTTGGCAGTGTGTCTGATAATTGCTACAGCTCCAGGCAAGAAGGGATGTAAGGTAACTAGGGAGATTTTGAACTGTTATAAATAAACAAAAGGTTGTTTATAGTCCTTCTAGGGGCCAGGGATGGCCAGTCCACTGATATAGAACACAATGATGGGTGTAAAATGTATCGGCAGAAATGAAGTGAAGGGCATTGTGATACACCAAATCTAATGGCTTAAACATGGAGGCAGCTACATGCATATAGATCATCCTGTCAAGACATTGTTCTAGTTCATGGATAAGCCCCCATGATCTCAAATTGAATCTGGACCGTGCCAGTGCTGACTATGGCTAGAGGCTCCGCTGGGTGATGCACAGTTGGTTATCATGTCACTCAGGTATGGTGGGGGCGGTGGGGGGGCGGGGGGGCGGTGTTCAGTCAGTGTTTTATTACACTCTACCATCCCTTGCTGGTCAATCTGCCAGGGGTCTGCTCACCAAAGCTTCACATGAAGAATCTTCCTCTGATTCAGGTCTGTTCCAGCGTGGCCTGTGGGCTGTGGTGTAAAAAGAAATAGCTGATGACACCACATATTCCAGAGAAGAACTGTGAATGTCCAACGTACACTCATCAATTAAGTTCAATGTATTTTTTTAACACAGGTGTTAGGTAATAGAAATAAAGAGGGATACATTAATTGAGCATTGATTCATTAACAGAATTGACACCCAGTAAATCTTACATGTGGTCAACACTGAAACAATAATTCAATATTTCATGAATAATGCATCTAAACTGAATTTACTTGGGTACAATGCAAAATATGTTTTAATATGTTGTTTGACACATTTTGGCTATTTTTTTTTTCATTTCTACTTCATAGAAATGTTGATCGTATTTTAAATTGCTGTTGTGTTTTGTTTGTGATATTTTAATTAATGCCTTCATGAAGAAGAAATTCAAAATAATGCAATGTGAGCTGCTTAAGTTTGAGAATCAACCAATGAAAGTTACTATGCAAGAAGAAATACTGCTTTATTGTAAAACTTTTCAGTGTTTGGAAAACCACTAATATGATAGTGCTTGAGAAATTGATAATGGCATGACTGCTTGTAAATATGTCAATGGTTTGTACATCATTTGCATTTTTATGAATGCAGATTTTATGGGGAAATTCAAATAAAGTTCCTCTACCATCTTTTGGACCTTTCTTTCAATTAATATTTTAACCAAAGAATGCTTTTAAGAAAGCAATTGTACTACTTCAATCTTTAGCAAACAGCACTTAACAAATTTACATATGATGCTGTAAATGTCTAAATGTTTATGCTAATTGCCCTAACCATGGTTACGGTTGCTGTGGTGGGAAAGCTTTGTGAAGAGACTGTATGAAATACATTTTAGCCATGTTTTTTTCTGATTTTCTAAAATCATTCATATAGCTAGCTAGTAACTTTCAAAGAGCATCTTTTTTTAACACCATTTCAGACATTCTGGGTATAAATAATTGTACAGATTCAAAGGTGAAGCCACCACATTCATTCATTTATTATTTTTATTTCAAGATGCCTGGTCAAGTTAATACGGCAATTTTTAACATAATGTAGCATAAGTACCATTTTTATTTCTACTGCTACTTCTACTTATTCTACTACTACTACTACTACTAAAGTCATCTGACAATGAATGTTCTTTTTTCCCTTTTAGAAGCATAATAATGAAACGGCAGATAGCATGTTCTGATGAAAAATACAACTGATTACACAAAATTGTTGTATTGAGAAACAATAACTCCTAATTTACTCCTTCCATTTGGCATTGCACAGTAAAAGTTGTACAGATTTGTCATTTCTACACAGTAAAGTAATGAAGTACCGTAGGTGGGGTGTGCAATTTCCATTGTGTCCAGACATTTCATGATACATTAAGCCCCATTAATTCACTTCTGGTACCTAGGGATTCAAAAGAGGAGATTGTAGGGAATAAAAATGGGAACTGAACAACCTGTTTGGCAGCAAAGCAGAGCTCTGTGCCGACTTTTACTTCTTGGCTAAATGTGAGTGAAAGGCTGGTTTCCCAATGGAGCTGCCTAATAAGAATCTATTGACCGTTTCTTGGCAAAGTTTTCCCATTACCTCTATGTGACAGCTGCATGGCACGTGACGTAACCATCTTTTTGCTGAGTTTAGATATAACAGTCTGTCAGTGTGGAGGGGGATATCAACAAAGAGGAATCTGCAAATCTGTATGGTTACCAGCCTTTGTGAAATGTGGACAATTGTGTTTAGAAAGTGTAAATTATTTGACAGTACGTGTTGAAAATTTTTTTTTTTTCTTTCTTTCTTCTTTTTTTTCCCTCCCAGGTATGGTAGGAAGAAAGGTTTCTGTTTAGGTGCAATGTGGCTATTGTATTATTGAAAAAAATCCCAGTAGGTGGCCACAGAAGAAATTTAATTAATTATTAAGTCTGAAACTAACATTATTTATTTGATTTCTTGTACATGAAAATTACAATATGTACGTAAGACATAAAGACAATCTTATTCATGCGTTCATTATTGAATATAAGACTGTTATCCGTAGAAATGACATTCCCTCACCTATTGCAAGACACTTTACACAAGCCAGTCAGTCCATCTAACCATTCCAACATGCCCATTCCAACAATTGATATGTTTATGTTTTGCCTCTTATGGTGTTGACTGATCTTCATTTTTGTCCTTCTTGTGTGTTCTCTATTTAGATGGCCTACACAGGGTCTATCACTCAGGGATGATTATCTTTCCCCTTTTTATATTTAATCCTTGTAATACTTGGAAATTTAAACACTGATTCCGTCTATCCTCGTGCTCCAATTGTTGTGTGATTTGCAATACTTTGTATACACATAGTTAGTCTTGTGCGATTTATGCAATTATTGGTGCTGTCTTCAATACTGGCTGTGATCTATCAAGTAATTACATCCGCCTTTATTGCTGGGCACCGCATGCTTTTTAACCTTGAAGGTATAAGACCGAAACGTTTGTTGTTTTATTGCTATCTTGAGCGTTATGGACTTTACTGTATAATAAATAATATGTCTGCTATAGCCTCTTCTTCACTTTTTTCTTTCATTTCACACCAGTGTGCAGGTTTTTCCACATTTTTCAAAAATATTCTGAAACCATTGCTTATAGATTGTATCCATCAGTGTCAATTTTCTTAATTACCAAAATGTAGTTAGGTGTGTATTATGAAGTTATTACTGACTATGCAATACAGCAGAGACTCTTCTCAGTGCAGGGGCTCTCACATTTTCATTTTGCAATGCAAATCTACATTTCCCATGCAGTTGTCAGATTTATTGGCACAAAACAACAGGCATTTGATGGACTGGCTACACTGTTGAGCTGCCATGAACCAAACAGAGCGGCTCTTAAACACTCTGGGTCAGCATGTGGATCATAGATCCGAGGGTGTGTGTGTGTGTACTGAGCTGTGTGAGTGGATTAAGAAATACTGTTATTGTGTTAACTGTCATGGTCCTGTGTTCCTATCTGTGTTTCCCTTGTTGGGCCGCCAGATGGCGGCACTTCTGTTTTGTGTCCTGCTCCCCCCCTGTTAATTGTATGATTGTTTCATTGTCTCGTTATCCCATCATTCTTCCCACCTGTGTCTTATCCCCTCCTTCTGGTTTGATTGTTTTTTGAGTTCACCTGTGTCTTGTTACCCCTGTCTATTTAAGTTCTCTGTTCCCTTGACTCGGGTGCTGGTTCCTTGTGTTTGTTTCCAATCTCTGTTGCAAACTGTATTTACCTGCCTGCGTTTGTTCTCACTTGTGTTTGTCCCCGAGTTGTGTTTGTCTCCTGACTTTCATGTACCTGCCTTCTTGTGTTTGTTACCTGACTTACATGTACCTGCCTGCTTGTGTTTGTTCCCGACTTGCGTTTGTTCTGTCTTGTGTTTGTTCCCGACTTATGTTTCAGCGTATGTTTCAGACCCTTTGTACCTGCCTGTGTTTTTTACCTGTTTGTGTTTTGTTTCTGACTTGTATTTGTTTGACCTACCTGTTTGTTTGAATTACCCTTGTGCTCTGCCTGCCTGTGTTCTGCCCTGACCGTGTTCTGCCCTGCCTGTATTTGTGAGTCCCTCTTGTTTTCTGCTTTGTTTAGTTATTTTTTGAGTTTATGGTTTTGCCCATTGTGGCCTTGTTTGTTCCCTGTTTACCTGTTAGTAAAGTCTTTGTTAATTTTCCCCTTTTTGAGTTTTGTGGTTTTTTCCCACTCTGCGCCTGGGTCCCAGCACCCGTACCGCTACAGAAGGAACCAGCCAGTGTGGGACCCAGCAGAGTTTTTTTTTTTTTTTTTTTTTTTGAAAATTATGCCATCGGGGTGGTGGGAGCTTGAGCCTCCCAGTGCCCGGGGCGGGCGGTCGCGGAGGCGCCGTGGTCGGGCTGCCTCCCGGTCGGCCAGACCTCCAGCTGCTCAGCAGGCGGATCCTGACCCTTTTGAGGGATCTCGGCTTGCCATTTTTCCGGGGTCCGGCCCGCGGGGGTCCCGCCGGTCCCGTCCGGCTGCCCAGCCGGGTTCCCTACAGCTGTGGTCTGTGTTCCTGTCGCCTGCTCCACCCCAAGTCCTGGAGGGGCCTTCACGGCCTGCTCTACCCCGAGTGCCGGAGGGACCTTCACGGCCTGCTCTGCCCCGAGTGCCGGAGGGACCTTCACGGCCTGCTCTGCCCCGAGTGCCGGAGGGACCTTCACGGCCTGCTCTGCCCCGAGTGCCGGAGGGACCTTCACGGCCTGCTCTGCCCCGAGTGCCGGAGGGACCTTCACGGCCTGCTCTGCCCCGAGTGCCGGAGGGGCCTTCACGGCCTGCTCTGCCTCAAGTCCTGGAGCGGCCTTCACGGCCTGCTCTGCCTCAAGTCCCGGAGCGGCCATCACGGCCTGCTCTGCCCCAAGTCCTGGAGCGGCCATCACGGCCTGCTCTGCCCCAAGTCCTGGAGCGGCCATCACGGCCTGCTCTGCCCCAAGTCCTGGAGCGGCCATCACGGCCTGCTCTGCCCCAAGTCCCGGAGCGGCCTTCACGGCCTGCTCTGCCCCAAGTCCCGGAGGGGCCCCCAGAGCCACCTGGAGCCCCGGAGAGGCTCCCAGATCCGCCTCGAGCCCCGGAGAGGCTCCCAGATTCGCCTCGAGCCCCGGAGAGGCTCCCAGAGCCTCCTCGAGCCCCAGAGAGGCCCCCAGAGCCACCTGGAGCCCCGGAGAGGCTCCCAGATCCGCCTCGAGCCCCGGAGAGGCTCCCAGATCCGCCTCGAGCCCCGGAGAGGCTCCCAGATCCGCCTCGAGCCCCGGAGAGGCTCCCAGAGCCGCCTCGAGCCCCGGAGAGGCCCCCAGAGCCGCCTCGAGCCCCGGAGAGGCCCCAGAGCCGCCTCGAGCCCCGGAGAGGCCCCCAGAGCCGCCTCGAGCCCCGGAGAGGCCCCCAGAGCCGCCTCGAGCCCCGGAGAGGCCCCCAGAGCCGCCTCCAGCCCCGGAGAGGCCCCCAGCGCCGCCTCCAGCCCCGGAGAGGCCCCCAGAGCCGCCTCCAGCCCCGGAGAGGCCCCCAGAGCCGCCTCCAGCCCCGGAGAGGCCCCCAGAGCCGCCTCGAGCCCCGGAGAGGCCCCCAGAGCCGCCTCCAGCCCCGGAGGCCTCGCCTGCTCTGACCCTTCCGCGGAGGCCGCCTGCTACACCCAAGTTTCGGGCTGTACTTGTGCCTCGAGCCCCGGGGGGCCTCCGGAGCCGCCTCAAGCCCCAGGGGAGCCTCCGCAGCCGCCTCGAGTCCCGGGGGGCCTCCGGAGCCGTCCAGAGCTCCGGAGAGGCCTCCAGAGCCGTCCAGAGCCCCGGAGAGGACAACGGTCCCATCTGTTGTCCCGCAGGGGCCGCCTCAGACTGCTCTGGCCGCCCCGCAGGCTAAGCCGCCTGCCTTGCCCCTAGCATTCGTGCTCCACCTGGCGTTCGTGCTCCCCTGGCGTTCGTGCTCCCCTGGTGTTCGTTCTCCCCCTAGCGTTCGTGCTCCCCTAGTGTTCTCGCGCCCCCCAGTGTCCGTTCTTCCCTAGTGTTCTTGCTCTCCCTAGTGTCCACTCCTTGCCCCCTGGCGTTCGTGCTCCCCCTGGCGTTCGTGCTCCCCCTAGTGTTCTCGCGCCCCCAGTGTCCGTTCTTTCCCTAGTGTCCTCGCTCCCCTAGTGTCCACACCTTGCCCCCTGGCGTTCGTGCTTCCCCTGGCGTTCGTGCTTCCCCTAGTGTTCTCGCTCCCCCTAGTGTTCGCCCTTCCCCCAGTGATCGTCTCTCCCCCGGTGTCGTCGCTTCCCCCAGTGGTCGCCTCTTCCCCGGAGTCTGTCCTTCCCCCAGTGGTCGTTCCTCCCCCGGTCTCGTCGCTCCCCCCAGTGGTCGTCTCTCCCCCGGTGTCGGTCCTTCCCCCAGTGATCGTCTCTTCCCCGGAGTCCGTCCTCCCCCCAGTGCTCGTCCCTCCCCGGTCTCGTCGCTCCCCCTGGTGTCCATTCTCCCTTTGGTGTTCGTCCTCCCAACCGTGTGTCCGTGTGTTCCCCGGCCCCCCTGTCTAATTGTCTGCCCGCCTGTTTGTCTGTTAGTCTACCCGTATGTGTGTCAGCCAGTTTGTTGGCCTGTTTGTCTGCCCCCCAAGCCGTCAGCCCATCGGCCAACGTGTTTGCCCGCCTGTCTGCCTGTCTGTCAGTGTGCCAGTCCGCGTGTGTTTTGTCTTGTTTGCCTGTGTGTCAGTCCCTATGTCAGTTGTTGGGCTCCCCCCTCGCCTTCCCTGTCTGCCTGTCCCTTTGTGTGTCCGTCGGTGTCGCCGTGTGCCTCCCCGCCTGCTTGTCCCTGTGTCTGTCCTTGTAGGTCTCCCGATTGTGCCAGTATCTGGCAGTCTGTTTCCCCCTCAGTCTTGTCCAACCCAGTCCAGTGTTGTCGTGCCCCGTCTCAGTCCTGTATGTCTGCCTTGCCCCTGTCCAAGTCCCCCCTGGTTTCCTGAGTCCCCGTGTCGCCCGGAGTGCGGGCCCTGAATTTCCCCGTGTCGCCCGATGTGCGGGCCCTGAATTTCCCCGTGTCGCCCGATGTGCGGGCCCTGAGTCTCCCCCGTGTCGCCCGATGTGTGGGCCCTGAGTCTCCCCCGTGTCGCCCGATGTGCGGGCCCTGAGTCTCCCCCGTGTCGCCCGATGTGCGGGCCCTGAGTTTTCCCCGTGTCGCCCGATGTGCGGGCCCTGAGTTTTCCCCGTGTCGCCCGATGTGCGGGCCCTGAGTTTCCCCCGTGTTGCCCGATGTGCGGGCCCTGAGTTTCCCCCGTGTCGCCCGATGTGCGGGCCCTGAATTTCCCCGTGTCGCCCGGGTTCTGCCCAGCCCTGAGTCTCCCCGTGTTGCCCGGGTCCTGCCTAGTCCCGAGTCCTGCTCCCCCGTCTGAGTCCAGTCCCGAGTCCTGCGTCCCTTTCTAGTCCTGAGTCCCGTCCTGTTCCTGTCGAGTCCTGTTTCCAGCCCCGAGTCCCTCTCCAGCCCCGAGATCCCTTCCTGTCCACTCCAGCCCCGAGTCTTGTCTTGTTCCTGTCCAGCCCCGAGTCTTGTCTTGTTCCTGTCCAGCCCCGAGTCTTGTCTTGTTCCTGTCCAGCCCCGTGTCTTGTCTTGTTCCTGTCCAGCCCCGAGTCTTGTCTTGTTCCTGTCCAGCCCCGAGTCTTGTTGTTCTCTTGTTCCTGTCCTGCCCAGTCCTGTTCCTGCCCCAGTTCTGTGTCCAGTCCCTGTCTGAGTCCTGTTCCCCCGTCAGAGTCCGGTCCAGAGTCTTGTTCCTGTGTTCTGTCCCTGTTCTTGTCTTGTCCAGTCCTGAATCCGGTCTCCAGCCCCACCCTCTGTTGACTCCCTCCCCGGGTCGGCCTCCTGGGACGTCAGGAGCCGTCCCTTGGGGGGGGGGTACTGTCATGGTCCTGTGTTCCTATCTGTGTTTCCCTTGTTGGGCCGCCAGATGGCGGCACTTCTGTTTTGTGTCCTGCTCCCCCCCTGTTAATTGTATGATTGTTTCATTGTCTCGTTATCCCATCATTCTTCCCACCTGTGTCTTATCCCCTCCTTCTGGTTTGATTGTTTTTTGAGTTCACCTGTGTCTTGTTACCCCTGTCTATTTAAGTTCTCTGTTCCCTTGACTCGGGTGCTGGTTCCTTGTGTTTGTTTCCAATCTCTGTTGCAAACTGTATTTACCTGCCTGCGTTTGTTCTCACTTGTGTTTGTCCCCGAGTTGTGTTTGTCTCCTGACTTTCATGTACCTGCCTTCTTGTGTTTGTTACCTGACTTACATGTACCTGCCTGCTTGTGTTTGTTCCCGACTTGCGTTTGTTCTGTCTTGTGTTTGTTCCCGACTTATGTTTCAGCGTATGTTTCAGACCCTTTGTACCTGCCTGTGTTTTTTACCTGTTTGTGTTTTGTTTCTGACTTGTATTTGTTTGACCTACCTGTTTGTTTGAATTACCCTTGTGCTCTGCCTGCCTGTGTTCTGCCCTGACCGTGTTCTGCCCTGCCTGTATTTGTGAGTCCCTCTTGTTTTCTGCTTTGTTTAGTTATTTTTTGAGTTTGTGGTTTTGCCCATTGTGGCCTTGTTTGTTCCCTGTTTGGTTACCTGTTAGTAAAGTCTTTGTTAATTTTCCCCTTTTTGAGTTTCGTGGTTTTTTCCCACTCTGCGCCTGGGTCCCAGCACCCGTACCGCTACAGTTAACAGTAGAAAGGCTGTGTTTTTTTTACTACCTTAAACCGCCAAGCCTGATGCCCAGTGGCATCCATGCCAAGTCCATGATGAAGTCATTCATCAGTAATTCCAGTGCTTCCTCTGGTCCCATTTGCTTACATGATCTTTCCATCCTGTAGTCTATTCAATATTATAATGAGTTATAAACCCATTATTTCTATGACTACAATGGGCACAATTATTGATCCCCATGCTGAAGTCATTCATCAAAGTAAATCGTCTTCGTCAAATGATTGCAGTGAATTAATTTTTGTGTGATTATATGTGCGACATTAGTTTTGATAACAACCAGGCAATTCATATCAAAGCGTCGATCATTCAGTTGCTGAATAGCGTGCTGGTGGAGAGAGCAACCCATTCACGTCTGGGTATCAGCACCTTCAGCACCTGTTATCTATTGTATGGCAGGAGGTTTTGTGAAGAAAATGGCACCAAATGCCAGTATTTTTTACATTTTGTTAGTGAGCTGGAAATTGTGTGGTTCATTGCATTTGTGTTCTTGTTTTTAGTTGCTTTCAATGATGTAAGCTAACATTACTGTATCTGGGTGCTTTTAAATGCAAGTTCTACAAGGGCTTACATTTTCAGGGTCTAGCCAAGGCTAAACTTCAATGCTGATATTCATCCGATAATTATTCTTGAGTGCATAGCCACTGACCCAGTCAGGGTTGAATATGTGAAAATTTTATTGGATTAAAAAAGAGAGATCAAATATATCATTGCCAGCATTTGGGCAAATACTCCACACTTGATTCTGCTTTCCATCTCCATTCAAGAATTGTCCAGTGATTGTAATCTTAGCAGTTCACTATTAAGCCAATTTCCATATCTGAGTGAAGCCGTATTTTCAATAAGGCCAGGTAGGTCACTTAAGAGAAAAAGGAGCATGAATGTGCAGTGGAATCAGGTCAACCCAGTCAACCTTTCAACACAACGCTCAGAAATTCAGATTTTGAAATGCTGAACACTGCTGTCATCTCAGCCTGCAGTGCCTCACACAGACACACTTACTGTTGGACAGAAACCAATGAACAGGTTTTCAAAGCTAGTCCCTATGACTGGTAATACGTTGTCCAGATGGTTGTTGTAGCCTGTGTGCAGTCCGTAGCTGGTGGCTGCTGGGTTACCAGGGATGTAACTGTTCACAAATACACACTAAAACACATTTCCACGTCTGTTATTTTACAGCAGACCACAAAATGGCTGCAAATGTATTATCATATCAGCTATGGACTGGACGTGTCACAGTCAAATGGAACATGCTGCATTATCAACCTCACGCTGCCACAGAAATGAGGGGGCTGTTGTTCAATGAAATCAGATCATGCCATGCTCCGAAAAATGACGGTTTTAATCATTGAAGCCACAGTACTTAATATAGTAAATACATACATATATATATATATATATATATATATATATATACGTGAATGCATTCAAGCTGTATGGAAGCTCCAGTAAATACTTTTGTTCATCCAACTGAGTGTAATGATCTATCTGCCAGTGTCAATAATCTATTGTCAGTCCTTTGAAAATACATTGCAATTTAACTCTTTCTTGAGGTGTAACATACTTAACTTAAGTTTCGACAGGATATACTTTTGATAGTCTACACTTTTCCTGGGTGGCTCGCTCGGCTAAAATGAGGGGTTTGTGTGTAATATTCCCCAAGGTCTGGTATCGAATCCTGACCATAATGGTGCCGACTGTGATTTTGAAAACGTTTTGAAAGTGCCCTGCAACAAAATATTAATTAGCCTTGTGTACATAATCAATTACATTTACATGCAAATGTATCCAGGGAAGGTAGCTGAACTGACCAACAACTGCAAAAAACGGTTCCTTTGTCCCTTCTTAAACCTTGCTCATACCAAAAATGGCAGAGTATGGAGTGCTGACTAACTGTGTCATAGACCAGGCAACACGCAAATCACATTCTAACAGTTCTTACATGTAGCAATGTTAAAAGGATCAAAACTCTTCAGCACATCAGTCAATAAACCCTTCTTCTATTTAAATGATGAAAAAACATGATAGAAATAAGGTGGTATTATGAGGCAAAATGTGTAATGGGCCCATGCTGAATCATAGGAGTATGTATTAAATAGATAGGGGATTTTGTGTTTTTCAGGGAAAAAGAATTGCAGCACACTGAATGGTTCTGTTCAAAAGATGATTGATAACACGGCAAAGACCTCTCCACAGAGGGAAGCCAATATCAGTTTTCTAAGAGTGAGTCGTTAGAAGGATTCTATTGTACAGAGGTTTAAACTCAATTCAAACAGTACTGTTACACTGTAGACAGATCACTGTTTAAACCTCTTTCATATAAAGGGACCCTAGAATGAATTGGATTTCCAGATTTTGAACATTGGCTGCAAGTGCTATCAAAATGGAAAGCTTATGAGAGGCAGCTCTCTAAAATTTCAAAGAAATTGTCACTGACTGACACTTCCGCAAGCTGAATTGAGATCAGCCACTCTGTTAATTTATTGATTAACCCCCCACAAAAATGACCGGTTTTGATTTGATTATGTGTGACCATTTATTTTGGTGAGCTTTGATGTTCCTGATGATAATCACCATTTACAACTGTGTCCTGTTACCTATGTTACCTATTACCCATTACATTATATGAGAGTAGATTAGGTGAGCAGTTTGAAGCTCATGTGTATGCTTTGCCCATTCATCGATGGTGCTACAGATGGAGAGAGATCAGTAATTTATTCTATTTGTTGCATTGAAAAGGCGATGTTTGAAAAGGCATATGGCCAGTTCTGGAGGGGGGGGGGGGTCTAATGTGTTCACAGCACAACCTATATTCAGACTGTGAATACAATCAAATCCCTGAGCTATGCTTCATTCTGGTCAATAAAAGTTTATGAGTGAGCTTCAAATATGCTGAATGGACCCTGCTAAATAGATTAAAATTAGCTGCGGCTCTCTTTTTAGGGGTTCAAGCCCGAAAGGCTGAAACCCTTTTGTTTTTGCTTTTGTGCTGGTTTATTATTAATCTTCTTCAGAAATGTTTACGCAAATTCCCGTGAGATGGTAAATGGTTGCCCAAGAAATATGGGCCAATCATCACAAAACTTGCAGGATATGTCCACATAAGGACCTGAAACATACCCTGAAAGTTTCATTCAACTTTACCACTAGGGGGTGCTACAAATGCAAAAAAATGGGCGTGGCATCACACAAATCAGACTATAAATCAAAAATTGTTTGTCCAATCATTACAAAACTCACAGGACATGTTTCATAACACTGTTGAACCACGTGTGTAAAACTATTTTGAAATCGCCCGATAGGGGCACCACCAGTCTACGGGCAAAATTTGAAGGTCTACGCCGTGAGTCCGATTTACACAAAACTTGCTACAGACATCCATCTATCCTCACTCAACCAATCTGGCTCAAGAACCATTAATTAACTGACTGAATTACTGACTGAGTTACTGACTGAGTGAGTTAGTGACATTGCCGGTCATAAAGGTGCTTCACATCTAAAAATGACCATTCAAGAATGTACATTGGAACTGGATTTAGCTTGAATGGACTTGACTATTACAATTACTCTGATTCTGACTAGTTCTTATTGCACTTTGCAGCTTTCACCTTCTAACGGTCCGTGTTAGCTTGAACCCCGGAATCGCCGCTTGCGGCTATATTTTTTGTTGTGCTCTTGTCTGTGGCATTATGACCTAGACGACTCTTTGCATACTGCTGTGGGGCCAAACCTAGGCTTTCACAGTCACGCAGTATTTCTGCACCGTGCATTTAAGTGGGGAAAAAGGTCCTATCTGGATGCCAGAGTAATAATTTTCCATCCAGTCACATTATGAAATTTTCATTTTCCCCTCTCCCATTTAGTCCAGACCACAGAGGACTAAAGTCTGTATCATTCAAGCAGCACTGACTTGAAGCATGCCCACCCCTGAACAATGAACAGCTCTGACAAATACCACTATTCAGTCAAGCTTCAAAGCAATAACAAAGCCAGTTTAAACTCTATTAGGTCTATTGTCTACACCTAGTGAAGCAAACAAAAGCTCTTTCTGTCTAAATGACCTCCCTTTACTTATGAAATTGGAGCATCACATCACAATGTGAAACTAATCCGAAATTCATAAGATTAAAGTTTTCCTTGCAATGTTTAAAAAAAAAAAATTAAAAAAAAAATCTAGTCAGGCGTTTCATTTCATTTCCCTTATAGAGATATGCAAATGTGTCACATTTGCATAATCTTTCCACAAAATGAAAAATGCATAATCAAATACCATCACATCCCATTTATATTCAATTAGCCATTATTTATGCAAAGACATGCTGTTGAAATAATTCATAATAACAACTGGGCTAGACATAAATATATTTTAAAAAATATTGCGGAGGTAGAACCCAGAAAGTCCAACAAAAAACACAGAGAGGGGAAAAAAACCGTAGATCAGTTTTGTATCACCTGTAGATAATTATCATTTGTAGAAATCAGTGTGCTGGAAGATTTTGCAGAATGGCCTTGAATTTTTTCTCTATAAGATGATATGATGACTATTGTCTCGTCCAAAGTACACAGTGTACACATGCTAGCTCATTGTACTGCCAGCTTTTAAAAAGAACAAAAGTTGGCATCCAATAATGGCAGTATGAAGAGGATATGCATACGTATTTGTTGGATAACAATTTGCTCAATTTTAATATAATCTAGTTAGCTTGACTTTTTTTTTTTTGGTGCATTTTTTAGGTTTTCCCACTACAATGCTGCCAAAAATATTGTCTTAAGTGTTTTTTCTTGTACTGATAGTAGAAAATAATATATTTTTTAAGTTACTTTTTGCTTGTCTAATTATATTGTCTTACCCATTGACAAATCTTGAAATGAGTCAAACTGTATTACCTAATTTGCAATATTTTTGTCTTATTAAGAAAAAATAAATTAATAAGTAAATAATATGATTTTAAGTCAAAATATAAGACTAAATACTTTTTTTTTTTAATTGTGTAATGAATGGCCACAGGAAGATTTTAAGGTTCATTCTGCTTATACAGTGCTATAATTTATGTGACCAAATGTAGTTCTAAATTATATTTATGGTTATTAATGTCAAGGATGCATCATATTATTTGTGGCTCTGAGCTTGCCTGACTGCAAGATAATGTAAAATGACAGTGCATGCACGAAAAACAGAAATTGAAAGCTTATTTTTAACAAGCTGATGGTTCAAAATGTCACTAGGTAAAAAAAAATAAATAAAATATATATATATATATATATCTTTATATATTTATAGTAACATGCTGCAGAAGGTGGAATGGTCTGCTAATGTAAGTTGTAGGTTCCAAAGCTGAATTAGTTTAATTTTACAAAACAAAGAATGAAGCCATTTCACTGAAAAATATCTAATAACTGTATCACAAAATTGAATAACAAATATAATGTATTTATATCATACATAAATTATATTGTTATTATTATTTTTGAACATTTTAATCATGCATATCAAATCAAATGCTTAACTGGTCACAATTCTCATAATATTCACATGGACTAAATTGCCAGGGTTAAGGGGACATTATTACAAAAAAGGCAGTTTGCTTTAGGGCAGAGTAGCACAAATCTGACCCTCAATTTCAGTAGTGCTGCTGGTGTTCTCTTCTACCTGATAGTCCATTATTCAATAATTTCACTGATTGGCCAGAGATTACGCTCACCTATTGCATTGCGTCAGATTTAAATGAGTCACTGATTGGAGGGAGGCAAATGAAAACCAGCAGTACTTAAGGCTCTGGAGGCCAGATTTGAGTATCCCTAGGGTTCCAATAAAGTCTTGAATCAACTACCAAATCGGACTAAAATGACTGACAGATGCAGAACTGATGAATGAATTTTATTCCTGTTTATAGGTCCCCTCCACACTGTTCTGATGGTTTCTCTACTCCCCATATGTCCATACTTCATGTTTGCACTCTCGAACACATTCTCTATTTGACACCCCTAAATTAGCACACCTTTGACTTAACTGGTTTTTCCTTCCGTCTATGGCCTTGTGTGAGTCAACAGAGCAGCTATTGTGTAGCTTGATAAATTAAGGGTTGAAGTATGTCTCCTCTATGCCATTAAAACATATATAAATAAAAAAAATATATACAGTATAGTCTGGATAATATATTTAAAGAGAAGGCAGAGAAGGGAGTGAGGTCAGTCAAGAAAAAATATGTTGATTTAATGAAGGGGCATCAAAGTCTCTCTGTCTTGCTTTCTCCTTCTCTTGCTCTCTATCTTTCTGTGTGTGTGTGTTTTTTTGAATTGGTATATACCCTTGTGTTGTTTATTATTCTTAATAGTCTTTCAGCTAAAAGTAATAGAAACACACAATGGCTTTGGTTCTCTGTAGTTAGAAGCAGCTCTGTTTCCTTGGGTGTGCAGGATATCTGTTATCGGCCCTAACCAAAGATTTACCCACTGCACTGCGTACATCCCTGTCAGGCAACACCATCTATGCTGTGCAGATAGAGAGGCTGGCAGTGTTTCTTTGTGCCAGAGCATATGTGATACCATGTATTGATGGCTTGCACATAGTGTGCTGAAGTGAGCTAGTGAGCCCTCTAAAACACACTTTGGTTTTCAGTCTGAATCCTGCAGAATATACTGAACTTGTCTCTGTAGTCCATTGCAGTTCCCTTGTATGTTTCTTTCATTATCTAATGACAGGCAACATAAAGTAGGGCTGTAATACCTTAAGTTCTCAGGTAACATACATACACTGTAGTATGTCACCCACCCAGTGTCCCCTGAGGAAACTATTACTTTTCTTCCTATTGTCTTTGGGAGAACAGAGAAATCATTGGGCTTTTGGTTTCTTAAAAAAGAGCATCAGAAAAATTTGGATGTCGTTAGCATAAGCCAATATTCCAATCTGTCTCAGTGACATCAGGCATGGGCAGTCTAGTCAATGTTGCTCTTAATCTGTGTAATAAGGAAAGGAAATGAGGCATACTTGACAGTGGGCAACCTTGGAGTATTCTCTTGAGGTTCTGAAAAGATGAGGTTAGAATTTAAATAGGTTTTAGTGCACTTTCAGTGCACGGCTGCAGACTTTCTGAATTATTTTCACAAAACCCTAAGCACTCATGGTATTTTTAGGCTGCCCTATACAATACTTTATTGTTCTGATTCTGATTTGGTTTTCTAAGAACCAAATTTTTATATTTACTTTTGATATTTTTTGTATGTTAGCATTGTGTTACCACAGCATCAAGGTCATACAAACGGTATAGCACAAGATAAAGTAAGGGCAGTATATAAAATAAAGTATAGTAATGAAAGCTATGCCGACTCCTGGAACAAAATAAAGAACATTATTCTTTCTTTTAAGTAATGTTAATATCCATGAATGAACATGGTTAAATAATACTTAAAGTTGCTGGCAGCAACAATGCATTGTGTATATCATTACACTACAAACTGCAATCTCAAATCACCATAATTAAGACACATTTCTGTGCAAAAACAGGATGCCATCTGTAGTCATTGGTTTCCTGAGCAACGGGTCTTACCTCCCTGCTATTGTCTCAGCTCTTTGTTCTTTTTAAAGGTGGAGTTGCCTTTTTGTTACCTTGCATTATTTGTTAGTTGTCTTAATGAGAGGAAGTAGGATATGAATTCTCTGACTGCCACTCTCAGGGTGTTTCTCAATACGAAGAATGTGAACTCTGGATTTGCGTTCCTGTGAATTCTGTTCTTGAGGGAGACCGCACTTGCAAGAACAAAAGGACAGAGAACGCTGTTATATACATTTAAGATGCAATGCAAGCTTGTGACGAGCAGTTACGCTACCACTACAGATGTCAGCAATGTTAGCAGCCTTTTCTGACAGTCCCCCACCCCAATGTATTCTAGTTTATTTCAAAGGCTGCTTTACATTGGTTTAGGGTATCGTTTAATTTCAACTATAGACTAACATTAATTGTAGGCTACTGAAAATATGAAAGTGAACAAAACGTCTCTTTCATCCGCTGTTCTCTGGCTAGCTAATACATGTCAGTTGCTTCATTCCCAATTGCTTTCTATAGACTACCGACAAAAATCTACTTAGCACTTACAGCGACAGGGGCAGTCTTGGCTGACTTGATGCAGTCAAGCTAGCGCTAAGAACAAGTTCACCAAGCCATTTTGATCATTTAAAACTGCTCTCTGTACCAGCTAACATCAAGCCAGTGTTTGCTATAGCACACAACTCTACTTGCCTCTGTTGGTGCACCTCATACAGAGGATAGTACTGGCTATGAGATGACTGTTAAGCACCAAACTTTCATGGGGCCTTCATCTTAGTGTTTGAGAGCTGATATAGCCACAGCTAAACAGATGCAGGAAAATACCAATGGCCTTTGCAGTGGTGGTGAGGGTCAGGGTTGGGGAGTGGGGGCACTTGCCTGCTGAATCTATCAATTTTGTCTGGTGACTCTGGACATTCACAGCTCTTCTCTGAACATTCAAATAGATTCCTCCTTTACACTTTATGGCAATTGTACAATTTTATTTCAATCATAATTAGTGCATCTTCCTTAGTGCGGATTTTAGTGCCCAAGCTCAGCACTAGGAACATAGTCAAAGTTGCTGCTTGAAGTGATTTTGGCAGGGCAGCAAGGGTCACTCTTGTTAATATAAACTTGATTTCCCAGTGCAATCATGTGGACAAGACACATCTTCTTTTTTAAAAAGATGTTAAAATGAGGTTCTGACTCACTTAGTGATAAGTGCCAGGGGATTCTTAATTACCAAAGAGTCTGGGCCAAATTCCCAATCTGATCATTTAATTAACTCCTAGTTTAATTAGCTCACCATAAATCCTTATTGCGCAAGGATTGCAAACGATGTGTGGTAGGCATTGTGGAGCAAAATGGCTGCTGCACATAATTGCGGTGGGTGCCACACATTAGTGTTAGTTGGGGTGAGTTGCATTCTAACTGTGAAATGCTCTGAGAGACTTAGAAGAAGGACATTATATGCATGCTAGACACTGCATCATTTATTTTAAAATGATTCATTTCCATTCCAAAGCAGTTGTGGATCATGAGGTGGAAACGGAAGAGGCTGAAATAATACCTTTAAACTCATCACGGCAGTCAACCATTTTTTTTTTTTGGTTAATTCTTTGTTTAAAAACAAGCAAAATACTTGATATATTTCCCAGCTCTATCTTTAGGTAGTGTATTCTTTTTTGCATCGGAATTGTGCAGCATTTGCCCTTAGCCACAGCTTTGGGGAATTTGTGTTTGAATATACTCTTTGTATTCTATGCCCCATAACCAGGGAATGATGACACAGATTCAGACACCAGACCCTGTAGTTCAAACACAAACATACATTTTCCTGGTCAGTATTGCCATGTTGCACCCAAAACCATGTATACCTAATATTCAGATAATTAATATTTGTAATATTAGGTCATTTCACAAAATTTGATGTCTCCTATACTATACATACTATGAATGCCATGTGAAGAATTGGAATGCATCCAAATAATGCAAAATGAAGAGAGCAGGGATTACATCCAATGGGGTTTCAGAGTTGCATGTTAAACAACGAGCAGTTGTTCATATTCAGTTAAGGTCCATTCTAATATAACTGGATATTGTTATTTGCATTTAAACCTAATCTCACTTGCTTCTGAAGCACTTCCAACCCTGAAACAATCATTTATCCTTCCCGTAGCCGTCTGCATTTTCCCCTCTCAGATGATTGGTAGACATCAATCATCCAATAATTTGTGATCACTTCCCAAATGATATGTAGATTTTCTAAGTAGTTTTTAATGCATGTATAACTGCTGTGGTGTTCATGTTCATTATCATTTCATATGTAGCATCATATTGTTTTCTGACTGACAGCTAGCCAAGTTTGAGCAGATTGATGACACACATAAAGACTAGTGTCACATCAATGTGTGTACTGAAAATTAAAGACAGTCTACACAGAGCATTTTCCAGTCAAATCTGTCCTTAGGGTAGTGAGTTACTTTTGTGCCAGGGAAAAAAGAAAAGAAAGTTACTTTGAACCAGAGCTGAAAAACTAAATTTGGAATGGACTATGACAGCTAAATAAATGATTAAATGAATAAATAGTGGCTTAAAAGGAGACAGGTTCTTCATAAGGACAATGTGGCTTTTTCATTTCCAGTATTAGCTGTTTGGTTCCCCTTTATTAATTCATACCAAGATGGTACATTCCAGTGCACAATATTGATGATGCTCTTTTCCATAAAGCCGACTTCTTCCATAAATACAACTTTAATAACATGTTTTGATTTCCTTCTGCATCAAAACAGAGTACAGGATAGCTAAGGCTTCAGGACAACTGTGTAATGCACCCTCTCAGATCACATTTTAAACCGTACATTTTTATTCAGCAAAATCTCGGAACAAATAACTAAAGCATCAGATTTGCATACAATAGAATGTTACTCCATTTGCACACAAGTTATTTTTTCTATGAATACAATCTTCAAACAATTACTAGTTAATGCTGTACTGAGTAAATGATTGTCTAAATGGAATCTGACAAAGCTACATTATAATCCATCACTGTATATTAGACATTCAAAATTTATGAGTTAAGAAGTAAAAAGCAGTCAAGGAGGCTTTCCAGAAAGATGAATGATCTCTGTGAACAAACAGAAAAGGTCTGTATCACCTATTGGCTCATTTTCAATTTAAGTTGAGAGAGTTTCCTCTGAGGCTTATCTATAACACAGATGGATTCCTGTTGGATAATGATGAATACATCTTTCTGAATTCATTCATAATGTGACTAATTATGATACATATCATAATTAAAAATGTTACATATCAATTATGAAAGTACATAAACTTATTTCAATTCCCCCCACCCCCCCCCCACTCCAAACAAAGAAACAAACAAATACACACATATGCACACACACACTCTATGATGATAAATTAGAACAAAAATATTAATAATAAAAATGAAAAATAATTTGTATAAAATCATGAGAAGAGAGAATGTATATACATTTACACAGACAGTATATCAAAGTGCATTGAATGGGCTTTATTGAGGAATTACTAATGCTGATCATGGCTCCACAAGATGATTTATTCTCAGTCAGAAAAAAAAAAAAAAAAACATTAATTGTAATGCTGTATTTGTCTGATATTTTGCTATCTTCTGCTTCATCTCTTAGGTGTTGTCAGATGAAACCACTTGGACAATCCATCCATCCATTATCTATACCCGCTTATCCTAGGTCGCGGGGGGTGCTGGAGCCTATCCCAGCATGCATCGGGCGAGAGGCAGGAATACACCCATGACATACCTCCAATCTATCGCAGGGCCACTTGGACAATATTACATGCCTTTTTCTTAGGTTTTAAAACAAAAGATCAATTTATGGTGGCAGCCAGAATCATCATTTTATGGTGGCATCATTTTTTATCAGCCAGAAAGAAAAATTGCACAGAAATGTACTAAAACATGATGTATGTATGTATGTATTATCATACATTTAGTTACACTGCTACTTTTGTGTTAATGACTATGTGGGGTCAGACTGTGCCTTTGTGATTGTAAGAGTTTTTGGCTACTGCATGTGATGAATTCTGTTTCAAATGGTTGCATTATTTGAAATAAGAAGAGAAGAACAAAAGGGAACTGTATTTAAACCACACTTCAAACACATTTCCAAAGAAAATGTAATACCCTGGTGTTAAAATCAAACTAAGTGATGCTGCTACTGCCACTAATGGCTATGTATTGACTATATATGGTATAATTATATTCCCAGAAGGAAACAAATCTTAACATGCTTGACATACCACTTCTTTTGTCTCTTGTTTCTGAGATTAAAAATATGTATTTTTTTCTGTCAATCATGTATCAGATAACACTTCACAACGTCTCTAGGTTGCTAAAGCAGCAAATGTCACCCCCCCACCTTAGGATATTCATAGCTACATGTGTGGTGTGAACATCATTACTTCACAAGACAAAAGATATGAACATAAGCTCTATTAAATTTCATTTTAGAAGAGAAAGGTTCTGACAAATCTACACCAATTTCAGTTTGTGCATATAAACAAATGAACACTTTGTTCATTTCTTTATAATCTATTCCTGATTATATTTATCCCTAACTAATATGCATGAATTCTAAGAAACTGTAAAACATAATTAATTTGTCAGTACACAATGGTCAGTACTATACACGGAGTGATCAGATATTTAAGTAATACTTGCCTCTTGGGAGGATATTTGGCTTGAAGAGCCAAATATTTGCATGTTGGACTATGGAACTAAAATGTTTTGGATGCTGAGCACAAATACAGGGTCCACACATGACCCAAAAATATCCTCTTCAATTTCTGGTGCACCTTTCTGAAAATTGAGTGGGCAGGGAAGACAAGGCAGGAGGAAGGCATTTTCACAGCTGCCACAACTTTAAATTGAATTTGAAAGTTTCTCACAGTAGGATTAGAGTCTGAGGAACAGACTCCCATAAAAAGAGGCCATTAGCATTGGGGCAAGGGAATCTGAGCACATTACCGCTGCCTCTGGGGAATGCCTGCTCAGGGTTATGAGCCTTAGAGCATTGCTGCAGATGAATAATGATGAGGAATTGCCCAGAAATCCCTTTGACTAAACTGGTATCGCTTGATGAGTTTTTCTTTTAAGAGACTCATTTGAAACATCATTTGGCAGATGGCCAGTTCAGAACCTGGGTTAATTGTTGGTTAACTCCTCTCGTTTGCTTTAAAAAAAGCCAATTACCTATTGAAGTGGTGGTTCCGATATTAATCATTAATGTTTCTAAGCTGCAGCTTTTCCAGTGATTTCAGCCATTTTTCATTTTGAACTTTTTTGATATGTGTATAGATACTGGCTGACGGTGGGCCATGCAACTATATTACATTTTACTGAACTTAATAAAGGTTCTGCTCAATTATTACACCAGACCTTGACAGATGGTCAATGGGTACATCTTTGCAAATTTGCATTCAGTGATGCTTCAGATTAATTTTATCATCCTCTGGTATCTTTTTATTAATTATTCAGATATAATTATATAAGAATATTGACATTGCTCTGTGATGGACTTGTGACCTGTCCAGGGTGTATTCCTGCCTCTCGCCCAATGCATGCTGGGATAAGCTTCAGCACCCCCTGTGACCCTAATCAGTATAAGCGGGTTAGATGATGGATGGCTGGATGGAATAGGGACATAAAATATAAATCATTAAAATAAGATAATGATTTGTATGTATTAGATACTTATTAGCTGCGACCGCAGCTCTATAGCTCTGTCTGTCGGTCGGTCGGTCCACAAAAGCGTCTCACCCCGTAGCGGCCACAGTTTTCACCCCAGGAGGCTGAAATTTGGCATGGAGGTTGGTCATGACCGAAGGTACAGCTGAGTAACTTTCTGGCCGATTGACCAAGAGGGGGCGTGGCAATGGGCGTGGCCTATCACAAAAAGGTGCCTAACTCCCGAAAGGATTCACAGATTTGCACAAGATTTTGTGGAAAGGTTGGTCATGAGCCAAAGAAGAGGTCACATGTTTGTGTGAGGGTGTGGCGTGGATGCGTGCACACATAGATGCATGCACATGTGCGGTCGCAGCTATTGTGGATTTGCGCTTGTTATTAAATCTTTACAATATTTTTTATTTTTATTTATTCACTATTTGAAATACAAAGGCAGTTATCTTTGGATTTAAAATAAACTAATTCATAGGAGTTTAGGCTTTAGTTCACTGTGAGAAGTGTTATTCCACACAGAAATGGTAAACCTGCTGAGTACTATTTTTCCTAGGTGCAAGACAATATTGCAGTCATCTTTAAATCCAGTCCTACTGAAATGGTTTTGCAATTATTTTAAATGATCCATGTGCTGTGCATGTCACTTATTTTAGCAAAACATATATCTCTGCTGTGACAGAAGGCTGGCCTGTGAAAAGAAAGTTTTCTTCTTTCACATGCATTTTTTAAATATACTGTAATAAATTGGTCAAAATGTGCAAAGTTATATTGCATGATTCCAGTTTCACATTTTCAGTGATCACTTTGTGTAACTCCTGAATGGGTTCTGTCATATGCCATTAGTCACCCTGAAAAACTTTCCCATAATGGAGTGCTCCAGTTTTTTTTTTTTTTTTTTTTTAAGCTCAGGAGATTTTACCTGTGATTGATGAGAGAACACTCCAAAACTGCTTGACAACTTTCAATTTATGCTGTGGAAATGGCTCTTTCCATCCACATACTCTATCTTAGATCAAACAGCAGGGAGGGAGGCTGATACGCTGCTGAATCCAGAAATAAAATTGTGATTGATATCGGTCTGTGTGTGGCAGCCAATTACAGATTCTTTGACTTATATGGAATGAAAATTTGTCAAATAAATATTTTTCTCAAAGAAAAGTTAACTACGGCAATGTGCCACAGAATAATGTTGGGTAAACTAGTAATTAACGTCTGTACATCTTACACCCTGGTGGTATTTAGAACCCCGAAAGGCAGAGAACATTCTAGTATGGAATTATGAACATATAAAAAAGTTCACAGTTCACTTTTAACCCTAGTTAAAATTATGGACATGAGTTTTCAACAGTTCCTAATTTTGCTACTGCATCTGTGTGCATTCCCAGCAGCTCCATGGAGATTACATTGCTGCTGCAGACCAATTTCCACAAGCTTCCTATTCCTGTTTGGATAAGGAGTACATTACAAATTCAGGTTGGAGAGATTGATCTTTAACTACACACTAAAGTACAGTTACTGCTCCTGTCCCTATTTATATTCCTACTGTGAGCAACAGCTCTTGTGGGATCAGACAGGGTGGGGAGTTGGTGGGTGGAAATTTATCAATGCATCATGCATGTTGAGCGGGAGCAAAGAGACAGAACATTACACAAAAGAAATGACAAAAAAACATTGTTCTTCTGACCTGCTCTCAAATGTAATCTTTCATCTTTATCCATGGAACTTTTTTTAAAATCAAGTACTCAAGTAACACTGTTACATGATATTTGCTTGGATTCAATCAAAATTCTGTGGCCCAACACCTTACTAAGACAGTGTTGTTTTTCCCTTTAATTTGTCACTTGTCTGTATATAATGTGGCACCAGAAAGGAAACAGGGGTGCTGTCCACCAGGAGGCAGCACCAGCCTTACACACAGGTATGGGCGCAGCTGTGATTCATTGTAATCACATCAGCTGCAGCCCATTACCTAATTATTGGGCCTAATAAAAGGGCTGGTTATCACACATAGAAGTGCATGATTATGGGCTGTCATGGTTTTTGGTGGCTTGAGCATTCTGCTCTATTCCTTTCCACCCCTGCTTCTCTAATTAGAGTTTGTCACGTTGTTTGGTTTAATGGTCCATATGCGTGCAGAATTCACTCTGACTACAGACCCCTTCCGCACTGATTGGTTCAGAGCTCGGCAGGCGTGTTGATTGCGTTCGCTGCGGCACCTGTCTAATGTTACTTAAGGTGTGGGTTCACAGAAAGATGGCGCTTTAGTGTCATCTACACACGAGAGCTGGTACTGGTAACCAAGCAGTGCTTTTCAGCACTTTGTACTTTATATGAAGCTCACCTCCAAGAATTAGGTGTTAATAATATCTTGTGTGAAAATTATATAAGGGAGGTATCTGGTTTAGCACGTCCGTGACTCCTTTAGTCAGGATTGTCATGGGGTAGAGAGTTAGGAGATCAGAGATAGGAGAGGTTTTTGAGTGCAGTGCCCAGAGGTTGGGTCTGCATCAACTCGCTCCGTTGGGCTATTGTTTATTTTATTTTTGTTCTGAGTTTTGGAGAACCTATCCACTCTTCCACCTTGGTTCGGAGTCCTCCTTTTGAGGTTCCCTTATTTAGTTGGGATATTCCCGTGGAGTAGTAGTCGTTTCTGTTTGTTTATTTTTACCCTTCCTTGATCTCGGAAGAGATTTTGTGGCGTGCTCAGCTTTTAGTGAGACTCTTTATTAAGATCCCTGTTCGGTTGCACTTGGTCTCCGTCCCCCAACCCTTACAATGGGCACCAGAAGACTGGTGGGGTTTTGGTGCTTTCTTTTTTGATTTATAATTTTCTGTTGAAGTTTTTGTCTGACTTTTCTCCCTGTGGAGCATCTTGTTGCTTTTCTTTATTTTGTGAGGATTTTGGTGATTTTTGTTCAAGAACTTAAAAGGTAATAAGCCAACCCTTATTTTTGAGTTTGTCTAATCGCCACATGATATGGAGGACCACCCCAGCCCTGCATCACAGTATATCTGAGAGGCAATTCTATAGAACAAATTGACTACCAACACCTAGTACTATTACTACTGCTATTTTGTATATGTGTGTGCGCACGTGCGCGTGCACATGTGCATTTGGAATGCATTCTTGTCCCAACTGAAGCCATTGCTCTAAGCTCTGGATCTGAGGCAAATACAGTGCTTTCCAAAATGGGGGCACTCAAAACAAAAACAGCTGTTTCTGTAAAATGTAAAACATATATGCATGTAAATACCATGAGATAAAAGCTGATTGTCTGTACTTTTGCCTCACATTCATCTTGTAGTCTCAAATCCAAATACTGCAACAATACTAAATTTCACTCTACTGCTCCCTTGCTTTGCTGGATTGCTCTTTCTCAATTGATTGTGCCTGACACATACTTCCTTGAGTCACCGTTGTGGACAAAAGTCGGTCAAAACACACAAAAGGAAACTAACCATTTTTTTGCAAGATAGTTCCAGTTATTGAAATAATAAAATATTTTAGAATATTCAGTTACTTTGTATATGTTTTGTTTTTGGAATATTTTCATATGCCTGCACATGAAATAACTGAAAAATAATTTTCTCTTGAAGACAACTTATTTTTCTGTCTTTGTCTATGGAATATTCTCAGATAATGTAAAAAACATTTTGATAGATTCCATATGTGTCAGAGTGTTTGGATGGGTAGAGTTGGAGGGGAGGTGATGTTGAGTTGTAAAGTAACTCTCCTTCAACCTTGTTCAGTTGGCATGCCTTAACTTCCCCCCACACTCTGATTAAGACTCATTTATTGCACATCTATTATGTATGCATTTAGTTATGTGTCTAAAAATAGAAAATTTGTGACGCATTCAATTCACCCATTTAATATTAGAGGGTTAAATATGGTTTCATTAAATTGATTAAACATGATACTTTAATTATTGTGCCCTCTTGAGGGTGTCTACTGTTAGCCTATTACTAGGAGATATCTCACATACATACAGAACAATAAAGAAACAACAAAGCCAGCTCTTGCAGGTGAGAATGGATGAGGCTAGCATGTGTCTGCATCTTTAATACCCATAGCTGGCTCTGGTGGAACAATGAACTTTTCCACTAACTATATAAGATTTATTGTGGGGGGCAGGTGTGGATAGGGGCTTGGGGAGCAAATGTGTCCCCTCCAATGTCCAACTCACTACTACGCTCCTGTTCACATCAGTTGGCCAGATAAAATCTTTGTATCCGGTGTTAGCTAGTTTTCCAACGCTACATTGTAGATTACTGATAGCTGACTGGCTACAGTTCATGCCTGTGGATTTGCTAGATGAATTACTGCTGAGTTAATGTAAGAATTATGATGATCATGTTGACAATTATATGCAAATATATGGATACACTGGATGTTCTTGTATTTAAAAGTATATTTTAATTAAACCAAACATTCTTTTTCAGCACGGGAGTCGACACACTATATGATAAATACCACATTATGAAGTTTAAGTTGTTGGGGTTTGTTTGTTCTTGAAGACACTGCACATGAATGAAGGAGACATCTAAATGCTTTCAATCAGTTACTTTCATTGAGCCCAGGGTCTTTAAGGAGTTGTGTTGTATACTTATTGTAATGAAAAGCTCTTATTTTTCTTCTCTTTGAATTACTTTACTAGAAGGGAGAAAATGCTAACGAGTGATAAAAAGGATTATTGTACTTGGCCCTTTATTCTTTGCAGGCTGATAAAACTACTGATGGATTGAATATATTAATTCTTGAAAATCAAACTGAGGCAGGAAAACCCTATAATCTTTGCAACGGCACGATAAAAAAATGAAGTGGAAGGGAAATTATATTTCCTGTTCTCTTGTTTTGATCATTTTCATGTTCAATAATGGCTGTATCTGAAATTCTTCTTTTTTTTTTTTTTTTTTACAGGTGAACAAATTTATATTCTCCCAATGTAATGCTTTAATACATTACTACATCCTCCTCAATGCATTTCAAATTACCTACTGCCACTCCTTTTATGCAGACATTGAATCCCCATTAGGATTATCCTGTGATACCCTCAATTGCTGTGGTTCAAGTGTCTGTCCTGCAATTCATCTGTTCCCTATAATCACTCCCACCATGACTAATGCAGAACAAGTGTTGAATTCAGATAATTATCTTATCCATCATGGTTTCCATTTCATGTTGGAACTAATATGACATGAATGTCCCGTTTTACTCATTATAATCCATTTGTAATGCCCCACCCCTTCTGCATTTGTCCATTAAATGGAGCAGTGCTTTTGTTAAAATATCCTAATCTTTGCTGACTGTGTCTGATTCAACATTCTTTACGAAAAAGGGTTGCAAACTTCTAAAAATTCAAACATGATGGAGTTGACACTCACAAACTGATGGAAAAATGCACTCCATGGTTATCAATTATATATTTGGAATTTCAAACAAGCTCACAGTTTGTGATTTCACTCTGTGATAAGGGATTGTGCGATACTCTTACAAATAGGGTAGCTTCATAACACGTAATGGTTCAAGTCCAATGTTACATTTTGTGTTTCAACCATGTTCACATTTATTCATCTGATTTTGTTTTACTGTTATCTGCTCATGAAACAGAAAAAAGTTTACATAAATACATACACTGACATATTACAGTTGTGCCCAATATCTCCCCTCCTTTTTCAATAACCTCAGTAAGTTTTTAATGAATATGCAACTCTCACCACACGGATTATCACACAGAGGTCTCTCCCTCTGAACCAATAGGTTACCTCTTCTCATCAGGCTGAATATCAATACTTCATCTCCCCTCTCATTAGTCCCATTTACAATTCATATCCACGCCGTGGCACAGCAAGCAGAGGAAATAAAATAAATCCAGTCAATCACTCAGTCTGTATATCCTGAAACATGGTAAAAGATTTGAGCAGTGTTGCAGGTGCACATAGGAGGTGGGGAGAGGAGAGGAGGTGTATGGCACTTTGGATCCACAGGTGCTGCACTTGGTGGAGATGACCAGGGCAGCTCCTGGATGGTCAACCCCATCACTGTCCCCAATGTGAATTTCATCAGAGTGGCTTGAAGGAACATTTTCATCGAGTGTCGTATGTGGAGGATACAGAAGGGCTTGAAGTTTCATATTGCAGGTTGTGCACCTTTAGAAACAGCAACAGATTCCATTGTCGTGGCAGGAGCCGTTTTCCCAAAAATAAATAGAGGATGTTTTGTAGACCTCCAGTGGTTCAGAATCTGCACTTTTGGAATGGCTTCTGAATGGAGTTTATTTTCCTGTTGTGCTAGCTCATAATAAATGCAGCTATTCAAGTTATTTGAGGGAGCTTTATTTGAGCAAAGAAAGTGAGGGTGAGGGGAGAGAAAAAAAACAAAAAAAAACAACCTATAGCCAGAACAAGGATTTATTACTTCCAACATAATTTGCATAATTTTATGCATCTCATGCAGAGTGAGTACACAGTGCCTGCATGGGTGATCAGTCCTCATCTCAGAACTGCTTCATACAGATAAGAAAGCAGTTGGGTGGGGGGTTGGGGGGGAACAGATGAAAGTAATCTTGACTCCTGCTGTATGTCAAATTATTTAGAACCTAATGCTATGTAAGCTATTACAATAGCAGCTTACCAATATATTGCAATATTAGTAATAGTAATTTTATAAAGATCCAGTTTGATTAAGAATTGGTCATATAATGTATTTTGTCCTGAGCCTGAGGATTCATAGCTGCAGCTCTGGCCTTAGCAGCCATCACATTGTGTATCCTGTTTAAACCCTGTTCAATGAAACTAAGACAGGGAGTGCCACATGAAATTAAAGCATTTTTTTTTTCAAAAAAAAAAAAAAAACAGGTTCTTGGTGAAACAAGGGGAGCGATACATGGGTATTAGTGATACGCCAGGGAGTTGAATGGGCTTCCTTGATTGAAAAAAAAAAACAATAAATAAATAATCTTTGCGATAACAGGAGGGAGTTCAATAACTATAATAAAGGGTTTGGATGACAGGTAAAATATCATGTTGTATCAGTCATCACAATACTATAATATGTGAAAGAATCAACTGTAGATTAAAGGCTTTTGAGAAGAAAGTTATCAATGAATGGAAGTATGATGGACAGTGGGAAGAAATGAGCAGGGCTACCTTTCAGAGAAATCTGAACAATTAGGGATCTGAAAAAAAAAAAAAAAAACCTGACATAAAGACAATAACAAAAATGCATTTAATCCATGAAATGTCAACTATTCTCCAGATGAGAATTTAAGTTAATTGAAGTCTTCAGGATGTGAAGTATGTCTGTGTGCTTATTTCAACCATTAGGCCCCTCACGTTCTTATCATATCCTAGAGACATCTTAAGTAAAATGCAGATTTTTCAATTCATAATAATTGTTTCCATCTTCTGGCTAAAAACAGAAAGTCTATCTAAGTTTTTTGAAAAACTGCATGTTCACAAACTGTAAAAAAAATATTTGATTAAAAAAAATGATTGCAACAAAATGACAAACAATATTTTTGGATAGATTTAAAGTCCTATGATATTAATTTGAATGTATTTATAACCCCCACCCCCCTTTCCAAGATTGTTTTCCCACCCCACATGTAACCAAACAAGGAATTGTTAATTCACCTCGTTCTTACTTTTTACAGTGCTTGTACCGGGCCCGATGCAGCATAAAACCATATCCTGCCCTGGCACCACCTCCAAAGTTTAGATGCTACGAAGACCAATGCAATTTTGTTCTCTCTTTTTAACGTTAAGTATAGAGTGCAGACATTTTAAAGCATTGTCTTCAGACCACCTGAGGTTTTCTCCTTATTATAAGGAAATGGCTGGAACCAATTGAACCCTTGGAACATTACAAGCTCTATGTCTCCCCAAAGGAAACATGCATGCACTTGTTATTTCAGACACTGGTTCCAAGACAAGACAAGATAATTTGTGTCAACATCATACAGTTCTCAATTTGTAAAAATGGGCAGATGTCTGTAGGGTGCCTCACCTGAAAGTTCCAGACTGTTTATCAATTGCATTTTAATTATCAATGTTTCCAGTACTGACTTTACTCCTTACGCTTTTATTCTTTAGTGCACGTAAGGGGCTCATCATTCCAAATCAAGCATCATTAAACTTATTATCTGAACACAGAACTTAGATTGCTTTACTTTTCTCCTTCTTTGTGACCAATAGTTCAACAGACACCCATATAGTTCACTTAAGCCGCTATTGGTACTGTAACTACACTTTTAAGGATGCTTGAAAGGGCAGGATAGCATCATCTGAATGAAGGTAACCATTCAAAATATTACAAATGCTACTGACTTCTGACACTTTGTATCAGAACTGTGAGGGATGATGTCTATGGTGATTCAGTTGTCTTTAAAGTGTATGAATGGGTCTTTCCATCATTATATCAAAGTGATACTTCACATAGTGTGTTCGCAAGCTCCCCTGGGTTGCCCATGAGCCACCCACCCCCCAGCATCACTATGTCTAAGAAAAAAGACATGCAGGGGATAATTGCCTGACCTGCATAAAGCTACATAAGAAACATTGAAGTGGCTTGGAACAAAGGGACAATCACCCAAATCACTGCCCCATAGAAGTGCTGTTAAAATGGCATGCCGCCTTTGTGATTACATTGTGCTTACAATCAAGCAAGCTTTAAGCCAGGGTCATTAAAAAGGCTTCTTTGAACTGAGGCGTTCTCTAAAATATGACAGCTCAAAAAGGAATTATTTCAGGGTCACATGAGGTCAGAACATCTCAAAGGTCTGGGAGATATTGGTGAAGGCAGCAGGAATATTTGTCATTATTCAGGGGCACATTTTACAAAAGTTGTTACTTGCAAGCTGAGTTCTGCGAGATGCAATAGATTTCTCCTCATCTTTTCAAGCATTACCCGTAGAAATCACAACTGAAAGTGCACAAACACATCACAAGTGCGTTCCTGTAGGCAATCAGCAAATCTTTCACATCTGCATGCCTCAATTTGGTGCTGTAGTGTACTTTTGCTTTTGTGCACATCATTGTAGCACTCCTCTCATCTGTGTGGATTGGTCATGACCAAAGTTTCAAGTTTCAAGTAGTATTCTCAAACACAACATTTGCAAACAACATTTGCAGACCATCTGAAAACCTGCCCATTGCACACCTTGCCAATTTCTGCAGAAAGTGAGTGTAGACTTTGGAAGCATGTAGAAGCCTTAAGAAATAATACCTTGATTTTATTAAACAAAATAAAATTGGGTGAGATAATAACAATATCAATGATGCCATTTAGAGCAATAAAATGAGTAGATCAACTGTCACTCAAAAAAAAAAAAATATATATATATATATAATGCATGAGTCCATTGTTAATTCACAACAACGTCATGGCTTACTTAAACTGAACCGACCTATCTACTTCGGAGGGAAAATTGTCAACCTTTGGAGGGTTAGTAGGGCTGTTGATGCTTGCAGACCTTACAACTGCAACTTTCTCCTTGGTTATTATTTTGTCTTCAATGGCATAGAACCTCAAATATTTCCAAATGGCACTCCTGAGGTGCAATGGGGGGAAAAAAGTTTACTTGGCTCCTCCATTTGGAATGTATACACTGTAAAATGTCCAGTGTTATTTCAACTCATACAGAGTAGTTGTGTATCAGTGTCTTTGATAGTGAGCACTACCATGAGCACAACATCAAGCAACTCACAGTATACTGAAAAAAATATGATACTATACAAATCAGTATAAAATACACAGAGGCAAATACATGGATAAAATAAGAAAAAATCAGCCAACACATTTTAGCTGCTAGGAAGATACTCTTCTGCTGCTTAAGCATTGGCACCCACACAAATGTGATCTGTTTACAGGATAATTCATAGCTTTGTTAACTTAAAGGAAGCAATAAAATTATTTATTTATTTCAGAAATTAAAGATGTCATCACATATCAAAGGCAGTGTGTATCCCCATGTAAAAAGCTCATTTCAAACTGCAGAAACTGTTTCTACGATGGGCCTGATTTAACTGAATAATGAGTAGTTTTACTCTATTCAGATGTAGACACACAGGGGAATATTTACAATTTGAAGCCTGCTCAGTCGAGCTGTACATGAAGAAGCACATTCAGATGCACAGGGTGAAAATATGCACCCAACCCAGGATGATGGAGAGATTGACTCAGATCTCAGCAACTGAGACACAGCATTACAGATATGCGAGCCTCAAGCCCTGAGTGTCTTTTCAATATAAGGGTGCGTGCTTGTCTGTGCTTTAAATGAAAATTCAGAGAAATCTAATCCTTATGGCAAAGTGTGAACCATGGGCTGTATCCAGCACATTACCTGCATATTTTCTGGCATATTAATTATACCCTACCTGACCATCTGCTCAGTATCTGTGGGTTCATGGAAAGGAATGATTAATCAGGCAATCAGATGCATCCTTGCACTCTATTGCTAATTCCATGGTTAGGTGTGTAAGCTTATTAGCTACTGCATTTAATGAATTAAGGTAGATCTTTGAGATTACATGTCAATGATTAAACCTGGGTAGCACAATTTTGGTGAATACTGCTCCCTTTTCTTTGCTATAATTGAGTATACTTCTGGCTATTTGTTCTCTTTTAGCACAATTTGAACTGTTATTAAAAGACTTTGTTTATCACATGTCACAGATTAAATTAAATCGAGAGTCTAAATTTTCTTTTTGGTATAACTGTGTGAGTATATGGTGTGTGGGCCCTGCGATGGACTGCTGACCTGTCCAGAGTGCATTCCTGCCTTTCGCCCAATATCTGCTTGGATAGGCTCCAGTCCTCCCACGACCCTGACCACTAGTGTGCCGTTTAGAAAATGGTTGGATGGATTAAATAATAGCTTCGATGTAAAGTCAGTATCAGCATTGTGCTCAAATACTCTTGGTACGCATGAGAGCATTCATTACCAGCTGTATTGTACTTGATGTCTTCACAAATTAATTATTTCAATACATGGCCACTTCTCACTGACCATTAAAAATACTTTGATCAAAAACACTGCATTCCAAATGCAGACACAGCATCATTTCACTTCTCAGCCTCAGGGATTAGAGAAAATCTCTGATGGATCTGATTCACTATGCAATTTAAAAGTTTGATGAAAGGAATCCTGTGAATCATTAGGCCTGAGCCCATTATCACCATGAGCTTGGCTGTGCAGCTTTTATTGTTATTATTTTTAATTTAATAATTTTTATTCAGAAAAGACTTTCATATTTTCTTTTAAAAGGAAACTCAATTAAGAGGTCCTAGTAGATGCTTTAATGACTTATGAGAAAACAGCAGATAAAAAAGACAGATTATGAATATTTCAGGTAATTTTGTTATCCATCTGTCTCTCTCTTTATTGAATAAAAAGGGTATTGTTCTTTTTTCATTACTATTATTAATTTTTAATCACAGAAAGCTGGGATCTTATTAATTCTTCTGGATAGGGAACATGTGCAAACATGCTCTTTCCCTTTGAAAGACCATGCTCAACATTATCAATTGCATTAAGGTCTAACTGTTCCCTTCCTCCACCTGCAGATTACACTTGGTCTCAACACCACACTATCATCAACACCACTGATAAGGATGCTGGATACCATAAGGCACAGCAGTGACTTATAATAGCAGTAATGTACAAATATGTTTACTACTGTATGTACTATTCAGTTCATGGTATGTCCCACATATGATGTCAAAATGTCAGTTGTGATGCAATTTGTGGTTCTTTTTTGAAATTTTTCTTTTATTTTGTGTGTTTTCTTTTGTACATTTGTACCACTAGATACAGAAATATTGAAGGAATTGGACAAAGATATCACAATTTTTTGGGGACTGGTTAAATTTTACTGAGTTAAAGTTACTGAGCTGGAGCAGATGACATCATGCTGTGTAAATGTGATGGAGGTCAGAGATGGAGGTTTTATTGTCAGGACGTAGACCCCTCCACCTCTACCTTATTATCATTCTGACCATGCTGTGGCATCAGGTTGGATGAAGGGAGTTGCTTTGTAGGCTGCATATCATCTGTTGGCATAGAAAAAACAATGCATTAGTACCATCACTAAATTCACTTCAGAGGAAAATATGACCAAGCAAGACACCATGGAGCAGTACATACGTGCATGGTCAGATTCTTGAACCATTAAAAATCATGATGCTGTTATTTAGCCATTAGGTAAAAGACATCCTGAAATGTAGAAACCTTTGGGATGAAAATAGAATTTACACTGAAACAAAAGGTAAAACTTGCAGGGGCCATTATATACAAATATAATAATTTGTGGCTCCACATACCTAAGGATAAATAATTTAATTCCCTCAGCATTTAAAATTAATATTATTAAAACTTAGATAAAATAATACAGCTCATTAAAATGGCACATGCAATTAATTAAAGAAACACATGCATGCAGTTGCTCATTGTGTGGTTTAGGGTGTTGTTGTTTTGATCAGCTTGTGTGAAGGAGAATATTTGACAATATTTGTTGAGTCACACTGGTTGAACTCGATTTTGTAATATCAGCCATGGAGAGGAACAACATTAACGGAGCAGACCATTTTAACAGATTGTGCCACAAATAGCTGAGTGATGAATATTTGCACCACATTTGTCAAGATTGTATGCACCAATGTAAAATGATATTGCCGTAAGGCTGTCTTAATTTTAGTCTTGTCGACATGAGTGCATACCATGATGATATACTGTAGAACAATTACTGCTGACACCTTACAAGACCAAACACTAAAAGCGCTAATGACTTTGCTTTGTTTGCTCTCACATGTACACACACAATGCAGTACAAAACGTGGTTTTAATAAGCTGGGGTAGTATACAAGCATTCTTGTTCATGGCAGAAATGATTAACTATGAGGAGAAAGGGGAATGAGACTTGGTAATTGGAGAGACCCTAGAGAGTTTAAAGAGCAAACAAGGCAAACTTCAGCTGCTTTGCTATTGCTGTCTTCAGCAGTTCTCCTTGCCCTTTCCTGTGATGTCAGTGACTTCTGCCCTAATTGGGCTTACGTTTGAATTGACCTCTGTGTTGAAAGGCATAACAAGGCAAACAAAATTGCTATTTGGCTACACACACAGCTTTGTTTTTTGTTACAATATGGAATACTATGTCAATTGAATTCATCTGCATTATATAGAAGGAAATAACCATCTTATTTCATGCAAATATAATTTATTTTTATGAGCATTGATATTTTCCCATTTTTACTATCTATTGTAAACAGTCTTTTCAAAGGAGATGACAAAAATCATCCAAATGACGAATGAATTTATAAAACATTTTATTGGCTCAATAGGAATTGGTTTTGGACAATAATTTTAGCATTAACAAGAAACACACACACGCACACACACACACACACACACACACACAAATCAACATTAAATATAAATATAAAACAAATAATTAAACAAATGCCATACAACTGTACAGTGTAGTGTATCATTTGTAAGGATGTAATGAATGACACAAAACATCTGAATCTGATGAATCTTGGAATAAAATGTTTTAAATTATGAATTGTATTCAGCCCTCTTTACAGACACCATATTTTTGAACAATGGCAAATAATGCCAGCATTATGGTCAAAAATGCACAAAATGTGCCTTACCTGAAGGTGGCGCTATACAGAATTTGAAAGAATTGTCAAAAGGCAAATACATTTCATGTATTCACCAAACACTTGGTGATCAGTATGGCAAAACATTTTGAAGTAGAAAGATTATTTTGATAAAACACTTTCCTCATTAGAGATTGTGTTTCTAGGCCTTACAGTTTGTGAGATACAGGCCAAAACATGAATTTCCTTTTTATACCTTAGCACCTTGTGTTAAATATGCATAGATTTTAGTGACTGAGTAGTTGGTGACATTTGTGAACTGACAAGTGATTCCAAGATAATATTTTTTGTGCCAATTAAAATTATCTATTTTACACCCTGCATTGCTCAATATGGCTACTCCACAACAATCATTGGTGTCCTCAGTCCCATGGTATCTTCTAGCGTGATTATCTAGCAATGGGATTTTGGCTTTCTGAACTCTAGCTGTAAAAAAAAAAAAAAAAAACAGCAGTACCAAAAATAAACACATGATTGGGTTGAAAAAGAAAACAGAGGAATGTAGCATGTACACTTGCCTACTAGTGAGCAAGTGTAAATGGATCATTTACACCTGTATTCAGAAAGTCCTTTATCAGTAGCTATAATACTTAAACTACTGCAATAGCATACCCTATATCCCACATTACCCATGTTTGCATGATTTTCACACCAAAGTCTTTTTGAATTGAGATGTTATTGCAATTCGTTTTATCATTAAATGGGATGCAGGCATGATGAGTGAGACAGTTGAGGGGGGGGGGGGGGGGGGTGTTCACATTGCAATACATAAAAGGATAATCTGATATAGACGGAACAGCGCAAACAAGATGATAAAAAGAATTTAAAAAACAGCACTGAACATGATCATCTGTAGAGGAGTGTTCAATACACTAAAAGCAATCTGTCCTGCTGAACTGCATGTCTTTCCTTGTAGAGATATCAAGTTTAATTGGTGTGAGAAAGCTGAGAAGAGTGAAAAAGTAAAAACAGTAAATCGTTATCGGATGGACAATGTGCTACTTTCTTTTGTAAATTGAGCTGGACCAAGACACTATCAGCGTAATCCCTGTGATTGGATAATTCCATGTAGATTTTCAGAAACTGGAATGTGAAAGGCAATATATGCTGCTGCTTTAGTCCAGCTGTGCTTTTGTATATCTCTACAGCTTCTTACCTTGGTCCACCGAGTAAAATTCAGAAGCATGTAATTGCTGTCACAACATTAAAAAAGGCTAATATCATTTCTTCATTGATAGGCATATATATTGATCTAGGCAACACACAATGTTCAAGTCAGCTGTGTCACAGCACATAAAAGCAGTTGATACACAATCGTACAGCATAAACTTTGGTTCCAGAATATAGCATTATTAGGAAGTGAACAGTATAGGGCAGACCTTCCCAACCCTGTTTCCGGAGATTTACCATCCTGTAGGTTTTCATATCAACCCTAATTTGCCACACCTGCTTCTAATAAATAGCAGCTCAAGGAGATCCCTAGCTGTTCAATGAGGTGTGCCATGTTAAGGTTGGAGTGAAAACGTGCAAGATGGTAGATCTTCTGGAACAGAATTGAGCAGCCCCTGTTCAGGGGATATAGTTGTAAATATAGCACAGATATAGGATCTGAGTGTCCAAAATGCTCAGAGTACAACATTAGGTGAGTCAAGGTGCATTTTAAATAGATACATTTTAAGTTTATAGAGGAAAATGCTGCAAGCCCATGTGGCTCATATTATCCTCACAATATACTTTTAATGCCACAGACACAAACACAAAAGCAGTTGAAGTATTTTGTGAATGAATTTTTGTTGTGTGATGACAGATTTATTTAGGATACTGTTAGAATTATAGTATGTGTATGGATGTCTCCCCAGAATATACAATAAATATAAATTTACATCACCACCTCAGCTAGCCTTTGTGATGCCATTTTGTTTAAGACAATACTGTATACTACTAATATGTATGTAATATTTGGCCGTTGAATCGACAACATACCTCCCACAATCGGATTATATTTTTAAAGGGTTAAAAAACTTGGTTTGGCGTTGTTCAAATTAATCCTATGTCTCACCTACATGATACCACTCAGTCCATAGGATGAATGAATTAATGGATAAATGATTGAATGAATGAATAGTACCTTAAGAGCATTCTGTTTGGAAATTCACAAATGCATTTTAAAGGAGCAAAAAACATGCACCATCTCACCAAGAGATGGACAGAATGACACTGAAGACACTTTCATATTTGAGTGAAATTGAAGACACCTTTAGATTTTGCTTTATTTCTGGATATACAACTGTTCTGGATGTCAATGCGGCTTCTGGGTTGAAAGGAAGGAGCTCAAATAATTGACAGGCTAGTGTTCTACTCACTTGCAAGTTTGCAGTCTCTCAGTAAACAATCAAAGTCTGATGAGACCAGCTAATCAGACGAACACAGACCCAGTGTCTGCCTGCCTGCCTGTCTGCTCAGCTCTGCCAGGAGCTTTTCCATTGATGAGTTTGGAGACAGTATTTTACACATTGGATTTTGAACAAAAGAGATGCACTCAGTTGAAACAGGGCAGGCCATTTGTGCAGTTTCATAAATGCAGTATCAGTGACATCTGTTATACAACTGCTTTCAGGCCTTGCTAAATACTCCTTTTGCCATGGACTTAAAGTTTCCCAAATGATTCCCTGGCATGCATCAACTGCATACATTAAACATGATAAAGCAAAACATGTGGAATTAAAGACTAAATGCCACCATTTTTCTCGCAGTAACAATGCTAAAAATGTTGAGGCAAATCATGTCAGTTGGAAAGATAAATTATGATCAAGTGACTTGGGTATCCTTTAATGTGTCAAGGGTGTATAAGGGAGAGTTTTGATGCATCAAATGAATATGCATTCCAGTTTTCCAGATTTCAAATAATACAATTGACCTGTCAGGCAGTTAAGCTATGAGTGAATACACAGTAGTCTCAAGACTACTTTATGTGTTAATAAAGCTGAGTAAAATGAAATGCAAATTGCAGATGGTATCATTTGTACATTAACGCCATGGGGATTTTTGAAGCTATAATTCTTTGTAGATACATCTGTATTTAGTTGTTTCTGAGCTACAGTCTCAAGGGGAGTAACTGACCAGGCATTATAAACAGGAAATGAATGTTTGATCTGCTCTTGTATGTTGTCTGATACTAAATACATTTGAAGTTGTCCTTAATTTATTATATTGCAAAGGCAAATTAATAGCCAAGAAACATTGATTTAAAAAAAAAAAAAAAAACATGGACAGGTGCTCCAGGTTACTAAAATGGTTAAGTGCTAAACATGCTGTGTTTCTATCATGCTGTGTAATTAGAGCTAGGATCCAATGGTATGAAAGAGAATGGGATGGAAGTATCTTTTTAAACATTTAAAGTGCGTTCTCACCAATTCTGGCTGGACAAATAGGTACTCACTGGACCCCCAAACTGTCTGTTTGGTGGGCAGTACTATGTAAATAATTTAGGCAGGTTCTGTCATAGATGCCTTTATGGGATCAATACATACAAGTGACATGACCTACCACAGAACACTGCCAGAACCTAATGTGACATTTTATTTTAAATTATATTTATTTTGTGACTTCAATAAAGTTTAGAGTGCTGCTGCATTCCCTATACATCCATATAGCTACCGAAATTGGAGCTTGGGAATGAAAATGGAAAAATCAGTGCCAAGTGACCTAACCCAGTGTAAGACCACCACATGCAGGAAATGTGGCCTCTGTGCCCCATGTCATAGCATCTGTTGGCTTCTGCAACTCCAGCAGGAGGAGTGCAATACCACCTGTCCATGGGAAATGTCAGTCAGTTTATGCTTGGCTGATAAAAGTGGAGAATGCTGCCACAGGTATTGTTCTGGAATGTACTATAAATGCTCACTTCAGATCTGGTGACTGAGAAGGTCATGACACACAGTGTCATGCTTCACAAACTGCTGGAGATTAACACAGGGTGAAGATGATCCTATTAAGTCCTATTAAGTAATGATCGACATTGACCTTGATTTCTAAGGGTATGAATTCCCTCACCCTGAACTGGGAAAGCAGTTTCACGCAATTAAGGAGACACCAGAATCATTCACTGTTCAAATACCTGGGTCGATTCGATTGCAGCAGGTCTTCAAGTTGGAGACTTGCCCAAAATTTTGTTCTTGAGACTTTCTGTATTTCCTGGATGTAAATCAAGATGAATACCAAATTCGCCATAGTCCCAATTGCAGTACTCACTCCAACTTTCAGTATAGTCCCATTCTAATCCCGATTGCAGCTTGCTTTAGACTCAACCTAGAGGATACTAAAGTTGCCTACTGTGTAAACCTGCTGCTGACCAGGTTTTACAGGAGACTATGGCACTGTTACTCAAATCACCATCATCGAGAGGCTATAACTGCTGGTTTTCCACCCTTCCTTTACCTGACTGTCAGGTGTGAATACAGTTTGGCCAATCATTAGCACTAATTACATTACATTACATTACATTACAGGCATTTGGCAGATGCTCTTATCCAGAGCGACGTACAACAAAGTGTATAACCATAACCAGGAACAAGTATGACGAAACCCCTAGAGAGAAGTACCGGTCCAAGTGCAGGGAACAACCACATAGTTCAACTTGGACCCTGATGGTTAAACTGATTAACACTAACGAGAACGGCAACAACGCAATCTATGGAAAAAATACAAGTAGTCGTTAAGACAGTTAATGCACCTAGTCACCTACGAAACAGCTGCCTAGTTACAACCCTAAGTTTAATCATTTACAGGGGGGAAGGGAGGGAGGGGGAGAGGTGCAGCCTGAAGAGGTGAGTCTTCAGTCATCGTTTGAAATGGGTCAGTGTCTCAGCTGTTCTGACCTCCACAGGGAGGTCATTCCACCATCGTGGGGCCAGAACAGACAGGAGACGTGTTCTGGAAGTGCAGGTGTGAAGAGGGGGAGGTGCTAGGCGTCCTGAGGTAGCAGAACGGAGGGATCTGGCTGGCATGTAGGGTTTGGATATCTTGTGGAGGTATGCTGGGGCTGATCCCTTGACTGCCTAATTGTTCAGTTAATTACCTGGGAAATCCAGGGCTGGATTTATGGACTAAGAGCTGTTCATACAGAAACTTAAATTAAATTAAATTAAATTAAATTTTGATATTGCACTGGAGTTGGTTTATCAGGTATAATGTGTTCAAGTGCAGTTGTGATGTGTTTGAATGCTGCTCAACTTTCCAAGGTATAATTATGAAAAGATTCATTCATTTATTTATTTATATATTAATTTATTTATTTGTTGTATATTTACAACAGTTTTATATGTGTCGGGTCATCATGCATGACAAGAGGGCAGTACCAGTAAAGAACTTGAAGAAAGATAAGGGATATTGTATAATGACTGATTAGTCCTTATAATTTCACTGTTTTGTTACCCTGTAGTTATTTTCAGCTGTGTAACAATTAACAGACCAAAAATCCAAAACAAGACATTAGTTTAAAAACCGAGGATTGTCTAAGTAATTGCATTCATTCTTCAATCGGCGTTTTCAGATGGGGATGAATCTTTACACTTCACAATACATACAAAGTTTGGCATAGAAATGCAAATGTACTTGCATCATAATATGCCTGGCTATCTGCCTGTCTACAGTAGTTCCCACCAGAAATGTTTCAGTTTGATTAAAATTCTAAATGAATTCCTTTCAGACATTTTGAATGACCAACCTGATAAGAATTTGGTCTGAGCAGCAAAATAAATGTGTTCATTTGCACCTGAAGATAATTGATAACTGTTGTGCACAGAGTCAAGAGTTGGGAAACATGAAAATTGTACTTCAAAATTACACAACAAGGTTGTAATGTAAGTACAGTTTTAAAATCAGAATAACCCAGAACTAATTCAGATCTAATTACTTAATTATGGGGAAGGTCATCTGCCGGTAGTTGGAACCCTAACTATTTCATTTTCCATACAAATGTAAAATGAAGAAGCATGATAAATGAAAAATATGCATGATGAAGACCCTGACAGTTGTTCAACAACAATATCATTATAAAGCTTACCATGCTGGCCACTCAGTATAACCACTTTGGCACATTTTTAAGTGATACCTTTACATGTGTCCCTTTATTAACCTGTGTTCTTAATACTAGTCATAATCATTCATAAGTCATAAGGCTTGGCTTTACCATAATCAGCAATTGTTATATATACCCCCCCCCCCCCTCCCTGGTTAATAACGCATTAGGCACATGTTTTCATTATTTCAGCATTTTGTCCCCTTACCTTTGTCTTTAGACAGTGGTGAAACATGACTCTGAAGGCCACCCTTCCATTTTATAAAGCAAATTTTCACTCTTCAAAACAGAACACTCTCATGCACTTTCCTCATTAAACTGTATGTTCAATAGGAATCAATAGCTCATACCACTGTTCTTGTCACACTGAGTAACTTGGCTTTATGGCCAGTGCTGTAGACAAGCCATTGATTTAATAGCCGGGCAATTTTGGTGCGAAAGGTTTTATTCCCCACTGCAAAGCAATCAAATCCATTTATGTAGAAAATACAGTATGTGTTGATTCAGAACTGTTAGTGAAAGCGCCAAAAAGAAACCAATCAAATGCAGTTCGGAAGCAATCCTTCATTGCCTGCTAAGTTAATTTCAGAAATTTTGCAATGGGTTTGTGAGTACAGCTAGAAGCATAATTAGGAAGAGGGAACAGAAACTAATACAATTTGACCCCCTGTTCTCCCCGGTCTATCCATTTCATGTCAACAGCCTTCTCTATTCTCAACCCCACCCCCACCTCACTTCTGCACATGCACACGGACACACACAAACACACTCTGCACACTGATAGAGAGGGGTAAATGGTAAATGGACTGCATTTATATAGCGCTTTTATCCAAAGCACTTTACAATTGATGCCTCTCACTCAGCAGAGCAGTTCGGGGTTAGGTGTCTTGCTCAGGGACACTTCGACACGCCCAGGGCGGGGATCGAACCGGCAACCCTCCGACTGCCAGACAACCGTTCTTACGTCCTGAGCTATGTCGGGGTTATATAGAGGGGGTTTCTTTTCACTGATGCAGGCATGGGAGTTACACATTTTTTTGTGGAAAGTCGCCCTCCACCATTTTTATTGAACAAAATCCCCCTGACTCTGTGCCAATAAATGACACAATGTCACTGACCTGGATATGCTTCATCCACATGTATGAGGCTCAACATGGGTGTAATGCCATGTAATGACACGGCAGCAGCTTATGTGAACAAAAGGATGTTTCAAAAAGTATAATACTGCTTCCTGCAGTCTTAGCAGAGAGCTGGGGGGAATAAAATAAATGAAAAAGTAATCAATTTCACGTGAAAACAAATTGTAATTGTGCTAAATTACCGTAGTATACATTTTTGAAACATTAAATTACACATGAGGGAAGCCACCCCAACAGTTAAATATAAAAATATTTGTGTTAAATATATTTTTATCCCTTTCATTTTGCACGGGCATACCCACAGTCGTATCATTAAATATATCAGGTACTTCAGCTCATTGCTGTTTAAATGGGGGGGGGGGGGGATCAGAAAGATTTTCTTACAAGCTCCCCGTGAGCTCCAGGTTTCAGCGACCTTCAGCTGGGTCTGGAAACTGGTTGATAACTTTGAGGGCCTTGCCACTAGGTGTAGCTCAAGGACCCAAGGACACCAGCAACTGAATCCTGTGAAATAGAAGCCAGATTTTTCAAAGAAAATTTTGTAGACTGCATTAAAGGTTATAAACATTTCATTTCATGGTCACAGAGAGCAAGATGAGAGTACCGACATATTTCAAAGGAATGCAACTTGATGCAGGACTTCACAGTGGATAAAATTAAGACATTTTTATTCCATATTTAGTATTCTTGTGTGAGTTTTAATGTCATACTCTTCATTAAAATGGACCTACAGGACAGTCATTATGTGACATGCTGTGCCTTACCTTTAAATAGATTTATTCCTACCCTCTTCCTACCCCTAAGCATAACCCTTTACTGTTCACATGACCTCAATGTTAATAATTTTGAAATAAATAAATATAACATGACATTAAAACTGGCATGTACACAAAAATAAACTGGTGTATACTAAACTGTATGTATGTGTATATATATAATATACATTCATACATGTTGGTACAGTATGTATACTCTTACAGTACATATATTTTGTAACAGTAACATTTTATTCATCTTTCAAAAATGTATTCACAAAGTGTTGGTATTACTATGGTGTGGCAACTGAGCTTTCGCAAAATGTAATTTTGAGTCCACTGGGTTTATTGTGACAAACCACCAGATGATCCTGGAATCACATCTTTACCTGCTCTGTGTCATGTCCCCAACTATTTTATTACAGATACATTATCTCATTATTGGCCTGTGTCTGATGAGGGTGACTTTGTCATTGTGGAGATGGCCCCTCAATCAGTTGGCCTTCTCACCAAACAGTTATTAGAGGAAAAGATACATGCAGCTTGACCTGATTTACAATAGATCAGTGACCGTAGGTCTCCTGGATTTTCACAATGTGCGTAACTTAAACTGACACTTGCCTGAAGCTGCCCCTGAGCAGGAAGCTAGGTCAACTCTCTGAGACTGAGTGTGACAAGCCAGAGAGAGCAGATAGGAAGGGGTTGGTTATGACACCAGTGGCAAGTCTCTCTCTCTCTCTCTCTCTCTCTCTCTCTCTCTCTCTTTCTCTCTCTCTCTCTCTCTCTCTCTCTGTCAGCAATGTGTGGTATTTCATTTATAGAGTGTCCAAATGGTAAAAGCATGCAAGAAAAATAAGTACATGTGTAACTCTATACAACAAATCAAATATGTGCAAGTGGCAAATCCATGCCAAAGTGTTTACAAAGGGAATACTCTAGGAGAAGCAGAGTAGTCTAGGGACTGATAGAGAATTTGTACTACACATAATACTCCATTATTTTTCTGGCATGAAGAAGTATACTGCAACTTAAGTGTTTTATCAAACTCACTATCAAACTCACGTTCTCAAGGTTTCCATCATTGTGCCCCCACCTTAGTTCCACTACAGACAATCCCCCTGAACTATGAATTTGAGATACTTATGTATAACAAATAATTTCAAAGATATTAATCATGTAGCATCATTGTTAAACTGTGAACATGTCAGATGTCCTTGTTCGGTTTAACAACATTTAAGGAAATGTGCATACTGTATTCATACATGCATAAAACATGACCTATGCTCTGGCTTGAATTGTGTTAACCTTGCAGAAATCAAGCTTCACTATCTACACGGTGGGGCCTAACTGTGCGTCCAGTGCCTGTAATGCACAGGCATAGGTTATGCATTCCACTGCACAGGCAGCTTACACCACCACCATCAATGCACAGCTTGTGTGTACCACTGCAGTCCACTTCAGGCTTAGTCCATCTTCAGAAAGTGACATATTTCTCAGACTGGCCTCATACCGCCACAATGTTGAGAGGATTTTCTGATACTTCCACACTACACTTGCTGATCCTTCAGGGCTATCTGTCGGAATGGACACTAGTGTGCCTTTTCCCTCATCAGACTGACAGATGCCCCCATCTGGGGCTACTCCAACCCCCAAAGATCTACTGGTGTGGATACAAACACCTATGATTTGATGGCAAGACATGTCATAGCTGGTATCAGATGGGGGTGAACAGGTATTGGCCTGTTCCAGCTCATAACATTGGGGCTACAGTAGCAGTCATAGACTTTAGGTTCTACCTGTGTGGGGCCCAGTTCCAGCTGTGTGTGGGGCCGCTGCAGACCTGGGAACACATGCTACAATATTTTCCCATGACTTTATAATATTCATATTTATAATCAACATAATAATATTATTATTATTATTATTATTATTATTATTATTATTATTATTATTATTATTATTATATGGGATTATAGTGTAAATAACATATTCCTTAAAATTCAAACAAAGCAACATTTAAAAAAAACTGAGCCATGCTTGGTGAAAAATAATTTTCCCTTTTCTGTGTTTAATCTTTTATAATCTAGCTGAATTGAGTGGGCTTTGAAATAGTATCTTTAAAGGAACACCAGAGCTCATTGATACTGACAGGTTGAGTTTTGAGTGACTTAGATATAGTGTGCTGTCCATTTCTGTTGAAAGCTTTGCAATGTTTTGTTTCTTCTTTTTATGGAAGTTTTTAACTGTATATAAAAATTCAAGTGGAGCGGATGCATAGGTACAGGTAGGGCTATGAAAATAGATTTTCGGGTATAGCTATTAGATAAGAATTATGTTCACCATGCCACTGTTCTAATAGATAAAACAATGCAGCTATACAATCAAAGTGATTTGTATGTTTTTCCTGAGCCTTAATTCATCATTGGACATTTTCAGTAGAATTCTTGGAATACTCCATATATAGTGTACAAGGCAATTAAATAATAATGTAAATAATATGATTCTACATTTATAGAACTTGTATGAATCTCTAACAATAATTAGAAGCATAAATATTAATATGGCACACTGAATACAATGAATGGAATGGAACTCAGGCCCACACTGTTAAATGCATAAATAAAACATCAAGGAAAGTGTTGGGCTCTTCAAGCCATCCATCTCTGTGAGCTCTTTCCTTGGTCGCAAGTAGCAGCAGAATGTCTGCAAGATGGTCTAAGATTTGTCAGCCAAATGGGTGGGCATGTTACAGAAAGAGGATTTGTTATGATTTAAGTATGTCATTTAAATAATATTTTTTGTTTTGTTTTATTGTTCTTTTCCAAGCTGAACTTTAAATAGAAAAAATACCCCTGTCTGGGATAAGAAGTTCAGATTATTAATTACAGACATTGGGGGACAGTGTGTTCTATTTCTGTCTGTTTCTTTGCTTCTTAAAGTGCTGCTCCCCAATGTGTAGTCTCTGGTCCCACAGCAGTTATCTGTGCTTTTTGCAGTTTATCTCATAAATGTAAAATCAGTTGGATTGACCACATCTCTGGACTACAACCTGAAGCTGGAGTTGCACTGTCACAATGAGGTGATTGTGCCTCCATCTAAATCCATTGATGCTGTCCCTTATTAAATTTTTTAACCTATTGAAGACATTGGCTCTTATTCCTTGTGGCAGTGATAGTACAGTAAGTGAACGCAGCAGAGCAAGCACTTATGGTTTTCATTGTTATGTTTCTGTTTTACAGACAATTGTGCTATATACTATTTATCCAGATAAATTAATTTAATTTATTAAATTATATAAAACCATTTGCTTTTTTATTTATTTTTTAACACATCCATATCCAAGTCATCTTGGATTGTGAGACATACTTCTAATGGAATGGCAGTAAATGCCTTCTTTGACAATTGGCAGCTGTAAGGATTTTCAGCAACATTAATCACATCATAACGTGTTGATTTGTTTATATCCACTGGGTATATTCCTGCCAAAAAAAGAAAAGAAAAAGAAAACTCCTCTGATTGATGGAACTGTCAAATGACAGTACCCAAAAGCCCAGATTTAAAAAAAAAAAAAAAAAAAAAAGTGTGCACACACACACATATATATATATATATATATATATATATATACCATATTCAGCAACACTCAAATAATGCGTTATCTCCAAATGCTTTCTCCTTCCAAATTTTGGCCAATATTATATGGATTTGGATCTTTTCTTCCCACTTCTTTGATGCAATTCGCTCAGAAGTCAGTACCAAGTTTCTCAATTACACACACACACACACTTGCAGACAGACAGAAAGGTAGAGTTTCCCTTAACACTAGATAGGCTACCATTGGGCTTTAGAGACTTTAAAATTATTCCACCATATTATATCCTCCTCTTTCCATGACTTTCCTAAATATTTGGGCTTAAAATAACAGCATTACTCAGAAAAGTAATACAGGCAGAAAGTAATACAGGCAGTTTGTGTCATTTTCTTCACAAAACCCTCGCCAGAAAATAAACAACAACAGATGCTTTTACCCAGGTGCGAATGTATCACTGTCTACTCCGGCAGGCTATTCAGCAATTAAATGTCCGGTGCTTTGATACAAATTTCACAATGAAGCGCTATAGAAACTAATTTCGCACATATGATCAAACAAAATGCATTTACTGCAAATGTGATGAAGTTAATAAAGCCTTTTGGGTGGGGATGAATAATTGTGGATGTGATTATAGAAATGGTAGGCTTAGAACTACATGGAGATGATGCCACTGACGTATTTCTTGGTTTTCATTGAAACTGAGATGAACAAACTGAATAGTATAGCTTCACGACAACTGTGTGAAATATAACTGACTTGTATGTGTGCAGTCCCTGCAAACCACCGGTCTCTGTGGAATTGACAAGAAGAGAGCTACGCTGCATAGGTTATTTTGCATTGTTTTGTCATGCACATTATGCCGCTTTTCTCAGTGTTCCCGTTTTCTCGATACATTTTTCCTTTAGTCTATATAACAAAACCACTATAATTTTGAAATACAAACATTGAAACTGATTCAGTTGTGTCCTTTATTTCAAGAAAATAGTTTTGAATTATATGGTTTCGTAATCATTATGAAATTAGGTCGCTGCTGGCGCAGAAATCGATGCTGTAATGCTGGATACGTCTGACATCACTGGCCATCAGCATAGCAGTAGTACATAGTAAAAAACACAGCCACAGTAAAACATTACAGACACATGCTATTGGCTAATGACACACCCAGCACTGGCTCATGGGGCTGTAAAATATCTCACCTGCCCCTCAAGGAGATTTTACTTTTCAGTCTAGCAAGGGATATTGTGTATCCGCATTGCTATATACTACTCCCAGGTCATGTGCTGGGGCTTGCCTTTACAAAATACAGCTCGGGGAAGTTTGAATAAAAGCATAATAAGTGAAGTTGCATTCCACCCAGGGAAGCTTTTTGATTTATTTTCTAATTTGCCAAAGCTTATGCAAATCAAACATACAGGTAAAGTGGGGCTTCAACAAAGAGGGAAGAAAAAGTATTAACAAACAAATTTAACAAAACATTTTAGTCTTACATTCTGTAGTTTTTTTTTTTTTTTTTTCATTAGGTGTTCATTGAAACAGTACTTCATAATGAAGATGAGGAACTACTTTTTTTAATAATACAAGTATTTTTTTCAGTTTATAATTAACTTCAGTGTCCCTCAGGTAGGGATGGTGGTGGAGTTCATGCAGTTTGTACTATGCAGTTCATTGTAAGGATGAGTAACTTTGTTTTCATTTATAAAACTTTGAAAACTTGTTTTGACTTTTTTTTTTTTTTACCTCAGTGTTATAAAAGCCTGTTATGGCTATATAACATGTAGGTCATTGTTTGTTAAATACAGTTTTAAAAAGCAGGTTACCTGCTGTTGAACTGGATTATTTTTGATGTCATTGTAAAACCATGACTTTAATGCTTTAATATGATAAAAATCTGAGTTTTATCATATCAAACGCAATCTTCAATTTGCAAGCCCAGTTTCATGAAACATTATATTACACTGCTGCATACATTGTAAATTAAATAAATGAATGGCAAACTGCCACCTATATGTCACAATATAAAACAAATTAGGTGTGAGACAGAGACAGACACTCACTGCATAGGTAAAAGAGAAAAGAAAAAAAAAAAGTCCCTAGCCAGGGAATCAAACATATCAGAGTGTCAGTGAAGCTTGTCATAATAATGTAAATTGGATTTGGGAATTAAATTTCCCTCTTGCGAATTATCTGATGCCTCAGAATTATATTGAACTTGATAATACATTAAAACTTTGCTGGAAAAATATCTTCAACAAAACATATTAGCAGAAGTGTTGGACTTAAGAGGACATTCAAACTAAAAGTTGAGTTTTGACGCTTGTGTAGAGTAACACACATGTTTATGTCAGGCTCTAGGTTTAGAACCTAGAACCAATCTGGGCATATACACAATTTGTGAATAATTAAACATTTGCATGCAAATTCTTAATGAACCTTTCAGTCATTTTTACTAGTAACAAGTAAAAAAAAATAAAAAAAAAACCTAAAAAGAAGTTTCATGGTGACAGTTCTGATCCAGTAATACAAATACCATTGTGGTTATGTGCAAAACACACATCTAAGACTTTCATATACACCCATTAATCCATACATTAATGAAATTCACACAATATTTACCATCATAAATATAATTATGTATCACTATACTATATAATACAAAATTTTTCTGCCAACATTTGTCACAAAACAATGAAAGTCAGACAAGACAAATGCAAGAATAAAGCACTAATAAATATGAAATTAGCAATTGCATCATAAACATAGCATAAGGAGTCTTTTCCAAGGAAATCCCTACCAAATTTATTATACTCTGATCGGGTTTTTAGCTCATAGGCATTTTCTTGCCTTTTCTTGGCTGTAATAAGTATATTTATAGAAAGTACTGTTTTCAGCTTTCTATTAAAAAACGATCATTGTACTGTATGTGTGAGTGAAGAACAGCTAATATATTGGAAATTCAAACAACAACAATATGGCAGTTTTGTATGCACTACTGAGCAGGTCAGTGGGTTGAGGATTTACACAGTTTCTAAAACAGCCCATGCTGGCAGCCCCTCTTTTTGGTAAGTAATAAAGAAGAGTAGTTTGAATAAATGACTGAATTAGACTGTTTGGTACTGGCTAATTTCAATGTCTTACAGCAGCCTGGCAGACAAATTTGTGTCATGTAAGAGGGTATAATTTGGGCTCAAAACCACTGAACTGATGCTCAGCACGGGATTCTTAATTCTAATTCATTCTGTCCATCATTCTTTCAATATCTCACTTTTGTATGGGCATAATTACATTGTACCACTGGTTTCAAGATTCTCTCCCATACTCAGGGAAGATTGCCTCTAACCACACTTAATCTCACCCTCACCTTTATCACAAAGGCATATAACAGAAATGCTTCTATTTCATCTGTTGCCATCAAAAGGTTCTCCAGTCCTTGCAGTGCACATCTTTGTCTCGGCTTATTTCCCCATGACACTGTGGAAGGAAGATGGATTTGGGTGGAAATGGAGATAGGCTTACAAGGAATCAGGATTACTAATGATGGAGCTGGGGCATATTCATCGTTTGACGAGTACATTATAATGGCTGCACTATTGAACCATCCTGCTTCTCGTATAGAAATGAATATAGTTCTCAATTTTTATGAAGAGTGCTGGTATAATATTATTTTGAAAAGTTTTGCAGCCCTATTAGTGGACTTAAACACATGTGTACTCTTTAAGATGAGAAAGCATACTTCCACAATAGGCAATGGGCTCTGTTTGATTTCATTTTCCCAACTCATTCTTATACCTGCAATCGATTTCAATTACAATTTTGTTCCAAGTGTGACCCAGATCCCCCTGGCAAATTGAGAATGGCACATGCTTCAAACAAACTTTAATAATATCAAATCTAATAAAATATTAATAAAGCTAAATATGATTATTAGGTATTATTCCCAGATGATATGTCTGTGAAAAAAATAAAATAAATTTACAAGCCAAAGCCATACATCATATAAATTTGCAACTTCAAAAAGTGTAGCTACTGTATCTTTTATGTTGCAAAAGCTGTTTTTGCTTTCTTTCATATTTCTTCTGGCTGGGTTTATTGTTAGTCATCACTAATGGTGATACTTGCAGGACACAGGAATGGCATGTGATTTTCTGCCCTGAAGCAAAAGTGTCTTTGAGCTGTAAATTACTAACTGGAAATAAAGTGTTTTTTTTTTTTTTTTTGCAAACACAGCATCGATTGTGATATCATTTGGAACTAAAATAGATGGGTTACAATACAGTTTCAGCTTGTCTGTTGAACCACCAAATAAATGCACTTCTGGTGCCAAGATCAAATCATGTCTCAGTACAAATACAAATCTAATTATAAGTTACAGTCATTCATGATTGTAATTTAGGAATCAGAATAGAGCAAAAACACTAAGCTGTGGGTGACAGACCGCCCTAACTGTCAGTGTGAGAATAATCTATTCAATTAAAATGTTGTGGAATACATATTATATATATATATATATATATATACTAGGATTATGAATCTTCTCATTTTCAATATTAGTTATAGAGAATTAATATATGGCCACATTTATTTATTTTTTTTAAGTAGCAGCTAACAATGAATCAAGGGCAACCTACTTTTTGCTGTCCCTAAATCAGGTTATCTGTTGATCACTATGAAATTGACCATATTAATGCTGGAAATTCACAAATGGGACATAGCATAGCAGCAAAGAGATGACAACACACTGAATATAACTCATGGATTTAAGGTTGGATAATTTATCCCCATGGAGTGCCCAGCATTGTTTAAAATAAAACCAAAAATGTAACTGATAAAACTCCTTTGGAAAGTGAACAGTAAACTGTGCATGGGCAGAAGTGGGACTAAGATAAGGTTGTAGGGATCTGTAAATTGTAATTAGCAGTTAAAACTGCTTAATGTTTAAGACACAGTAGCCAGTGGAGGGGAAAGAGATACAGGTATTCCCCCCCCATGTAAATGCATTCATAAAATGCAATGTTTCGAGTCATGTCAAGTGTCAAAATTTATTCCCATTTTTCTTTTTTTTGGCCGAGATTAAGTTGCATATCAGGCCATGGCTGTATGTGGAAACCTGCTGAAGTATTTACGTATTTATAGCTTCCATCTCATTAGAGATTTTAAAAGCCTTATCCCCAGAATATGGTTTGGGTTATGTAATGCATCCATGTCCAAACTCATTTTCCCTTTTAAGAGTTTTGTTTATTAAGCATTTTTTTTTTCTCCATCTTGTCAACAATTTCAGAAGATGCCTAAGGCTACACTTGATAAACATTCTGAGGGGATTTTGTGTCTTTTGGAAATTAACCTACTGTGCATACTTAAATAGAGACAATTAGATCAACTCCAATAAACAGATTACAAGGTTTCAGGCAGAATGAGACATTGCTGTTCCTTTTGTTGAACAGTGCTGTTCTTTGCATTCTTTCGAGAATAAGGAGTGTTGGTGTAATATTACCTCAATTAGTAAATGCATTGTTTCTGTGCAACAAAAGACTATTTTGAGGGATGTTACTTGTCTTTTTTTCCAGATTGATTCTATTTGGAGAATAATTTATTCTCAAATACAGGCTATATCAATCTGTGCCCTTATTACAAACAATGATATCAATTTCAGTAACAAATTATAAGCATATTTCTTTTGTGATTGTAAAAATAGGTCAGCTACAGCACTGTCACAAGAAATCCCAAAATAAATACCACAGTTACATGTTCTCTTGAGTAACGTTGGAGACCTGTCAAGGTCAATCTATACTACATTGTGCATTGTTCATAATTATTAGTTATAATTATTTGTGTGAACTGTGTTCTTGGCTAGAAATAGCTGTACAAAATAAGTATTGTACCTTACTGAACCTGTGTGTAGCAGTTGTCTATGACCATGAAATGCACTTTGTATGTCACTTTGGATAAAAGCGTCTGCCAAATAAATGTAATGTAAATGTAAATGTATTAGACTGTCTGTTAAACACGTATAACCCAGTCCCTGTCAATATCTATACTACAGTGCATTTTTATGCCTAATATATCATTAACATTTTTTTTTTCCTGCTTGCTATTAGGCCCAAAAAGTGGTGACATTTTCCCACTAAATGTTAATTTGTGTCCCACTCCTACAAGTGTGTTGACATGCAAACATACCACATCTAAGTTTCTTGTTGTACAGCAAATTCATCAAGAAGCCTTACTGAGACATGTGGGCGCTTAAAAAGTGAATAATGGCATAAGAAAGCCGTAAGTGGATTCCCTGCCTGCTCCATTGCCACTCCTCTCCATCAGTCTCACACCAGAAGCCTACTGAAGTGTTTAGTCTTGGAAACATTAATCCCAGTAATTTCAGGTCTGTGGTTCTTGACTGTCAGGTAAATCAAGCAGCATTGGAGAAGCACTAAAACCATGAGGAAACAGAGCGCCGTTCGCCGATAATTAGAATGCCATGTGTTCGTCTCTTCAAGGTAAAGCAGCCCTTGTTAAATGAGGAGCTGTCACACTTTAATTGTCTCCACAGAGACACACTGAGAACAAATACAATGAAACACATGAAATATCACAGGGAAATCGTGCCTGAAAAACAACTTGAGCTGCCGAGCGCTTTGTTCTCACACGTATTAATGGGAGACCTAATCCCTTTGGTGTTGGCACTGGACAGGCAATTTCTCTTTCTCCTCTTTGGAAAAAAATAAAATAAAATAAATAAACAAGTAATAAATGGTGTGAATTTCCCCAAAATGAGATCATCAAATAAAGCTCTAGCAACAGCAATGATTTCATGTGGATAACACAAACTAAAATTGCAATAGTACCCATTTTGAATTATTGGTGTAGGTTGGCATGTGTCATAATTTTTGACAGTTTAACCTGATTTATTTTTAGGTACAACTCTAAGTAGGCAACATTATAGCTTATACTACAGCTTATAGAATAACCTTGGATATTTCCAAAAGTTAACACAAGTTTTATATTTGAATGAATGTGTCTCTTGCACATCTTTGAAGTGGTTGTAAGATCGATTGAAGTGGTAAACATACATAACTATGATCTCAGATTCTGGTGTCAGAGGCAATGGTAAGGAACATTGTTGGTACAAATAGATAAAGCACTGCTGGTCAAGGTATTGTTTCTGCAGGATAGCCATAGAAATGATAATGTAATAATGTGACTATGCACAGGAACGTATGCAAATTTACTACAATAATAGTTTAAATAAGCAGTAAGCTATGTATATTTCCCTGGATGAAAGTGATTGACAAGCAAGTAAAATAAAGTGTATAGATAAAATATGCAGAATGCCATATGAATGAGATTATATTTTTAACTTATCCCCCCACAGAGTCTGATCAATTGTGGAGCCATTATACTAAATAAAATAAAAAATAAAAACAATAAATTAACTGAACTTTAAGTTCATTAAGCACAAGCTTTAAACAGAACTCAAAATCCAGAGCATTTTACTTGTGGCCCCAAGCTATTTGATAGAATGTCTCTGTAAAGAGAATTGTTTGAATGAGGAATCACAGGTTAATCAACAGTTCTATTACAAATGTGTGGCATTTATGAAAAAAAAAATTGAGTCCCCACTAAGGGATAATTGCAGTATCAGTTTTAAAATTGAAAAAAACAGAATGTTCTGAAAATAGTCTTACTATTCATATTACAATCCCACAGTTTAATTGAAGTAGTAATATATTAACCACAAACACATAGTATTCAGAATCTAATTTTATATACAAGTGCCCCGTGGTCAGGAATCTTAGTAACAGATATGATAGAGCAGAACATTTCCTGTTGTGCATGTTATTTCACAACAGGAAATGGGGGCAGGGGGGCATTCCATGTTGTACTGCCTTTTTTTAGACAAGTCACAACAGTATTGTTCCACCATGGGGGGTTTGGTTCCTTTAATCACATCCACTGATCTTTACTATGTGAATTTCCTGTTATAATAGATAAAGAATAGAAAGAACAACCCAGATGATGTCTATGCCCCTTTGCACAGTATGTTCTGTCAAGAAAGCTGAGAGAAATCCTTTCTGAGGATTATATTTCAATGAGACTCCTGCCTCATTAGACTGGCTAATTGCAATCTGGCCAACATCCTCAAAGCTGCCTGTCTACTTGAACTTTATTTGATTCAGTTTGACTATTATTGCTTTGGCTAACTTTGGATTCACATTTCGCTTTGGAACTCATTGCATAAATATTCCATATCAAGATATTTAGATTTATTATGTTTGCATTTAATTGGAATGAATGCAAATTATGTACACTCAAGGAATACACTGAAGGCATGTGAAATATGTACACTCCAGGAATTAAAACTTGAATATACTTTGTCCCATGCACAGCTTGCAAAGGGTAGCATGAATACTATAATGTATGATTAATTGGGAAAACACTGCTTATGTGACTTATCTTACCGCCTTCTGGTAGCCACCCTTCCTTCTCATAAGTGAGGCAATAAAGATTTCTCAGTTAAAGTTATGCTTGGGTATTTACTATCATTAAAGGCTCAGTTAAAAGGCTGAAATCCCATGGTGTTGAGCATCTTGTTTTCTCACTGGGCTTTTCAAAAATAGCATCTAAAGATGTCGGCTAGCCCTGGATGGTGTCCCGCCTTATCATACCCCCAAACAGGATCCTTACTGCATGTTTTTGCCACTATGGCTCACTGAATGTACCACTGAAGAGTGAGACAGCATAGGAGCACACAAGGACCATCTGTTGGTCAGCACTCTGTGACACAAGGTCACTGTGACTGGCCTCACTGACTTAGAGTATAAGACCACTCATAACGGGCCAGCTGGAGACTGCAGTTTGTTGTACTTCTGTATTTTAGGCAAATCTGTTTCAGGTTTCCGGTACAGTTTCTATGGATAATAAAAATTTTTTAAAAGCCCTGCAGTGTCTCCCAGATATTGGGGAATACTGATGAGAGAACATTATTATCATCATTTACTTGAAATAAATGGAGAAATAAATAGTGCAAGCACACCAAAGTAAATAATTCATTACAAGCAACTGCCTAAAATTCTACAGTACACAAAAAGTCTACTGAATGATATATATACAAAATGGTAAATATAAGTTTGTCAAGTGGAGCAAATCCTAAATAAATCACAAATCAATACTATCTTCCAAATACCTGCTACAACCACAAGCTCTTTATTACATTCACATTTCAGTCAAACATGGAGAGTCACATATACACATCTTTACATGAAAACATAATTATAAATTAGTATATAAAATTACCATAATTACCTAAATTACCATGGTTTTGCACGATGAACCAGGGCACAAAAGCAGAAAAACTGTTTTTATCCAAGTAATAACTACATTTTTCCGAAAACAGTATGCATAGAGAGCCTGTCACCTGAAGCACGTAAAAAGTGATCTGTATTTTTATTTGTATAGTCTATTTTTCCCTCAGACCTCCTGAGGCTCCTGTTGCTGCTCTTTGTCATTGCATCACTTTTACGAAGGCAGAAGGCTAAGAAGACTAAATGGCATGTTCTTCCCATGGCTGTTGTTGTAAATGTTTTACTGATTTCTCTGTTTGCAAATTTGTATTTAACTCCAGCACAAAGGGACAGACCTTCTTGTTTCACATTTTGTGAATTAAGTGACAAAATAGCTGTTTTATTCTGAAGATTAAATTAAAATTACACAGCACTTTATGTTCAAAATATATTAATATCAATCATAAGCTCATAAGATCAAATTTAATACAAATTAAATCACTGTGAACGGATTGAGTTTTAACTAAGTCACAATTAGTTGGTGTGAAATCATCATTAAAGGGAAGCTTACATTTTCTGAAACAAATCACCATTTCACGGAACAAATTTACCGCTATTCGACTGTTACTTGCACTATGACACATCAAGAGTCTTAAACACACTGTTTTATGCTAGTGTGGAAACACCATTTCATGTTCTGCAGTTTGCATTATATAAAACAGGCACATTTGGTAACTCTGTCAGTCAATCTAATTTTATTTATGAAGTTCATTTTAAAACACGTGTCACTGTACATTTCACAGTGTACGCTGCCCTTGCCCCTCAAAAGGCAAACCAGTCATTTAATAGTTGTAAGGAATTACTCTGTGGATGTCATGTAGGAAGAAAGCTTTGGAAGAACCAGGAGGGGGAACCAATTTTCCTCAGTGTTTGTTTTTGAGCAGGTGACAATGAAACAAAGATCAATGAGAGCAATGTATTCGGTCTTTATGGGGTCGAGCATTAATTTACAGATATGGCCCGCTGTCCCCTGATAACAGCATGTGTTGTTTAAGTGAAGTTGCTTGCCAAATGCTGGTGTCTTTCGTGTCAGTGTTTATTCACCAATGTATTCCACTCTCAAGTTGCATTGACTGTGTCTTGCAAATTCAGCCTGGTTGCGCTTTGGCATCCATCCAAGCCACTTAAATGCCTTGAATATTGCAGACACTGGGGAAAAAATGGAAAGAAGGCATGCACTCCAGCCAATCAAAATAAAGCATTCAATCACGATGCTTTGGACTACAGATGTACTACTTATTACAGCAGAGAAAAACTAGTGAATTTGTCAGTTAGAACACTGATACCTTTTAAAGAACCACTACTGAACAAAGGGCTCTTAGTCTGTGAAATGTCTTTTTAATAATCCCAGTTGAATGCATCAAAAGAATTATAAATTTTAAGCATGGCAGAATTTTCAACCATCCTAGACTGAATGCTACCAAATAAACCTTTTTCCAAGTTAAAAGGACATAAACTTGAATGGCGCAGGCAATAACAATCTATGGAACCCATGAAGAACAACTTCTGAACATTGACATTAAAAATAGGCCTCATTTCTCATTTCATCAATATGTTCTGAATATGTACATGATCCAGGAATCTGCAACCAGTCACTTCAAAAGTTGAACCACTTCTGAAAATGGCCATAAAACAGAATTTCATCATTATGTTTTATACGTTTCTGAAATTCTTACATTATGGACAGGGTAACAAGCAACAACAAAATACTTTTTTCTACGTTTCCCTAACAAACAAAATTAAAATGGAGAACATCACTTTCCTTTTTACAGATTCCCTCAGCCAAAATGATTATAAAAAATCATAATAGTAGACATGTGCTCATCCATTTTGGCTTCACACTAGTAGCACATTTAAGAAAGGATGGCCTAGTCTCAGGAAAGCCTGAGTAAAGAACTCCGGCCAGTGGGCTTCGTTCAGAATTCCATTTGATCTTGTAGCTGTACAACCTGTATCAAAATAAACTATACAGGTGTGTGTGCATGTGTATATGCATGTGTGTGTGTATGATTCAATAGTACAGTACCACTTAATGTCTGCAAATTTGTTCTTTTTGAAAAGAAAATAAGATTATTTTGATCAAATATTGCATTTTAACATTGATTCTACTGTTGATATAATTTATCATGGAGCTTAGTAACGCATATTTGTGTTGTAATATCCATAACTGAAACCTCTGTCAGAGTTTAGGTCCATCATCCTGATAGACTGGGAGAAAATCAATTTGTATATCTCCCCCTGAAAGGATCTCCCCTATACCTTAGCAGCCTTCACTCAAGCTACGCAAATAACAGGTTGCTTGTGCTCTCTTTGCTGAGCATGTTATTTGCTTGCCGTTCTCACTGTTTTGTGCATTTTATAAATCTGAAAAGGCAGATAAAATTAGGTTATCTTACTCTAACAAAGGACTTCAAAAGGACTGCTGACTAAAGTGTGATGAATGGATGGGTTTTGGATCATGCTCAACCCCCATTCTGTAAATCTGTAATGGTCTTTCACCATTCAGTGTGCTCTCCGGGGATGTGTTGCTCTCTACTGTGTGTTGTTCGTATGTCTGTCTGCATTTTTTTGTACTTTTGACAGAAGCAAGTACACGTATGCTTCTGTCAAAAGAGGGTCTCTTGAGGAGGGATTCTCTTATCAGTGAGATTTACCTGGTAAAATAAAGATTGAATTGTATGACTTGAGACAAAATTAATTTGCATAATTTAATTAGGTCTGAAATGAATGGAAAAGTAATAACAATATACTTTAATTAAGAGTGGCATATCTGTATATTTTGTTAGACACTGATAAAATTATATGCCCACAAGACCATGAGATATCTCATTTTCATGGTGTTAAAATGACCATTTAAAATTATTATCTCTAAGGTAATAAGACTACCACTTCATTTGAGAAAATCACATTTAAACATGTGTGGCCCATGTGTACGGATCCAAAACATATTTTTTTCTTAATTTAATAAATTAAGAAATCCAGAAATCTTAAAAATTTTCTTAATTTAATATATCCCATTTGTTATGTTCAAAAACTATTATACAGTGTAACGTAAAATAAACCATTCTAATTTCAAAAACATGTTTTTGAATGTAAAAAGGAAACTTTAATTTTAATGAATGTGCAAGTACTCTTTGTAATATTTTGACACCCAGTGCAACCCGCCTTAGTTCCAGAGTCTACCACCTTTAGCAGCACAACCTTTAGCAGCATTAACTGTGACCAAACCCTTTTTATAATTTGATATTAGTCTTTCACATCACTGGAGGAATTTTAGCCCACTTTTCTTTGCAGAACTGCTTTAATTCAGACATATTGGTAGATTGTTTCAGTTCCTGCTACTGCATCTCTGTCGGGTTCAAGTCAGGACATCAACTATTTCAATTTTGTTTCATATTAGCCATTCATATGTGGACTTGTTTTTGTGCTGTGGATCATTGTCTTATTGTATAACCCAATCACGTTTAAGCTTCAGCTCTTGGACATCCTCCTCCTGGTAAAGAGCAAAATCCATGGTTTCATCAATAATGGCAATTTTTCCAGGTTCTGAGGTAGCAAAGCACCATCATCACACTACCACCACCATGTTTGACTGTTCGTATAACGTTCTTACACTGAAATGCTGTATTTGTTTTATGCCAGACATAATGGGACCTGTGTCATCCAAAAAGTTCCACTTTTGACTAATTTGTCCATAGAACATTACCCCAAAAGAATTGGGGATCATCCATATACATTTTTTTGCAAATATGAGATGATAATTGACGCTTCTCTTGGTTAGCAGTGGTTTCTGCCTTGCTGCTCTCTTTCTTAGGAGTTATTTGAATGTTCTTCTGGGACCATTTGTGACTTCTTGTGCCTGCAGAGAAATTTTGGAGCCAGCCAGTCCTTTGAAGATTTTTCACTGTTCCAAGTGTTCTCCATTTGGAGATAATTGTTCTCATCATGGGTCTGTGGACCCATAGGCTGCGTCCCAAATCACTCCCTATTCCCTATATAGTGCACTACTTTTGGCATCAGCCATTTTGTAGTGTCTCATCTGATTAAAAAAAAAAAAAAACTGTAGCACACTATATAGTGAACTACTTTCACCCCACAATGCACTTCAAAATGTAATTAACAAGCTATGTATACTATCCAGAAGCCCAACATCCCACAATACACTGCGGTAGGGCTTTATGGTTTTTTTCAACAAAGATGGCAGTTGGAACAAGTAGCGGTAGCTACTTGTATAAATGCAAGTTGTCCATAGTTATATCAAATCATGAATTATATTTGCATATTCGATACAAAGAAGTCACAAATTTTCAGTAGAGTAACAATTGTAACGTTAACGGTTTTTCTCCGGGGAGCTGCTTGCTAGCTAAGAAGATAGCTAATCTCGGCAGCAGTGCAACTCAAGCAAAACGTAATTTTCGGTCCCTGATAAAATATTTTTGAACAGTATATTGCTATACATTTGGTCAATGCCAATATTAATAAATATTTGACCGAGAATTTCATGTGTACACGTAAAGATTACGTTCAAAAAATATTTCATCAGGGACCAATGAAATGTTGCTTTCTCACCACATCAATAACGAACGCAATTTCCGTTATTGTGCGACAGATATTCAAAAGATAGTAGCGGCGCAGGGTGATGACAATAGTGTCCCAAAGCAAACATTCGTTCTGCCACTCACTCCCTATGTAGTGTGCTACACGTTTTCCACTATATAGGGAATAGTGAATGAGTGAGCAAGTGAGTGATTTGGGACACAGCCCTAGAGTATCAGAAATGGTTTTATAACCCTTTCCAGACTGATGTGTGGTGTGCTTGTACTTGTGGTACTTCACTCTGATGGTAAGGTTTAATATGGGTGAGGTTTAGATTCAACAGGGCTGGCTGAAATCACGCCTGGCGGAGCAAAAAAGGACCAGCTAGTTGCTTGAAAGAAAACTGGTTCTGGTACCTTATTTTTAATAGTGCTGATGTAAAATAAATATTGACAGGCAATTAAATGGTCCTTTCCAATGAATAGGCACACATATTTTTAGTCCACCTTTAAGTCAGAATGGACACAGGTTGTTTTGATTAGGAGACATTCTATTCTTGTCCCACAACATTGTATACAGACAATGTGCTAATTACCGACTTGCTGCGTATATAGATACATTCAGGAATATATTATTTGGTATTTTAGTGTTTTAAATTTGGGGTTCCACAATTATTACAATTAATTTATCACCCACAAGCAATGTCTCTACTGTATTATTTGTGAATTGGATAATTACTGTACATGGACCATATTTATGTCTTGCTCCTGTAGACCATTGGAAGTAATTAAATGCATGCTAACTTTCATTTATCTCTACCTTCAGCATTGATATTTAATATGCTGTGTCTTCTCACCAGAAAACCACTTAAAATTACTTTAGCTGTCTCTCATAATACTGATTGTTCTTAGAAGATACTGCATTGTGATTCTGCATTACAGGAAGCTGCTTTGTTTCTCTACTTTTTTAAATTTCCACTTTCGGTATGGCAGTGACTGAGAGAAAAATAGCTACACGCTTAATTGCATAATATAGGATCTCAATGTGTTAATTTAATTTGTTCACAAAATGCAGCATTATACCACTTTCTTGAATGATTACATCCAGGAACACAACATGTCCAGCACTGCAAATTAACATAGTTAATTATACATATTATCTGCTGATGAACACCTCTGTCCACAGAAATAAATGGTCATATTTACTGAATTTACAATCCAAACCTAATATAGTCAAATGAAAAACCCTATGTGTGTCAAAAATCCTTGTTCTGCACACTGGAAACTGATTTAGCACTGTGGCCCCAAACTGCCTTCATTACTTAGCACCTATTTATCGATTTCTCATAAATCCATTATCAAGGAGGACTGCAGTTTTCTTTGGGTTATTCATCATTTAACAGTTCTATAGTGTAAAAAGAACAGAACTGTCAGTTTGAAGTGTGATCCCAAGAAGCGAGTGAAATTTTGCTGTTGACTTCCCTGAAGTTTTGCGTTAACACCTTGCACATACCTACAATTCGTGTACAAGTAATAATATATACACCCTTGTATCACAGCCCTCAATATGTGTTTATTTATTGTGTAGTTATGGGCTGGACATTAACACTTGAAACAAGTACTTTTCCAAAACTTTAACCTGTGTTCTTCCTTTACATCTCAAATTTAATTCAAGTACAAATTTCATTTTTGAAAATGTGCATTGCAGATGAGATCCATACATGTCTTTCAAAATGCATAACATACAGTACAAAGTTATTTTAATCTATTAGCTGCCAGCTGCCATTGTTTTTTTTTAATTTTTTACATACATTATATTTATACAGCGGGATGATTTTATGCAGCAGTTCAGGTTAAGTGCCTTGCCCAAGGGTACAGTGGAAGCAGCCCAGCTGGGAATCACTTCTACAACCTTTGAGTTATAATCCCCTAACCATTTTGCTACAATAGTGCCCAAATTGGAAGTCAGTCAAAAATATGTAGCTGGAGATTCATAAAATAAAAAATACTTCTACTAAATATGATCTGCAATGAAACTAATAATGTGGTATTTACTTAATCATAATTGCAAGAAGATAATATATACAATAAGGGGGGGAAAGGAACTCCTATGCTTTGATAATAAAAATAATTGCTGACAATTTATGAATAATCAGCCTTATTTAGTAACTTCTGCATTATATGTCTTTGAAACCTGAAGTTGTATCTATTTAACCCAGATTTCCAACTAAGGCTGAGCTGGCTTTAAACACCAGCCTGGGTGAAGATAAATTCCACACTAGAATTGCATCTAGGATTTCCCTATCCAGCACGTTCACTTGCAGGGGACACTGGGGAATGCACATTGATGTGAATATGGGCAGAAATGGCCTGCATCAGCTCCCACGCGGATGTGCTCATTTATATCCCACTCTTTTCTACCCATCTACTGCCGGTTGCCCTTGGGTTTGTCGTTCCAACCTCCATGCTTCCCAATCATCTCCCCAAAGACCTCCGCTAAGTCTTGCATTTGTCACTTACAAATATGCACACATACTGTGCTCCTTACCTCAGGGAGAGTAGGCAGGAAACCGAGAGTGAAGACCAGCGTCACCTGGTCTAGCTAAACTGCATTTTGCATATTGACAGCAAGACGGCTACCTTTTTGGTAAATGGCTATGCAGTAAAGCTTAAATTAATATTATTTAAACTATGGGTGAGTGGAAAGAGCAAACATGTAAAATTTTAGTGTTGGAGGTATTTATGAGCCAGCTGTTGAAACTGTCAAGCAAAAACAATTGACCGCCATTGTGTAAGACCACCCTTAAAAAAGGGAACACTCAATGCATTTTAAAAATGCTTTTTAAACACCCGTACTTAACAACCATGTTGATAAATAGGTTGGCTCATAGGGGCTAAGCCTGCTGAAATTACAATCTGAGTTGATTGATCTCTGCAGCACCACAGTACAGTGGGGTAACAGGTTAATCTGATGAATGGAGATTGTGTTAGAGGTGTGGCCCAAGGACGATGTTCTGATTGCCTGGGGATATGACCTTCAGAAGCTCCAGATTTTCCATCCCGTTGAGGGTGTATAGGAACTTACCACAAGCTGTCAGTCACCCTGATGGGAGAATTATTCACTGTTATGTACAGTGAAGGATAGATAAAATTTGATGCATGTTAATTCATTCACGGTGCATTATTTAATTTCTACTTTTTAGTGACCATGAATAAGGCAGAGACTTAATAATAAAAAAAGTATTTTCATTCTCATCTATACAAAATAGGAAAGTATGACATACATGTGATATTATTATAATAATAATAATAACAATAATAATAATAATAATAATAATAATAATAATAATAATAATAATTATTATTATTATTATTATTATTAATATGGTAAGTTATATACTCACTATGTTGATTCCAGTAGTTTGCTTAGCTACAGAAGGAGTCTAACAAGATTATTATTATTATTTTTTAATGGTCATGCTGTTCCATGACAGTTCCATAACAATATTAGAGTTCCAAATGAATGCAAGAGCATAATCCCATGGTTGTTCTACGTGATATGTCTTGTTTTGTATGAAGCTTGGGGAAAAAAACAACCACATGAAATCATAAATAGGTAGAAATTGAGGTTTAAGTGAGATTAAATCAAGTTCTGAGACACAATATCAAGGTAGCGCTCAGTTTTGCTCATATCATACAACTTCTCGTCTTCATCGTCATGAGTTCATCGCCATTTTGTTGTATTCTTTGTTTGCCATTTAATGGTAGAGGGGAAAAACAGAAAATAAAACAATGAACAACATTCAGCCCATAGCCAGGGATGCATACATACAGTATATATTTCCAAATACATATCGGGAAGGACAATTACTTCATTATAACACATAACATGCATGTATAGGATAGAATAACTCATTATAACTGAAGCTAAATGATAGTCACAGCTGTCAGTATGCACACATACAGGTATAATTGCACAAGATGAAGGGGTTTTAAGATACTATCTCTTCAAAGTAACTGTTCCATTAACATTTAACATGTATTTCATTGAGTGAGGTTGAGACATCTTTAAGACTTCAAAATGGTCTTTAAAAAGCTGTATAGTTTTATTGATGCACAAATGTGATAGGCTCCCGTTAGAGGAAACGTTAACTTTCACATATTCTTTAAGGTGTGCCAATTTACATAATCATTAAACCAGTGGCATATGACCTTCTCTTTCATTTCTCTGAATAACATTACAGTGCAGCTGTTGCTTTATGCAAAACCTCTCCATGGAGACATGACAAAGAGATTAGAGACATTACTGACTTTCTTGTTCATTATCTTCACTTCAGTGTTGAGTATCCCCATAGCACCAGGGCCTCTACCATACCTCAGTTCACCTCACTGCAGCCCACTGTGGTTCAAGACCACAGCACATGAAGGGCATCTGTTGCCCTTCGGCAACTGTGGAGACATTGTATGTGTATGTGTGTGCGTGCATGTGTGTGCTTGCACGTGTATGAAAAATTGGAAAGGGTAACTATAATATGGATTTGAGTTACAGTCAATGTCTGAGAATTGGTGGCACTTTATCTTGATACTGATGAAGCCATTTGTCTTTACTCAGGTGATGTTCAGTCAAGTGGGTGACTGCATTACCTGGAGTTCATCCAGAAACAGTTAACAATTTAAAATTATTTTATCTTTTGAATGGGAGGGTGAATAATATAGCTATTAAAGGAAAAAAAAATCCTGAATATCAGGGGGTTCAGTTGCTAGGCTTTAAGGTACATTGCATGTCTGCTCAGCAATGAATGACCTACTTACAAACCAATGCTATGTATATTATGTGTACTAATGCATACTATGCTGCAGAACAAATTGCCCCATGAGGATAATAAAGACTCAACTACTAAAAATGCATTTGACATCAGTCAGTATTTAGAGCAATTATTCATTGTTTACTATTATTTGTTACAATTCTAATGCCATTGTCACTGAGCTAAATACCATACTTTAAATGAAACAAGGTAACGTTTCAATTTGTGTTGAAAGCCTGACAATGATAGCAATGTATGCTCGCCCAGCTGCAGGTATTTCAGAGTGCTTAGCACAGCCCATTATAAAATGAGCTTGTGCCTGAAGTTAATAATACAATTCTCTGCTCTCTGATTATCTAATTACCCTAGAGCAGCATACCTATTTCTAGATCACAACTGCATCCACTAACAAAACGACAGGAGGTTGCCCAAAAGCTAAAATTTGAAGAGGATTTTTGGAAAATGGTAATAAAAAGTAATTAAAAATGTGTTAAGATAAAAAGAATGAAAATTAGATGTGTTAAATGAGGACACTGTGGTAAATGTAATCATTTCACACAGGCTGTCAGTGCTACTAAATTGCTGTACATGGCAACATCCCATTTTGAATAAGTATGACTTAAGTTGTAATTAAGCGACACATTTCCATTAATATAACACTTAAATTAGTATTTTTTTTCTACAGTGGATTTTTTTTTTCTTCAATTGGATTTCCCATTAATGTTCCTTCTTTCCAGCCACCCAACAGTATCTATCTAATGAAGGGAAGCCATATTTGCATGTAACACGTCCACTCAAACACCCAGTCACAAATGAATGAATGATGGATTATACGTCAATTAGTCTTTTAAAGTGAAAAAAGAATGTGGTCACAGATTAAGAATGTTAAACACATAAAAATAATGTTGGTGGTGGAAAAATGACAATGGAAAAATAAGGATGAAAAATGATTCAATGAAAAAGAAAAAAAAAGACATTTTCCAGTTTAATTTCATTTTACTATATTTTCATTTTTTCATTGAAATATTTTTTTTTCATTTGTGTTCTGCTTTTGCCATTTGAATTTTAATAGACAGTAATAATGTTACATATTGATGCATCATTTAAGTCATCTTGCGGTATGCTAACAAATAATATGATGTACAATTTTACTTGGAGTTGATAAATGTGTCCTTTACATTACATTTATGTGGCAGATGCTTTTATCCAAAGCAACATACAATAAGTGCATACTGAAGGTCATTGGAACAACTACAGAACACAGGTTTGATAAGGCACAATTCTCATGAAGTACCAGTTATCCATAGCCATGAACATCAGGTCTACTTTACACAGTAAGCATAGGTTATAGTAATATTATTTTATTGTACATGATGTTGTATCTCCATGGGATATACTTGTCATTTAGGACATATAAAATACTCTCTAATTTACTGTGTGCTGTATGTGCTAGGTGAATGTAAATATCCCTTGGATCATAAATAGTAGCATTTGTAAAATATTGTCCCATCGCCATGCAACATAACATAACATACATACAGTATATATACAGTATACAATATACTAAAAAAGAGTGAATGATTATATATTTAGGAATGTGTATCACAGTGTGTCACAATGTTTAATCTTAAATCATCATGAACGGCAAATTGATATACTTTATAATGGACAAACATTTTATTCATTTTGGAGATGTTTTGGAAAGGATTTTTGAGTTGAAAAGAGCACCTAAAGAGCACCTTAGGGATGAGGTGAAAAAAGAAGTTTGCAGCATGAATTTATGGCCGAAAAAGTTATAGGAACTGCCTGATGTTATTGAGTCAGCAAGTGTACATAATAAATAGGTTTACCGAATAAAGTGGCCACTGAGTGCATATATACTTGGCTTGTTATCATTACATACAATTCAGAGCAGTCTTTTGTGTTCTTAAGAGAAACACAGCATAATCGACATTCATAGTAACTAAAAAGGCAACTTTATGCGTGATCATTGAAAAGCAATTGTTCCAAACTGCTATCAATTGAATGATAGTATGTCACTGGATAAGTAATTAAAGGCAATAACAATAATGAATGACAATCACAGTTAATAGCAATAGAAATTATGCAAAATGCAGTTAAAGGCATTAACAACAGGGGGTTGCAATTAATGACAATTTCAGTTTCAGCAAATAATTCATGAATAATAGTACAATAACCTTTTAATACCCCAGGGCATGCATATACAAGTTATACAAGAAGGATAAGTACAAAAATGAACAGAAAAGATTAAAAATGAGGAGAAATTTAATTTAGTCAGAGTAATTATCTTTTTTTTACAATGGCAAATGAGTTTGAATTATTTGAACTTGCAGTGAAAAACTAACAGTGTTCAAAGATCAATTTTAAAATGCAATGATCGATTTATGAGTTTTTAAAAATAATTGTCTGATGATGCATGGTACAAAGTCCAGCTTTTACTATCATGGGCAGTCCATGCACTAGTGTGAGCAGAATACATCAAGAAGATCAGGGCCTCATCTTATCTTCAACAGTGTTGAAATGAACAGAGAGTGTCAGCTCTGAGTTAAACTGCTGCAATCTTGGTGGGAAATAGAGGACCAATGGTGATCAACATATACAGGACAACAATGAACTGAGCAGTTTTGCCAGAAAACATAGAAAGGAATAGGATTTTTAACATCAGAATGTATACGCAATCAGATTCCCCAGTGGAACTGGGTCCTCCCTGAGGGAGAGGAAGTCACACTGTTTTTCAACTTTATAACATCTGTGGAAGCCATCTGCTTGCACTTCATAGTTAGCACCATGCTACTTTTAACCCGAATTAAAGATTCCGATCTGTTTTGTGTTTCCAAGATTTACGTGTACGTTTTCATTTCAACCCTAGCAAAGCCCACCTCATTCAACAGCTATAGATGTTGTTAAACTGCTAATTAGTACAAACATGTGTGCCAAATTAGGGTTGAAATTAAAACCTACCGGATGGTGGATCTCCAGGAATGGCAGTGACATCGCACAATCATCCATGGTATGCCGTAAATATTTCCATAGCTAGGGGGTGTTGTTAGGTATATTAGGTATTAGGTAAGAAGCGGAATGCTGGCAAACCATGTAGCCATGCCAATATTCAAGATATACCATGGTTTTGAGTGTCATATGGCTTTTATAAAATGGTGTATGTACAGTATGCACTGCATATATCACCAAAGACGACACAACATCTTTAAAAGTAATATTTCAATAGATTGTGCAGTGTGTCCTTTCACTGAATTAATTTGGTTACTAAGCAACAACTATTTGTTGTTTGGACCTACTTTGACTGGCTACATATAAATTAGCTAACATTAACTGTTTAGCTAATTAACTAAATGCAGGCTAGCTATAATGTCGGGGAAGCTAAGAGATGAAAACTAAGCACAGTACAAAAACTAAAATTATCTAGCAAGCTACAGAGACACTATGAAATACCACGTTGTATACATTCATTTGGACACTGTCAGTCAAGGTGCAGATAATAAAGTAAGGTGGAGGAGTTCTTCATCCATTTCACAGAGTGCAGCTGTGTAGCTTGTTAAGTTTCCATTTTCCATAACTTTGCTCTCACTGTTTGTGTAGGCTAATGGGTTTGTTAACGTTACAACATATAAAGTGGTCACACTTGCAATAACATTAAAATGATGTTGAATAATTATATTGTATGGGAGTATTGTCACAGCTAGAATGCAAATACCAGCTATATAGGTAAAAATAAATGAAATAATAAAATGTTCATTGTTAATTCCACTGACATTGAGAGGGTTGAACATTGTACTAAAATTGGACAAAATCTCTCTTCAAAAAAACATATGTACCTGAGACAATGTAAATGAAGCCATGCTTTATCTTAAAATTGCAGGTACATGTGGGTTCACACCAAGGATCAGTGTGACTACCTGAATTGTATTCAGATTGTCTAAAAATGTAATCCAAATGTATAACACACAACTAACATTGCATAATATATGCAAAGGAGGAAGAACAACATTCAGACAGTTTTGACATGTTTGACTTTGCTGCCAGATTGACACTGGCATTGCCTTGGTGTGATCAAGGCTTAAACAGAACTATGATCATGTATTTGTTTTGCAATGACAGTCTGTATCCTTCAGATAATGCTTCAAAGAGGATGTTTGTGGAGACATGAGAAACAACACAACATATATACAAACCAAACATATACACGTAAGAATAAAAAATAAAAAAATCATGCACAAATATATTGCTTTTTCAGTTTCATTTGCTGAGACTTTTTTTGTTTCGAAATAGTACTATGTAATACTACATTTTACGAATGTTGTAACAATCTATTCGCACCCATTAAATCCCATTCTCCGTTACATGAAAAACGCAACTGTTGAGACTTGATCAGAAAGACACCGCCCGTCACTTTGGGGAATTGTATTTATGCGTCATATCCCCACTGAAGGGGCGGTCGTGCTTGTTACAGAGAAACACTGTTGTTTACTGTCTATTTGGCTGCTCAAGCTGACATGCTATCAAGGGGGGACATCTCACACTTTCAGACAGTGTTCTTTGTCTCTTTCCCAGAAAAAAGTGATCCATCTCAATAGGGATTGATGAATGCAGCACTGGGAAGGTGAAGCCATAAACACAGACTAATTATGGACTTCTTTGTGGAATAGCAATGACAGCACTGGGAAACCTCAGCCTTATATGTGCAAGTAACTTAAAATATTGCAGTCTACCTTGTTCAGAGAATAGCATGGGCTTAATATAAAATGTTCTGTTTTGTGCTTTTGTAGATGAAGAACTGTTTAGTTTAATCAACTCTGGGTTCTTCTCTGTTGCTGTTCAGGAATGTTGTGTGCATGTTTTATGAAATATTTACAATTGGTATTTTAGGAACTATAACTTTGGATTCTCCGACAGCTGATATTTAAAATGGGTTCTCAATGATGTGTTATTAAAATTCAGAATTAAGTTGCTGTTACAATGTAGAGCATGTTGTATTGCAAATGATTTTTTTAAAAATATATTTTTGACTGTGGGTTACATGCAGTGATAATACAAGCAACTCAATTTGAATGACCTAATTTCAGTGAAAATATTGCGAATGAGTCTGAAACAGTAACTCATTGGCACCGATGGAACATAGCATATAGAGGAATAAAAAGTGGCAAAGGCATTTTTTATTTATTTGAGAAATTGGGATTGACACTTTATTTCTTATATATAGCCCATATGCTTATAATAATCAGCATGGCGATTGGACTCCATTCAATGGTTTCATGATAATGGAACTAGTAAACTAGTAATGATTAAGAAGCCTGCATAACAAAACAAAACAAACTAACTGATAGCCTACAATGTAGCTACATTTGTAAATACTATTTTTTCAGATACCTGGGCTGAGCTTAATTTACAACTAATTATTTTCCAGGAATAAAAGTTCCTCAATGTCCAGAGCTGAGGGCTTTTTGTTACCAATATTCCTTTCTGTACCAAAGACATTCTCTCACAACTGCACTGATGTCCCAGAAACACGTTCTTGCCAGGTGGTCAAGGTGGGGATATTTTGTACCATATCTACCACCAGTGAAGAGGATTGCTGTCTGCTGGCAGTTCTGTTTCCCTTTTGTAGAACCACTTCCCTTGATGTGCAGCAGAAGCTTCTGTAGAATTGTCCTTCCATTTACGCATTTAGCCAGGTGATGGTATTGCAAGACACTAAGGACGGCTTTGGCCAAAACATGTCTGTCTCTTTGTCCAAATAGGAATAAAAATGAAAATGATTTTGTTGGTAGACATTCATAATCTATATCTATTCATTAAGAGTGCGGGATCTCATCTTTCCGTTCTATGATTATATATGAGAAGCCAATGCACCATTCATATGTTATATAGCCTACTTTGTTAAAAACTTCTTTGAGCGCATGGGTTGGTAATTCTTTTATTGCATGGACGCCCCAAAATTGGTCATGGTAGTATGGTGCGGGAGTTCACGATTTGCAGTTTGCATTGTCCTTATTTTCAATTGATCCATTTTAAGGTCATGAAAACAAAATCCAGATCACACTCATATAGAATTCCCTGCAATGCTAATATTTCTGACGAGGAGATTGGATCATTTTTGGGCCTTCAACCTACTTCCATTTCCAGACTTGGGAAGTCCAAGTACAACTGGGTAGCTTCAGCTTGATGATTCTTGCTGTACTTTCAGCATTCTTTTTAATCTATGTATAAAACGGGCTGCAATGCCCTATGAGATCACCTGATGTGGATTTTATGCAAATGCATTAAAACTAAAGCTGGCAGCCTGCACTTTAAACTCATATTCATTTTTTTTTTTGTTAAATCCAATGTCCTGGAGAACAGGTGTTTTACCAATCAAGTCTGTTCAATTGCTTCCTTAATGCAGGTATTAGACAGGTTTTACTATCTAGTATTGAGCTTGTCATTGCCTTTGGAATCTGTTATTGCTGTTCGTCAGCATGAGGACCAGAGTTGAGCCAATGAAAGTCAAGAAATACATTATGAGCCTGAGAATTAAACAAAAACATAAAAATAAAAAAATAAAATAACAGTCAGAGTAAGAGGTCAAAACAAAAATCAATGTTTGGATCATCCTTAAGAACAAAGATATCTCTGGTGAACTCAGTAATCTCAAAGGGCCTGGTAGGCCAAGGAAGACATCTATAGTTGGTGACCAGAGAATTCTCTCCCACAACCTTTGCATTGTTATTGCAATACTCTACCAACTGTGCCATAGGACTACTAGTAATAGGACGGGCATATATGTATACCTTCATAACTTGTCCAGGTTACTTCAGTCCCATCGACACAATGAGTGACAACCACTGTCAAGAATGAAGACATTCAATAAGATATGCTCCATTTCCTATTTTCATGATGAAATAATTCAGAAACAATAAAAAATAGGAGTGCAAAATCAAGAGTGCTTATACATTCTGATGTTAGAAATCCTATTCCTTTCTATGTTTTCTGTGCAAAACTGCTCAGTTCATTGTTGCCCTGTATATGTTGATCACCATTGGTCCTCTATTTCCCACCAAGATTGCAGCAGTTTAACTCAGAGCTGACAATCTCTGTTCATCTCAACACTGTTGAAGATAAGATGAGGCCCTGATCTTCGCATAGTTGGAACAAGACCTCAATCTCTCACTGTCTTCACTTTAATCAGACTACTGTTTCTGCTGCCACAAAACTGTCACTTCCAGAAAATAAGAACCCCACCCCCAACTCCAACCTACCCACCCCTCCCCATCAAAGCGCTCATTGATTTTTCAGCAGGAAAGTATATATTCAAAAAGTTCCAACAAAATAAAAAAATAAATAAATAACATCCACCTGCACCTGTCATCAGGCAAATTACTTCTGACTTTTAATTTATTTCTGCAGGAAATGGAAAGCGGCAACCTAACCATAGTCAATAGGGGGACTGGGAAAGAGGAGCGTAATCACACAACTTGCCAGCTCAAAGGGATCTGTACTGTCAGCTTTAATAGGTGCTCAGACCACACAATCTGTGCTACACAACACATTTGGGCTGCTCCAGAACACAGACCGAACCCATCTCCATAGCACATTCTTCCAAATGACAGCTGAATACTCTTCCCATCTCGCCAGTGTTAAACCAAGCTCATTTACTAATTGAATTGTGATTGAGGAGCTTGGTTAAAATAGTCAATAATTGTAATTAACAAAAAACTTAAAAGCCATGGCTCTCACACAAACTTTTCACAATTGGGCTTTAAAATAATTTCTATTCTTGTGTTTGTAGCTTTATAAATCAGTATTTCCATCATCAGAATGAATGAGTGCCACAGACGTAAATATATAAAATGCACTAATGAGACAGGATTTGAGATCTCATTCGTTGCCATGAATATAACCACTTATAAACATAAAATAAATAAAATAATAAATCATTAGGATTTGAGATCTCATTCATTGCCATGAATACAACCACTTATAAACATACAATAAATTAAATTAAATCATAAATCATTTGGATTCAGCTGAAGTCTGCACCCAAGTGGACTCTCTGGAAGTCTGCATGAAAGGCTGTATGAGCCCCCTAGTGAGATTAATGACAGGTAGCATTTGGCAGCTCTAGTGCTCCTGAGTTAACTGGAATGTGTCTGTTAAGTCCACCAAGTGTGGAGAAGACCGGACATTTGCATTGAACAACATATTTTGTGCTACAGATACAACTTCACACAACCGACAAATATATATATTATTTAAGATGATTTGTGTTTTTAAGTTTCTCTTTTTTTCCTCCTGTACACATTGATTGATTGGACCTTGTATATAATGGGGGCTTGGTTTATGACACTAGAAATAAACTAAAACTTAAAAAACTATGGCCAAATCTCATTCTCTGGACTCAAAGGCACATTCCTGTCCAGTCCATGAGGGCTTAGGGCTGTACCACTGTTGAAACAGCTTTTTTGCAGACTTTTTGTGACCTCTGTGTACCCTCTTGTTAAGTCTCCATCATTGCATACTTAGAGCTCATTCCAATTGCTTATTTTATTCATCCTTTTCTCCTCGGTCCTTGCCTACTCAGGAAACAATCAAGGTCTGCCATCTTCAAGGACATTCCAACTTTTTAAATGCTCTTTGAAGGAGCTAGGAGCAAGAAGTTAGGGGGCTCCAGAAGGATGCTTGAGCAGGGAAACATGAGTGCATCCTTTGCAGAAGTTTTTTTTTTTTTTTCAGGAACATGCAATGTATAAATGATCAACCTGTAGATTTACCTCTCCCTATCTGCCATGTCTGAACTGGTGCTTGACTGAGCAAGGACGTTTGCCTTATGCACTCCTCGATTCCTTTGTCCTCACATTTGTTCTTTGCTTCCATTCCTTGAATTCTCTGATGGGTGGAGCTAGGAGCTAGAAAAGGACACAAGAAAAGGAAGTAAGTAGGAAAAAATAAGTGATTGGAATTAGCCCTCGGCCTGAGGGAAATTACCCAAAGTTCAGTTCAGGTCAATGACGTAGGAAGTGCCTGGCATTTTTATTTATTCATTCATTTTTTTGTAGGTAAGCGAGGGGTATAATTTGCATATAAAAACTACAAAAACATGATCTTTATTTCACTGATGGAATGAATTGATTAAATGCAGTTGATTCATGCTGTAATTTTATGACACTGCATGAACCTGCAATAAAAATATAAAACATTTCCTTTCTTCCCACTCGACCCACTCCCATGTCATTTTCCTTTCAAAAGTCATTAAAATTTGCTTATTTAAAAGCTGTTCTGTGAAAAAATCTGGGAAGCACTCGTCAGAGCACCCCATGACAATTTGCACATCCTACGGACCTGGTTCAGGTGGTGGATGACTTGCTTCTCCCTCTCTTATCATATAAATTTGAGTAACATCTCTGTCTCTCAGCAACATGTCTCTCCTATTTCATCCCTGTGTATACCCCTCGAGCCAGTATCCACTCGTGGACTCACCTGTCCCTGGAAATGTGCCATTCAAGTCTGCGAGTCCATATCCCACAAGTCCAGAGGGCTCTGTTTGGAACTTTTTTCCCCCTATTGTTATGTTCCAATAGGGAACATTCTGTTGTTATGTTCCAATAGGGAACATTCCAATCTGGCACCACCTCTTGGTAATTTGTTTTCCTGTCACCATGGGAGTCAGCATTAATTGAACATACCTGAGATAATGGAATCAGCTGTGCTGCAGTCTATAAGAGCGGGCATACATTATATGAGTCTAAAGCTTGTATAGTCTGTGCTATCATCCAACTTGTTGTCACAATCTGAACCTCGTTCAAGTATGAAAGGGCATCTGAACTCCCGACTTTGTAACCTGTGAGAAAATCGTATAATGTACGTCCGCCCTTACCTGACTTTCTTTTGGGTGTTCACCTCTTGGAATTCTGACTGTTCGGACTATTCAAATATGCTTTTAGAGGAGGTCAAGTTATTGGTTTTATATAATTTTGGAGTAGGTTTTGTGGGTTTCCGTTGCCGTTTTTGTGTGCTAACTGGCACTACTCATGTACCAATTATGGTGAGGGGTAAGGGACTGTACATGCAGCAACCCTGATCCCTGTGGACTGCCACTTATTTATTTTTTTGGTTTTATTTATTTATTATTATCTTTGGTTGTTATGAACCTGTGCTGAGAAAAATGATTAGGATTAAGTTGCAATGCAGCGTCTTAATTGCTTCGCTTAATACAATTCTAATTTAAAAAATTATATTTGTACTTGGAGATATGATTTGTGGGTTTATAGCTTGATGAAACAAGAATACCAATGGCTCAAAAGGTTTGTGTATATATGGATGTTTGTATGTCTGGTGCCCTTCTCAGTCAGTTGTTTGGCATATTTTCCTAGAAATCAGTGTTAATTGAACACACCTGGATTAATTATGCCAAGGCTACATCCTTGAGCCCGTCTCATTTGGGGTTCTGATTGACTCCTGACCTGTCACCAGCCCTGACACTTGCTCCAGCTAGAGGAATGTTTTATTTTTTGTATTTGTATTTTTTTTGTATGTAATGCTAACTGGCAATACTCTGGTGCTGATTTTTTTTTTTCTCGACAAAACCTTTTATCAGACTTGGTGTATCAGGGTATTTTCTGGTTTATCAGGTGGGTCATAAAGCCAATCATCTTATCTTAACTTCCCTGCCAATTGCATCAAATTGAATTTTTGTTTTCTTTTTACCTACATAAACTCTTCCTAGTAGCCAATTTGAGAACACTGGCAAAATGAGAGGATTTAGCTTTTTACATTAAGTGTGCACATAGTTTCAGCTAATAAGATTCAAAAATGTGCATCTGCGGTGAATGACTCAACAGTCCAAAGATGTATTTCTTCAAATGCATTTTAAGCTTTGTATTCAAAACCTGCATTGTTATAGCTGTGACCTCGGCCTAAACTGATACAGAGAAGATATTTCTTAAACTAGCAAGTAAGCCTCTTTTGCAATTTTCTGTGAACCATGCAGATGAAAGCTTAGTCTAGGCTTTGCCTTTTAAAAAAATGGTAAATGTGAAAATGCATGCGACTTCACATTTTAATTGCTCTTTCCCATAGGTGCTCCCTTTCTTAACACAATGCTTTATGAATGCAGTTTTAATTTAAAAGTATTTGAATTTATGGTGTTGTATTGACAATTAATTGCTTTACTGAGGTTTTTCAGTTTGTTCAGAACCATTTATGCATCACCTACCTGTAACTGGGATCTGAATTTGAACTGTTCTGAGTCACTGCAACCTGTTGCTTTGATTACAAGAGATTATTGTATTGGAATAGTGATACAGATGGGTAAAGGTGCACCCGGGGAAGCTTTTTCCCATTTCATGCAATACTTTTGGTAGGTATATTTTATGCAATTTAATTTATCCTCCGTTGCCTTCTCAAAATCATCACAGCTTTTTGATTAGCAGCTTCATATTACAAATAATGTGATACTGTCTGGACAGCATTGCATATGATTACTGGAAAAGCAGAGGTGATAGTTGAGCATACTTACAGTACTACTAGTATTTCTAACCATCTTTAGTTTCCCATACCCCCATCCCCTGCCAAGAGTGGTAATATGAAGTACTTTTTAGATGTAGAGAGAGCACGGTTGTTGGTACTGTGAGTCTGAAAAGGTATACACTTTTCAAATTGGAGATTAGGAAAACTGCTTTACCCAGTAAACCCCGTGATTAACTCAAGTGGCTGACACCAACCCAAATGCATTAATCATTCAAGTAAATAGCTCCTTGGGTTATTACTGCAAGGCAACATTCCTCTAGCAATACAGCACATGCGCTGCCAAAGTAATCTATTTCTCTCTTCTGAAAAGGTAAATGTTTGACACCGGGTACAAATTGAGGCCTTTTAAATTTGAAAACGTGTACAAATAACTAGGGATGGGCAAAACTCTGAAATCGCTAAATGGTTACATGGTGCAAAAAAGGTTCAATCAAGGTTTGGGTGGAAGGAGGGATTTTTTGTAAATCTGCCACAGTCCAATTTAAACAGATATTTTACCCAAACTATAGGCAAGATGTATTTTAAATAGTTGTAAAAGCAGCCACAGAATGGCATACATGTTTTGAGGATAAAAAAGGTGTTGGGTTTCCTTAGTGTGGCTGGAGAGAGAAACAGGAGATATCTAGCAGTTGCAGTTGCAGTTATTAATAGTGAAAAATATCAATGCAGTGCCACAGAATTTGTGATGTGATACAAAAATACCACTGTGTAAAAATGGCTACTGTGAAACTTCTCAGTTGGTTTTTTTTTTTTTTTTTTTAGTGCAAACTATGATAATTATCTGTCAATGTGGATAATGTTGACATATGTAATATTACTGATACCATCCGTTTATGTACATGTCAACTGTTAGATGTGATTTATGCAGTTTATAAAGCCCATATATCAACTACCTCTGTGCTACCCTACACCTTGTAAATGCCTGTTGATCAGATTCTTTGCCTGTGCTGCTGTGAGCGATTTGATAGTTGCATCTCGTTCGACAGGATTTCCCCAACCGTCATTTCTCTATATTAAACCAGTTCTAACATGGTTATTTTGCCATGGTGCTGTATTAGTCATGCCAAGTTACTGAGTGCTAATGCAGTCTGATATTGTCTACCCACTGTGTTTTTCATCATCCATAGATTTCTTTTTCTAAACCAGGCGGGTGGTGAAGGGGAGGGGGGCTCCATGTAGGCAGTCGTGGTTAATACTGCAGTCAAGCCACGTACATCAGAATGACTGCTGCACAAAAAAAAAAAAAAAAACTAAACTTCACCATGTTTATTATTTTTTTTTTATTATTTTTTTTTTATTTATTATTCTGGAAAACAGTCACAGGTTTTGGGACAGGCTACTAAGCTGGTTTTAATGTTTGCCAGGTAGGAGAAAACAAAATTAACTGTTTATTTATTTATTTATTTATTTTGTCCTAACCGGTTCAGCAATGTTATATCATGGGTGGAACAAAAGTAAATTTCCAATTCTGCTCAGAGTAAAAGGATAGAAAAAATTCAATTTCCAAGCCCTTTTTAAAAGTTACAAGTGTCATCCTATATAAATGCGTTTGTATAAATTGATCTTTACACTATGCAGAGATTTACAGTTACTTTCATATTTGTGTTCTATCTATATTCTGTTTCATTTTGTTTTGAAGTCTTCAAGCATGATTCAGTCACTGCAGTATATTATCATTTCTTATTATAATTAACTTATCTACTGGCCTTTCTACTGTCAAGTTTTGATCTTGTTCATTCCGTTTTTTAATAAGTGCGTCCACATTAATTCCCCTTTACCCTTTCAACTTGGGTGAAGCAATATGAATATAGCAGTTTGCAGGGTAAATGTATCCATGTCCCATTCCAGCCATGGTTGTTAATTTACTACAACTAGTCAGCATGTTATTGTGGCATATGCTAAGAGGTTTTCTAACTCTATCCTGAGGGATGTCTGTTTGCTCTTTGACAAACTGCTTGATAAATTAAAATTGTGACATCAAGTTGGGTGTTTATAAAAATATTCTTTCATGACCATACATTTGTATTCTGTCGCAGCAACAAAGTAAAGCCAAAAGTAGCCTGGCAATATGCCAATACAGCAATATAAAAATGCTGCTCACTGAGGAACAAAATAAGAGAAATTTTGAACTAAAGACTGGAATAAATATACAATCTTGGTTTTGGTTTTACACGTAATGATGCCCCTTTCAAGAATCAGTGGTCATCTGTTGTCTTGAATATTTTTTTTGAGAAATAAAAATGCACAGTGTTCCCCATACAATGCATTGTATGGGAAAAATACAATTCATTGTATGGGGAAAAAAAGAAAAAAAGAAAACAGCCATAACATAACCTTGGGGCTTGTAACCAGGACTTGAGAAACACTGACCTGTGCCAGTATGATTCCAGTGTGGGAACAGCAGCATGGTTTATTACACCCGTAAGGTGTACATTGAGCTAATAAGATGGAGCTTTGCCTAACTCAGAAATCTGACAGCACACTGCCTTAGCTTTAATCCACAAAGGCAGCAACATAAAGAACACAATCTATCTCCCAAAAATTCAGGGGAGAGTACTCAACTGTTTTTTCAAAGAGATTTTGGAGTTTAACTTTCTGTGAGTACTGCAGACCTGACAGATGATGCACAGTGGGTTTAACTTTTTAGTCCCCTTAAGTCCATGAGAATTGTAAACTCTACCAAGGGTACCTCGCTATTGTCTGATTTACTGAAACAAAATGAGCTTTTGAATCTGTTTTCTGATAAATTAAAATTTCTCTTCTATATAGGCTAGAGTATGTTTGTAGCATTTTATAGCAACTAAATAAAAATAATATTTAAAAAAAATATGTTTTGAGCTATTGTAGAATAGGATTATATCTAACAGGTATACAAAATATCAGATCCCTTGCCACACGACTGGAATCACTTTGGATAAGGAAGTTTCATTGCATGCTCAGACTGGCACAGCCATATGCATTGTTAGAAGGATGGCTGAACCTTGCAAATACTGATGTCTATATTGCATTTTAGGAATTTATCACATTCTTATCCTGAGACTGGCTGGCTGAACATTATTTATGTGCATTTATATGGCTGGGTATTTGCTGAATTAATTTAGGTTAATTTTTGGCTCTGGGGTACAACAACAGTACCCCCACCTTGGAATCAGCCCTGGAACCTGGGAGATGTATGCCCGGTTTGCTGACCATTGTGCCACATCACCCCATAAGCTGCCCATGTCCCTGTGGATACATACCATCACCACTCCACTGGCAGTGGCACTTTAAATGGTTGTTTTCATTATGCAGTTTTGCAATTCATGAGGAAATGCTTTTGTGAAAAATAAAATTCTACTAGAGCAGGAAAAAGCAGAATACAGTTTAATTTTCATTAATGGCATATGTGTTACAGATATGAAAAGACCAAAAATGCAAACATACAAAACACTCATAGATGTAATTAAAAGTCTATCTATACATAGATAGTATGACAATTCAGAGACTTTAAATTTATTTATTTTTCTAACAAATATTTACTGAATTTGTCTAACATTGTGTGTATGTGCAGAGGTCCTTGCATGAAAAATGCTTCTAGAGAAATCCAGTTACTACATTTTTGGTTGAAATGTGTAGTGTGACACAAGAACATTTGAGAAGTACGGAAAATTGTGTTGATGGTGATTAAGTAAATGTAATACAGAGTTGCTAATGTGAGCATTTGAGAATCCCTGGATTACCCTGGCCAAGCCTGCAATTCAGACTAATCATTTTAACCTTCCTCACTGGCTTTCAAGTCAATATGGACTTAATTTTCTATATTCCATGGTTCACTCTCTCTGAATATTGGGAAATCATTTAAAAGTCTACAGTTGATGAGGTTCTCCTCAGGAGTAATTACTTCAGTACAATAAATGGGTCTACAGCCAAGCATTCTTTTCTGTATTGGAAAAACTGAAAATAAAATATAATAATAATAATAATAATAATAATGATGAACAAAAAGAAAAAAATGGGTTCAACTTAATATCCCCTTCTATTATAAAATGACATACCTAGCTTTCAAAATGAATAAAATTAAATTCTAATAATGACCATGCTTTCAATGTTGCTGAAAAAAATTCAGCATCCAGATATTATTATTGAGACAACTGGCAGCACATTGTAGTTATCAGAGGGCAACTAATTGCACTAGGCATGTACATAAATCATATTGTGAACAAGTCAGCAGTCTGGCTGAATGAATACAACTTTTTAATTGAGAAGGCAGTGGTTTGTTAATTTAGCAAAACTGTAAGATGAATCTGCATTTCTGCCATCACTGGAAATCAGAATCCAGAGCTGCTTAATTGCAATGTGAAGAGAAATGCAATATTAAACTGTTATGTGTCATCAAAGTCAGAGAATAGGCATTTAATTGTGTCAACAACTTGAAGTAGAGTTTTGTTTGTTACTTTTTCTGTACTTTGTGATTTGGTGATTTGATTTTGGAGGGAAATGTTCCCACAATTCCAGCTACAGTTTACAAAGCTGAAAAGCAAGGGGGGCAGCTGGGTGGCTCATCCTGTCAAGACAATGGTCTTCTAGAGCATGGATGGGCCCAGTGGTCCAGGATTAAATCTCAACCATGACCGTGCCAACTGTGACTGATAGCCTGGCAGGGCAATGCGTAATTGGCAGTAGTGTCACCCATGGTGAGGGAGGGTTCAGCTGGCTGGAATCCACACACTCTAGGAACCCCCACAGATCAAGTGGGCAGCTGTGGTCTGCTTGCTAAAAATGCACATGACGCGTCTTCCTCAAACTGAAATCTATGGAAAGCCTGGACTTTGGGCTGTGGTGTGAAAAGAAGAAGAGTGCATGCTTGTCCACACTCTCCTGTGTCAGCTTTGGTGATTGCATCATGTGCATGGCTGTATAGGATTTGGGATTGAAATCAGGGGAAAAATGGGGGCTGGGAGCTAAAATGCAGTATACTTAAATTGGAGCACCACAGCACTCCTGCTTTTCAAGATTATACAGTGTCATTGGTGGCTTCATTTTAGACAAAATACCAGAATATGCTCACTCACTGGCAGCCTGAGTTTTCTGCACAAAAAAGGGAGAGAAAAAATGATGTTATGTAGACCAAAGAAAATATATAAGATGGAATAGGTGATTCAAGGTTAATGCCCCGTTACAAATGAGAAGCATTCTTAAGATGGCCTTCTCACAAATTTGTCTGATTTTGTCTTCAAATTTTGAATGCCCAATTGCATTCTGAACCCTGTCATCATGGCAATCTCCACTGTCAACTTCTGCAATTGTCTTAAAAACAGTGCAATCAAAATTATTTAAATTATTTGTATGCAGGGAAAACATACACTATATTAAACCTGATTTTGTTGAATATCGTTGTACTACCCATTGTAGGAGGATTTTTTCTTGTTCACATGGAGGCCATAGTTAATGTCTAATTAGCAGGCATTTAAATTTTAACCAGCAGTGTTACTGTTCAGTGGGCTGCCAATGGGAAGATAACTTGAAGTTAATTTCTGTATAGAACTAACAACCCATGTCAGACCTCCAGCTCTCGTGAATATTAATGACATTTTACATTAAGAGGAAATTCAGTTTTCCTGTTCATAATTGTGAAAAAGGAGGTGTACAAGTATGCATCTAAAGAATACTTTCAATGCAGGAAAGATGCTTGTCAAGGTCTAAGTATGGTCTGCCAGCCTCTGCTGCTGCTTCAGTATGCAGTGCACTAGCTGAGCTGCTAAGCATCACATCAGAGGAGCACATCATGCATGAGTCGACGCATTTGCTACTGATTTTTTTTTTAATGATTGGTACCATTTACTCGCTTCTTAATTTATAGAATTTTATCACTGCCTTTTAATATAATTTAAAAGCATGTCTCCTTGCTTGCTTTATGTTCTGTAAAGTGCTTCGTGCACTGCTCAAAATTGTTTTATTATGTTATCTATGTTCCGTCATTGCAGCATTATACGAAAACCAACGTTAAATTGTATCAGCTTCATTGACTTACGGCTTACTGCTTTAATGTTATTTAAAAATGAGGCAAGCAAATTGTATTCACTAACAGTTATGCAGGGGCACACAGCATGAAAGATTGGTTTAACCAGAACAAAGCAACTTCAGTGTACATTTTAACTTCAGAATACAACAGTACTCTAACGGCTAATCATTTTAAGCAGGTGCAAACCACAGTATGTGCACCATATGGTAAAAAAGTCAGCCACTTGGAATACCACCAATGAATTATTGATTTATTGGGATGCTGTAACCAAATAACATTTAATGTATAATACTTTTGGGAGTTGACACAGATTGCACTCTAAACATGTGAGTTAACTCTCTCGGGTCTAAGGGTAAAATGAGGCACACTGGTGATTGTGCGATGCTCTGACATTTGTGTAAATTTCATCAACTTTATATACAGTGTTTCACATCTTTGTTTTCAGCACAAACTCAGCTACAACAACATGGCAGCAGTAAGTAGTTCATAATAATGTGTGGATTGTAAACTGCTCTAAAAACACACAAACTGTAAACAGTAGTTTTGAACATGCACAGGAATGTTGTGATAAAACACACTATTGTGTGTCTTATTGTGAATAAGACTTTTGGTCACTGAAATGTGTTCTTCAAGGTCTTGGGTATCAAAAGATGACAACATATTTTAGCAAATCCAATGAGAAATATAAAATAAATTGCTAAAAGTTAGTGTTGTGACTACTATTTTTCAACACCAGGTGAGAATGGGAGGGCAAATGGCCTTTCTGTAATGAATATGCATTGGGTAGGAATACCTGCCAGCTAAGTAGGCTATTCACACCTGGCCGCATGCCTCCCCACCACTAAGAAAAGACTCAGTGAGCCATTTAGAAGACAGAAACAAAGACAACTTTTGATTTTAGAACATTTATTGAAGTAAACTGCATGGAAGATGAGATGAGACTGGTGTACTCTAGTGGTGGACTAGGCCGTGTTTCCTGATCAACATCTCTGCAAATATAATGAAAACAAAATTGTTAGGAAATGTGAAATCAAATCAAACTTTATTTATATAGCACATTTCCTTCAACAGGTGAAAGTTAAATGTGCTTTACAAAAAAGGGACAAACCACTAACTAATGAAAACAAAATTTATGAAATGTGACATCATATACAAACAAAAAACCAAACAAACACAACCAGACGCAGAGAGGTAGCCTATAATTTTGAGAAGCAATGGTTAGAATCATTCGTAGTATGGGAATTTACAAGTGCGCATATTAGTGAATATTCCTACAAACACACAGAGAATGTAATACAGCACACATTTACAAATAATGCAAGCTATCAACGAAAAACATTAGCTTAACTAAATAAACACTGATATTCCAACTAAACTACACGCAACTCATCAATAACAATGCCTCAATCTGAACTAGGCTAGGTCTGTTTAGCTAAGTGGTTATTTTATTGCTATTTCCCGAACTTACTTAGAGTATGCTAATATCGATTGTGCAAGGACATCAGTTTTAGAATCCTAGCCACGCCACTACACGCCAGGCATGAGCTATTTATTACGAATATGATCGAAAAACATACAGTCTACCTGATACTTCTAACACAACCAGACGCAGAGAGCCTAGCCTATAATTTTGAGATGCAATAGTTCGAATCGTTCGTAGTGTGGGAATTTACAAACGCGCACATTGCTGGATATTCTTACAAACACACAGATACGTTGCAATACAGTACACATATTTACCAATATGATCATAAGAAATATACTTACGCATGAAGTTGATCCTCAGCTGGATCAGTTCGCTGTTCGAAATGACACCACTCTTCATCAGTGTCGGCTTCCGGACGGACCATTTTCCAAAATTAAACAAAATGTTCACCTCAAAAGAAGTGAATTAGGCGACACTCTGTGACATTCTATCCCGCTTTCGCAGACTTGGCATTTCTCACATGGATCTCGCGTCGCCCCTCCTTTAGTCTCCTTCTATGGAGAGTAATTATAATGTTGTTAACATGCGATTTGGGCGGACTTCCTGCTGAGCGAAATTCACATAGTAATGAGTAAAGTTTAGCGAAGCATACATGATCTAATTAATCAAATTTGGAACATTTAAAACAATTTATATTATTTGCCAATGGGCGCATTGGAAAGTCGCGATTCTAAGGTTTCTGTCAATGTTTTTGTTGCGTCTGTATGATAACAGCACGTGAAGCTAATCATCCAAATAGAAACGAAAGTTAATTTCATCTTGTTGAGCTCCGCCAGCGGAGCTCTCGACCCCAGAGGGTTAATGTGTGGAATAGTTTCTATAAATGCCGTATGCACAAATTGACAACATTGGGAAAGGACTGCATTATTCCTAAGCTTCCTAAAATGTTTCATAAATAAAGTGAGATTCCATAAAGATGTGATTCTTCTCTTCTTCAGGCTATTTTTATTGTATTTTATATTTTATTTGTATTAAGCAGTTGGAATTTTTTTTTTTTTTTTTTTTTACAATTATGCGTACATGCATATGTGATGTGAAAGAACATTGTTATTTAAAGCAATGGTCTCCACTCTTAAGCCTTTCAACCCTTCCAGACTGGATTATACGGTCATGCATTAGTGACCCAATGCCTTTGAGAGGATGCTTAAGAGCTTCAGTGCCCCATGGAGTTCAGACCCAGTCCTCTTCTGGGCTCTCAGGGTTCTCTTGAGTAGTACACCTGCCACAGTGACAAGAACAGGAGAATCTGTCTTGACTACTATAGTGAGCAAAATGCATTGATCCATTTTCAGGCATAAATATGCCAGCTCTGATTAAGTTGGTTACACTTTACAATAAGGTCACATGAATTGGCATTAACTAATGCATTTGTTAACTACTTACTACCGATAAGTTAATCTGTACAGCTTTGTTAATGTATGTGTACATCATTAATACATTTTTACAACTACATTAGTTAATGACAATTCAGGTGACCTTATTGTAAAGTGTTACCGTAAAGTCTTTACTCTTTTTGCATGTTTTATTACAGAATGCACTGAGCATAGTCCTTTACAGAGATGTATGCTTATGCATAGAAAACTAGCAGTGGGAAGCCACTTTCTGAAAATATGTAATTTATGAAACTTGCTAAATGTTTCCCAGCACTGTTTCTTTTTTTATTTATTTGATCTACAAAAAACTGAAAGGTACATACAATGTACACAGAGGGTCAGTGTTACTATAAATACTTTAAACTGTGAAACATAAAGCAATGTCTGAGGATCACTATATCCCAAACAAACCAGGTGATTTACCAGATAGCATTTTTTGTCAAAGCATTCCATTTATTGCAATGCTTTACCTTCCAGGGGGTTTAATTAACAAATGATAATGTGTGACGGGGAATAGGTTTGCCCCCTTTTAAAGCTGTCATTGCAGTCAAGCCCTACTTTAGTGATCTGGTTAAGGGAAGTTGAGTATAAACCACTTGAGATTGGGGAATTCAATTATTTGTGTAATACTGTATAACTAAGTGTAAAATCAAGAAATAAATGACATGTAAGTGGGGGGTAGGAGAAATGATTTCTTCCAAATCACAAGCTTTGAATTGGAACATATTTTTGGGAGAATGGGAAAATGGCCTTAATGAAATAAAATCACAAATTAATGAAATCAAAAGTGTCTACAAAAGATGAATACAAACTGGTAAAAAGTAGAATGAGGGTTGCCAACAGTATATTTTCAATAGTATATCAATTTGTGAAGCTTCTGAGGATGGGGTGGGGTGGGACTAAGTTGCAAGTTAAAGCCACATTACCGAACAAACCATAACACATTATTCCAATATAATCACACCTTTTGATTTAATAAGGTTTGACATTTGGCTAAATTGTATGCCAGTATCTGCATTTTGTGGGTGTATTTCTCAACATCACACATAATCCAAATACCCCCCCCCCCCCAACTTTATTTTCTACACTTACTCATTACACACACAACTCCCTTTCTACATTCCCTATCTACCACATTCAAAAGGAACCATTTCTTCAGTCTGCATGCTTTGCTCTTGATCATTATTTATTGCACCTGCTGTCCTTCTTCCCAGTGTGCTTTGCCTTGCCATCCTGCTTCTAGATTTGGACTACTATACAATTTTTTCTGGCCACTGACAATGGCTTAATGTTTCCAGGGAGCCCTGTAAATCTTAACCTACCTAATATATTGGTTGCCTACAGTGGAACTGCTCTGAGGTGTTAAACACTTGATTGCACATTGGCCAATGCTTACATTGTAAGCTAAACCTTTCTTCCAAATTCAGTATATTACTTGCCTCAAAGATACCTGGCTGCGTAGTTGGTTTATATGGGTTATAATACGTTATCATCTCCTGGGTTGTTACAGTGTTCTGGCACTACACATGGTGATATTATAGAACTTTGCACCAAATTAACTAGCTAGTGAATGTCCATGAATGGCCTATAACTTATGTCATATGATTATTACATGCCCATGACACAAATCAGTTTCATTGGCTTATTCCATCCAAAGGTCCAGATCAAATGGGATTTTCTGATTGTATGATTAGTTACTTTATATAAAAAGGCTTCTTTAATTTAAATGAAACGTGGGCAGTGGTGTTGCAAAATTCTATCAGGTGATATGGAAGTCATTTATTTTTATTTGTCTAATTCCAAACTACCAAGACAATTCATGCTGTAAATGCATGTGTGCTTTATCACATTACAAATTGGTTTCATCAGTATGGTGGAAATATATTTTTTTTGTATATTTCCAGTATATTTTCAGTATATTTTTTGCTATGGTACAAGGCATTTATTTATTTATTTATTTATTTATTTATGTTTATTTGATAGGGACAGATGCATTTAAACATAGATTATTTTCAAACAATATCCAATGCAATGCATCACAATGCAATGTATCATGAACATTTATAGCATATGAATACCAGTCACAATTCTCAAACTGAAGAGAATGCTGCCACTGGCCTTTTTTGCCCGTCTTCTGTGCTCTGCTACCTGCTACAGGAGGTTTAGACAAGCTAGAAAGTGGGGTCATTCTCACAGTAAACAGACACTGACAGGAACCTCAGAGCACATGGGGTGGCTTATTTTGTGAAGCCAGCTTTGCTTCACAAACTCTTAATGCATTTCTAGCTGACCTTCAGTGCAGGGAGACAATGTCATAGGGATTTGGGGGAGCTGTGCGAAGCAGTCTGCATGCACTGTAATGGGGGAGGGTGGAAGGCAGCTATCATGGCTGCAAACACACCTCGGATCATTCAATACTTGTCTGCATTCAATCGGCCCAAAGGATTTCATCAGCCAATCCCCAGAACCCCAAGTGAGGAAAAATGAACCCATTATGAAAGGCATGCCCAATTTTCACTTTCAAGTGCGCAAACCTTAATGATTTATATTGTAGTTTACGTTAAAAAAAATAAAATAAAATAAAATAAAAATCTATTGTCCCATGGTTCCCATTAAATTGCATTACATTATGTGGGTGGTTATGATTTCCCCTATTTATTCTTCAGTTTTTATGCATTCATTCTTTTATTATGAATATTTTATTTTGGGATATTTGTGGTATTGTATGTAGTCATACCATGGTGTACTTACTCAAATCTCACTGGTTCGTCAGCTTATGTTCACTTTCATTTTTTATTTTTTTTGGTCCAGAATTTATATCATGACTAAATGCTCATGCTTTTGTCAATTGAAATGTCGGTTAACTTAATGCACTTTATGTACATTGATGTTTCAGAATTTGAGGTTAGAAAAATACCCATCGTAAACCAGTCTAAGAATAACCATCTCTACTCTTAAGTTTTTAATACTCTGAATTTGTTGATATAACTGATGTACACTCATTTATTCAATTTGATAAATTATATCCATTACACAGTAATATTGGGATGAAATAAGACATTGATTGTTGATGATGAGAGAATTAGTTGGGTCATTCTAGGAAGTAACCAAAATCCCAGAAAGGGAAGATGTGATTAAAGATTTCCATAGCAGTAAAAACCCTGTGACTGCGTTTTTTCCCCCTGCACAACCAAATATGTGAAGTATCCGACAACAGGGAATCAATGAAAAGAGCCGCTACAATGTTTGGAGCTTTTATGTCACAAAGATGGAGGATAATTAAGAGGCTGTACTTTACAAGGGGCAGTGGTAGATGAGAGTTTTAAATTGCCCTCTAATGGGTCCCTGTTATCTAATATGCTGGGTTTTTTGCATCTCACAAAGACCTAAGTGAGAAGTGATCTAAGGAAGTAGAATGACAGATGGATTGTGAAGTTTCTCCTTGAAATTGTAGCCTCTTATCCCTGCTCATGTTAAACATTAAAAATAGCTGCATGGCAATGGTGACCAAGGAAATTTTGCTGATGAAGCGGTGTTGTAAATATGGAGGTGAATATAAAAAGGTCAGGGAATTGTTTATTGAATACCTGATACAGTTTCTCTCACTTAAATTATAATGGTACTTTTAATATAAAGTTCATTTGGCACCCACTGAGCCTATAAAGATTGTAGTATGTCTATAATTAAATGTCATATAAAAATGGATACATAACTTCAGTTGAAGAGTTCTGAGGTTAATCAATGTTGAAAGTTCAATGTTGAAGCTATATAGGGTTTAACTCAATACAATTATGGATTGTGCCCTACATGGTACTTGCTCTCATTCCTTCAGCAGAAGTTCAGAAGTGATCCTGAAGTGTTTTTTTTTTTTTTTTTTTTTTTTTTTGCCCCTCTGCCTTCAGTTTTCATTTTGCTGTAGATCCACAGGCCCTCTGCCACAGACCACTGTCAGGATAAATACCATCGCGTGCTGAATCCTACATCTAAGATAATTATGATAATCTAGTGAAACTATTTATCAAAGGAAATTAGACCATTATCTGAACCCTCTTAATTAGGATGTGCACACATCAATATTGTAAATGGGAAGCTTACTGCTGTTTGCAGCATGATGAATTGTGCCATACTGCCATACTGCCAAATGCAAATTTTTAAATATCAAGTTCCTGGAATTGACAAGTCTCTCCTAAGTTATTTGAGGAACATTAAAAATGGATATGTAATGCGTAGAATCCAGCAAGATCTTTGAGAAATGGTAAACAAAATGCTTACCAAAATGGGATCAATACATATGACTTATGTACCTTCTCCTGGGTTGCATCTGATTTCACCAGTCCTGTTTAAATTAATTTGTCTTCCTGGTCACCATCAAACTCTAGGCTGATGTATGTGAATGTTATGCATTGGGAAGAAAATTGTAACATTGTGTTGACCCCAGGATTGCTCAATGATTCAGTCAAATTATTGATGAATGTGCTTGATTGATATGATGTCCGACTAAAAGTGCCAGGTTGGGTATTTTGCAAGGACACCTGGGAGCCCTGTAAATATTACTATAAGTGCGATGGGATCTTTAATGACCACGTTCAGTCAGGCCCTCTAATATCTCATAAAAAGATGACCTCTGCAACAGTGCACCTATAATTGCATCAAGACATTTGTATTTTTTAAACTTTGTACAATGACACTACCAGCACCAACACCACTTTTAGTTGTAATGTTTTTCTTTCTCAGGTTTCCCATTCATGCAGAAATTGAACCAATACCTTGGGTTCAACCAGTCAGCGGGAGTAGGGGACGTGGTGGTATGGCTGTTGCCAAAGTTGGTTCATTATTAAATAGCAATGGTCTTATTTCAGAATATTCTGGAAAAGGAAAGGAATGTGAGAATTGCAATAACCTAAGGGTTTACTTTAGGCAATTAGCATACGTTTAGGAAAATAAATGTGGGATTTTGTATTCAAAATAATTTTATAGGAGTATATTAACCCATACTAACAGTATGTATATATGCATTACAATTTGATCCAATGTTCTATGAATGACTTCTGAAACTAAGGTTCCTTAGAGCTGGTGGTTCCCCCTAAGGCATTGACCAAAGCCAAAGCAAGCAGATCAGAAACTACATGTTCCCCCATCTTGTTTTGTCTGGGGAAAACCCTGCCAAGCTGTTCTATTGCATGGCGCTTATTTGTGCTACTCATTCCCTCCTCTCATACTTTTTTTCCTCGTTTCATCGACAAAGTGATGTCTGAAGCACAGGCTGGTCTTGGGAGACTCACTTGGCCCCTGATCAGGACAGTTCTGGCCGTAAGTGCCACAGAAGCCAGTCGCCTCGAGTCCCAGGCCTACTGGACTTGCAATGCCCAGTTTTTTGACTAATGCAGCATTGGGAGAATACATCTGGGATGTCATTTGTTTTTACCTTATTTGGCAATGGAAAATTCTTGGCTCTCTGTTTTTTGGACTTTCAGTTTGGAAAAAAAAGAGGTGATTACATGACTATTATCTCCATTGATTATATTTGTGATTTTTAAACAAACGTTAAACACTTTTTGAATGGTGTTTGTGTTGCAAATATTACTGCAATGTCGTGTACATTGCAGCACTGCCTTTGATAAATAATGCATTTTCACTAGTACCCTATGATTGGCTTGCTTTTTTAATACCAATGTTATCTTCCACAATGTAACTGAAAGACAGAGGCATTGGTTATTGCTTATTGTCGTTTATAGGTGATGTTTTTGTAACTGACATTAAAAATACAGGAATAACTTTTTCAACTTTATTGGAATAATTATTCTTATTAGCTATATAATCGCTTCCCCCTCCTAAATGGACTTCCCATTTGCTGCTACAGACTTTAGTTTAATCACTCAAAAATCTTCATTAATCAGGAAGTTGGTGTCTGTTTTGGCAACCCATTTTTTAAATATTCATTGTCTGCATTTAATAACTTTTCCCAATTGCATTCCTACAACTGAGGTATGGCAGATACTGTGGCTCCCTTGTCCTTTCAAAAAACTGCTTCTTTTAAAATGTTTAAGATAGGGAATCTAAAACCAGAAGTTCAGTGGCATTTTGTTTCCCATTTGTCTGCAAATGGATTCGTAGCTGTCACTCCAAGTCTCATTGAAAATTTCTATCAGATGTAATCTCTTCAAAGGCTATTCCCATGGACTGTTATGTACTGATGAAGCTTCCTCTGGTGTCTTTCAAAACACTGCAGAGAGGCATGTGGTATGTGCTTCAAAGATTTAAAAATGGGAAGACTGCTTCAACTGAAATTGCATATACCATGACAAGTACTTCAAAAAGAAAATGTATGCACAATCTTGCAGTAGATATTCCGAATCATGCAAACAATGGTTTTTTAATGGAATTATATGCACATGTAATTGGAAGTGCAGTCCCCTATGGTTTGACTTATTTACCAGAAGTGTTGTAAAATATGTTTCCAATTAATTCTCAGATCCTCAGTTTTTCCCAAATCTATTCCCAATAGATATCTCTGTTGCTCAAAATGTTCTCTGCTCTTTGGTAGATAAATATATTCTGCAGCTGGCCAAGCTGAAAAATGTTGAAAATATTGTAAATATCGCACCTCATCATTAGTAACTGAAAACCTGGACCACTGACAGCCTTGGAGAGAAATAGCTTTATTTTGGAGAGAAATATCTTTATTGCATATCAAAGCCAGAATGATTGATCGTGCTGTTCCCTTTTATTTTGTCAAGCATGCAGTCTTTCTGTGTCAGTGGATTTTTAAATGTGTCAAGACGTGTCCTCATTATGCAACCATTCACAACATATCATTAAGGAAGTACTGGAAATCATTTCATTCATAAAATAAGTTATTTGGCTGTGCAAAGAGCAATATGGGTCTAGAATGGTTGAGCTGCTTTGTCTGCTATTGCATGGCCTTTAATAACAGATTATTTTAATATTTTCAATTCATGATTGTATAGTATAATTGATCATTAAATCCTTGCATATTTTTATTTGGTCTGCATTCAGAATGCTGAACGTTTGTTGAGCAAATGTAATGGTAAAATGGATTTAATTAAGCAGTCTTTCTCTTCATAAAAATTGGAATCAATCAGCTCCTGACTATGTGGTTGAAAGATATAAGATTAAAGATCTAATAAGAGCAGCTTGAGTCATCAAAGGCTTTCACACAGAGTTTGCTTTTCTGCTTTAAACTACACTTCCATTAGAGTGGGAGGGTTTTATGGAAGTTGATTTTCTTTAAGCTGCGGTGTTCTGTGTTCATTTTTCTTCTTCAAAATGCTTACTATATTGGGAATATGAAGTATTGGATCGAGTGATTACTAATGATACATTTTACATTTCATTACCTTATCACTGCAGATGTTTTCATTTCAGCAAATGCTTCCTTTGGCATAATTTTAATGTTGTACACATGGATAGATAATGAATGCCAAGCCAAATTGTTCCACAACCAAGGGCAAATCAGAATAACCTATTTAGACGACCTGAATAAAGCAATTATGTTAGATGTTGTGTTGCTTTGCTGTAGGGTTATAGTTAAAAAAAAAAAAAAGTGGGGGAGGGGGAAATTAAATTCACCCATCTGTTCAGATGTAATTTTAAATGCCATATAGCAATATCTTACCTTAGTACATTTAATTGTATGCCGGTATCACTGCTTAATATTACACTGTCATTTCTATGATCATAATTTAATTCCAGAAAGCCACATCAGCATTCAAGATCAAAAGACCCAACTTGTACTTATCTCATACATTTAGACAATGAATACCTTAGCACTAGTCCTGTGAATAGCTCTTATCAGGATATCAGGACCTGAGTGAGAACATAGATTCAGAGTTCCCCCTCATGACTTTGCTACTGATCCACATTGCTATTTTAATTATTTCCACAGCCTGGTTTGTGAATGTACATTTATTCTGCTGCTGAACCATTTTTAGTCTGTTTACTTAACCTTCCTGTTCCAAGCGCATTATCTCTGATTGTAAAATGCATTAAATACCAACTGACATGAAACGTGAGCCTAACCATGGACTGAGGACACTAAAGCAAAATCATTTGATTTTTAATGGAAAGGGTGTATGTATATTTTGCTTGAAGACTTCATAGTCCTCACATGTGTCACAATTGAGCAGAAATCCTAAAAGTGAATGAATTCTGAAAGCAGGATCCAAAGAAATAGAGAGCAATGGTCGTATGTCACTTTTATCACACACACACACACACACACACATAAGAATGTATTGCTATACTTGTGAGGACTTCCCATTTACTACATTCATTTTGTAACCTCTAACCCTAACCCTAACCACTACATGCCTAACCTTAACCTAATTGTAACCCTAACCATAAGTCGTAACCCTAAAACAGCCTCTTGAACTTGTGGGGACCAGCAAAAGTCCCCACCTTGCATAATTGTTCTCATTGTTCTATCCTTGTGGGGACATGTGGTTCTCACAAAGATAGTAATACATGTCCACACACACACACACACACACACACACTAATGAAGACAGCAAAGTTTAAATGCAGGGATATGAAATGGGTACCTGTGGATCTGAGTCATTAAAATTGAGTATTCCAAATTCTTACATGGTTTCAAACAGTGGGAGCCATGTTCAGTCATTCTGTGAATAATAGATTGCTAGGTAGATTTATCACGCAGCTGAATCCCAGCTGCCCCGGGGTTATTGTTGTTCAGACAGCAGATGGAGTTGACTGAACTGAGGTCTTTGAGGTGTATGGGTTCCTTGGCTGTTTTCAGCACACCAGCCCATCTACAGATGGCAGATCCCTGTCACCCACTGTTTATGCCAGTGTAGATCCAAACATGGGGTTACAGCCTGCCCCACGGCAGTATTAGTATTGGTGTGTCAGTCGTCTTAGGGAATAATGAATCAAACAATGTTGTAATGTCATAAATAATCCATAGTGATTCCTAACATAATTACATGTGTTGGAACAAGTTGGCACCATCATTTCCCACAGTATGGAAACTGATCTATAATTGAGAAAATTGGTCAGACATCACAGGTCATGTCCAGTGCCACATGTACTGTAATGCCACAATTCATGTATACCACCTATTGATTGTCATACACTTGAATGAACAGGAAATACAGTTTGAGATTATGTTCAATTCTGGTAGCCAGTGGGCTGACATTTGGATTTGATCAATGGGTTTCGTCGGGAAGTGAGGATTGTTTAATTTTCAGATTCTAGCAGTTCTAACTGATAACACCCTCCTTTTTTCTCGAGATACATTTGGCTGTCATTGCTTTACTTAGTCTGTGAATATTGCCATTACAGTGTTCATGTGCGCGTTTCATTATAAATTGTGCAGAGGTTTTAAATGTGTTGCCATAAGGGACATTTGTGTTTCATGGGATGCACCACTGTTTCATACATAATGCAGAGGGTAAGCCATCCCTGAGTAGACTGTAAAAGCATCTAATTAACAACAATTAGCAGCTCATTACAATTTAGGAGTTATAGCTGAAACAAAGACCTGTGTACACAGAGGGGTTGCAGGACTAAGTATTGCAAGCTGCGCTATAGGGAATATTTGCATAATGCATATGCTCGTGTGCAATTGGGATTATAACATACATTCCAAGTACTCTTCAAAACAAAAGGTAGTTTGAATGAAACGATTCTAATGGGCAATACATTAAGAGTAACATCTGAACACAGGTGTGGACCTTGTGCTACAGGCCATTTCCCTCAAATGTTCTTTTCATCTTATGTAGAGCACAGCCAACAGCCAAGATCAAATACTGTACAAAAGAGGCATTTCAAAGAGTCCTGCAATATATGGAGGATGACCTAAAGGAGTGAGAAACAAAAATATTTGCATAAGGCAAAATTTTAAAGTATACTGAATTATCACAAAGAGTATAATATAAAAATAATAATAATAGTAATATTGTTTTCCTACCACAGTGGATCAATATCCAATATGCAATGGCACCTTATCAGCAAACATCCAACTGTGTGACCAATGAAAAGCAATCCATCTTCCTGCAACATATGCATCCATTGGTTATGCTCCAGGTACCAGGCCCACAGTAGGCTCCAACTTTTGTATAGTACAGTGTAATGGATAAATAACTTGGTTTACAGAAGTTTGAAGGTTCAATTCCCAGGTGGGGCATTGCCACAATACCCTTGAGCAACATACTGAGCCTGGATCGCTTCATTAAAATATTCAACTGTATAAATAGATGGTACAGTCAATGGTGCAAGTCCCTCTGGATAAGAGTGTCTGTTAATTGCTTAAAATGTAAATATTAGGATGGCAGGTATGCCATCCCACCAAGTTACGGCTTGGTGTGGCGGCATGTTCCATACCGATACAGCACCGCAATTTTAGCACTTTTCAGGATTCCCTACTGAAATAAGCCACAAAGACCCAAGACTCTCAGCCCTTAAACACATTAAGTTCTGTACTTTCTGACCCCATTTCAACAGAGAGAATTCACAAACAACTTCACTCATCCACATAATAAAGCCCCAAACCTAGGGGATTTTCAGTTTTTTCCTTCTTCTTTTTTTCTGCCAGATTACATCATCACAAAAGCTCCAGGCCCGCAACAAATTATCATTGGACATTTAGCTACATCACCCAATAAAAACATTGGATACAGACACAAAATGGAGATGTGTACAAGTGCACACGTTTAAAAGAGCTAAACTCTGCAACTCCATGTCTACTCCCCTCATAGTTCACTGGGTAGTGCGTTTGCTTATGGTACTATTTTTAACGAGTGACAGACTCAGGTTCAAATCCCCCCCTTGGACGGAAGCAAACCTCTAACGTATTACACTGGCTTGTTGGCTAACTAAAAATTAAACATTTAAACTTTTGCTTCAGTAAAATATTTGCAGGAAACTCATTAATATTTCTGAAATCCAAATAAAATACACCCACACTTTACACAGTTCCACTTTTCGGCATTGACACTTCAATGTCGCACAAAGTTGTCAGATGGTAAGACAGGGCCAAGTTACTGGAAACAATTTAGGAAACATTGGGTAGCATTGCTTTGGAACACAGCATGTTTAACTTGTGTGAGGTAAGAGCCAATAGTGTTTCTTGTAAATTGGCATAATTTTGATATCAATACTTTTAATGTCAGTGCTTTGTTTGTTTGAGTAATACACATACAAAGAGCTTGCCTTCTTAGCAAAGTATTTCTAGCAGCACGTCAGTGAAATACAACTGTTCAAATCCCAAAGTCTGGACAGACGCACATATTGTTTGTGTTCATATTTTTGGCTGGACCGCAGCAGCGGGGCCAGCCCTACAAACGCGAATGTCTGTGACTGACTGAGTGTGAGTGATGACGTTACACCACTGGTCGGCGGAGTTATGATGTCACACCATTGGTCGGCCAGTCCAGCCATATACTAGGTTTTGACCTGGTCTTGTTTATATTGTTATATTTGCTTTGATCGTGAGAGCCAACTATCAGCCTTTGCTAATAATGTTCAAAACTTTTATATTGGGGGCTAACTAACAGGCCTAGGTGTTTGTATAGTGGCATTGTTGGCATACATTGGGCAGTGACAGTGGCTTATAGTATAGTGGTTCGTAGAGGCCTGCTTTGTTAGAATTCATATCTCTCACAATTAAATTGGGTGTTTTTCAGGTTTGTGCTATTCCCTAATATGGGGATTGCACATGCTGTAGTGTAAGCATTCATAGGTGGCTCAGTCATGTTATGTTTGATGCACAGATTTACCATGAAGCCCAAACATAGCCAAAATCAAAGTTTCCTCTTAAAGGGTACAAATTTATATGCTTTATAATGGACAAAAAGCATTTTATTCATTTTTTGAGAGATTCTGGATAGGTTTTTGGACCCTTAGATATGTTAGACCCCTATACTAACAGAATAGTAATTCCCATGTGAATTTGTTTTGTGGAAATTTTATTTCTACCTAAATGACGAATATGATGTAATCTGTCTTGCTTTATTTGAGCCAGTCTCTGTGATGCTCACAGCTGGAGTTATAAGCTAAATGGTGCACCCCCTAAATGGGCGAGGGTGGCCCAGATTTGCGTGAAGAGGTTAAATGGATTGTATACAAGTTGCCCAAGTCACACTGAATAAGTGAGTCTGTTAAAAAAACCTAAATTATAATGTAATAACAGTAGCAGAGGAGGAAGCTTGACAGCAGCAGCAGCTATAGAAAGCCTCTCTGAGAACAAAAGGATTCACCAGGAGAAGGGCCCACTCCTTCAGAAAGCACATTTTCGGTGTGACATGGATGACGCTTTTGTTATATCTAGTTTCATTAAGAAAAGCCATATCTGACACTGCGATGAAGGTCATATTCTTTGCAGTTGAGCCCCTGATCCACTGAACTTTAGATTGTTTAATGTGGTTGGAGCACCTCAAAATGGTGCGTCAAAGGCCACATCGTTCATGGGGTCAAGACTGCTTTAGAGCCACATGTGGCATTCAAGAAACTACGTGGGGCTGGATGGATCAGAACAGAAAAACATACTAAATCCACCAAAAGCTAGAAAAACTTTACTAAGCTCATTTTATCACTGATGGAAAAATACAAGCATTAATAAAAAAATAAACAAATGATATAAAAACACCTTTACAATATCTCTGAAGTTTACCAAAATGTGTCATTTACTCATTCAAGCTTTACGTGGATTATGGAGTTCATATATGCTGTATCAAAAATATTAGGACAAAAGTTGTTTTTCAAAATAATTTTAATTTTTAAAAGGTCTGCTCTATATCTAACTATAACCTTTGAACAATTTAACCTTGTTAAACAGAGCATTTATATAATGGACATGGAAAAGTTCTGTAAAAATGCAATGTTTTTCACCGTTGGAGTTTAATTATAATCTGAACAATGCAATTGCAAGGAAGAAATCTCCTCTTGTTCTGAGCTCTAGGCTATTTGTCAGTTTGTATAGTTTATCATTTTAATTATACATGCTTCTCATTGTCACCTAGGCATACCAGTCCATTATTAAACATATTTAGTCTTTAGAAACCCTGCCTTATGCATTCATTTAGTGTAAGATTACACATGGAATAGGCTGTACATACTGGGCATATAATAATTTTATGGTAGCCCGATGTATGCAAAACAAAAAGTTTTAAAGATGTCATAATTGAGCACTGATTTTTAGAACATGCCACATTCAAAAGGATGGAAGCAATTACCTCTCTTGCTCCTAGAATACAAGCAGCCATTCTCATTTGCATGAGAAATTATACATTAGGGAGTATTTATTTTAAAGTGAATTTTCAAAGCCTTACATCATTGTTAACAACCTTAAGATCTGTTTCAAACCAAGTTGCTATTGAAAGTGAGGCCAATTACAACACCAATTCAGTCAAACCAAGTGTGACTATTCTATTTTATTTTATTCTTTTAATCTGACATCTTTCTGCAATTGTGATTGGTCAAGACTATAATATAAAGTAAGACAACGAAATCAATGTGTGTTCTTTTTTTGGAATTTATGTTTCATTTAAACATGGGAGGAAAAACTCTGATAAATTTAAAACTACGGTAATACCCTGCACTACAGGCAGTAATGTACGAACCAGACAATTGTTCCCCAAAAAGTCACTGTTTTTAATTAGGTATTCGTGATCAGTGTTCTGTCAATACCAAGTCTTGACAATGATTTGTATGGAACAGTGGACAGTACGTTGTGAAACATTGTCAATGATCTATAAAAATGTCATATTTGCCCTGCTCTGTTTGACCTGATCGTAAGGTCTCTTTTGCTCCCACCCTGTTTCTCTTAACTGAGCATCATCCAGTCAGGGTCAATATCCTCAATCACTATTGAAGGAAAGGCTGGTTTTGGTTTAGTGAGTTTGGAGTTGCGTTCAGCAGGAGATAAGTGTTTTCTTGTTTTGTTGTGGTTCCTTGGTAGTGTTTTTCTTCCATGTTTTCTTCCTACTTCATGTTATTTCATTCTCAAGGCATTGATGTTGGAAGGTTAATTCTTTAGCATGGTCTGGTTTTCTTTTGTTTTGATGGCAGAGTCCTTGGGTACACAGTGTACAGAAATATTGCTAATGTTGAAGTGCTACATTACATGTATTACCTAATCAATCAAATGGGTTTGAAAGGCAAGGGAAGTTGAGCTTTATAAAGATTGATCATTGACACAATGACTGTGAGTTTTCAAAGACATAAGCTATGCAAAACACTTCAGTTAATAAGTTTGTGTTGATAAAAACAACTGTGTTGAGACTACCACATGTACCATGCTAATTATCTGTTGCACATGCCCCATGTACCACTAATTATGTTTTTCACCATTAATTAAATTTACCAGACAAATATAATTTAATAAAAAATGAATCTCAAGAAACTAAATCTCTTAACAGTTTCTTTCTGGTAGGTTTCTCTTAAAACTCAGGTGGCTGTTTGAAAAAACTATATTTTATATGAAATTAACTTTTTTCAGATCCATCTGTGGGGGAAAAATATTTTTAAGCCTGGAAGACAAACTATTAAAGTATTATTATTATTATTATTATTATTATTATTATTATTATTATTATTATGACATTCAAATTGTGCTTGATTTTTGCGATTTTCTTTGCGGTTTCCATCAAGAACTCGACTCCTCTGTTTTGTAATGCATGAACACTAAGACCAGGCATTGTGACCTGGTTACTGTATACTGCAAAATGAGTCACACCACTAATGGATCAAAGTTATCAAACTTTATTGAAAAAGGCTAATCTGACAATGTGTCCAACTATTACCATGACAAACATTAAAGTCTTGTCTGTCTCATTAATTTGGCATATCTGGATGAATGTACCTCAGATTTAGAAGACAATTTTAAAATGGGCCAAGCATTTCTGTAAACTGCACCCTCTGGGGAAATATCAAAGATATTACTATTGTGAAGTAAAGTCAGCTGTTGATTTTACCATTGTCTGTTTACATCTTATTATATGATCAGTTATGCCTCAGCCTTTGAAACTATGCAGCACAAAATTGTTTCTTTGCTGCAGACTCTGTGGATGCAAAAGGCATCATAACAAATTCCACTTGTCACTCGCAAAATGATTCCATATCTGCCAGCTTGAGTGTTTTGACCTCTGTTCGTATTTGTAGGTGACCTCTATTTGTTGGAGTCCAGAGGGTTTTCTGTGAAAATTGGTTTCATGCAGAGAGGGGTTCAGAATGAGCAACCAATTGTCCACTTATTTGAGGGGGACAAGAATGTTTTCTGAAGTATTTCTATAGCAATGGAACTGACTTGCCGGAGCAAATGGTTATGGTGTGTTTTGTTATGAACTGCACAGACTTTGTTTGAAAGTTGTCTGGCATGCACATACTATTCAATTGTCCTTGGGAATGAATATATTGAATTATTGTCCTTACAGTCCTTCTTTAATCAAATGCATCTCTGCATTAAAAAAAAAAAAAAAATCAAAGGGGTGTGGAGGTAATCCAGGCATCACATTTTATTCTTGAAATACATCTTTATGACATAACAAATACTCATGAATAATACATTTTTAGTTTCCAAGTTTTTTTATGAGCATAGTTTAAGCAAGCTGCAGGAGATATATTTTGATTAGTTGGAACATTTGAAAGCTTTAGTGACAGTTTTGTAGCCAAACCCAGCAGAGAAGATGGCCTAACGAAATAATCCGTTATACCCAAGCTGTTAGCTATTTCTTTGTAGAGATCAATGCAGCATGAGGGGCACTGGAATTATTCTGGTGTGGCACATTTAAGAATAGGTAAGGTGATTACTGAAGTGACAATTATGGAGAATTTCCTTAAAATCTAAATACAGGGCTGGGTTACACTAATGGACCACTTGTTATATTGTTAGCGCACGACTCCCAGAAAGCATGTATGGGCCTGTATTCAGTTAACATCTTTCCATAACTGACTTAACTGCAAACATTTGTTTTTTTCTTCACACACTGTTTGAGTGAGTTATTAATCACTGATCTTGCGAAAGGGGCAAATGTCAGCCTTAATTTGTGCACATGCATTCATTTGTAATCACATTGTAATGCATAAACCATGTTTTTTTTTTGTTGTTTTTTTTTAAAGAGTAACCTGCTGTTTTGATGTCCATTGAATGAGGAGTTTTGATGTAATGATTGGATATGTGTAGATTAATATGAACCTAGATATTCATGGATATTTGCCACATACCCTGTACAATAACATATCTTTTAGAATTCATTTTCACAATTAGAATAACTAAAAAGGACAAACATGAAGTTTACAGTCTCATTATTTTTTAACGTGAAGGGGTAATAAATTATTTTTTTTTCCAGAATGGTTAAAATAGGATACACATTTTGCAAGATCTTGTCCAATGTCATCAAGATCAATAAAAGCAATGTTTACTTTGAGGGCATCCAGGTAACCCTACTTGTTACTCCATAGTTTAGAGATTTTTTGTAAAATGCCACAAATTATCAATAGGACCAATACCTCTGCCTGAAAATTGTCCATGTGGAGATGTAAGGCAGTTATGGGCATCTGGTAGATGCATGCAATGACTGAGAAACAGGACCCAGAAACGGGCCATTTAGCAGAACAGCTGCTGTGTTCTCAAAGTCCTCACAAACAGATGTGAACTTCTCGTTATAACTGCATGACCAAAAGGGCTACAGTAGTTGACAACATTTTGACTGTTCATGTTTGATTATTTCAAAGGCGTTCCTTATTTGCTCAATCTCTTGTAATTTTCAGAACGGTAACTTCTACAAAATAAAATTCTGATTTAATTTGTTGATACTTTTGGTTTTGACTTAATGGCAAGCATTATTGTCATTATTGTCTATTTATTTTTTTTTTAACAAAGGAAGCCCTTGCCATTATGTCCTGAATATTCGACCGCTAGCTGAATCATGGCTACAATCCTCGACCGCTCAGTATTTTACTTAGCTGACTCGTCCACATAAATGTGTGCTTGCTGGAACGGAGTAATCCATTCTGCCATAAGAGGGGGGGTGCAAAAGCATAGTAATGGTGATTGCTGTTTTTCTGGTTCAGAATGAATGTGCTTTAAAATGTCATGAAAGCTATAGGTGTTCTTATTACTGATGAACTTGTTATTTTAGTTGCAATTCACAATACAAACTACATTATTGAAATAATATGCACTTTTAAGACCTGAATGTGCCGGAGCCATGTCTAATGACATCAGAAAACAAACAATTATGTCAAATGAGGTTTACTACTGAGGCTCTAAAAAGGTGTCATTTGTCAACAAAGACGATGCAAAGGATAGAGAAAATAAATTTCCCAATTAATTTTTTGAGGATGGGAGAATGTTTTGTAAAGTTTCAGCACTCCATGGACTATCGCAGGTGCCAGACACTGCTGAATCATCTCTGTTCACTTTATCACAAAAACAAGAAGGCGAGTGGTTTGGCTAAGTATCACTTTACTAATAGCTCGCTAACATCATGAATTCATCCAGAAATTGTCATAAAGTTGGATTTTGGTGATTAATCATTGACAGATTTGCCATCACTGTTGCAGTGATTTTCTATGATCACCATTTATGTCACTTTAATTATGTACAGTTGCAGCAAAATAAAATGTCTGATAAATTTGGTAATTCTGGAGAGAGTTGTCCGACTGAAGTTTGCCACAGATTTCTGCATTAACTAGTTGAACAGTTTCACTTCATATGCTATAGATCGTGCCAGTCTGCCACTCACTGAATACAGTAGTCGATAGTATGGGTGGGTGTCTGTCTTGAAAGTAGCGGGTCTCAAAAATTCTGTATTTTTTGGCAGTTCGACTCTCCCCCCCCTTTTTTTTTTTGCGATTTCCCTGTTCTTAGTGCTTTCAATGATTTTCTAGCAATTCTGGATGGTTACTGCCAAACTTAAACATAGCCTGATTTGTAGCTGTAGCATTCGGTCCTCTGGAGAAGCAGATTGGTCTCCGCTGTGCCGGCTGGTGGAGAGAGCACGCACACCTGGGTTGTGTTAGCTAATCAGCCCAGGTGCTTAAAGGTGCGCTGCTCTCCACAGTTCGGGGCCAAGCCTGGGAGCTCTCATCGAGAGCGTGTTTGTGATTTTTCTTTTTATGATTTTAGTTTTCTTTCTTGTAATAAGACAGGGAATCGCCACTGAAAAGTCACAGTTGTCGCTCAGTTTTACTTTCTTTTGTCTTTGTTATTTTAGCTTCTTGTTTTAGTTTATTGTTTGGAACCCATGAGGAGGGATGGGGAAGATGGTGTTTAGTTTATTTGGTGTTCGTGTGGGTGTACTCGCTCTCCCCATGCGGCAACCAACAGTGTTCCCCAGCACTGCCGCATCTCCCTCCCTGAGGTGTCACGTTGGCGTGTGACAGTAGCCTACAGGCCTAAGCATTTGAACCATATTGCCAAATGCTGGGAAAACAAAGATTTTTACTGTTTTAGTAATTTGAGCTATAAAAGTCATCATGAAATGGTCTTTCTTTCCACTAAGGACCAATGCACCAGTCTATATTGAAGCTGTCAAAAGTGCCATGAAATTGAGTCTGAATATTAGCTTTTGTAATTAGTTAGCGTTCAAATATATTTGAATATCATTTGCCTATAATGCACAAAAATAGGCTGCTTATTGTCGGGAGCAATATGCATGTGACGCTCCTTCTGAACTGACCTGCACATTATTTTCCATAAGCGGGCAGTAGAATAGAGGACATCGGTGAACTTTCATACTAGGTTACTACATCTGGGGCGTCATTTATAAAATATATTTTAGATCAAACTGTGTGGCGCGTATGTAGAAAATCACATCAAAGTAGTGATTTATAAAATTTCAACATGACTCGATTTGACCGTGGAAACGGTTGTGGCTCTACGTCAGGTTTTCACTTGACGTATGCATGCAAGTTCATTTTATAAATGATCCCACTGCAGTTTCTATAGCCTAATGCGCAAATGAATAAAGCACTTTCTCGTGGATGTAATTTGCCACAACTCGGCATTTATTCATCACAATAATAGGGAAGTGATTATTTATAGGAAATCCCTGTTTATTTCTTAGCATAAAAAACTATTCAAACGGCTAATACCTGTAGCCTAAAACAACATAAATTACTTACTGTGTTCAGTTTGTTTAACTTCTTTCATCATCCTATTTTATCAAAATCTTCAAAACAGAAAGGAAACGCAGCCTGCCATGGGAACATTATTTAGCCTAAATTGTTAGCTGACCAGTAATGTTAGCACAGGACATGAACTTTGCGTGCATGAACATGATACGCCGCATGAAATTGAAGCCTGTATATTAATGTTAATTACAAAACGCGGAATCCAACACTAATATTTGAGTGCTCAAATTTAGGTTTGAACTTTAAAAAAAAAAAAAAAAAAGATTTTTGAATAGTTTTCAAACTTCAAATCGTTTTTGACAGCCCTAGTCTACATCATATTTGTTCCTGGCAGCAACTGCCTGCTGACTGCTCTGTGACTTTGGCCAATGTTTTCCATGACAGACAGCCATCCTTAGTCATTAGGAATGGAGCCAACACATAAATATTATAGTCAAGCCTGTGAGAATCTGGCTTGTTTGCGTTTTTTGCTTAGATATTCTTTGTTACGTTTGTAAGAAATTTTCCAAGGACAAGGCAGTGGTGTGTGGGTGTAAGTATTCTACAGCTTTGACACAATATTTAAGGCAGTGATATTGCAGCAGACTTCTTTGGCTGTAGCAAAGTTTGCTGTACACATCTGCCAGCACAAAGAAGGGTACCTTTCTTGGCACCTAAAATACATCATGATTTATAATGTACACAGACAGGCAAGTTTAGCTATCTAGCATGTGCATAGTTGCTTTGCTGTGCATGGACCGTTTTCCATTGTGGTACTTGGTTGGCTATGATTAATAATGCACCTAGGACTGGATGTTTCTACAGCTGAGTCAAAGATAGAAGCATCAGACCATTTCACCAAAACAATAAATGGTGCATTAGTTCAGTTCACTAAGTTCAGTGGGGGTAATGTGAAGCAACTATTGCATTTTTTAGCTGAATGAATGATTCATCAATGCCTAGTAGTAGAGCAGGTTTTGTAATCCTTACCACAATATACTGATGCATTTAGCTTGAATTTTATGGCACCAGCTGTCTGCTTTCCTAAGATATAAGGTGCTGTTTTGTGGTCAGAACAATATGATCTGCTAAAAACAGACATTTGGGATGGTAACTACGTGATGAACATAATGCAGTCCAAACATATTTTTACCATATCTGTGCTTATGAACAAGACAAAATAAAGGCAAAAATCTAATGCAATACATTTTAAGAACCAGTGTTGGTATACACATAGAAACTTAAATGGCAAATGTAAAACAACTGTAAGCTATTACAGTCCTAATAAGCTAGATGGAGCATTTTAAAATGGCTTTAAGTTTGGCCGCAAGGAATTGGCGCTTCCCAGTCCTTAGCCCAGTTTCAAAGTGTCACTCTGCATGTTCAAACTATAGCTTGTCTTCAGAGAAATGTGCTCTCGCTTAACCTCCCCACAAGACAAAAAGCGCTTTCTGAAGGAATAATGGCTGTTTATGTGGATTGTGCTGTGAGGAGCTGTCACATGCCACCTTTAAGTTGATTTGTTGACGTGTCAGTAAAGAAGTGGTACTGGGGTGGGTGAATCATGGATTGTCAAAAATCAATTTTCAGGTCTGCTATCTGGGGAACTCCAAAGGCATCACTGACAGGAAAATGAATAAACCCAATTTCAAGAACACATAATCCCCAATAATGGCATTGTTGTATGTATAATTTAACAGTAAAGGGGTAGCCCTTCATCAGTGGTATATTTAATATCTGGGATTTACAGAAATAAGAATGAATTTTACAAATTGCCCATTTGCTTCTGCACATGGCTTAAGAGAAATTGTAGAGTATGTAAATAAGCAAATAAATGCTTTGAACACAGCAGTCTGATACTGTCTGACTTAATGTCCTCCAAAAAGGATTTTTAAAAGCAATGCACTGAGGATTTGTCATTCAGTACTGGCTTGCCGATTTCAATTTACGTCTGCGCTGCTTTTCATTTTTTTTACGGCTCTTTAAAGAACCACGGAATAATGTTCCACAACATGAACTCAGTTTATTTGCTCCATAATCTGTTTTCCTTTAGTACGGTAGTCACACAACCTTCAACTTTGGGTAAAGATTATTATTTTTTATTTTATGTTATTAACAGTTACATAGAACACCAGGACTGAACGTTCACGTCTTATGAAATGCATAGATTGGTAAAGTGTGATTCAATTTCATTTTGGCTGCAAAACATGAAATACTGCATGCAATGCATACTTATTCTGTGAAATTCAAACAGATATACAACCAAATTGCTAACTGAATACTGCAGAAAAAAATAATTCCCGGGGTTAACGCATCATGGGACTTCCTAAATTAAAGCAGAAATGGTCACTTCACATCAGTCTTTACTGCACAGATTAGAATTCCATATGGGATAGCAATTGAGATTCTCATGTAGTGAAAAGTTACACATATTTCTATTCTCATTCTGTATGTTGAAACTAATGTATATGTCTAAGCAAAAGCAAAACATAACCTGACACTTCAGTGATGCCCTATGCTGTGTGCTGCTCTGCCTCAGCAAGGTCTGAGGATAAGCAATATTCTTCAGGATTGACACTCGATATAATCAAACTCATGACCCCAACACCACATGATTATGTTTGCGGTATAGGAGTCAGAACATTTGGCAAGGTTCTTATACTGCCTATATATCTGCATACTATATTAAGAGAACCCACATGGTGTCAGTAATCCATTCCTGTGCATCACCTCCTGTCTGGTAAAACGTCTCTCTTTTCAGCAGGTTCTGACGCAATACTGTACTATACCATTCTTTTTTTTTTGTACTTGAGGCTTCATTCAGCCCTCCATACTTTTAGAGCCCCCTACAGTCTCCTTTACCTTCCCACCAACTAAGTAGCCTGTTTTGCAACTCTTTGCTGAACAGAGGCTTCGTTTCATGCACATATAGCAAAGTGATGGTTTATAAAACTCTCCCAATTGCATCAGTGTGGTACAGGGAATTTAAGATGGGTGTATCAGCAGATTGAGGTATGATTTGGCAACTGTTTTGGCTTTTTAAATTTGTAGACAGACTGGTGGCCTGTCCAGGGTGTGTTCCTGCCTCTCGCCCAATGCATGCACATTTTGGGGTCATGTAGTTTCACATTAACATTTTAGAAGTGTCCCACTCTCTGAGGTACTTCTGCTGAATTACTCTAAACGCATTTCCCCCCTCAACATTCAGTACGGATTTTGCTAACAGGACAAACTGCTGCAAAAAACTATACTGAGAGACTGGATGGAGCCAGTGAAGACTTGCATTGCAGTATTGTTGGGCTATTTCTTTATCATTTTGAGAACCACCGCACTTCTTAATGCTTCCTGTGACACAATCACAGTGTGGAATATGGCAGCAGATGATGTAGCTTATCTAAAAGCACAGGGGTGTTTGAATTGCTATATATACACTTGCCTAAACTATTAATTTTATTTTTATTAATTTTAATAACCAGTTTATTCATAGGGCACAGGTAGAGTCACTTCATATTGAGCAGTATATGTAGTGGTGTTACAGCCTGATGGATTGCTTGATGAACTCACACAATAATAAACTTGCACATGACACACAGTGGAATAGTCATTCTCTTTTGCTGTATGAGAGCTACACCACAGATATATTGAACATTTCAAAACATCACAAAGTACTTGCTTACTTTTCTGATTTCTGATCTAACATTGCCGTGCTGATGAAACAGAAAATATACAAGAGCGGTTCCCCATCCTTGAATGTCTTGATGAAAGGAAATGGGAGATAGTGGCTCCTTGCCAGTTGTTCTTCACTGTATGAAAGACTCATGCTATTTACAACCCTACCCACTGCAACTGGACATCAGAGTGGTGGGATCCAACATGAAGCTCTTCCCATGAATTGCCAGTTCAGGACCTAGCAGCTGGCAGATAGTGTTTATTATACCCCAGCACTTCAGAGAGCTGGGAGTAGCAATGAATTCCATGCTTCAGTGCAGAAAATAAATAAATTGAAGAAATCACTAGGCCCTAATGCTTTTGTTGATATATTAGCCTTTTCATTTTGGTTGCTTCTATCACTGTAATAAGCAAGTTTGTAGGGTGTTGACTAAATGCTCCTTTTCTAATTTAGTATGCAGAAGAAGGAAAGATTAGAATGTGATCAAACATCATGCAGTAGAGGTCAAATATTCTCTTGTATATTTTCCATAATGTGTATATACTCTTATGAACTGATTAACACAATTCATCCACCCATTATCTAATCCCTGCTTATTCCTGGTCAGAGATGATGCGGAAGGTGATGGACCCTGTCCCAGCATGCATTGGACATCACAGTTCACACACACTATTCACTCGAACACTTATACCTATGGGCAATTTAGACTCTACAATTCACCTAACCTTCATGTCTGGACTGTGGGAGTAAACTAGAGTACCCAGAGGAATCCCACACATTTGAGTAAAAAATGAATGTATTTTTTTTTTTCCAAAGAAAATGTTTGTCATTTATTTTACTGATCACTTAACTCGAGTAATTGACAAACACTTGCTAGCAAAAATGAAGTCAAGATCTGAAATGCCTCTGTAAACATTTATTTTCATAAAAGCTGATTCATACCAGGCAGCATTTGACAAAAAACCCAACCTGACCGAGGAAGAAAATAAGCACTTTTAGCCATTTTGAGGAGGGCCATGTATTCTTAGTGATGTGGTTTGGGAAGCCAGAGGATACTGTGGTGCAGATTCTCCCTTTGTCCTGATGTCTTTGCAGGGGCATTCTGCATTGCTGTAAATGATGGGGGGGGGGGGGGGGGGGTGCTTATCCACAGTATGAGCAAAGGGGCTCCTTCCCATCTTCACATTCCCTGTTTTCGAGCCACCAAATCAGATTTTCTGGTACTGGGGTTAAGTGTATCTTTTAATTCTGGGTCACCAACCCAGGGATTTAAGCAAAACAAAGACAATCCAAGCATGTTGATACTTTTTGTTGCCAGTTTCCAGGTTTCAGAAAGGTTTTATTCTTCTTTGCAATGAGAAGTGTAATAACAGCAAGGGAAAACGAACACAAATAATAACCCATTGTTCTTTCTGACTGCTTTCATATAATTTCTGCCAGTACTCTCAGGAGTTGTGTATGGAATGAGCTGGGGCACCATGGCGAAGTGCTTTACATGGCTGCGGAGAAGCTCAATATTTCAAGCTGTGAGCAACAGCCCCCAAATCGCCAAGCTGCTCTCATGCCAAGCGAATCCCTGCCGTTCCAAATACCTGCTCTCCTATCAGCAATCCGCTGACACACAAATGAACCTCACAGCAAACCACATTTCATTTTTCGAGAGCAGGCAGGGGTGGGTGGCTGCATCCTCAGCAAGAGGAATGGAACAACTTTTTTGTAACGTTGCTCCATTCAGGGAATGCTTCGAGCTCTGCTTTCCTCTGGAGTGCGATGCATTCTAAATCAAAACGTGCTGGCTGGTAGTCTGCTTCCCCACGACGGAAGGAGATTAGCATAAGTGCACACAAGGTTATGACCTCACTGTCTAAGCACAGTGTGATTTACTGAAATGGCAATTACACTGAGAGTCAGGGCACTATCTACAGTGACCCTGCAGAGTCTTCTGCTTAAATCCAGAAGTAGCACTGCTTACCTAGTCCTCTTGAAGGATGCTTAAACCCTGGACAATTACCCTAATGTCCACCCATATCTCCAGGATAAGCCTCTATTTACATGCCCTAGGAACAGCCCTACCCTGATGGATAACCAAAATGTACTATCACAGATTCAAATGTAATGTGCTCTGTTTATGCATGGAAAAGAACAGAAACCTGTAGTGTATAATTCTGAAAGGTTCCCTTAATCACTTTTAGGACTTTTGCATTGCTACCCAACAATAAGCACCAGTTTTTAAACTTTTTGAGATTTTTTTAATTTATTTTTTTTCTCAGCTATTCTGAACTATTCCTACCATGCTGATCACTAATGATTATAATTTTGTCATCTTTCTTTTTGGAGCTTTGGTCACCCCGAGAACTGTCCCACTCTGCTTCTCAATGCAGTCTAATGGGGCCATGCAAACGAGCCTTGAAATGCCCATTTAAAAAATACCGCCTTCAAAATAACTGCATAGCCTGAAGGGGACATTCATTTACGTAATTTGCCATCAGTCCATTACCACGCATTTGGTGTTTTAGTTGAGACGTTTTTTTTTTTGTTTTTTTTTTTGTGGAGCATATATATCATTGAGAACTACAGCAAGCAGAGAAGTGTGTGAATGCCAAGTAAGTTACTGTAGTGAACAACTCCACCAATACTACTAACATACCGGGGGTTTCCTTGTGTTGGCTGGCTTGACAAAACCTAACAACTGCAATCAGGCAGGTATCATGAAGGTGGTCATCAACTTGCTCAGTGAACACAACCTTTGTTAATCAAGCTCTGTGCATGTTCTCCTAAAAGGAGCATTGTCTACAACAATGTGCCTATAACTATACCACATAGACCAAACTCAAGCAGTATATTTCTCACCAGGGGAAAAAAAATACTGATATGGATGGATATACACAGATACAAAGAACATGAAACAACCATGACAGGAAAAACTACAATTGCATTTACAATTAAATTAGATTTTATTTTGCCGCACGAAGGGTACAAGCTAATTTATAAAAGTGCACCAGGATACAAAATACTTCTAAGTGAACATTGAATGCATTTGCATTGAATGCCATTCTGTCCATTTTATGGCTCTGCTTCAGCAAGTAATACATTAAAAATAAAGAAAAGTTTACTTATTGGTTTGTTGCTTTCTGCTAGTGAGTGCTCAATGCATGACATTAGTTGTTTGTATCCTTCCTGTAATTTGTACTTTGGACAGTTATTACTGATGATTATTTTAAGCATCCATGTGATCTTGAATGTAGCCATTTTTAATTTTGCAATGCCATTAATGACTTGAACTTCAATCTTTACAGATTGATATACAATCTGTATGCTGCAATTCAGGTGGGAAATATAAATGCTTATTTGTTTTGATGAGATTAGCATGGTTGTATATGTTACAAGACCCTCGTGTATCTTTACCTATATAAAAAATTACTATAATGGAATGCTAAATTCATCTTCAGTCCTTAGATGTGCTTATTGCTTATTTTACAATTTTATGGCTGATCAGCATAGCAATGATGTCAGAAAAAACAATCAAATTAAAATATGGTATTCATTCCTTCTGCCATTTTCCGCAGAACAATACTGCCTCTAAAACTGAGGCACCTAACTGTAAAACAATATGGACTCTCAAAAGGCAATAACAATGAGCTAATGGTTGAAACTGGATGGATCTGTAAAAGGACAGTCTTATTTAATAACATCAATCACAAACTGAATGACGGGTCTTTTTGAAGGACTGAAAACAGAGATTGCACACCTCTCAGCTCTTTGTATTTTTGACAAAATCATCTATTTCAGGGGGCTTGAAAAATGAGCTCAGTGGCGGGTATGCTTCAAAAGATTGGATTTCATAAAGGCAACTGCACACAAGGGTGAAATTAAACTGCAGGTTATGGATTTACTAGCACATCACTGATAGATTAGACTAATATAACTTCAATAAAGAATCTCAGTACAACTTTTTTGATGTTTTACTTGCAGCATGATGCCCTTCATTTCTAAATGCTTGCGCTGGTACACAAATACACAGAAATCAAACTGTTGGTATGCAATGTGCTATGAATGTGAAGTCACCATACTCTAAGAATGGCATATTGCCAAAACACACCAGAATTTGTCTGATCTGAACCATGCCAGTGCTGAACATGGCTAGGAATCCCATGGGGTGGTGATATAGCTTGAAACCTAAACTAAAAGTATTATATTTGATATTCAGAAAATTCTAGGAGAATTACATTGCTGTTTTATGGCATGGCACTTGTAATCAGAGGGACATAGTTCTATAAATCAGGGGAAATATAATTGCTGAAATTACAGTAAAAACATTTTTAAATATAGTTAAAAATTAATTTGAAATGTCAAACCTCACCTGTTTTTTTTTTTTGTTTTTTTTTTGGTCATCACAGCAGCTTCTTATGTTGAGCACAAGCATTCATGCTCCTCTGAAATTAGTACTGCCAGGTACCGCTGCTTTGCGCTCAGTCCACCAGCTAAGCTGCAGTCTTTCATTGGAGGCACGGTTCAGGGCAGCTGGCCAGGGGAAGTGCTGGTACATGAGATGTGGAGCAACCCTGTTGGCTGAAACCCTTCCTCTGTCACAGGGATGCTGGCAACATTCAGATTTAGTACCAGATTTTAATAAAATGCACCACCCAGCAGCTCCAGTACTTTTTTTTTTTTCTTTTTTAAGAGCAACACAATGCCTATTTAGCTAGTTTTCTAATTCTCCTCATCTGCTACCAACAATTATGGCAATATGTGGTAGTGAAAGACAAAAGTTGAAGTATATTGACACAGACATCAATGCAAAGAGGCTCGCTATGGAAAAAAAGTGAGTGCTGCTGCACCTTTATTCTTAATCAATATTCTCTTGCACACCCCCTGCTCTCATTCCTCAGGGCTTCTGACCAATTTGCAGTTTGTTTATATGCAGGCCTTCTGTGAGTGCTGAGAAGCCACAGCTCTTGCCAGAAGAAACATATGGTGCTGAGGCCATGTGGGCACCTGCTGCCAGGCCATTGTGCACAGTTTTAAAATCATTATGAGTTAAAAGGTAATGATTGGACAAACAAAGCACATGCATTTGTTATGTGGCTAAAGGTAATCAGAAGTCATCTTTTGCAGTGTGTATGAGTGTGTCCATGTTTGTTTGTGTGTAAGTGTCTGTCCATGCGCATATTTGTACATGAAACTCTATTATTTAACCTGTTTTCGTGAATAGGTGTGCCTGTGTGCTCTACTTTGTAGAGCAGTTGTGAAATGGTTGTGTCAAAAAACCACATGTGAGAATTGGTATTTTTGGTATTGGAAAGCTGAGCTGTATCATTTCATTATCGAAGAAAAGAGAATTCCAGAAGAGATGAGAAAAAAAGAGAAATATTTTAGTCTGGAAAGGGTCACTTCTAAGGCTCTGTGACTCCACCAAGCCACAGTGAGAGCCATTATCTCCAAATGTAGAACATGTGGAACAGTGTTGAATCTTCCTAGGAGTGGATGGCCTGCCAAGATTTCTCCAAGGGTGAAGCAACAGCTCATCCAGGGAGTCACAAAAGAATCCCAGAAGACCATCCAAAGAACTGCAGGCCTCTTTACGCTTTAGCTAAGGTCCGTGTTTATAACTGCATAAACACTCCTAAGTCCACCACTGAATAGTTTAAAATAAAGAAAATTTATGTTTTGGAGTGGCCTAGTTAAAGTCCAGACTTGACCCCAATGGAGATATGCTGAAACGTTCGGTTTATGCTCGAAAACCTACCAATTTGTCTGAATCAAAGTAGTTCTGCAATGAATAGTGGGCTAAAGTGCCTCCTCAGCAATGTTAAAGACTATACAATCATAGTAAGCGTTTGGTTGCAGTTATTGCTAACAAAGGTGGTGCAGCAAGTTATTACATTTAAGGGGCAATTACTTTTCACATGGGGTCATATGGGTGTTTGATAACTTTTTCATTAAATAAATAGTACAATTAAAAATGTGTTTTGTGTTTACTCAGGTTCCCTTTGCCTAATGTTGCATTTTTTCTAAAGATCTGAAATCATTCAGTGTGACAATAATAGGGGAATCAGGAAGGTGGAAAATACTTCTTCATGGCACTGTATTTTTCATTGAGCATGGTGAATGAAAACAAAAACAGTTCTCCATTGTGTTTCCTTATCTTTTCAGACAACAGCCAGTGTCCATCGATTCTAATTGGATACATGAAGGCCAAAACAATGTTTGTAGATCTCAATCTGCAGTCAAGTGAAATTTCAAAGCATGATCCGTTCAGTGGAAGCAGGGCTTATTTTATTTCTCCTTATCTATATAAGAAATGTAGAAGAAATATAGTGCATTATAGTGCAAAGAAACAAAGAAGCAAAGATTAAGGCATGGCCAAATAAATCACATTTTGTTAATGCAAACATAAATCTCATGAGTAACGTGGAAAGCTGGCCATAATGATGATGCTTTCATCTAAAATGTATTACCAGTAACTGCTGACCAAATACATTTCAGTGGGGTGACATAATGATTTGTTGCTGTTTGAGCACATGATCTGCATATTAGGAAAAATGACTGATAATAATCTGGCGAATTATATTTGAATGACTTCACACTTGAAGAAAAAGATTATTACTTGTATATTAGATTTTAAATAAGATAAAATAAAAATTGCATGCATAGAAGTTTTGAATGCATCTTTAACATGTCCAAAATTCAAGTATGCAACTTCAAGTGTGCAATGTTCTCTCTTAAGCATTTTTTTTTTCTACTGCATCATGCGAAACAGAACAAAGTGTTCTCTCTCTCCATTTTTCCCCGCTCAATTTTCCCTCCATGTTTCTCACACTGAGAAACAATTACATGGACTCCACGCTCACAGCAATATATGGTAGGAGGCTTGTGTGCCAGGTGGCTAAGTCATTCCCAAGTAAGGGGATTGCGCCTCCATAAGCCCTGGGCCACCACTGATCAGATGGTGAATGGTCTGTGAGATGATTGGAAATGCATTGCTCTCTCATTTTAGCATTCACCGCCTCAGCCTGTTCAGAATTTCAACTCAAATCACAAATACCTGGCCTTTCATTTTCAGTCAAACACCCCCACCCCCCAACAGAACTGCTTGGTGTGAGAGAGACATGTAAGAGAGGGTAGAAAATTACTTTTTGCAGTCACAAAGTCACCTGCCTAATCTTAGTTTTCAATCATTGTTTTGCACTTCTGCATGTGTGCAAGCCATGGACTAATTAATTGTACACCAATGACATGGTTTACCAAAGCTGAAGAAGTGGCAGAAGCTTCGGTGTTTAATTACCAGCACACACACATGCACAAACACATGAACTCTTAACTAACGAACAAAGTGCATGTTTGGGAGGAGTGACTCAACAGATGTGCATGCTGACTTTACACCTAGGCATATGGGCAAGACACACGGAGGCATTAATAATTCCTCCATGCTGCCGCTTGCTGAGCAACATTTCCTGCTTGTTCCAGTTGTCCAATCCGTCTGCCAGTGATTGTAAAGTACCACCGTTTTGGAATCCACACTGGAGGGAGAGATAGTGGGCAGGGGGAGACAATTCTTTAAACATTCATGCAAGCTCTGAGTGCAAGTTCAAATTGTTTTGGGCCAAATGCAGCATAAAAAAAATGTATTTCCCTTCTAATACTGTACACTCATAAATGTCATGAGAAGCGGCAAAGACGTGTTTATTTTTGTTTTATAAAACATACCTAGCCACATCTTATGACAACAGTTTTGATAAATGAGGCCAAATATATCTATCGGACATGAAACTAAATAACTTATATTGTGTGTACTAGTTCACTACCATAGCACACAGTGCATATTCATGATCCTCACATAGTTTTGCTTAAATTAGGTTTTCATTATTTCATCATTTTTATTTATTTTTTAGGTTGGTTAACATACAGTAACAAGCAATCCAAAGTACATAAAGCACCACTGCACTGCCTTAGTTTCAGATTATGGTGTCCTGTTTTCTTTGCATGATAAAATATTTAAGACACGGTGAATTTGTTTGATATTTGCCTTTTGAATTACATTTATTATGCAAATATTTTCTTGGAGTAATCGCAAAATGTTACACTTCATTACCCTAACTAATCCAGTATGAGTGTGTAAAAGAGGAAATGCGTGGTTAATATTTTATTTTTATTCCATAATAGTACATTTGGATGAAAAAAAAAATAGGACATTTCTTAGTTCTCATAGTGATTTAAGAGATGTCATAATCAGGTCTATGCAACAATGATGTTTTCAGAAACTCCTACCTTCCTGGTGTTGTCTGTCAGTGTCACTGCTAGTGGCAGCCTGCCAGTGACTTTTGGAGGGGACAGATTGAAAATTGCAGCTCTCAGTAAACCTGTGACAACTTTATCATAGCCAGTAGATCTCTGTCAAACCTAAATTAACCACCTCCAGCTATTTGTGTGCCATACATCATTTGAAATGGGTCTCTTTATATTAGTTTTCAGCTTCAGATGAGGAAAGATAAAACATTACTGAGATGCCATTAAATCTAGATTTTTGTAACGCTGAAGGAACACTGAGCTCAATTAATTGACTAATTATCTTCATTGGGTCATTTTAGTGATTTGTTATATGGAGTCATCTGTTCATGCATTTAATCATTTTCACATTTTAAATGAAATAAAATGTCATAGTGACAGTCATTATTGGATACTGGTAAAACAAGTTTATTATTTGTTTAGTGCAAAAGTGTAGATTTTGTAATTCAGATCACATTTGATGTCAGGTTTGAGTGACTTCTGCTGTATAACAGTACTGTTTGCCTTTGTTTCTATGCCTTTCCCCACATTTATTCACTCTACTCAAGTCATCAAGATAAACTGAGTAACAGACGCTGGCATTAGCAAGGATCATGAGAACATATTGTCCATTACAGACCCAGTCCACTACAATGCTACAGATGTAGCTGCATACATGTATTTTCTGAACTTGTTTATGATTAATCAAAGGATCAGTAGGCCACAGACATCAGAATCACAACCGTTTTTTAATCAACAGAAAAATGTGCACAGTGTGAACGAATATATTGCCATGGTGGCTGTTTGTCTCATGGAATTCTTTGACTGCAAAATGAACCCTGCAGATCCAATTTTCTGTTTCTGTTTGTTTTTCAGTTGAACAACTCAAAAAAGGGCTGTTCAGATTCCAATCATATTTCCATGGTGTTTCTCACATAGTGAACATTGTGTTAATTGCTTCATGCTCAAAATTAAGGTCGATCATATTTTAGGAATTTAAAATCTGATTAATAATTTTACATTGATCAACTCATTTTTAGCTAGATGAGACTGAATAGCTGAACACATCTCCACGTGGCCGGAGGTTTGATTCCTGGATGTCTGTGGTATTTTCTGTACTGTGATCCCACCTGTATTTGTAACTTTCTGCTTCCACAAGTAGGGTATAGCAGAGTGGGAATGTCCATCATATTGTTAAAATAGAAAAAAATATAATAGAGTGACTGATGGCTCACAAACTGAATAATACATTTTTTTTAACAACAATAATAATACAATCAGACTTCCTTATTCAAGCAGCTATATTTTTTTCTAAAAGTAATTATCTAAAACAGTGACCCGCTGACTTTTGGCACAAAACCCTTTGTTTCCCACAGGTACAACCCAACCACTCCAAGCACTCTTTATACTGTGATTTGACTACACATTAGGAACTATGTAAAATTCCTGAACGGAATTATCTGAAGGATTCCCTGTTTGATGGCTCAGCTTAAGTGTGCCCTCTGGAGAGAGCTCTCTATTATTCCTCTGAGATTTAAACCCTTGTTTCATCTGTGAGGTATTAATCATGCATGCAGTACTTGTTGGAGACTGCCTGAATACATTGTTAAAGTGCAGGCCATGATCCGTGGGAGGAAGCTTGGAAACTTCCATAGCACTGTCTTGGGGATGACAAAAAATTATCAGTACATGATAAAATCTCCATTACAAGGTTTTGAATCCATGTCACTGACTGAGGCCTTTAGGATATTTTTTGTAATCTAAAAGAATTGCAAAACTGGACTCTGGACTTTTGTTGATAGCAAACAAAAAAAATAATACCAAAAAAATGTAACTGATGCAAACAGCTGAAACAACATAAATGCCCCTGCAGCACACAAATATACACTATGGATTAGGAAGTTTGGTTAATTCTGTATTGTTGCACTTCACAGTTCCCCATTTGCAAAAGTATCTTTCAGGACTATGCTGTAAACTATACCATAATGCTTTGTGCATACGCAAAGGCTATGGCTTTTGGATCCAAGCCTGATTAAATAATTTCCATATAAATTTTATTTATATAAAATTCATTTCTACACTTGGATGTAGTTTGGTTGCTAGTTTTTCCATATTGTGTAGTTATGTTTCAATATATTAAGATGGTGCTACTGAAAATATCACTTGAGTCTTTATAAATACCATGTGATCCCTAGAAGCTGAAAAAGAAAAACACTCAACACCAGAGGGTATACTACCAAGTGAGATTACTGTTAGTGAGCTAACCCTGGGTTTTCCATATCACAAAGCTGACTCACTTTAAATTGGAGTATATTGCCATGGTAACTTGCGCTGCACAGCTAACCTGGTCCGGTCCAGGTTATGTTCAGGCTATCCGATTGAAACATGTAAAATCACTGGCCTTTGACCAATCAATTTGGAAAAGGGTATCTCTATTCCTGCAGGATTCCGTAGAGCTCGGGGATGTTTTCACTTGGCAGAGATTAGAGACCAAATTAATCTGACGGTTTTCTCTGTGGATGCACTATACACAATATATAGATTGTCAATGGAGGGAGTAAGGCTGCAGTGCATATGCAAGCTTCATAAATTCTATGTATCCAAATTTACTTAATTATGGGACAATGGCTTATGTCCCATAATTCTTGACTTTATGAGTAAACATTGGTGTGATTGCTTCAGGCAATATTTTAAATATCCTACATCAAGTGTAAGGTTTAGGAGCTCTAGTATGAGAAGTAGTTACATTAGAAATAAACTGTAGGACAATTAGTGAGTGTAGACTTATTCATAACTAGTGGTAAGGTAAATAAGATATTAACTAACAAAGTTACCTCATTAGCAATAATATAATGTTACATGACATGACAAAAATTGGCCATTCAGCCCAAGATTCTCCAAATCTCCAGAGCCTCTATATCTTTCTTGTAGTATGGTTCCAAGAACTGCACACAATACGCCAAGTGTGATCTAACAAATGTATTGTACATAAGATAATTATAACTTCCTTGGATTTATAACAAATACTTTTGGCAAACTGTATCCCAGCATCCTTTTGTTTTTGTTTTTTTTGTTTTTTTTCTGGTACAGAACAGTGCCTAGACATTGAAAGGCTTTGATAAACCATAGCTCCCAAAAGCAATCCTGCCTTATGTTTTTATTTTCCACATGTAGAACTTTACATTTACAGTATCTATGTTGAATAGAAATTCAGGTTTCCATCCACTTCTGGATTTTTTAAAAATCTTCTTGGATTACTTTAATAGATTCCAAACTATTAGCTGGGCCTCCCAGTTCTGTATCATCTGCAGATTTAACTAATGTCCTTGTCAAGGTCATGGATACACATTAAATGAGGAGGAGCAGTGGTCCCAGCTTCAATCCTTGTGGGACTCCACATCCCACAGTACCCTGCTCGGATAAGATCATACCTTCTACTGCTCTTTGTGTTCTACACTGTGGCCAGTTCCGAACCCACTCTGAAATACATCCTGTAATTCCTACTGTCTTCATTTGCTAGTAAGTTTCTCATGTGGCATCTTATCAAATGATTTTTGGAAATCAAAGTATATAATATCAAGATCCTTGTTATAATCATAACACTTGGTAGCTTCCTAAAAGAATATCAAAAGGTTTGTCAGGCATGACCTTCCCTTGTAAAATCCATGCTGGCTATCCCTTAGGGTGATGTTATTTTCAAAAGACATTTTTTTGCCCCTGGCTTTGTTGGTGGCAATGGTGTTACTTTTTGACATTATGATTGTTTTATATTTTTTATATCCATTCATTATATCTGTCCATATCAGTGTTTTTTCCTCAGGTGAAAAATACACTGCTCAAGTATAGTCCATGCGGTATTGCTATCGGCTCATTTTTGCAGACACCGCCATTTTGTGGGAACACACACACAGCTTGATTAACAAAGCCCATGTTCACTTAGTTGATAACCACCTTCTGGATACTAGTTAAGCTCATTGTATTTGTTTGGTTTTGTCAAGTCAGCTAAAGCAGAGAAACCCTGGGCATGTTAAGCTTCCTTCAGAGTATACCCCCCAAGGCTCAGGTGCTGAAGGGGTATATGTTTTTACAAGATCATTGCAGGCTGCATCTGAATTTATGGGCCAATAAATTAATTTACAGAATTTGTATAGCTGCAGACAAGGAGCTGTGCAAGCACTGATTTATGTATTTATTTATTTTAGCTTAGTTAAATGTCATGCTAATGCTCCATTATTCAATGAAATGTAGCTTGATAACTTCAGATATCAATCTGAGTATGCCATATGCTCATTTTCAGTATGTACAGTATACCTTGTTGGAGTTTAGATGTCTATAAATTTCTCAGAATGACTGAAATTATATTCTAAATATAACTTTGCAACACAAGACACAATGCATTTATGGATTAGCCAGGAATATGCCTTTTCGTAGTTCAAAAGTATTCTAAGTGTGATAAATGATGATATTCAGACAGGATCCTGCTTGTCAGACCTTTCTTTAAAACTTCTGCAGGAGTGAGGTCAAGTGAACCTTTTCCTGCCATCAAGGAAAATGATCAATGGAACCATTTGGGGGGAGGGGGGCAGGTGGTTCATACTAATTCGGTCAGACTAAGTACCATAACCGGCACTCTGATAATGAGTTCCCTCTTATCTTCTCAGTCTTTTTATGGCCTGCTAAATTTCATTGGCAGTGCAATACATTCAATACATTCTTTATTGGACAAAATAAGAGCATAGCAATGTAACAGATTGATTGATATACAGGTTGTTTGCATCTCTCGGTTTCCCTGCTATTAAATGCAGGTTTCTTCAGTCTGAACAACCACATTAATCAAGTCATTGATTAGGGACTTAGAGCCCGTGGCATTTCTCTCAACTACACAACAAATAAGATGCAAGTCTTCGATCCTGAAAGAATTCACATAGGAATAATCTCACAGTAGTCCCACAACACCATGAAAATGAGCCCCTGAACATTAACTAAAATACTTTTTAACATACAGGAAAGATATTCAGAATGATGTATTCATCAATTTCTGATTTTAAATTCTGATATGTAATGCTGATTTAAAACTTCAGTAGATATTCGACAACAAAAGTGTAAATGCATCATATATGCATTGGCACTGTTTGCAACGTAATGCATTGTAAATATACTAATGTTGCGTTACATTAAATTATAATCACATTGCAGATGCACTTATCCAGGGTGACTTGGTATTGGAGAACCACAGTATCACCAACAAGACACAGAGTGCTATGTATATGATAAATAATTATAATGTAAACCTATACACATTTAAAATTTATATTGTAAAAGAAATGTACTACAGTATTTTTTACATAGTTGTACCAAAAACATGATTATAAAATATTATATTATAAATGGAAATCCAGAGATAGACAAAGGTTTCATGTTAACCCCTGAAATAAGCATAGTAATCATTACATTGTTTTGAAATGAACCTATCACTTTTTACTTGAAAATATTCTTAAAACATTATACCCAGTCTATTTATTTGTACAAGGGATGGATATAACATGTTACTTTCTTCTTGGAACATTATGAAATAATGTAGACTAAGAGCCTCAAGTGAAAACAATGAGCACTGTAGGCTAGGTTTGCATATGTATATGTAAAATTACCATGTTTTAAGATTATCTTTTTATGTGATAATGTGATTATTTAACAGGATCATTTTATTATCTTATATTAAGATGATTATCACATTTGAATTTACTCAATTTTTTTCAGTAGTAATGCAATTCCATACATTTGAAATTACTGCCCACGAAAATAAAGAAACAGTAACAATACTAGCTGTTCCTATATTTGAGTAATGCATGAAAGCATCAGTTCTTTTGCAGTGAGACAATTTTCTCGGTTTTAAATAAAGCTAACAATGCAGCAAAAGCATTCTTTCATAAATTGTTTTCTGATAATTTTAAGACTGCTTCTTAAATATTTCCTACTGCTGTAGAACAACAATAGTAATATATCTCTGTATTGTCTATACTATGACACTGCTAACTTCTTGAAAATGTCACGCACTATATAAAATTGCTGATAATGACACACATAGCAGAGGATCCTCACAGTATGTGGCACACCTTCAGATATATGGACCTTCCCATTGAGAAAAAGCAGTCAGGAGAAACAAGTGTTATTTATCAGCCAGCACCAAAATGCTGTGAAGACCTTTTGTTGTGCTGAAAATTATTTGTGTGAACTGATGGAATTTGCACACACACAATCGCAATTGAGGAAAATGGATAAATGGAATTAAATCAATGATCAGGGCCACAGTTTTGACAGACAATGGCTTCTTTGTGAAAGTACTATCGGGTAGATAATGTTTAACATAATATTCCCTTAAACCAGCCACCAGCATTGAAACCCCAATCAAAATGATATATGAAACCATTTCCAGAAAACAAACACACCTCAAAACATTATTAGAACCGTTCCCTCAACATATTAAGGTGTAGAGTGCTGAAGGCACAGTGGAAAAAGCCTTTCTGCGTGATAAAGTGCCTTACTCTTCAGGTCTTCCTCATATAAAATGAAAAATACTGAAGATTTATTAGTTTAGGCCCTCTTAGAACCATTCTCAGAGGAAGAGAGAAGTGAGGTAAATTTTAGTTTATTTCCAAGGTGACAGGTATGCATTACACGCATTGGTGATGCCAATTTCCCCCCTGTATATCATCATTGTAATTAATAGGAATGGAGTAGAACTAAATATGTTCTTATTATTAGATAAAAAAGGTCAGAAGGTGAAATCTATAGTGTTAAAGCAGACTCATATTGCTGAGAGTGACAGCTCATGGCTTTTGCCATGTGTCAGGCATCAACCTCCACCAAAAACATATCTTTAGTATGTGGGTTACAATATCTCATCTGATATGTCCTCTGATTGTAAATACAGACTAAATGCTAATTTTGGTAAATTATCAGCATATATGTAATAAATATTATTGGTCATGGTTCACATACCTAATTTATACTTGGTAGATACTATCTTGCATTTTTAGACATCACTGCAAGAAAATTGGCTTGGATACTGTTTTAAAAATTATATTAGGATAATCTGTTATGTGATGAGGAGGGGTGTTATATTTTATATGTCTTTAAATCTCTGGAATAATTTCCTGATGCTATACAAAGCTTGATACTTAGAAACTGTAGCCATTATATCTGTCGCTTCTACATCAGGCTTTTCAAATCTGTTCAAATTTTCACACCCAGAATGTAAGCAGTCATCAGTGTATCTTAAGTTACTTTGGCCCTCCAGCTGTAAAATGATATTATGCAGTAAAATGAGTGATATGCAACACACTAGGGTAATACCTTTCATATCTCCCTTGGTTTTAATAATATACTACTCTCCAGGGCTTCTGATGCCTGTAAGTGTATGTTTGACTTGTTAAACAGTGCAATCATCATACTGCCTTGAATTGTACCTTAATCTATCATTTTTAAAGATTGCTTTTTATAGCATTAGTCCCATGTACATTAAAATTGTCCATTTTAAAACTGCTACACTCACAATCTTTGCATCTGAGTGCAAACCATTTCCTCTAGCTACAGGTTTTAAAACCCGCATGCAATCCCAGAACTTCCCATTATAAATGACTAGCAGCTGAACTTTTCTGTGACCTTTTCACTCTTCAGCCCAGAATGCTGCCCTCACATGTAATTCACAAACTTGTGTGCTGGGCTCTGCACTTTAATGATAACTGTAGGTCAAGGCCTTTGCCCTCTCCTCAGATAATTGGATGGAATTCTAAAGGGAGTAGAACACAAGGGCTCAACCCTCTTATAGACCTTATAGTCTGATTATTTAATATTCACATAACCCTGAATTTTCTGTTGGCTGTCTGGTATTGAGTTAGATTTTCCTAATGTAAACCAATGCTCCCAAAATCCTTACACATGCAAATGCATATGTGTCATTATTGTCTTTAATGATTACTTTTGCTATGATTAGAGTAGAACTCTCCATACAAGGAATTTGCATAGTATAATTTATTTTTTGGCAAACCTTGAAGCCACACAGACAAGGCATAAGTTTGACATTACAAATACCCACAAACTAGAAAATTATATAATCCCAGTCTTTGTGTGAGGCTGTGATGCATAGTAATGCCATGACACATACTTCCAACCTCCCACAAATGCTCTGTGTAAATTGAACATGATCACTGATCAGCTGATATAGGTAAGAGTGCTCATTGCAGATTCAGTCATTTTAATCTTATGCATTGAGTGGTTTCATATATATGTCTGTGACACCTGACTGCATGAATGCATGTCTATATCAGTCAAGGCACGCTAGTCTGACTGGTACTCACAAATATTCATGGGAACCAGATCCCATCCCCATCCCCGCAGTGTGTCATTCTTTGAGGATTATGCAAGGTAGTGTAAAAGAATAGTGATGAAGAGTAAAAAAAAAATGTAATCCTTCACCCCTCTAACGATGACAGCAATGAAGGCGTCTACTGGGATGTGGTTAATTCTTACGTTTGACACAGTGGCATTTCAAATTTCTTGCTGTAATTACATGTTAATCTTGTATAATTGATCTCAGAGCAAAAACCTTGCGTTCCTCTGTGTTTCCAAAGCTTTTATGAAGTCCACGCCTAATTATGGTCCAATTAGGACGGTAATCTCGCTGAGTGCATGTGAAATTGCTGCTATCGTTTTCCAGGTCTGAGCAACCATCCTGCTGCACGTCATGTGCATGTAGTGAAAGGAGGTTTGTTGCTACCTGCAGCTGTTAGAAGATTAGCAGATTATTGTGTCAGATTAAGAACAATATATATATATATATATAATGCACCAATACATCAGCCAACTACACTGGCTCTGAAGTGCAAAACACAAAAACAAAAAGAAAATGCAAAAACAAAAACTTTTGGCCCAGAGATGCAGATGCAACATACAAAAACAAAAACATGCAGCCCTGAAGTGCAAAACACAAATACAAAAAGAAAATGCAAAAACAAAACTTTCAGCCCTGAAGTGAAAAACACAAATACAAAAAGATAATGCAAAAACAAAACTTTCAGCCCTGAAGTGAAAAACAGAAATACAAAAACAAAAAGGAGCAGCCCTGAGGTGCAAAAAACAAATACAAAAATAAAATGCAAAAACAAAAAGGAGCAGCCCTGAGGTGCAAAACACAAACATACAAAAACTAGCAGCCCTGATGTGCAAAACACAAACATACAAAAACAAAAACGTGCAGCCCTGAGGTGCAGATGCAACATACAAAAACAAAAACTAGTGCACTGTTGCACTTTGGGGCTACTAGTTTTTGTTTTGTATGTTGCATCTGCACCTCGGGGCTGCTTGTTGTTGTATGCTTCTGTTTTGCACTTCAGGGCTACTAGTTTTTGTTTTTGTATGTTGTATCTGTACCTCAGGGATGCTAGTTTTTTTTTTTGCATTTTCTTTTTGTATTTGTGTTTTGCACCTCAGGGCTGCTCCTTTTTTGTTTTTGCATTTTCTTTTTGTATTTGTGTTTTGCACTTCAGCGCTGCACGTTTTTGTTTTTGTATGTTGCATCTGCACCTCAGGGCTGAATTTTTTTGTTTTTGCATTTTCTTTTTGTTTTTGTGTTTTGCACTTCAAAGCCACCGTAGCCAACAATCGATATCTGTCGATAAATAAACATTTTGCACATCAGCCATCAACCAATCATTTTAAATGGCAAGATCTGAATTATGTCCTGTCAATCAAAAGGGAAAAAGTCTATTGTTTATTTGTAATCCAAGAAAGTACATTTCTGATATTAATATTTTTTTTGTGGAACCAAAATGTCCCTGCATGTCTCGTGTTTGTGTTGTCGATAGTAGAAACTAACATTACCACACTGTATTGATATGGTTGAACATTTCCTCCGTAATACAACATAATGTTATTCCAACAACTCAATTTTAAAAATCAACTGGATAGTTAGTGTCACTTGGATACTGCCTCTCATAGCTACTGTAGCTGGCAAACGTTAGCTGTCAGTGAATGTTCAGTTTTAATTAGTTTGCGCACCCTAAAACAATTTATTGGCGAGTTAAAGTGCTAGAATCGAATGTGAGCATGTCATCAACAATGCAGTATATATATTATATATGGAGCAAAAGAGCGGATGTGTAATACAGGCCAGATCCCTTGTTATCAATGTTCAGCATACTGTATAGCAGTTTCTGTTATCAGGATTGGTATGGCATAGGTCCAAGATCATTTTTATGTGAAACACTACAAGCAATTAGAATGCCTTTTTCTCCCCTCTCCTCTTTGGTTTTTGTCTACCTAGCGCCCTACATTCAAACACATCCACAGGCGTGATGATTTTAGTAGTGCCTATCAAACTAGCTCTGTGTAATTAACAGAAGCTTAACTGACTTCTATAGCAACAGGTGGTTCAAATTCTCATCCAACCATTTCCTCCAATAGAGTAATTAAGACTATTTTTGAGCTGGATCGATTTCTACAGAGCTATACCCTCTCCGTATGGACTAAGAGTATAGGATTATCCTTGGCCAGGTGCATGGGCAGATGATGAGAAAATGATTCCTCACAAAAGCCATTGGAGCTAACGAACACCTGCTGGAGGACTGTCACTTGAAGAATATCATACTCTGAGTAATAGTCCTGTGGGCCCCCTGCCTGTCTCTTATTGTAAGGTAATAGAACCATTATCAGTTTCTGAAATTGGGTCATTCTGACCTACCAGGAAGCTGACAACACAGCAGCAGTTTCTTCTTTATGGGAGGAAAAAAAGAAAAGGAAAAACCATCTTCAGTTGATTGATACAGGGAATTTTGTTCTGATGTTGGCCAGTATTTAAACCCTATCATTTGCAGCTCGATTTGCTTTAGTATGTTCTGTATTTTTTTATTTTTGTTATCGTATGTCAGTCAGCAAAAGGCATAACATTTTTTTTATTTTGTAATGTTTTGTTGATTGTTGCATCATCCGCAGATTTCACAGCTGCATGCAGATGTGAAAACCAACTAAAACAATAGATGGATCTGCACGTTCAAATTTACATTTGCCGTAACGGTATGCTGTAAAGAGAAAAAAAAAGTTTGAAGCAGTTTCAGCACATTTACATGAAGTGAGCGTGTCAAAAGGCAATAAGCGATTCACAATTTATCATCCTCAGGCAGAGGCTATACTGCCAACATCGTGCCAATTATTTTTGCTAATGCCCTGCAAGCTAGCCAACTTCTGTAAAAATGCATTTTCAGCTTTACAATAGTTTGTTTCGGCAAAAGATAATTCATTATTATTATTTTTTTTTGAGTGCATCACTTTGTTCCAGAAAATTAATTGTTCTCTATCAAAGATAGTGGGATGTTTGTTGAACAATATAAATATGATGTAATATAGTAACATGCACAGTAATTTGTATTTGCCAATACAAATATCCCACTCCTTGCAATGCCTGGACGGATGAGGGTATTTACATCCATATTGGGTGGTCTGTGTACTGTCATTTTTATATATAGTCGTTACTCACTGGCAACAGATGTATTAGGTACATCAGTCTGGTGTTGGATAGGACCCCCTTTTGCCCCCAGAACAGCCTGAAATCTTTGCAGCCTGGATTCTACAAGGGGTTGGAAACATTACTTAGGAATTTTGGTCTATGCTGACATGATAGCATCACTGAGTTCCTGCTGATTTTTGGCCTCAAATTTACACTGCAAACCTCCTGTTCCACCTCATCCCAAAGCTGTTCTACTGGATTGAGATCTGAAGATTGTGCAGGCCATTGGAGTAAAATGAAGTCACTGTCAGGTTCATGGAACTAGCCTGATATTGTGCATGCTTTGTTACATGGTGCATTATCCTGCTGGAAGTGTCCAAATTAAAAAGGATAGACTGGCCATAAAGCAATGCACATGGTCAGAAACAATGCTTAGGTATGATGTGCCATTTATATGATACTCAGTTGGTGTTAAAGGTCCTAATATGTGCCCCCAAAAAAAAACAAAAACAAAAAATAAAAAAACATTCCCTACACCATTACACCACCTCCACCAGCCTGAACCATTGCAGGATGGGTCCATGGATTCATGCTGTTTATGCCAAATTCTCACCCTACCATCTACATGTCACAGCAAAAATCAAGATTTGACCGTCCTGGTGGTGCTTTTTCAATCTTTAGTCATCCAATGTTGGTGATCACTGTACCGACATCTTCCTGTTTGTAGCTGACAGGAATCGAACCCTGCATGCTCTGCTACTGTAGCCTATATCCACATGAAGGTTCAATGTGCTGTGCATTCAGAGATGCCCTTCTGCACACCACCATTGTAAAAAGCTGTTATTTGAGCATGTGTGGCCTTTCTGTTATCTTGAATGAGTCTTCCCATTTTCCTCTGACCTTTCTTATTAACTAGGTGTTTTTGCCAATAGAACTGCTGTTCACTGGATGTTGGTTGCTTATCGCACCATTATCTGTAAACTCTAGAGACTGTTGCACATGAAAATCCAAGGAGGGCAGCTGTTTCTGAAATGCTAGAACTCATTAGGCACCAACAATCATACTATTGTGAAAGTTACTTAGATCATGCATTTTGCCGTTTATAACATTTGAACAACTGAACAACAATTAAACCTCTTCCCCATGTCTTCATGTTTTATATATTGAGTTGCAGCCACATTATTCACTATTCGGAGGAGAAGGCTATTTGCGTTAACAAGAAGGTGTACCTAATAAAGTGACCACTGTGTGTCAACATGCGCACACACACATGCACATGCACACGCATACACACATATACACATACAGTTGGGCAATAAATATTGACCTGTTTCCTAGCAGAATTCAGAATGAATACTATTTTGTTTTTCACTTGCTATGCCGTAACTATGTTGCTATCTTATAATTACAAGAAATGGTCGTGATATTTGAGAAAAAATATCTTATAATCATGAGGAGATCTTATAATTTTGAGAAACAAATCACATAAATAGAAGAACAAGAAACAGATGAGTGCCTGCACTATTGGGGGAGATGACATAGCACTCTGCTCATTTTAATAATTTTGTTCAGTTCAGTACAAATATTTGCGTCACTGACTGTTATTCTCTCACCAATTGGGTCCGTTCATCAAGTGCATGAATTTGTTTGCTGTGCAGGCCTACAATGCTGTCAATACTGCTCAGCGATGCTAAGATCTCATAATGCTCTTAAACCAAGATGGAAATATAATCAAATCAAATCAACCATTTTTTCTTGGCTGTCCATTAAAATTGTATATTTCCCAAGAACACATGTCACATATAATTTCTCAAAATTGAGATCTTGTTATCATCATTATGACTAGTAATTGTGACATAGTGTGTGCATGTGTGTGTGTGTATATATTTACACACACACACACACACACACTGTGTCGTAATTATTAGATCTTATATTAACAGGCATTATTATTGTGGCTGATTGGATATAATATATGACAAAAAAGCATATCAAAAGCTGTCTTGACTGTGCCAGTAGCTAACTTCCACATTTGCAGTCTGGTTGATAATCCAACAGTGTCAATTTCGAGTATAATCTATGGAACACAACCCATGAATTATTATTGTTTGTTTTCATTTTAATCTGCAGTGGTATTCTGAGTTCCCTGGTATCTCAACATGTATAAATTGTCCATTCTATTACAGTGCACTCTGCATTATCCGGACAGATGCACACAGTGTGTTCTGTCATGGGTATTCATGAACTGTCTGCTACAGAAATGGAACCCAAGCAGACTTTCATCAGATGGAAATGGTGAAATTTCTTTAAGAATAAGAAGAGACAGACAGCATGTTCTAAATTGATGGGACTTGCTGATATTGTGTAATCAATCAGGTGTGAAAATCTAATATCTCTTAAGAACACATTTTTCAGTTTGACAGACATGTTCAGCAGGCCGTAAACTTACAGTTCTTCTCTGTATTCCAAATCATTTAATCTGTGCAGGTTTCGTTTCCATACTATTTCATAACTTTGCCTGTTAGAAATGGTATAAATGAGCACAATGGTAGCTGTAACGAATTGGAGACCTGTCATGGGTACTAAATTTTGCATCTTTTAGTGATTTCAAGAGAAACGCATCCCAAAATATTAAAAACATATGTCAGTCAATTGTATCATTCAGAAAAAAATAATTCAGAAAAAAAGTACTTCAATATTAAATATCTCAGTCATACATGTTACTCAAATTAGACATTACAATTAGACATTTTAGGACACAACTGTACATGTTTATACCTTGTATTAAATTGTCAGACAAACATGACATATGTCCACAGTAAAACTATAAGATTATTTATTTCAGAACTCCAATTGATTTAAAATATTTTAATTGCAAAAATATATTTCTAACAACTAGTTGATGTTAAAATATTAATACATTTCTCCCATCCTTATTTCCTCTATTATTGCATGTTTGTCACTCAGAATGGTTTCAGACAAAATGTAATATTTGACAAAAGGAAGCTGAGTAAACACAAAACACGTTTTGTGTTTTTATTTGTTTAATGAAAAAAATTATCGATAACACTTCACGATACGGTCACATGAATTGGCATTAATTATTATTATTATTATTATTATTATTATTATTATTATTGTTATTATTATTATTATTATTATTAATAATAATAATTACATTCATATAGCACTTTTCCAAAATGCTCAAAGTGCTTTACAGTGAAGGGGAACTCACCTCACCCACCACCAATGTGTAGCACCCACCTGGGTGATGCACGGCAGCCAATTTGCACCAGAACGCTCACCACACATTAGCGAAGGTGGAGAGGGAGAGAACATTTATTTAGCCAATTAAGTCTGGGGATGATTTTTAGTGGCAAGTTTGCAAGAGCCAGATCTGGGATTTGGCCAGGACACCGGGGAACCCCCTACTCTTAGCAATATACCCCCTACTCTTATTAATATAGTTGTTAACATGAAAAATTAATTTCCCCCTTTAACCCAACAACTAGATGAACCACATTTAGCAGCAATAACTGCAACCAAACACTTCCTAAAATTTGATATCAGTCTTTAACATCGCTGAGGAGGAATTGTAGCCCACTCTTCTTTGCAGAACTGCTTTAATTCAGACAAATTGGAAGATTTTTGTCTTGCTGCACAACTCAATTATGCTCTTCACAAACCTTCTCCTTTGGGGGGGGGGGGGGGTTGAACTGGCTTATCTCTTTGGTTGATTCACACTGTAAACTACTATTCTACTAACTACTAATCTCTGGTTTTAGAACACAGAGTTTGAGGGTATAAAGAGGTGTTTGCTGCTTGATTTTTCACAGATCAGCTCTTTCTGTGATTGCTACCAATTAACCATGAGCATTCCTCGAAATCTTTCTGAAAAAAAAAAAAAAAAAAACTTATACTCTATAATAGCACCGATATATGTATGTGGTTTGGGAATAGATTGCAGTGTGTGTATTATTCATTCACATTTTTAACATATATATATATATATATATATATATCTACTTAGCATTAGAGTGCTTGTCATTTTGTCACATTGCCATTGGGAGCCTCGGGGACAAAAAATGTGATTAATGGAACACCTGCAAGTTTTGTAGGATTTATGTAATTTTCTTTAACTCTAAATTTAAGTTTTGCTTTCTTTTTTAGACACTAAATTCTATTCCCCCTTCAAAGTCATTTAAATTCATAGCCCCTTTTTCAGTTTCCTTAGGGCAATTAAAGTTTTGCCCTTAATGTGTATTCTTATCTTTTAAAATAGTGTTTATCACTTAATGAGCAGTAACAATGCAGTGAATTGAAGATACATTTTGAGAACCTGAGAAAACTACATGAATGCCATCATGAGCTATTTATATTTGAGCAAGCTGGTGTTCATTCCCCTTCAGACAATCAAGAAACATTCAACAGTCCTGCTGAGTAGTTCAGGCAAAGTCAGCTAGTGCTGTGTTCATGAATATTCAAAAACAGGTAAGCTCCAATCATGATTTGTCTCTGAATGATTGGCTGTTACAGCTAAAACTTATCAATTGTAAAGATGATTATAATATAACAACCAACTGTGTTTTCTGAAAATGAATATTCAGAAGGCATATCTTTTCCTAGGAATCTGTAGATTCAGCTGTGTACAAAATGTTCTGTAACTGCGGAGTCTCAGATCCCTGTACAAGATTTGTTCACTTTAAACAAGCCTTCCAAATGAAACCACCATGCAGAAATTGAGAATATGTCCAGTTACTATATGAGACTAAAACAAGTGTGTACCTTTTTTCTTTAAAGAACAGCTCTGAAATCATTGTTTCTGTTTAATTTTAAGGGAGAAATACTTCAGACTGCAGATCAGCATATCCCAATCACAACATGAAATCCCCATTTTCATTATATTAAATGAATTTTCTAATCATCATGCTATATTAGTGTGTGTGTGTGTGTGTGTGGGGGGGGGGGGGGGGGGGTTATTTGGCCTGTTTTGCAATATCGGGGGTATCTCTTAGAAATTATACCCTTGAACTAAAAGCCAACTTAAAACCCAAGGCTTTTTGTAAGAATCCCCCTATCCTAAATAAACACCATTGTGTCAAAAAGTATGTAGGGGATATATGATTACATTGTGAGTCATTTCCTTCACTTTTATCGTGGTTAATTTTCACATATTTCAATTTGAATGAACATAAGTAAGATGTACAGTAACACAAATTAAGACAAAATTTGAAATGTGTGACGGCCTTATAAGCATACATTGTGCATACTCACACAGGGAATCAGCTGCTTCCATGCACTGACTGCCTCTTTGCCTTCAAACGTTTGGTCTCTCTTTGTCTAAAGTCTTCTAATGTCTCCTCTGTATTGTTGTCAACATGACATCTGTGAGGCCTGGTAATGTTACGTAGAACACAACTTGCCACAAAGCATGTGCTGCCTTTCTGAAGACTATATTGTAATGTTTCACCAAATGGTCCAAGAAAGCTCTATCTGAAATGTAATTTTTGCTCTATGACTGACCTGGCCAGGATAGCAGGGCAGCAATAAATACATAACTTAATTAAGATAATAAAGAAAAAGATTAATAAACAATAAATGCAAGGATGGCGTTTTCCTGCTTGGGTGATTTTTATTTATGTAAGTCAAACTGGACAGCATATGATCCATGAAAATGGTTGATTGGCTTTTGAATAGCTTATGATCATGTGCACATTGTTTTGGAAAGCCACAAAATGAGCAACTCACCGTATGCTGGGCTGAAACTATACAGATGCAAATCACAGACCACGCTGACAAATAAAATTGCAATGCACTGCTCCAAAATGGCAATGCCCTGCTTGATCTTGAAACAGTCAAAAATGACCAAATAGGCTCATGCGCATCAAAATCCCTGACAAAAGTGCTACTCTGCTAATGTGATGGCTTGCCACATGCCATGCGCTGGCCAAAAAAATGACCCATCAAGTATGGCTCTTGATTTGCCACACAGAAATCACATTGCTCAGTGCTTACTGGCAGACATGTTGTTTTGTCCATAGAGTAAAAAAGCTCTGGAATGGTTGGGGCACATGGAGATGTAACTGAATAATCTGGGCTGAGAAATGAAAAGAGAGAGGATAGCTGTTAGTGTGACCACCTGCTTCTGTATTTCTATTTTTCCACAATAAACTCAAAAATCAGGCTTAAAGGAATATGTTTTGGGGTTTTAGTTTTAAATATATATCAGTCCTTTTTTGTATTTATTTACAGTATGCCTCAGGAGAGAAAGACTTAACAGAACAATAAAATCTATTTATGTTTGAAGATGTCTCTCACCAAGATGGTCATGGGTTTGAATCCCGGCCTGGACCTTTCTCTCGAGTTTGCATGTTCTCCCCATGCCTGCGTAAGCTTCCTCCCGGTACTCCGGTTTCCTCCCACAGTCCAAGACATGTAGGTTAGGCTAATTGCTAATTGCCCTTAGGTATGAGTACGTGAGTGAATGGTGTGTGTGCCCTGCGATGGATTTTTTTTTTTTTTGTGCCCTGCAATGGATTGGCGACCTGTCCAGGGTGTATTCCTGCCTCTTGTCCAGTGCACGCTGGGATAGGCTCCAGCACCCTCTGCAACCATCACCAGGAATAAGTGGGTATAGATAATGTATGGATTATGAGATGTGTGCCAGTATTTGCAGAGATAAACTAAGTTGCATTAGGTAGTATTATTGAATGCTGGTGGTATGGCATTATTTTGAGTATAATTCCATTACCTTCAAAGAACAAAATTTGCATCACTGCACTCACCCCTGTATTCCCTTTTGCACCATTTGCAGTCTTTAAATTTATAGATGAAACAATTCAGGAGTAAAACTGAAAAACCAAGAATCTATTATGACATAACACAAAGGTTTGTTTGCGTGTTTGTTTATTCTTTTGCTTGTTCATTCATACAGACAGATAGACTGCCAAACTGATTGTCAGATCGGCTAGACTACAATGGCTGTATAGTTGCATCCTTCATGTCCATGAGAGTTCATGGATCAAAACATCCTTTCATTCTTAGAAAGCAGATGAACATGAAGAATGATGAGAGGAAAAAGCAGGTAGCAGGCACCAAGTCTGCATCTCACTTTTAATTCAATCACAACCTTGTCTCTATTCTCACTGTGGCAGGAATTTTCTTTGCATATTTCTTTGCATATCTATTCGGCCATTTATTAATCAAGCATATGTAATGTATGCTCATTTTATTTTTTGTATTGCAAATGTAATTAGGACTGATCAAAGGTACAGTGTATGTAAAGTAGTAAAAATATATACATGGGTTTGAGAATCACTGAAATTCAATGGCCTATCCATTTTTATTATTATTTTTTTTTAATTTAAAAAATACAATAAAAATAGAAACCCTGAAACACAACATATATGCCCAACAGTGCTAACTGGTTGGTTGTAAAACTGAGGTCAGGGAGGGGGACAGGATTCGTTGTGCATTTCCACTGACATGCTCTTAAATTTGTACATTTTCATGGCTTTTGCAAGCTCTGTCAAAATTATCATCAAAACCCATTGTTGACACTTGCAGGTCTGAGGCCATATGTACCGCATACAGTTTCTCAGAGTGAAAATGTATGCTTGCATGAGGAGACATTCTTAGAATTGTGGAAATGTATTCCTACTCCAAAGAATAAGATTTGTGTGTACATACTCCTTAGCCTTAAAATGACTTCTAACTTGCTGCAAATTTAGAGGACCTCACAAGATCACTTAACCGTTTAACCATTCAAGCGTAGTCAGAATGGGTATCATTACATTTTGTGTAACACAGATTCCATTTTATACAAATAAAATGTTGACAGAATTGCACCACGTAGCTTGCTTAATATTACCTTTCTTCTGGGTAAACATTTTTTTTCTCATATGAAATTAATTTCTAGGCTATCCTTTTATAATGTTCAAATAAAATATTAAAATTGTACATTTATTGCAGGCTGTTATGCTGCTGGACCACTGAGACCCATTTTTACATTTACTGTTGTGGTCGAGCAATGCTTATCTGTGACTAAAGAGGATTTGTGATCATTAAACCTGAGCATTTGGTAGACAGGGCCATTTTCAATAATTGTGTTACCTTCCAGTTCCAGTTACTATTTACTTTAACATTCCTCCCTGCTCAAACTCATTCTGCCACTGTTCACAAAAATAAAAAATTAAATCTGTAAAGATTAAAACTGAAATGATAAATAGCATAATTTATTGTAGCACAGACTGGCCCATACCTGATGTAGACATACTCTTCTGCAAGGCTTCATCTATCAGAGTATGCTAAGAACCCGCTGGGGGACACTTTCGGGTCATTTAACAGCCACGCCGTCCTGTCACAGCCTGCCCAAAGAGATTCTGTGTGGAGGAACATCTCCCATCCTTGCTGTGTCCCACACCCTCTCGACTGATGTGGCCTGATTTAGTGGCTGTTTGTTTGCTGAATTCCCCTGGAAGGTGTGGCCTGCAGCCAGAGCCTGTTTGCAGCTTCTAATTATTCTGTATCCAACACGCCATTTATTTATTTCATTATGTCCTTCACTTTTCCAGTCTATATAAGCTGTTCCTGCATCACTAGATTGCTCGCCTCTTTTTTCATTCTGTTCATTTCTGAAGATAAATTAATGATTATTATGGAAAAAAGACAAGAAGGAAATGAATCAGGGTTGTTACAAAAAGCGGAAATTAAACAATTGGAAATGGAATGCACATGTTTTATAAGTAAGAAAAGTAATCTGTGTTCTTGATGTAGCTTAGAATCTGCAGACGGTTGTGACAGATTGCCACACTCTTTAGATATAAAGTTAATATTTTAAAAAGGCCCATCTGCTGTATTAATTCTCAGAGAGAGGCTGCTTCCCAGCTGAGTCTTCTCTTTCAAATCATGCTTTCATAAATGCCATTTTAAATACCCTCTGAAAGAGTAATTCTAAATTAATATAGAATTTATATAATAAAAATACATGTTCAAGGGTTAGCAAAAGTGCAACCATTCTTAATATGTTCCAAAAAAGAAATATTGTTGGATAAAATCAAATCATCTGGTTGTTCAGCACATGGATTAAATGTATGCTTAGAATGTCTAATTTTGAGGAATATGCATCCTGTTATCTAACTATGTGCATACGTGAATACAGCTCAACTGCCTGTTTGAGGCAAGATACAACTGAAATGCAGCTGAGTACTCTTTTATATAACCGAAGGATCCATTTAAAAAGGGTCAAATTACGTTATTGCGGAATTGCTGAGGATTAGAAGCCTTTTAATAGTTTATATCCTTTTTTCCTTATTTCCTGTATAAAAAATGCTGACATTTTAGAACACCTGCCATGTCATTGTGCAAATAAATCTATCAGGGTTTGAGTTTACTCAAATTGTATAGCAAAAATAATCAGTTTAAATTTTAAATATATTAAGTAGGAATTGTAAAATATTTTCTCTGACATGTCGCTCTGTCATTTTTGTACAAGCAGTATTTGCTTTTCCTAGAGACCAAGTGTGTACATACAGCCAGCTCCATAACGTTTGGGACAGACTTAAAAAAAAAAAAAAAAGCCTCTATACTCCACAAATTTGGATTTGTAATCCAACGATTCACATATGGTTAAAGTGCATATTCTCAGCTTTTATTAAAGGGTATACTTGTATATTTCACCATATAGAAACTACAGCATTTTTTTATACATAGCCAACTCATTTCAGGGCATTATCATGTCCAGACATCACCAGGTGCTGAGTGTCTTCTCCGGTGATGCTCTGCCAAGCCTGTACTGCAGCCATTGTCATCTTCTGCTTGTTTCGGGGGCATATTTTCTCTTCAGCCTATGAAACACATGTTCAGTTGGATTCAAATTGGGTATAGCCAGTCAAAAATGTTCCAGGTTTTGGCTTTTAAAAACTAATTTGTTGCTTAAGCAGTATGTTTGGGGTCATTGCCTTTTTGTAGGATGAAGCACCGTCCAAAGAGTTTGGAGATATTTGCTTGAGATAAGATGCTTCTGTACACTTCAGAATTTATTCTGCTGCTGCTATCAGCAGTTACATTATCAGCAAAGTCAACTGAGCCAGTACCTGCGGCAGCCATACATGCCCAACCTTGAACACCCCCACCACCATGTTTCACAGATGATGGGTGGGTGCTTTGGATCTTGGGCAGTTCATTTTGGCCTCTTTGCTCTTCCATCATTCTGATAAGTCAATCTTCGTCTCATATGTCTGTAATACCTTTTTACAGAACTCTGCAGGCTCTTTTTGGTACTCAGCAAACTATAACATGACCATCCTGTTTTTGCTGCTGACTAGTGGTTTGCATATTGCAGTGTAGCCTCTGTAGTTCTGTTTGTGAACTCTTCTGTGGACAGTAGTCACTGACACGTCTAGGCCTGCTTCCTGAAGCGTGTCTCTGATTTGTTGAACAGGTTTTTTGGGTTGTGTGAATTCATCAGTCATCAACAGCATAGGTCTTCCTTTGTGATTACTGAGTTTGTGTGCATGTGTGTGTATGTGTGTGTGTTATTATTATTATTATTATTATTATTATTAGTATTAGTATTATTATCTGCCATTTTGCCATTTGTATAGAGCTGTTCATCTTATGTTGTAAAAATGATGTACAATGAAGGAACAACTCCTCTCAAGTACTGCCATGTGTAGCACCCACCTGGTTGAGGCCTGGAAGCCATGTTGTGCCAGAACGCTGACCATAGAGGAGTTTTCTTCTGACATCACAATGAATATGCATGTGCAGACAGGAAGCAAATCATCATACGGAATTCATGTAACTTCAGCAGCAATGTTCAGAGTGCTTTAGCTTGGACTAGACTACATCCTCAAATTATCCTTTTAGTTAGATATTGCTATTTAACCATAAAAAATGCCACATTGTTGCATTCCTAGTCATACTTGAACTTGATAACCATTGATTTTTTTTTTCTCCCTTAAAGAAAAACACAACTGTGGCTTTATAAAAAAAGATTTTATTGCACTTTTATTGAAGATAAAATAATGCATAGGAGGTAGAGGCTTAAAGGCCTGAATTTTTTCAGGTTTCAAATGTTTCTGCCCCCGAGCTATATGTGCACACGCCATTGTTTGTAAACAGTAAGCTCATTTGTGCATTTGAGGAGGACAGGGAGGGAATTATTAGACCAGTTAAACTTTAATGGAAGATTTTTAGTGGACATTTTTGGAGTTTTGCCAGAATAGTGGGCTATTCCCTGCTCTTTGCAACGCATGTCATGTTAGATTATAACCACAGTGAGTTTCACATTGTTTGTGCATGCAGAACAATGTGTATGCCCTAGACTGAAGGGAACAAAAATGTATGTCATCATATGCGGAATGGACAAGCTAAATTAAGCCAAGCAGATTTGCACATCTGTTGTAAACAGAATAATTAATAATATTTTCTTATTTTCATAATGAATGGGTTAATTGCCCTCCTGCACCTGCCAGCAGCCTTGTCAGAAATGTTTGGACCCAGCAGTACATCTCATGGCTGTACCGTGCACTACATGTCATCTAGAATTTGACAAATTAAGTTTTGTTCATCACAATCCACGTTTGTAGTAATAACATTTGGGACCATGTGCTGCACTGGGCACACTGATTGAATAGTGGAATGAATGAATGAATGAATGAAAGTTCTTTTTTAAATTGGTCATTTAGTTCCTTTTCATATCTTTAGCACACTACAAAAAGCAAGCATAAATGAAGCACACAAAATGTTTTATGTAAAGTTTTCACCTTTTCCTGAAACAAATTAATTTGATGGTGGGTTGGTAAGTCTTAAACTGGCTCTGGCTGCATGATGTAATGTGCATGATCCAGTCTGTGTGTGCATACTTTAATCTGAGGCTTAATTGGTATTAACTGACCTAATGTGCCAAGAAAACATTCCTCACATCGTTACACCACCACCAGCCTACACAGTTTACACGGGGCAGGATGGATCCATGAATTAAAAAAAAAAAAAAAAAGTCCAATTTTGGTGATCGTGTGCACAGTGTTGCTGCTGTAGCCCATTTGCTTCAAGGTCTGATGTGTTGTGCGTTCAGTGCTGCCCTGCTGCATACCGATTTTATAAATATGTGTTATTTGAGCATTTTTGGCCTTTCTGTTAGCTTGAATGAGTCTGCCCATTCCCCTCTTGTGAGGTGGTGGCACCTCTCTCTCTGATTTCTGCGGGTTAATTGACCCTGACGAGGGGCAGGTGTATGAGTACTATGGTGAGGTGATAGCACCTCACAGGTATTTGTCTGAGCTAATTGTCCCTGATGAGGGTCAGGTGTAGGAGGCCTATATGTAGCCCCTGATTTCTGTGGTTCAGCGCAGACTCATTGTTTGTCAGACTCTTAGTGTGTAGGGGTGTGAGAATCGGCAGAAGTTACCGTGTTGATCCTATCTGCCTGATTTGATCACCGTTTAGTTTCTTCTCGAGTTGGTTATCTCTCTGCGCTGTGGAGGACATTTTGCCCTCGTCTCTTAGTTTTCTTTTGTTTTCTACCCGCTGGGCTACGAATATCCTTTTTCTTTTGTTAGTGACCCCACTCTGTTTTTCTAGTGGGGGTCTTCTTTTTGGGCAGCTACGCTGCGGCGGTGTTGAATTTCTTTTAGTTTTCTGAGCCCGCTGACAGAAGTTTCAGTGAGTGGAGAGAGCGATTACTTCGCTCTTTATTTGGTTTTTCCCCTTCCCTTTCTATCGCTCAGCGATTTGGTGGTTATCCCTCAGGGTTAACTTTTAGACCCCCTCGGTCCGCAATTGCGTCCCACCCTCCTCAACCGTGACACTTCTGACCTCTCATTAACGTGGTGTTTTTGCCCACAGAAGGGCCACTCACTGGATGCATTTTGTTTATCACACCATTATCTGTAAACTCTAGAGAATGGAGTGAGTAAAAAATCCTAGGAGCGCAGCCATTTTTGAGATGCTGGAACCACTGGCACCGTGCCTCTTGTCCATTTTAACATTGGTTAGAACAACTAAACCTCTTCACCATTTCTGCATGCTTCATATCTCCGTTTGAAGGAGCAAGCTATTTGCATTAATGAGCAGGTGTACATAATAAATGTTCTAATGGCTCTGTCTGCTTTGTAGACCCTCAATTTTCTCGCTGTGTTTGACCAGTTCTCCAATTAGATGTAATTGAACTCCCTCCACTCCAAACTGTCCAGTTGTGTCTTGGGTATCACGCTTACCCTTTAATGAGTCGATCACAGCCATCAGACTAGTGTGAACCAGATTGACTTGGCCATTCACTTCCATGGACAGCACATCCATCCTTTTTGTGCAGTTCATTTCAGAGTCTGCCTTTTTGTCTATAAAATGAATTTTGCTAAGGATTGATTGTATGATGTCTGCTATAGCCTCCATTATACCAAGTCTATTGTGTTATGTGGAGTAGCTGGCATCGCTTCAGAGGAACTCAATACCTGAGAACGCCTTGGCCTCAACAGGTATACACACTTACAAAGCAATCTTATTTCAAGCAACAAATCTTTATTTATGCACTTAACATGCTGAGTAAACCTATGAGAATGTCATGTAATATATATTGCTCTGCATTGGAGCTCAAGAAATGTCACTGCTTGTGAGAAATTTACCATCAGACCTTCACCAATATTAAGAAATCTATGGCAGAGTTACATAAATGTAGAAAAACATGGGTAGCACTGAGTGGAAATGTTATTTTTCAGTTTGTGTGCAGCTGTTTAAAATTTAGTAGAAATTTGCCATAATTTATCATCATAATTAATTGTACAGTTAGATTTTTTATAGAGGTATTGAGTATGTGATTTGTATTTGCAATTTGGCTATTTGACATCTGAATAATTTCTCCCTCAGAAAGGAGATCTCATTGGCCGTTTTAGGCCAATTGATTATGCACGAGTATTCACCTGATGTTTTTGTCAGTTGCTGCCTTCACTTAGTTTAGAGTCCAGGTGAGTCATGATGGGATCTAGCTTTGATGGCACATATGGGGCCACCTTGACCATTCTATTTCTGGATTCAGCAGGTGTCTTCCTCAACTGTAAGGTTAGAGTGGCAAGGTCCCAATGTTAACACAAACTCATACTGTGTAATAGCAGACACTGTTTTTCTCGGCCACCATTATATATGATCAATCCCTGCCACTCCATTCAGGACTGAGAATAACCCTAAACATTTCCACACTTCAGAAAGTTCAGAAATTTGCTATTTAAATACAAATGGAAAAATGAGTTTTTGTTCTATCTGTATTGATATTCTGTAAAACATTAAGTAGCCCAAGTAACCCTTTCGTGCGGATGTCGAATCTGGCCAATCCTTGCCCATTTACGCAATGCCCAATTATCCATATAAACTAAAGTGAAACAAATCTTGGCAAAAATTAAGCTTTTTTTTTTTTTTTTTTTTACTGAGACAACCCATATATAAAATAGGTAAAGCTCTACATGTCCTGGATCATAAACACATTGCCCAAAATTGGGTAAAATCTGAGGAAGATATGAAGAACTACCAAAGATCTAGGAGCCAAAATGTAAGCAGTTTACCTGGTGCCCATTATTTATGCCTCCAGATATATCCATATTTAAAAGATATGTAAAATCATGAGGATTACAATGTGGATAATTTCAAATTGATAGTTACTGAACTTGTAAAAATATTTTTATTTAAGGACAGATGCTGGAAAGTGCTTATCCTGAAAATGATGCATTCAACAAAATATCACTTTTTGAAATGTCAAAAATAGTGCTTATTTGAAAAGCTAGGCTTTCTAAATGATGGGTGCTAAAATTGAACATTAAAACGGAGTAGGAGCAGAGTATCCTCTCAGAGACTATAATACATTCTCTCCCTCATCTCTACTGCTCTCATCCAAAACCCTCCCCTCATTTCATTTTCTTTTCAAGCTGTCCAGTAGTTTGTTTTTTTATTTATTTTCCTTTTTTCAAAACTAAAATGGCAGGCACAAAGGCACCTTTGGAGGAAAATGGATGAAAGCATGGAAACAGGAGGGCTAGATATAACTAAATAGAACTTGAAAGACATCTTAATGCAACATCAAGGTAGCTGGAAACACCGGAGGGGAAAAATAGCCTGTGAACAACAATGCATACAATACTTCTTTGTTACCGAAAAATTTAAATAGAAATCTCTGGTGTTAGAAGCAGTGAATCACCTAACTCTTGCAATGTTTTGGAGTGTGTTCTCATTTCAGCTGCCCAAAATTCAGATGCACCCGCAATTATTGCCTTTGAATATGGCAAATGGAACATGCACCAGTATCTCTGCGTAAATGAAAATGTAGAAGCCATTAGTTCATCAGTTTCATTTTTACCCTGGACTCTTCAAAAAAGGAAATAGGTTTTCCTTAAATTAATACAGATGATTCTTTTAAAGAGTTTACTTTGCTGGTCCTCATCAGCAATACGGTATATATTTTATGGATGTACAGGAGGTGATGTGTACATCTAAAGGCTTGTTATGTTGCATGGTTGTGTTGCACTAATATTCAGAATTTATTTTAAAATATCAGGAAATTGGAATACAAAAAAAGCTATTTTATTTATTTATTTATTTTTGGTAGGCTAAATTAGCTATGGTTCCTCCACTTCAGTATCTTGGAATGTCATGATTTACTGTATCGGGCCTCTAGAATGTGCATTGATGCTTCTGATTATAATACTTTACATATAGCCTAAGCCTATTTTTATTTGAATGTAAATCATTGAATAAAAATATGACTGGACCAAATTCACATGAATATAGTGCATCTTGTAGGAGGCCTAAACTATCTAAAATCCCAACAGGATGCCCCTGCAGGTACTTGCTGGTCAATTGGCAGGGAAGTGCAATGTGGATAGATCGATCATCCTTGGCACTTATAGATGCCCTGATAGCGTAAACTAGCTAGTCACTTATTACATGGCCACTCTATTGTATTATATGTATTTCTATGGAGGAGTGCTTTTAAAAAAAAAGACAAATCAAATGGTATGTACAGCAAAGACAAGAGGAAGAAAAAAAAAACATTAACATTTTTGTGTATTCCATTATTCCAATTTATTGATTAGATTAGATTGACCCAAGCACGTCGTGTGTGCAATGGCATTAAAACTATGTATGCATCAATGCAGCATTTTACATGCCCAATTTATTCATTACCACATCTGACAAACAAACACAATGATTGGCCTACTTCACAGACACATGAATGATACTGTGCAGAGGTCAGTCGACGTCCTTTAAAGGGAAACAATTCTAAGTGAACTTCCTATGACTCTCCCTTTCACAGTTTATAACCAAAATAAATAATAAATAAAAATGAAACACAGAAATGTCTATTCATTTACTGGTGCTCTTTTAGCACTGCAGTGATGTGTAGCAGGAAGGCTTGCAAACATAGGGAGAGCCAATTCCCCAAACTTCTGAATAATTACTTGGTACTTAAATCAGTCTTGCTGTTCATGGATAGGGCATAACAACTGAATAATACAAGCACAGATAGAGTAATTAAATTGCTCGCTGTGTGATTATTTCAGTAATAGACGGGTCCTACGATTTCTGCACTATTGCTTTCAAGCACATCCACAGAACAGGGCCTTCCAGTGTACAATGAATGCACTACTACAATGCCTAAAAATGACAAAACTCATTGTGATAATTCATATGTGCTGCTGGACAGGCGTGGTGCTGAGTTATTTTCTTTAACATTTGAATTCACAATAAAGAATGAAAATAAAAAACACGTTTCTAAAAAATTTAGAACTATAAAGTAATTATTTCAATAAACTATTATTATTATATATTATATATTATTATGTGTGAAGTCCTGACCAATTACAACTGCCCCTTAATTTTACGTTGGGCCAGTATAAACAACTTTAAACACAGCGGGTAGCTTGTTCTTGTCTGGCTATGGCTAAAATGTGTTTTACAAAATATTATAGGCTGCTCATTAATTAATCGTTATGACCCAGCTGACATCGCTTTATATTTAATTTATAGCTAAAAGAATTATCTTAGATTCAAGCGAATCCAAGCTAGTGTTTGCTTGATTTTTTTATATGGAGACACCTGTGATAAGGCAGTTGGTTTTGGCGGTGTCTCCTTTCTAAGATAATTCTGCTAACATTACACTGACATACCACATGCCTCTGGATTAAGTTGAGAGATCCACCGGTCACTTGAAAACATGAACCTCAAACACTTGAGTTTTCTTTTGCTTGAATATGACCGTTTCAGTATTACTTGAGATCTAGACACCAGACTGGAAGAATTTGGAAGCCCCATTGCAGGATCATTATTTAAACTGATGCACACTGGTTTTAAAAGGCCCATGCACTTCTTGGACTCAACTCTATTTGTTATCAGATGGTCCCTATTTGTCTTATTGATCGGAATCTGTGCGGTTGGCATCGCATCTTTAAATAGGCCAGAGTGATCTGCGCAGGCCAATTGAGTAATGTGTACACATCTTTGGGCCCAAACCGGGAGGCTTTCAGTCAAATACTGTTTTAAGACCTCAAGCCAATCTCAGTCAATTTCTTTCTCTTTTTTTTTTCTTTAACAATGTGGCTTTTGAGTGCATGGTAAACTTGATCTCTTTCTGTTTTTTTGAGTGTGTGGCTTTTGAGAGTGTAGCAGTCTCAATCTGATGCAGTTATTTTAAGTGAGGTCTTTGAGAGTGTAGCAATCTCAGTCTATTGCAGTTATATTTCAGTATGTGGCTTTCTATCAGAACTGTGAAAGAAATAGCTATCTGAAACAGAAATGGCAAAAAGGCAATATTCTCATTTCATATTATTTCTCTTGGTTTCAATTTTAAAAACCAAAATGGTATTAAGTCTTCAGAATGATATCACTGATTATTATGTTGTCGTATCTGTGCTGTATGCCATGTTGTGTGTTTCAAAGTGTGGTGTTAAGGATATGGATCATATCAGTGGTCCTAGTGCTGCTGTGCTGGACACTTATTGATTAGATTGTATTTACAAAATTAAAACAAAATCCAGAAAAAGGATAGTTACATTAAACAAAATGCCAGTATTGTACATATAAGGTGTTTGTCATGCAATGGCACTAAAGCCTGATCCTTGTTTACTGAAGAAAACTAACTTCACTTATGACTACATAGTTAAAATAAGTATAAAATAAGTACATTTAAAACATGCCGAAACCACAACTGATCCAGTCCTGCATACATAACATTTCCCTCAATAAACAAAAAAATAAAATAAAAAATTCCTAATTGGTTGCTGGTTTAAACATGTATGCACATATGATCTTTTAACCCTCCTGTTCTGTTCATTTTTTAGGTACAGCAAAAATGTTCCCGGGTCAATCCCCATACAGGGGGGGGTTTGCAAATACATGAAATGAACCATTTTCATTTAAAATGTTGATTACACTAATTAAGGCCAGTAGAAGAAGTTTCATACTGAAAAAATAATTTTAAGTATTTTTCCTAGATTTTCAAACTTTAAAAAGGGTCAATTTGACCCGCAACATAACAGGAGGGTTAAACCAATAGTGATAAAATTTGCAGATATTGATGATTTATGCAGTTATTTTTTGTCCTGCACATACTTTGCAGATGTTAACACATTAACGTCTGTTGAAATTGTACACAAACTGTTTGTGTCCACCTCAGACTTACTGTGACTTATTGTAGCAGACACTTTGTAGCAAATTTTCACATCTTTTGATTGCACTCTTTACTGAATTCCTTTGAAGTAATGCAATTATGGCGGTTTTCCCCTTATTGGAAATATCTTCTTGACCATGCATGGTAATGACATTCTCGGACCATTAGTAATTTGAAATAAAGTACACAAGGCATTTTTTTTTCTTTGCATGAATATTATTATTTATCATTTAAAATACTAGACAAAGCTATACAGTACATGTTCAAGCTGATTATAAAATATCCACAAGTAAGATACGTTAGACTGCTCAATTATGTTGGTAAAAACTAATACTTATAGCAATTTGTAATGATTATTACTTGTATACAAATACAATTATTATTATAACTCAAATGCTAATTATTTCTACATTTCTGTTTTATGTTGATATTATTTGTATTACATATATATTACATGTATTATGCCTATAAGAGAGATTGCTGCAAAATATTGCATTAATCATCAAACTCTGTTTTTGAAAGTACTCTATTCATAATTTGTGCAAGTACTGTAGCTATTTTAACTACAGTCGATTAAAATGAAACGTCTGTTCAATTGCATTTATTGTCCTGCTTCTCATTCCAAGCTAAAACCAAATAACAAAATACAGTACCCTTGGGACCACAATGCAGCATAAAAAAGAACAATAATTGAAAAGTGTGCATTTTTGCTGCTTCTGGGATTCATATCAAAGTCAAATTGAACAGCATATGAAAGAATATGATCCACAAAAACTGCTGATTGCCTTTTGAGTAGACTGTGACAAATGCACGCATTGCTTGGGAAAGGCCCAAAATTCGATAGATGGCCTGCACCATATGCCCTAGACGTAGTCTGCGCGCGTTGGTGGCGAACGGCGCAAATGACCGACTGGACTGACCTGAAAATTCTGAAGAGCCGCCAAAATTGTACCGCGCCATGCAATATTGACTGACACACCCCCTGCAGCAGCACACGGCTAGTCATGAAATTACCCAACACTCAGGCATATCAAACTAAATGGTGAAAATTCAATTTCACCAGAGCAACGGCTCACAACACGCCATGCACCCACTGGAAAATAGAGCCCTGTATCTCATGGGCTTGAGTAGAGGGTAAAGTAAATATAGAAGTCATTGCTCGTAAAAATGGCATTTTAAAATGTTAATTGTTTTCTATCTTGATAGATAATCTCCTTGAGAAAATTTAAGTTAACAGTCATTGAGGTATATTGATTTTTATTCCAGCGGGCACAAAGCACTAAAGTTTTCATTTTATTTCAGCAGTTGTGCACTTCAGGAAACATGATGACTGCTTCAGATAGCTGCATTAGTATTTTGCATGTATGTATTATGTTTTATTGCCTCTATCATGCTTTGTCGTGTCTCAGTCAGTGTGATGCTCAAAAACCTTCAGTGTAATTGAAATGCCTCCATTTTGGAATTTTATTTCCTCAGTTTTTTATGATGTCCAAACACAGTTCTGTTTCTCCTCTCTTTGGTTTGTGGTTTGTGAATGTTGTGTGACAAACTACTGGTCTGCCTAATTAAAAGTGGTGGAGTTCATGATTGCTTTGCGAAAGGCCACCAAGGGTAACCCATATAATAAGAGGCACACAATCCTTGTAACCTTGTGCTGTGTTTTTTGTAGGATGCTGACTGTGCATGACAAAATAATGCACAATGAGCTTTCTATACAGATGGATATTGAACAGACAATATTGCCCCTAAGTATTTCTGCTCAATGTGATTTTTAGGGACATCTTGCATCCAGTCACGTTGGCTTCAGGCAGTGGTGAACCATTCTTTTCAAACAAGGAGGACTCATTTGAGAGAAAGCAACTTGTCACGCTGTGGAGTGCCGATTGATTACACATGCAGACATTTCTGATAGCTAGGAACTCAAATGCTCTTTGGATTGTGGATGTGGCCTTTCTTAACCTGAAAGAAAGCTAAGAACAGAGTGCAGACTTGTGAAAAGAAAGTCAGATCTTACAGGTCCCCACTGAGGTGTACCCACTGTCTTAACAGGAACATTTTGTCCAGCCTTTGTCATAAACAGTGGTCTGCGTGTGAGTGGAGAGATGGTAGGTGGGGACCGAATGACCTTTCAGAACACTTTTCTTATTGGAGCTGTCCTGTGGTATTACATTAACATTTCAATACATCTAGCCTGGTTCAAGATTAAATATTCATTTGACCTTTTAGAGAATCTTACTTAAATGCTGTCATGTGATTCAACCTTAGAAATTTACAATATGAGCTCACACAAAAAGCCTCTATCATTAAAGTGATTTAAAAACAATAATAATAATAACAGTATTATTATTATTATTATTATTATTATTATTATTATTATTATTATTATTATTATTAATGTATTGCAGGCTCTATTTCAAAGACATGCTGGAACCACAGTCTGTAAGAAGACTGTCTGTCCCACTGTAATATTTAGTAAATCAGTGGGTACATATGATAAACAAGGTATGTCTAATTAAGCCCATGGAGCCCATCTGCAGATGCCTGTAATAAAATGGATGTGTGCCCTTTGAAAGGCCTGAAAATGAATACTGTTGACAGAACAATTAGCATTTAAAAGGCAGAATAACCTTTACTTAATAGATCATTTTTATTACCTTGGACTTTCATTTTCACCACAGGTCCTGAAGTAAGCGCTAGAGCATGTGGTGCAGGGGAGCTCAGAGGCTCTGCAATCGCTACCCTTGTTTAATGCGGCAAATCAGGTGCAGCCAGATGGAAAGGGCAGCACAGGTGAAGCTGAGCGTATGCGTGAGTGTCACTTGCAGGGCAGTATGTGGACGGCTTAAGGTCCACACATCCACAGAGAACAAACACAGCTCTGGGTGATGCCATGCCTACACCAGAGGCTAAACCGCAGGATCTCAGAGCTTGCTATGAGGATGCTTGATTTATCAAACATGGCTTTGAGATGTTCAAGTAACTCACTGTAATCATGTTCATTCATTGATCTTTGTGGTTTGCAGACTGGTTGAACTAACGGGCACAATAAAAACGATGAGCCTTGCTGGTGGTTTCAAGATTAGTGTACAGCATAACCAAAGTGTATGACTCCAGAACACCCATATTCAGTCATACCATTTGCATATTTTCTCAGCTGGTTGACTTTGGAATCGTATGGAATGCAGTGTTCAATGTAAAATTGACTCTGATGGATTAAATTTCAAACTGATAGTGCCTTTTATCCAGTGAGGACTTATAGACTCGGTTTGGGTTGACTTAACTCTGTAGATGACTGTGTATGCATAGCAACAAAATAAATCTTAGCAGTACCAGAAAAAATAAATTTAGAAAAAAAAATGAATTGATGAAATGTAGCACAGATCTTCCCAAACCGAGGCCTCTGGTGTATACTGCTTTTCATTCCAACCATTGTGGAAGTGCAGACTTTGCTTTGTGACAAGCTAGTGTTAAGTAGATCTGAAAGCTGTAATCCTTAATTTTTTTTTCATGTTACAAAAATGCCATATTTGATACCTTTTTACACTGCCATTATAATAGCATTATCCATTCAATGTATTTGCATTCTGTAATTGCTCCTATGTATGCTGTATTCCACTGGTACCATCAGGTATGACATAACATTTTAAGACATGTTTAGGGTTTATTGTGGGATAATTTGTATTCATTCAATGTATGTCAACACTGTTAGAAAAAGCTATGCATGCCATGAACAATGAATCCCATATTCACATAGCAGGACTTTAATCTGCCAGATCAGTTCTCTGGCAAATGCTGCTTTCATTTTACATAATGTACAGTATGGCAATTATAAACAAATATGGGAGGCCAAATTGAGTTTAGGATGCCCTGGGGTTGCAGACTGTTGTGTGCATAATCCAATGAACTTTCTGGGTTGCCCACAGGTGAAATGTCAATGCCCGGTGATATCTGACTGGTTTTTAATTTTCTGTGGTCTACCCTGATGTGACTCCCATCTTCAGGTGGGTCTCTAAGCAGCCTTAGGAACACATCAAATTAATATCTGCTGTTAAATTTAACTCAGAAGTAAATGTAAGAGCGGCAATTATTATCAGTGGAATTGCAGTGCATTTATTTTCTTACTTTGCTTGTTTAAAGACTGTCTTTGTCGAACTGTCTTTGCAAAGGGAGAAAATAGCACATTGGTTTCAGTGTGATTTAAGTTTAAGGACAAGCATTGATGGAATCCAGGCCATAGTCATGGTATGCAGGATTTATTTCCCCCATTATTGTGTGCATGTAGAGGGAATTGAGTTTGTTGATTATTCCCATCAATGATTCCCTGTTTCAGATACTGTGCCCTCCAAACATACAGGAAGGATATATTGAGTTGTTTTGTTTAGGTTTTTAAGCAGTATTCATCTGCTACTTTATATTTGCACAGCTGGAAATGAGGGACTCAACACAAAAACAGCTGCTTCTGTAAAAACAATAAAATACATATGCATGTAAATACCATAGTTTAAAAGCTGATTGTCTGTACTTTTGTCTCATATTCATCTTTTGATCTCAAATGCAAATGCCTGAAGTAACAAAAATAACAAATGTCACTCTGCTAGTACCATACTTATGGAGGACACAATATTTATTTTTTGTAAAGATTTACAGGGCTGTTGAGATGTTAAGACAAGTGTCAGAAACTGGCTGGTTTCCTGGGGGTAAAGTGGAATCAGTGAGGAGAAAGAAAAAATGGAGGAAACAGTTCTACCACTTGGAAGTTTTCCATTAGTCTGGCCATCATAATTATACTTTCTGAGAGTATTTTCAGTGACTGTTATATGCACCTTGTTATATGTTGTATACACTTTCATGGACAATTAAAATAGCCATTTTCATTTCAGAGACTTCCTGCATCACACTAAAACAGGTTATAGTTTTAAACTACACATTAAATGTTCTTGTTTCTGAATGGATTTTGCATTTTCACAGGTGTGTTCCATTGCAATGATCCAAGTAGTTGTGTTGTATGGATGTGCATTCAATGGGCTTGAATGGTTTGGTTCAAATCGGATCATATGTTTTACTTGTGCTATATTTATGCTTTTGTTTATTTTTAAATTGACTTTGGTGTTCAACATGTAAATAATCCACACAATATGGTGGATTACCAAAATGAATAAATAAATAAATACTCAACAAAAAATCAATGGACTGCTTGTCTGCTATTTGGATTTGGCTTCTAGATGAGTCATTCACTTGAAAGACAATTGAAAGACAAAGATAATATAACCAGTGAAATTATTTTTTATATATACAGACACAATGTGTAAGAAATCTAATTTAATATTAAGTTCCATGTTTCTTCTGGTCATTAAAATATGAAAATGCACATCACATCAATAGGAGATTTTAGCATGTTGTCTATATATTTTTGGTGGTATAAAATAGACTTTTTTTCCCCTTCATTGATAAGATTGGAATAGCACTTCATGGTCAACATAATAATTATGGCTTCTGTAAAATATGACACTTCTTAAGTCTCCAAACTGTATTAACATGCAATCGCACTCACTATTAATACGAACTACTTCCTGATTAGCATACCAAGTATGTCTAACATACCTAGTATTTAAAATAAATAAATAAATAAATAAAAAGTACAATACACACATTCTTGGATCATGGTTAAATATTTTTGACAACAATCTGATTAATGAATCATTCACTACTGACTAATATAATCAAGTCACTTTGCAATACACTTCGGTGACTTTTATTCAAGCATAGCATCACCCCATTAGTCACAGAGGTGATTGGGCATAGTCAATGAGATTATATAAAACGGTTGAATGTCACGCTTGATGAAGGAAAAAAAAAAAACTTTGCAAGACTAGAAACATTGCTAATTATATATTAAAAAAATTATAAAAACTCCAGTGCATGTTAACTATGCAGTCACTGATATCAGCTGACATAGGTTATTGATGTGTTGTAGAACTGGGTCAGAAGTAATAAGTCAAAACAGCTCACAAACATAGTGTCGCATAGCAATAACACATTAAATTAGTTTCCAGTACACGTTTTTCCAGTAATATGCATTTATTTTTGCTTTAAAGCAGCCCATAAAGCAAGAACTATAACTATTTTTATATGGATGATGTCAGGGAATGCTTTCACAACCAAAAAACCATAAACAAATATAAGTTGCACAAGGAAGAAACATTTTCACAGCTTCCAAAAAAATTTGCTAAATATAAACAAAAGATAAATCACCTCCACTCCTCAACTTGCATCAGTTCCCTCCAGAAATAGCAGGCCTTTTCTGTTGTCACCCAAAATATTAGTTGCTAGTCTTCTTGTACAGTATGTCAACAGCAACTGTTTACTTGATGCTTCTTTTATAACAGAAGTGACCGGTACCCTCAGTGAGCAATCAATTCAGTGTCATATTCGGTAGAACAAAAAATACACTTATGGTCTTCAGGTCCATTGTTGCACCTTTACTTATCAACCCCATCTCTGTTTCAAATGATTACATTGGGTAACACTTTAAGCCATAATTGTTGTTGTTGAAGTAAATATGTTTTTCATTAATAGCATATCGCAACCATAAAATGAAGTGTCACGTGTCTTTTAGTGGGTGGCTAGATTTAATGTGATTTCACTTTATACCTTTTGTTTTGTTGAAATGACGCCTACACACACTGTGGAAGAAGTACTGATGCAGAGGTGCATTCATTTGAAGCACTTACCCACAAGCTACTGAGTATTTTATATCCTCCAGGCAACACAGGACAAGAGAGTGGCAGTCACAGAAAAGGAGTATCTCTCACTGATGACAGCTGGTAGCCTGCAGGCACATCAGGCATGCTACTGATGCAGCGGCAACTAAAGTAACCTTGGTCAATTTATAACCATCCCTGGCAGGGTGAGCCAAAGTGTATCCTACTGCAGACTCTGAGTCATAGGCAGTTAATGATGTAACAGGCTCTGAAACCTGTTAGGGGTTAGCTTATTAGCCCAGCCTGCCCCCAACACCTCCTCTGACTGAACCACTCATGAGTCTACTTTGAGGTATTCAGTGATCCTGCACCTGGATTTGAGTTTCAGGAGGATATGCATAGTCTCCTAGAATTCACAGCCTGACATCCATGGAACTGATATTGGCTGTCAGATCAGGGAAGAGACTCCAGCAGCTGAATCCCACAATTCAGACAATCATAGCGTGATGTCATGCAAAAATCTAGGCTAGTCAACACAAGGATCTGCCATGTACATCTGGAAGAGCCTGAAGGATCAGATGGTATCTATTTATTTTATCATATGCTATTTTGCAATATACAAGGAAAATCACACCAATTGCCCATATGAACAATGGATGTTGTAACTAGGTAGCTGTTTCGTAGGTGACTTAGTTAATGCACCAGTCTTAACTATTGCTTGTATTTTTGCATAGACCGCATTGTTGCTATTCTCGTTTGTGTTAGTGTTAATCAGTTTAGCCTTCAGGGTCCAAGTTGAACTATGCGATTGTTCCCTGCACTTGGTCCGGTACTTCTCTCTGGGTTTTTCGACATACTTTTTCCTGGTTATGGTTATACACTTTGTTGTACTTCACTCTGGATAAGAGCGTCTGCCAAATGCCTGTAATGGATTTCCATGTCTAGTCTTAATATTCCATAACAAGGGTTTCAAGTGGTTTAGATCCAGGAACTCCTACCCAATCTCAAAGGCATCATAGGCACCCCCAACATAAAATAAAAAGGGTTTAATTAAAATAAAGCTTGCATGAAGATTGCAAACTGAGAAGTGGGTAGGGAATTGTGCGCACAGGCTGAGATAGTAGAAAGTAGGGGTGAGGTGGATGCTCATGCAGCCCATATGGTTATTTCACAGACCCCCAAATGCAAAACACGGGTTCTATTATATTTGTAGAATGTTGGCTTAGCATCACTGTATGCAACCAATTACAGTGCCATGAAAGTATTTACCCCTTTTCCTATATTATTGCATATTTGTCACACTGAATTGTTTCAGATCTTTAAACTAAATGTCATATTTTACCAAGGAAACCTGAGTAAGCACAAAACATTTATTTAATGAACAAAGTTGTCAAACACCCATATCACCCATGTGAAAAATTAATTTCCACCCTTAAACCTAACTGATTGCACCACCTTTAGCAGCAATAACTGCAACTAAACTCAGTTTTTACTCAGTTACCCTTTGTCTAATCTTACATTTTGTCTAAATATTGAAAACCATTCAGCGTGACAAATATGTAATCATAGAGGAAATCAGGAATAGGGCAAGTACTTTTTTCACAGCACTGTACGTAATTGTAAAATTAGGATGTACACATGCCAATCCATCACTAATAAGCAATTTATGCAGATACACTTGCAATATCTGAAAGTGAGGGAGATGCACATAGACTTTGTTGCCATTTCATATGCTTCAACAGCACTGCTGTACATTTAATGGTACAATATTCTACATTGCATATTGCTTACTTGATCCGTGCTTTATTGGCCATATTAATTTAATGTAAGTAAGAAGCTCAAGCTGACCCTTGAGGTTTTTGGCAAGGGCACATTGGGTGTCTGAGTCAGTGATTGGTGAGAAAAACTTGAGGCTGAAGAGAATCTTATGAAGCCACAGGAGTTCCTCACTCCCCTGTTGAGAATTTTATGAAACCTGTAAGAGACAATGAAGAATACGACTCAGGGCTAATAGAAGATTGATTGTTTTCATTGAGCTAAAATAGACCAGCAATGTGTAATGGATAATATATTGCTACAAGTCTTTTTTTTTTCATAAACATAACAGTCAGATGAGTTCTCAAATATATATTTAAAAAAAAACGTCTGTTTGTGATGTGTGTGTGTGTGTGTGTAGGTGTACATGCATTTGTGTGCGTGGGTGTGTTGTGAAATATAGCTTGTGTATGCCTCATTCATTTAATAACCCACTTTGGCTTAGTGCGAGTCTTCAACTTCAAAGAGAAAAGTCTATTTCAGGTTGATGTTGCTCCATTCTTTGTAGTACTAATCATCCCATGGGCAAACACCATAGATAAGAAAGGATAAAATGTAAAAAGCTATCTTGAAAGAAAACAGGGAAACAGATATCCCCATTGTGCATAATTTAACCGTGTTCTCATTTTATTCATAAGAGATAAAGTGTAAGGGAGAATACCATTTGGGTTGTTTAGTACAGTCATCTGTGCTCGGTGTCTCATTTCAGCTAAGGGTTTCTTGGAGATGGAAGATCAATAAGTGCAGCGGTGAGAGAAACTCACATCAGCAGAACAAGAATACTGCCACAGCGCAGCATACAATCTTATTATCAAACACCGTTGCATATCATCCTGTTTCCATCATAAATTTCCTCATTTTTTTCTTTAACAGAATTCAGTTTGTATTATAGCATGCAATCCAATAAATCAAAATCCTAATTACGCTCCTAATCAATAAATAAATGTGTGATTTCTTTATAAAGAGAACACAATGTAAATAAATAAATAAATAAAAATAAAAAAAACAGCCAGTGTCCTCGGTGAGCTCTGGGGATTATATTTAATTTAACCTAATTTGACCTTTAAAAATAATTTCTCCTTCTAGGTCACACTTAGTAATAACCATAGGTTTCAATTATTATTATATATTTTTTTTTTACTCTGCCACTATTTATTTACATTATTTCTGGGGTCACTTTCATCCTGTAGAAAGCTCATGGACAGATGAAGGGACAATGCCTCTAGATTTGACATGTTTTTGCAGCATGTAAGCAAGAGCAGCGAACCAATATCCTGGCTCTCCCCTTAGAAGGCTGAGGAGACTGGTTTACGGATCTCCTCATTCGCCTGGCACCACCACATGTGGAAAGCCTACCTCCGATGGGCTGGACATTATGACAATAATATCCCAATAATGAACTGCTGGGAGCCGTGAGTGTTGCTGCAGCAAAATATGGTCCTGGATGTCATATTTCTCCTCCTTCAGTCTCTGGGGAAAGGAAAGGCACCATTAAGTATCTGAAATGAGTAATAATGAACAAAGTAATAACCAGATGTAACCCCTTAATTATTATCACCAGGTGTTTAGACCCTCAATTTTGTTTCACTTCCTAGCACTAGACATTTCACATCAAACTGAACTCCTGCCTCTCTTGCATCAATGGGGACACCATCAACAGATAAGCATACTGTAAGTGGGGGAAAAAAATTTTTTACATGCAATTGAAAATTTTAGGAATCCTGTTAAATAAAGGTTGTACAATGACTTTTGGAGGGGAAAAAAAGGCCAAAGGTTAACAGTTAGTTGCTTTGTTTAAACAGTTTACACAATTCATTACTTTTCTTTTTTTTATTCATTTTTCATTTTGCTACTTGTCTCTTGTGGGGTGGGGACAGGAGCACCAATTCATTTTTAAGTGTAATGAAGGTACAGTATGTATACTATTCTTAGAAGTGCCAGTATGTTATACCATCATATCAAAATATAGAATGAAAATGATAAATAGTGTAGGTAACATGTAAAATGTATCACCCAGGATAGATTTTAAAATATATAGTGGAAGTGCAAATGGAATACAATAACAAATTGTTAAATACATTGAGGTTCTTCAAGCTTGTTCAGTCATTTGTATTATTTATTCAATTATTCTATGTTTTTGCTGGAAATCAAATACATGAAGTTGCTGAATCATTGTTGAGAATATAAGAAGTTGAGGGATTGTGTTGAAAAGACTTTGGCTACTCACAATCTCAAATGCACAAGGGATGGGTAATCCAAAGTAATGAGGATGGACAGTTGAAGGCCATGGTTTGGGATTTCTGATGCATTCTCTGGTAAAGGGTTTGCATTTTACTCATATGAAATAAAGGGACAGCCGTCAGCAAATGAATTTGTCTGAACCTTGAGTCAACTTCTCTTACAGTGGCAGGGCTTCAATAAACAATCCGCTACGGTTCAGTCAGTATTAATAACCAGCTTTCATCCTCTGTCAATCTTAATACTAAACTCCAATTACCAAGTCTTTACTGAAGTGGAAAATAGTGGCCTTCTTTATGCACAATGGGGAAGTCAAAAAATCCACCCACACTAATTTAGTCATAATTTGAAACATTTTATTTTTGTTCACTCCCTGCTTACAATAGTATTGTATTGTCATTGTATTGTAAATACAATTACAATACAATGAATAGTTTTCAAATTGTGGAATGGCAACATCTATCAGTACTGCTGACAACTAGTCTGACATATTTTACATTTGGGAATTGGGTAATCGTTCATGGATCTATGGTCATATGAATTGTTTTTTGCATAATGATTAACTTACATTTCAGGCAGAACAATTTAATACATCAATTATGTAATAGTATATAAAATACTGTAAGGGAAACAATGCATCTGTCCAGTTAATCAAAATGCACTTCTAGATTTTTTCTAAATATGGAGCAGTTCCTTGTGTTGTGTTCCTCAGTTTACTTGCATCAATTTTTTTAAGAACAACACTGTCATTTAAGTAGTTGTGGGGATCCGATCCCAAAAAGTTGACTCCTTGACTTCTTCACGCTAAAGAGTCAGGGTCAGCTCCCATCCACTGATTCAAGAAGTTGACTTGAGGTGAAGTTGACTCAGCAGTGGTATACATTTAATGAAAATGTACCCAAGCCAGAATTTAACTTTTGTCTGCAAGGGCCAAGGAATGTATTGATGAATTGCAGGATCAAAATCCGTTGGTGTAGAGGGCTGAGCTTGTGTTGATGATGCTGTCCAGCTCATAAGTAAATAATAATAATAATAATAATAATAATAATAATAAAATTCTTGCCCAATGCACACTGAGGCGAAGATAAGCGGATAGATAAGGTGATGGATAATAATAATAATCATCATCACCATCATTATTATCATAATAATAATAATAATAATCGTAATGATAATAATAACAGAAGGTAGAATACTATTGAGCTCCAGACTAGTGGATTATGTTACGTTAATAGAAAGTGGAGGAGGAGGAAGAGTAGGAAGAATAAGATTATGAAAACTACTTTACCAGCAAGTAGTACATACATAGCACCAGTGCCCTGCAGCTTCGTAATTAACAGATGTCATATAAACCTGGGGTCCTTCTCACAGCCAAAAGGAGAGAACAGTGTCTATCGGCATTTTGAATCATTTACACTCAGATTTAAGAAAGGGAACATTTAATCACATCAGATATCATCCTCAGTGTGTCAATGCCACTGAACATGCACATAATGCCGATAATATAGATAATGGTATGGTATTTTGGACAGTAAAAAAATAAAATATGTAAATTATTTAATGAGTCTGATGGGATACAAACACCAAAAAAGTAGTCTCTTCACATTAAAGTTGGGAAAAAAACAACATATAAAGACTTAAAATCCCAGGATGTGTTGCTATGTAAAGTGATGACACAGTTATAAAATGGGAATTAAGAAAATGCAGGTGGATTCCATTTCCATACATTTCTGCCCAAATTTCAACAGACTACATAGCCACCATGGTTTTAGAGATAGCTGAAAGAACTGTCCCCCATATTTCAGCTTGGGAAATATAAAGGAGTTGAAGACTCCTTTGGTTTTTGTCAATGTGGGCGAGATCCACCATAAAAGTGCTTCCCTGCAAGAGCGTGACACTTCTGGCTGTTTTGCTGGATGCTTGCCTCTGCATCACTGTGTCCCAGCTGCCACCTGAGATATTCCACATGTGACATTTATCCAGGGGAAAGCATTGACAGATGCTTCAAAGGAGCTTTGTGCTGCAGCCAAGAGTGCCCCCCTAGTCACATTAGATAAGGCAGTATATTATCATTTCTGACCTGTGTGGGGGGTTGATGGGCATTTTTTATTTATTTATTTTATTTTTTTAAACCACATAGGTCTCCACACATGGCACCTCAGGCAGCCAACACAAAGTAAAAATAAAAATAAAAATATTCAAGTTAGAAGCTCAATAAAATAAACTTTATAAAGACGATGGGAAAAAATAACATTTATCGAGTACACATAAGGATACACCATAAAGTTTATTTTTGGGATGTTTGAGTTGTTTTCATAAATTTGATTTAAATTTTATTAAATTCATTTAAAGATATGAATATTTATGGTCATTCCACATTGTATTTTAATCTATTCTATTTCTTAAAATTTTTTGGTGTCAGATCTGTGCTGTAGATTCAGACAAACTATTTTAGTTTTTTTATTTATTAAGGACAATAAATGACATGCACTGTTTATAATGTGGAGAAAAATAATTTAAAAAAATAACATAACTAATTTAATTATCTTGGTTTGGCTCAGAGCCTGCTTTTTGCCAACATAGAGCTGTGTGACAAATCATTGGGATTTTAGTACAAGAATGGATACACTTGTACTAAAGGGAGGTAGTTCATTTAGGAGGTAACTCAAAGTCAAAGTAATCTGTGCTCTTTGTTTATTGGCTGTTTCTTTTTGGCCCTGAGTCACATGACGCCCAAGTGGCTTCAGTGATCATAAACCCTCCTGTCTCTCTCATGCTGTACAAGGTTTGATGTGCACAGTTCACCCAGGCAGAGGTCAGCAGATCTATTTACAGTTTTAATGTTTTTGCCTATTATACATTCCTTACCAACTGTGTCAAAATTGATCAGGAATGTCTGTCAACATTGATCATAAACCAAAAGTAAATTTAGAGCTTTATAGTTCCAATTGACCTTTAGCAAATGCATTATTGACACTGTAGTCTACCAATCCCTGCTTACAAATGGTTGCTATGTACTACTTTCTCCGACATCTACCTCAGACACTGTCTGCAAAAGTATAGCTGATATTGGAGAAAACTTTTGCTGCAAGTTATAAAGCTTTTGTAGGTGGTTTAACGCTGCTTCTGGGGAACTTGTGAAATTTACATGCATTATCCTTAAAATTTGGAGGAGGGGGGTTGGTGGTGGTTCTTCTCCAAGCCAAAGAAAAACTTAGTAAAAGTGTCAGTTGTGGATACACATGATTAACATTAGGCTCGGTCGGAACAATCTCCCACTCTCCAACAATAAATGGGGCATACGTTGATACCAGAAGTTAGAATCACATTTGGTAAAAGCTTGAGATCTAGGTCTACTATCATAGCTAACATTAACAAGCACTTTTTGTTTTTGCAAATCTTGCCATAGTTTGTTATTCCAAGCTAGGCTAAATGACAGATAACCTTAAGACCAAACAATATTTCTAAAGTTTGATGTATTTCCTATTTATACATTATTTATGATTGTATCAAGAAAAACTGCTTTAGGAAGATACTGGATATACTTTCAAAACCATGTGTAATTTCTTGTGGTAATTCATTCAATCAAATGGGCGTTCAAGACGGCAAGCGTTAGCTAACGTTCACAAACATATTCAAACATTTTAAAACTTGTTTTCTGTTCGTCACAAACATTAGCTAACATTACGTAACAGTCTAGAAAGGTAGTGTGCCATGAACAAAAATGACTACAGACAGGAAAGACACCAAGAGAACAAAGGTTGGCTGTTTCATCCTGAAATGTGCAAAAAGTTAAATCATCATATCGAGGGATGACTTCCTTGGCATATCACTGAATTCTGCAGACCTTCTGCAGGGTGTACTCGTATAATAGCCTATCTGTCATGTCGGGACCACTATCAGTTAAGTCGTCTAATATTGCGAATGCCACTGCGAAAATGATCCTGCTTAGTAGCATCTCGTTTAGTGTTGGTGGCGAACTAAATGGAAATGTTAATTTAAAATCAACATTAACTGTTCGTCGCAAACTTAGTTTGGCACAAATGTTTGTCGTCTTGAACACACATCAAGCAAATGCTGCCAGCTGACTCCATTTTCTTTGTTTGTTGTACATACCAACAGTCGCTGCAATATATATACATATGATTCATATCATTTTCATACTCTTCAAACCATGTATTAGCATACATTTGGGCTATTGTCAGCTTTATCTTGTTGCTATGACAGAATACATCTTGTTGGTGGTGAAAGAATATTTATATGACTTCCCAAATAGACACTACTGTTCAGTTTGTCATTCTTGGGGGTATAGTTGCAGATGAAACAGCAGGGGAAGCTTGTTAAATGGACAAACTGCAAGACAAGGACAGCCCTTAGAAACAGTGTAGTTGCTGCGTATTGTCTACTAATAAAGCTAGAACACAGAGTTTGTTCTTTCCATTCATAGTTTGTTAGCAGGGGCACAGAATGTCTGCTGGCATCCTGGCAACTAGGGGGCTTGCGCAAAGGTGTTAATGTTGGCACATTGTTTTATTTTGGCCACTAAATGTTAGTCAACTTTATGTTTAACACATTCCTGTCACCTTCATGTTTGTCAGGAAATTTAGGGTAAATGCAATACAATACTGACTTCTAGATTAAAATTGCCTCTCATATGAGCCAGCATAAAACTCAGTGAAGAGCTGCAGTTTCCTTTCCTCCGTTAGTTTGGAGAATTCCCTCGCACATGTATTGGCACACACCTTCCCCTTGCCAGCAAACAGAAAAAAATGTAACGTTACACCAATTTGTAATGTACAAACTGCTCATTTATCAGATTTCCATCACTCAATCACTCAGCTGTTTTAAAAACAAGACGCCATACCTCACAAAGAACACAAACACAGATTACCTAATATGTGCATACCTCTTATGTTTACACCCTTCAGTGTTTCCCACAGGATTTTAGTAAACTGTGGTTTGTGCCCCTGAACCCTCTAGGGAGGAAATTTTGTAAATGTAAACACTTAAATGCATTAATCTGGTGTACTTTGAGAGGAAGATTAGGAGGCTAGGTCCATGAAGAATGTTGCCCTTTTGCAAACAATCCAATCATAAATCACATGCAGTTGTATCTTGTAGCTTGGAGGATGCTTGAGCCTACACTTGAGCCATCAAATACATTAAGTAGAAGCTGTCATGGGTTGTACTGGTTTATTTCAAGGCACTGCATGCTAAGTCAGATTTAGAGATCACAATCTAAGATTTTGATGATGAATGAAAGTTAACCTATTAAGAAAAACATTTCTACAACAAAAAACTACTTGACATAACATTAGGCTTAAGAGTGGGGATAACGTGGGCTAAATGAATGCTGGAAATAATGTTTAAAAATATTGTAACCACATCTGCGTTGATTTAGCTTGCAAATAGATAATTAGGCCTAACTCAAACAATGTTGTCTCCTCAAAATGGGTTCTGGACCAATGGAATGCAGAAGTTGAGATCCAGGACTTGATTGTTCTAGAGATTACAGTTAGTGCCAAAGGACCACTCTCATGTCGTGCACTCATATGACAAGTGCAGGAGAGGAGGGACCTGATTGGCTGTGAGTGAGAGGTACTTTGCTGAAGCAACATTGCAAAGCGCGTAGTGAATAATAATAATTATTATTATTATTATTATTATTATGTAATTAAAAATGTTTTTGATTCATACATAAACTGTGGTGGGCCGCCAATGATCTGGTAATTAATGCAAAAAAGCTGCAATTCATTCATTCTTTCCTTCCATTCTTCAATAAACCGCTACTTATTCTACACCCAAAAACTAAAATGTGCACCCAGGTTCAGGTAAAATTGACTTTATAATCATTTACAGTTGTATAAATCAGCACTTTACCAGCCTTCTTTGTAATTTTAAGTCTTAACTCTAAAATCTACACTAAGGAATATGATGTAAGCTGCTGTGTTTTCAAAAAAAGCTCTCCCCCTCCCGTTCCTGTGCCTAGAGGCATGGCCCCCACTTGCCACTGTTCAAATATGCCAGTAGAGTGAGCAGAAATTTTGAGGAATGGGAGGGGGTTCAATTCAAGTAGGATTCTGACAACAAACCAAAAGAAAGGAGAGGAAATCAGCCACACACAGCCATAGCCCATACATTTACAACCATCACACTTAGTATATAGAAATCACTATAGAAATTGGGAAACAGAGCTATTCCAAATCTGCACTTGGCCACTACGTTATAAGAGCACATAAAATGTCCATAAGCAAGATAACGTCATGCAAAACCGAGGTCCAGACCTCAATGTTCTTATAGCTAGTTGCAGCTGTGCTGTCGTGGCATTTAAGCTCTTCTCAACAATTTGTGTGGCTGTGGCTTCTGCAAAAAGACCATTTTCAAAACAGAAACGAAATCCAAAACAGTGGTTCTCAACCTTGGCCCTGGGGGTCCTCTGTGTATTCTGGTTTCACTTCAACTACATTTGCAATCCCAGAATTTTAACAAGCTGTTAACTTTTCTTAATTAGGTGCTTTTCATGTTTGGAGGAATTATTTACCCCCTTAAGCCACATTATTTCAGAAATTGAAAGAATAAAAAAGTATGCCATGAAGAATAAAAATCCCATTGTGCTTATTGTGTGTTATTGCAAACAGATACATAGAGATAGTTTTTCAGCTGATCAAATTACAGAATGAATTGGCTCCTAATTAGGTTGATGAACATGAGTTTAAGTTCTTTCAAAATTGTTCCCTTAAACTTATGAACACAATACAGGTTTGGCTTCTATTCCTCATTATCTACCAAATAGAGTTTGAGGTAGCTTTCTGACAAAGGTTTATTCCATCAAGCGTACAGTCCAGCTTTAGCTTGCATGTTCAGGAAACACATTTTAAGAGTGAGGTGTTATAACAATTTTAAGTGACAATATTCAAAGTAGAATCTTTGAAAGACAGTCACACAAGCTGTCAGCCTTACAGGATGCAATGTCTCCATTGTTTGTCACTGCCAGTCTCTTTAATTGCAGCTCTGCTGTGTTTAACTGGTGGCTCTGCTCCACTAGGGAAGTTGTGGTGCTACTCTGTGGCTTGCAAACAGCTACTTCTTGACAGACAGCCTGCTCCCAGAAGACCAGAGGGTAATTGGCATTCAAGATCATTCAACTGATAGGGAGGTTTTCTATTTCGCTGCATATTCCAGAGACATTGTCTTGCTTTTATCCAGAACCTCAAAGTTATTTTACCCACATCCCCCCCCCCCCCCCCCCCCCCCCAGGCTGCTTTACATGCAATGAGTTGGCAGGAGGTCCCCAGGGTAAATGCGAAGCAGCTTTTCTATGCATGAGGAAAATATCCTTCAGCCCCCTGCATTTCTGCAGGGATTTATGACCCTGTCACCTAGGAACCTGCAAGGGTGATATTTCTGTGTAACACTCTTCTCTGTTCCAATCTGTGTAAATGTTTTTTTTTTTTTCTCTCCTTTCCCAGTGAATAATCACACTTATTGGAGCTTGGTGCATTTATTTATTTAATTCATTATTTATTATTTCCGCATTTATTTTCGCATTTATTTATTCACTTATTTGAGATTGCAATACAAGTTGGTATTTTCCTTAATTTGGTTGTTAATGAATGCTAAAGCACACACAATGTTGCATAATGGTTGTTCAATCTCCAGCTGCAGTAGCAGCGCAACATTTCAATTTTGGACGGGCCAAAGTAATTCTGGCTGGCCCTTTAATTGCAAAAATTAGGCCGACTGATTGCACATCCCATGTCATTTATTTATTTTACAGCAGATTTTATGGCTCTGTTATGCCAAATGTGCACCTTTATTTTTGAAATTTGCCATTATTGCGCTGCTTATGTTATAAAAATCTTATCAGTGTTCTAAACCGTTATCGATAAATACATTCTACACAGCCAGAAGCTGACGTGTTCCCTTAGAAGTATATACCAGTATACCCACGCCCCAAGTTTGTAGACTTTTTGATGTTGTACTGTGTTTCTGTATGTGTTTGCACCTGTGACCAAATGAATGTCCTACTTGGATAATAAAGTGAAACTTTACTTGATTTATACATTAGTTCTAATTGACTTTAACATAGAGTAATCTGTAACAGTGATGCATATGCTCAGAACTGGGTAGTGGCACATACTGAACAGGATTAATTTCATAGGATATTGATCATCTTAATATGTAATGGTGGAGGGGCATTGTTGCATGATTAAACAGAGAACTGAAGTTTGAGAATGGGGGTGAAAATTGCAGTGTATCCAATTTTTACACTTGGACAAAACTTATAAATTCACATTTATCTTTTTGAGCCAACCTAGTCCATTAAAAATACATTATACTGAGAATTTTATTATTGTTTTTTTTTTTGCAGAAATGTTTTATTCAAAAATAAAATAAAGGAAAATTGTTTTAGGGTTTGCGCTATGCAAATATTTCACTTTGTGTTATATAATTTGGTTTCCACTGAAGATTAAGCACTTAAATGTGAGTAAATTAAATACAGTCTTCCTTTCTTCATCTTTCTATGAAGAACTAAATGCAGAAAATCTAATTATGCTTTGTAGGTTTTTGTCTTTATTTCCATAATGTAGACTTTAATGTAATTGCTTCCCTAAGAGTAGGATTTATGTTTACATTTATCATTTGAAATTCAGATGGGTGCATTTGGAAACTTGCTGACAAAATTGAAGCACATAAAACTGCAACACAAGCCAGTTTCATTTCATTAAATAAGAGTTAGCAGAGCAGGCATGTAAAACAGTGCCATTGTTACTTTGAGTGAATAGAAAGTTATTAACATAATAAGCCTCTTTTGTTTGAAGCATTCATAAAGGAAACCATTCACATATGTCACATTTTTATTGGATATATTCTGGAAAATTCACAAATTGCATAACATACATTTTTACAATTTGAGACACAGCAAGTACATTGAGACATACAGTTCACACATTTTTTGCTTAGAAATGTTAAATAGAATTATTTTTGCAAGTGAGAAAAAATCAGTACTAAACACATTTGGAGAACGTTGGCAAATAATATTAGAATCTTGTGAGAGGGAGAAAACCTTTGTTTCGTAAAGTAATACGCACAAAATAATGTGGACAACGTAGTTATAGCATTTGTACCATTCATGAACAACCTTTGTGGTTCATGAATGGTAGTTGCTGAATGTGGTCAATGCTGAAGTTACATTTTTAGCAAAGTACTCAGCAGCTGGACATAGTATGGATTTGTTCCTGCAGACCCAGTGCATTTCATTTTCATAAGACAGCTATTTCTGACCTGGTGAATCAAGACATGTAGCAAATAGATTATAACAAGTTGAGCTGTATAATTTATTTCCTCTTCCTGGTGTTTTCCTGAACTCTTAGTGCTCCACCTGTATGGAAGACCAAAAATGCCAGAATTACAAATAAATAAAGAAATAAATATAAATGCAAGCACAAATAAATGAATGTACACAGAAATAAATAAATAACATTTACCTTTACATTCAGGCCCAGAGTGGGAGAGTAGAAGGTCAGCGTAGGAAAGTGCGGAGAGAGATATTGTCTCACTGATATTTTGCTTTATAACATAAATAAGTTTAGTATACTTCTGAGAAACATATTGTTGAAGTTGTAAAAAAAAAAACAGCATTTTCATAAAAATAATTTGGTATTTAAGCATTTTTATAAAGTGTGCTTTCTTTACATAGTTTAGAGTGTGGGCTTTGTCTCACATAGATGTGAGCAACTTCTTTTATTTTTTGTGTTTAACATGTCTGCTGTGAGAGTACATGATACGATGTTACTTTTTTAATGAAATGGCATGGGTAAGACAAGGGTCCTACTTTACATGCAGAATAAGTCTATTCTAAAGTCCACACGATATCTGTAATCATGGAATTTCCGCTGTGCTTGGTTTAAATCTGCAGCAATCAAAGGCATAGATTACAAAAGCTAGAGGACTCTTGATGGGAAGAAACACATGTCATAATTACTCTAAAGTCTGTCATTATCCACCAATATAGCCAGAAGCATAATAAAATTCAACAAGCACTTGTGGTGATGGTTCCAGTCCTAATGGCTTAATGGTGAATTTGCTATTTTTTAATGAGTCTAGGCTTCAGAAAACACAAAGGATTCTGCCGAGTTGCTTGGCTTAATCAAATCGGTATCGGAGGGAGCTTGGTTTCAGCTATTTTTTCCCCTCCTTAAACCAAGTTGTCCATCACTGAGAGGGCACAGTAAACAGCAAGCAAAATGCAGACAGCCACTTTGCATACTTATCTAATCAACGGACTCCAGGGCTCCTGTTCTGCTCTAGCGCTGAGTGCAGCAATGTCAATTTAAGACCCATTCCAAAACCATCCAAACAATCTGTTGATACTAGTACTACCCAGCCCCACAAGGCCATGTATGTTGAATATTAATAACGGTTGCCTGGGAAATGTTTTGAACAAAAAAAAAAAAAAAGAAAAGGATTAAAAAGCTTTTATTTTCTTTTTTTTTCTGTTCAGTGGCTTTGGGAGATGATGTAGGTCTGGGCTTGTGCAGGGTTACATTATCCTTTTTACTTCTTTGGATTATGATTTGTGTGGAGATTTTAGTTGCACTGGTGAATTGCTGTGTCACTCAGAATGCAAAACCCACCAGGTTGCATTAAAAAAATTTAATAATCGAGACTGACAAGGATACTTTTCTTAAGGAAGCATCCTCTTTAAAGTACCTGGTGTTGATTGACTACCTGTGTTTATTGTGTTTTTTTTCTATGTTATTGCCATGTCTGCGGATAGACATTATTCCCCCACCACACCTTGGCTTCACTGACACATACATTACTTTATTGAAGGCATCTTTCATTTCTTTAGAATATTGAATAATCTGAGCTGTTAAAACACCTTTTCCCAAAATCAATTCTTGCAATAGACATTGATGTAATGCCCTCATTTAATCAAGCAGGTTCAGCTGGAGACTTTATTTGCTTAAGTCTCACTAATTCATTATTTACAAAGGAGCTTGGTAATAATTGGATTAAGTCTTCTCTCCCGTCCAAAATTTTGAACTCTCAACTGATTTTGCCAAAGCAATAAATTACAGGTAGTACCTGTGGCAGGTACAAAACTTTGAAGCAAAGTGTAGGAAGTGTAAAGATGTTGGATTTGCACCATCCGTTCATGTTGCATTGAATAAATTTTTTTTCCAGTCCATATGGCTATAACGGATTTTTCAATATGTTTGCATTGTGGAATTTCTTAATTATGCTTTTGTACTGTACCATTGTTTCATTCAGAGGCATAATGTATTCACAACAGAAGTATAGTACAGAAGTACTGTACATACATGCTGTTGTTTCCCTGTGATGCCCAAAATACCAACCACATAATTTCATACCACATCTCATTATTTATTTATTGCTTTATTTAATTTTTTTCAACCGCAACAGGTGATTTGATTTGATGTCATCAGCCAAGTTAAAGGTCAGCAGAAAACAGTTTCCAGTATTGTTGCCAGGGTATATGTCACTTCAGTCCTGTGAGGTGTTAGATGAATTTTGCCTATCTAATGGCTAGTGTTTCCTTTTAAGAAGGAGCATATTTGTGCTGAGGGGACCACTTGTGCAATTAAAGTTTAGTGAAACTGGAAGAGAAACCCTGAATTTTTTAGCTTTTGTCCACATCAGAATTGCAAGAAGTCAAGTCAGAACTGTGAGGATTAAAGTCAGAATTGTGAGAAATAAAGTCGCAATTAAGCAAACTTTTTTTCTGGTGGAAACAAGCTTCCATAGTTACTAGATCACTTGAACTTTATAAATAAATATAAACACATGTATTCAATGTATATGTGTTATTATAATATAATTAATGTTTCCTATGCAATGCATCTCGGTTTTAACCCCTTATACACTATTAATCAGTAAAATGAATATTTTCTGCCTGCCTTTATCTTTTCTTTTCTGTGTTTATCTTGTGCATTTGTCCAAAAAAAGACAAAAGAACCATGTCTGGGAGCTGTGCAAGTTAACATAACAAAACCAACATATTAAGGCAAATAAATTAAACACAATAGCATCAAATATGGTGAAGTGCCCATTTAATAGATTTAAAGTGTAAACAGTCAGCACTATTGTGGCCTGCTGAGTATAGCCCTAGCAAGTCTCCATTTCCAACTGTTTGAAACACAAGGGGAGGTTGCTAAAGGTTGCTAGTTATGCAATTAATAGTCCACCACACCCTCCTTGCACTGCTGTCTGTCCCTGACATAAAGATCTGTAGAAACAAATGGACTACTGCTTTAACAGAAAATCTACCTGGAAAAAAATAAAATAATAATTTCACATGAATAAGTTATGACTTCGGTGGAGTATAAAGGCAGATGGATCTAACGTTCCATGTTTTAACTAGATGAATATCCTGTGTGGACATGATACACATGTACTGGCCCACATGGCAACCCTTTCATTTTATGCAATCATTTCTCGGCTGCTGTTTCCCCCTGGGGAATTTTTATTTTATTTTTTATTTTTTTGAGGAATAGGCGATCTCATCTCCCCAATAATGAAGGATCATCCTAGCCCTCAACATCCCTTTAGTGTTCATCTCCTTCATTTGTAGATAATCAGTGTTTGCTTATCTTCCTGTTGTTGGAAACATCAAATGAGTCTTTATTAGAAGAGCTTGCAGATTACAAAAATCGAGAGCGGAGATCACAGCTTTGAAATCTATAGCTAGAATCCATTATATTTAAATTTAGATGGAGGTGAAATCGAGCTGCTTTCATTTCCCTCTGCACCTCAGAGATAGAGGGATTGATGCCCATTCAAGGGCACTGGCAAATGGAGGAACTGGTCTTGCCTCACAAAATGGAAGATTTTAAATCTCTTCTCATTACCATTCCAGTGTTGCCAATTGCACAGTGGTATCTTATCACACATACATCTCCAGGATGTGCTTGGAGATTTTGAATGAGTTATCACAGACAACTGTAAAATATGATTTGACTTTTTTCTGGTTTTTTATCTAAATTTGGAATAGCCAATATTTTAATAGCCTAATAATTCATGTTCATTACTGGATCCAGCTCTCAATCAATCCAGAAGACCACAAGGCAATAGCATGTGTGACTCTCCGAAGCACACAATACTAAGCACCACTTCTTATCACACCACAGCTCACAAGTTTGAGCTTTCAGAAATGAGTTGGAGGAAGTCACATAAAGCAAGCTAACAGACTTTCCAGTGCCTAATCAACCAGTGGTGGCTGCTAGACAATGATGATTGTATATTTATCCAAACCGACTGCACCCTCCCTAATCCTGAGCAATGCAACTGGCAGTTGCATCGCTCTGAGGGGCTACCAGCTGCAGTTGGCACTGGCACAGTTGTGATTCAACCTTGAACCTATTGGTGGGGCCCTTCTATGCGCTATAATGAGAATGGTGCCTTAAGCAGATGAACCACCAAGCAGCCTGATAAAAAGATGAGAAGTCCTACACAAAAGTAGAAAGCGTAATATCTACTTAGTAAGAGCTAGGTCCTCTCAGTCATTGAGATGAATAACACACACACACACACACTCCCACAGTAATAATAATTGCATATACTAATATTTTTCATGTTTAATCTAAAAAAAAAAAAATCTTACTGGAAATGTTTTAACCACATTAGCAAATTGTAAATGAATAAGAATCTGATAAACTCTCAAAGGAAAGCTTAATATGTTAAAACATTTCACATGCTGCAGATTCTTGCTAGATCCAACCAATTTTAGAATATTTTTTTCCTGTCATGCTTCACATGCTCTGAAATGCATATCACATTTTCTGTTGAAGTTTGGCAGGCATCACCACACAAATCCAGTTTGCCTGCTATGATGACTATCTGCCAAGCTGATAGTGTCAGTCCATAACAGAACTCATTTCCTTAGGATTGCTTGTAAACAAGATGCTCATTCCCGTTTTCGATAGGACAGCCCAGCAAACCACACAGCATTAGAAGTGTTTTAGTGCTCCATGCTGTAAGTATCATGATCAATATTTTATTATGAATACTTCATGATTCTCATTTAGGTTTATCCATTTCGGCAGAGTTGATTCAAGAACGCTGATGGAGTTTTGTACATATTGTACTTTTCTTTTTTTATTGATATCACAGGAAACCCATCACCACTCTTGGCGGGTGTGATGTTGGTTCAACATGAGTTTCAATAAAGTCGGCAAAGTATTTGAAATATTAGGTGATGAAGACTATCATTAATCAGCCAGAATACTGATGCAAATGAATAAACACAAACTGAACCCACGTCTGCAAGATGTATAGGTCCAATGTAGTTTTAAGCCTTCCTGTTGCTTCGCCGGCTTGCTTTGCAACACCAGCTATCCCACCATGCCTTGCAGATGCGAGGAATCGGCTCTCATTTCGAGGTAAGCTGGCAGAGCGACCTGAAGGACAGGGAACATGGTACCATAACCAATCAGATTGAAGATCTGAAAAACTGTCTCTGATTTCAAATTTTATTTTCCCATTCCACTTAGTTCTGTTAAGGAGGAATCATTCATTATTGCTGTGTGGGGATTTCCAAAATATATGATCAATTATACATTTAATGAACACTGTTTTACATATAAAAATGCCCACAAGAGACTGATTGTGGGAGGCGAGAGCGATGCCAGGGGAAACGGCACTAGGATCATGCAGAAAAATGTCTGTCCTCCAAATGCATTATTTATTTATTTTCCAAAATGTATTAGTTAATGTTACCACTTCAAATGTTTTCATGTTTGGGATTAAACCTTGCTTCCTAAGATTATGTAACGTCAGCCACAATGTTTGTATATTGTTCACACAGATGCTTCACATAATGAAGGTGAATACAATTACAAGCTATGTAGAAAAATATTTGCAACATTTGGAAATATGTCGTTATCGATATGGTTTGAGTAGATTAGGAAGACATCTTAGGTAGTTAGTCACATTCTGTCCACAGCTGGCTGTGACTGAATCTTGCTCACACGACTCTCCTCACTTTTATTAACATTAATTCAACTTGCTAACATTACTGCCTTCACAGAACATAGCTCATCAAGACACAAGGAAGGGACACACAACAACAAGCAATATTTCTGAAAATTATGATGTGGTAATACTAAATAGCTGATACTTTGCCAGGGATATTTTTGAAATTTATTCGTATTTGAAGAGAATTTTAAGTCTCCTGTATTCTTGCAATCTGAGACTACATTTCTTATGACAGTGAGCACATTCTGCTGAGTTGGATTTAGGTTGAATATGCACAGATCAACTGATCTGATACAGATCAGTTCAGTGTGAAAGGGGGGAGCTTTCCAGATGATTTCAGGAGTTGCAGTTTTATTAATTTGGATAATTCAAACCAACTTTTATATGATAAGATTAACACCTGTGAACATGTTATAATGCAGAAAATGGGTGGGAATGTGTTTGAAAGTGTGGTAGAAACATGAGTGAAACAGACTAAAATCTTCAAGAAAAAATTCTTATGGGGCTTGCGCTGGTCACCACTCTGGACGTAAACAAATAGTCCCTCTACATATTTGGGGCAAGTCATTTATTTTGTTAGCATGATTAATTACAACAATACATTCAGCACAAATAGTGTCAAAGGACCTTGAGCTCCAGCTGCTGTGAGATTTCTTTTTTATTGACAGAAAGAACAGCTTCACTTCTGACACAGGAAAAGTTAAATTCAAAATGAAATTGAATCATAATGAAAATGAATCTTAATGCCTTATAAAAATGTAACATTTTATAGGATCACAAATGCCTCACATACTCTTGTGACCTTATATGTCTATGTATATGTGCTCTAAGTGTACACAGAATTATGGACACCTGTGCTTTCCATGACATAGACTGACCAAAGAATTGTGATTTATACATCAAGCAGGAGCAGAAGGCTGGAAGTGAGGTTTGTGTGTCATCTACATGGGTCATTGCAAGGTGCGCTTCTCTCCATAATGCATATGCATAACAGGTGTAGATATTATAAGAGTGGTTGATTATGTATTATGTACACACTCAGGGTGTTGCTCTTACTCTCATCTCAACAGCCATGAGTCCTTTAAGTAACTGAGAACTTGAAGATAAAGTTAATTGACTCTTACAAAGCTGGGGAAAGCCTCTAAGAAGATATCAGAACACTTCTAGCTTGGAATTTCCACTGTCAGAAACTTCATTAAGCAATGGAAGTTAAGCAGACTCTTGAAGTCAAGACAAGATCTGGAAAACTTTCTATGATGAAAAAGAGCTGCGTACAGACTGGCCAGGTATGCAAAGCAAAAGACAGATATCGCTGCAAAGCACCTGCAGAAGCTTTATCTGCACAATGTTGCCAAAAATTATATTAATCGGAAGAAAAATACAAATATCTGCATTTAGAGATTTAAGAAAATATAAAATTGTATCAGCAATGAAATACACACATTTACAGTAATCATGTTTAAGTATATATCAATAGTCAGACATGAACTGGATAGACGCATTTTATAAAACCTTCCGGACTTGTATCCAAGACAATCTTGCCTTTTACTTGGTGTCGTATTGATGTGGTAGTTCTGAGAAGGAGAAATAGAAAATTAAGAAGTAAAGCAATGGTTTAGTGTGACAGAAATATCCTTTGTTGATGGGTGAACAAATGTTTCAAGGAACTGGTAATAATGCATAGTCTATATTGACAGACCTGTCAGTCACTGACTGTGAGTCTGTAACTGGATGTGGGAAGGAGCGCTGAGCACATAGGATATGAATAGCACAAGCAATGTTGTGGGTCCTCTTGAGAATAATTAGACTTAAAACTTGAATCATGAGACATAGAACGCAACCTTTCTTTACGTAATATAGTATTCTTACACTGCACTACATGGGAATGAGGATCAGTCCATGTCAGAGATGATGAATCTGGATCCATAGTGGTTCTCTAGTAAACAAAGTGCAAAGAGTTTTAAGACAGCATTTTGAGGGTTGAGGGCAAAGGCATTGGGAGGTGGTGTCTTTCAAAACGCAGCCCAGCACTTTTGCTGTCCCTCTAGATTTAGGGTAGTCAGAAGTCAATTCATTTGCATTCAGATGGTTTAATGGTTTGTGTGCAGGGAATTCATTAAGGTATATTTGCAGGCCAAATCATTTATTTTGCATGTTTGTTTACTGCTTTACACATCCTTCAGGATACATATTCAGTTTAATTAATGCGCAAATATCTATTTATCAAACATCATAAGTGGGAGACTACACATTTAAAATTTGATTTAAGATTACAAGCACTGCAGAATATCTGTAGGTTATTGACAGAATTTTATTTTATTTTTATTTTTATTTTCGTTAGGAAGACTAGGGATGAAATTTGGAGCAGTTTTATTCTTAAAGAAGTGTGAGACATTTATTAGCTGGAGAGTGAGATACAAATCAAGTGTAATCAAACTGAAAAATAAATTAACATGTACATTTTACTAAGGAGTTTGGTTGTCTTAACAGGTAAAATACGTGAGTTACTTAATTATATTGATTCCATGTTTCCTCGGGCTTGTTGCTTATTAGTTAATTGGGTTATATTTCATCAGTTCCAACAATTCTGAGATGTATGTTATTTAATAAGATCAGTTTTTCTTGATTAAAGTCTTTCTTTCTAATTAGGAACATTTGCAGGCTTGTTTTTGCATTCATTTTGACTTGCATCTGGCAAGGTTCTATATTCCCACAGCTCCTAACTAGTGAGAGCGGCCAATCAGCTTGCAGCTTCCATTGCTTTATTACCTTCTACATCTTCAAAAACAAAACTTCTGAACATTTTTTAGTTAAAATTAACTTTAATATTTAATTTATTTACCTGAAACATAGCTGTAATATGTTTTAGGCCTTACAATTATGGAGCTCTCCTGCTTATATTATAATAAATAAAAAATAATCTCTCTCTCTCTCTCTCTCTCTCTCTCATGAGCACTGTAGATCTTTGAGGTCTGGACATAAATGTTATCTCTCCCATTTGGCTTGTCACACTCGCCCCCTCCTGTCCAGGTGAACTAATGAACAAATCACTGACATTACACTGATATTGAAAAATGCATGGCATCTCAAATGGTAGAGTGAGAAAGTTTAATGGGGCTCCTTCTCCTGAAGTTGTTGATGTCCATGAAATAATAAAAGGCTGAGCATGCTCTCCACCCAGTAGATGCCACAAAGTAGCAATGTAAGGGTTTGAGGCTGTAAATAAATCTTCTATAAGACTTCTATAAAATAAATCTTCTAATAAATTTCTACATTTCTACTGAAGATCTGATATTAGTGTCTTCATTAATTGACCAGTGGCAGTCACAGAAGGCGCATTCATGCCCTCTCTATGTGTATTGAAGGTTTGATTGACAATCGTGTTCTCATTGTTATCAATGGAACATATTAACTAACAATTATTTTACAATCATGTGCTATAAAATCACTCACTCACTAAAGGAATTTATGCTTTTGCACATAGTGTAGGTTGGAAAAAGACTTTATATTTAATATCCAGCTTGCGTTTGCTAGAGGGAGAAGTGAAATATATTTTATAATCTGATCCCAACAAATACAAAGGCAATTACATGTTTTTTGGTGACATTTCTTTATCACTGAGCTAAGGCAATATTCTGGAGCAGGTCTGCCCTCTGTATTTTTTTTCCCTAAAGCTTCTCACTTTGCAGATGGGGAAAAACAGAGCAGGTTACAGATAGAGGTGGGGTTCACATTGCAGATCAAAACCCAAGTTGCAAGAGGGGATTTGTGTATGGGGTGAGAGTCGAACAGTCAGGCACTCTTTTGACTAAAAATTTTGTTTTTGACGTGCAATTGATTGAAGATACTATATGCCCAAATAAGACAAAACATTTGCATGTTTCTTTTTGGTAAGATCAAAAAAGCTCAAATTGAATTGTTGAGATTTTGCTTCAGAGCTTCGAGTGATTCATCAACAAATTGCATTCCTATTGACACAATGTTCATTAGGTTGTAATTCCAAATTAAGGACAGATGTTGATGGAATCCAAGCCAATGTCATTTCAAGAAAGGAGGGCTACTACAAATGGCATTAAGAGATCCTGGAAATGCGTAATGTAGTATGTAATTTAATCATCCCGATTGCTCAAACCAGAAGGAGTAACACTAATATTACTATTTTTATTCTCAACAAAAATTGTATTTAACAGATGGCTAATAAAATTGAACCTTCAAACTGTAACAGTCCTGAATTGCAGGTGTACTACTGTAGCTTGGTCTGTGAATAACAGTCAGCATTGATAGGTGGATGCTGAGTTTTGAACTGCTGTACTACTATAAAAGAGAATTGTGAGATGAACTGATGAGGATGTGATTGCACTGTTCTGTTACAGTACCGCGGTACAATGCCTATATTGTACAGAATTGGCCAAAGTATAATATATGGCTTTTAGTGATATGGCACGGAACGGGCCTTCATATGCATAAAATGTTTGCTAATGTTTTAGATTGCAGTATCTTATGGACATGCTGAATAACATTGTTGCCCCATTGATATAAATCTTTTTTGATGACATGAAGGATTAAAAGGGCTGAAAAATGAAGCTTTAAAACTTGAAAATACAGACACTAAAGTTCATAGCTATATCTGGGTCTTGGAACTCAAAGTAGACAGATTGCTCAAGGCAGAACTTGCCAGCAAAAACAACAGCACTGCATGAATAATTAAGACTTAGGACTTAATTGTAATTTGCAGTTTGATCTCTCTTTTTCTGCCATCAAGGCACACTTAAGCAGTTCTATTTTTTTGTCATTGCTTTCAGCTGCTTACAATTAAGCAATTGTGAGCTGTGGCCAAAAATTGAGTCTCAAGCCTAAGGCTCCAGCTCTCTCTATAGAAGTGAGAACACCCTACTGTGAATGCATTTTTGTAATGGATAGTTTTTTTTTTTCTATGATGTCCATTTTTTTCACAATTGACTGGAAATTCTACTAGTGATAGCATCAAGTAAGCTCAAAAAGATGTTTATCACGGTCTAGTCTTTAGATTCTCAGTGGTAGTTTGGTTTTGTCTGGTGCTTGAATTGAAGACTGTCAATTGATTGTTTGAAGCTTTGTTTTCAAGGACGCTAGCAGCTAAATATATGAAAGTATTAATACATAATAAATGAATAACATGTAAAACATTCCACATCAAATTTTTCTTGTAACAAAATGTGTAATAATGCCTCTAATGAGATTAGATTTTTATAATGACCTCATTGATTTTGTGCAGCGATAAGTGCAGACACAAATGCTCAGTAAAATTAGCTTCTAATTAAAAAAGTTACATTGTTGAACTGTCAGTGCACTTTTGAAACAATATAATAGCTTTATCTTCTAGTTCACCTAAAGATAGCGAATCATCTCAAAATACATTGCGGCCTGACATCAAGTACAATGCAGAATGATGGAAGCTGTCCTTATGAGGAAGGATTACACTCTGATGCCCCCTACTGTCAGAACCCCACAAGCATTTCCCTCCGGCCCTCAGAACCTCTACCGCAGAGGCAAATGCGTCAAATGAAATTCTAAACCACTGTAGGTCATCCATTAACAAGCACCCCTTCCCTGCAGTCTCATCTGCAATTACAATTTCCAAGCATGACACACTGGACAATAGCGTCCATCTGGGAGTTCATAAAAATAATCTTTCACCACCAAAAATGAGCATTTCATCATAGCATCATGACAAAACTAACAATTTTGCGATGGTAGGTTGGGGTATAACACACGTTTGGTCGCATCATCTCAGCTTTACGCATTCATTGAGGAAAAACAAGGTAAATATCATGAATACAATAATATAAATGCAAAATCAATATGTTTGAGGTGATTTTTAACAAAAAAAACCTATATCTAAATTAAAGGTTAGATGTGATGTATGCATTTTCTATCTTCTGATGTTTATGGAGAGCAGTTATTTAGGTAATATGATTCCCATACTGACAGGAAATACTGAGGTATACTGCATTTAAATACTAGATAATTCAGCAGGGTAACTTGCTGTCATCAGAGGGGCATTTCCATTAGGTGACAAAAGTGTGTGGATAATTTGATTTGCTGTTTAGTCTACCAGCCTGTTCCAGACTTGCTGATAAATTTGGAAGTGAAAGTGATTCTGACTGTAAATGAGATTATTGACCTGTGGGGTGAAGCTAGATTTCAAATGTGGAAAGGAATTATACTTTTCAAATTTAAGACTATTATGAAAATGCCCCAGTGTTAAACATTACCTGGATTTTAAGGTGTCCCCTGAAACCAAATTTGAGCTATTTTAGCAGACAAGGGGAATGGATCTACATGGAACACCTGTGTAAATAAAGTCCTACCACAGAAATCTTCAGCGAGGTTTAAATTATGTTAAATGCTTGAACACCAATACCTGTCTGATAGCATTCGTTTGGAGACATCATGTTCTTTGTTTTTCTGTATTCTAATAATGTTGTCTCTGTATATCCCTGTAAATCTTGTTGTAAGGTCATTCCCCGAATGAACAGGAAATGGCTCCATAGATGTAGAGGAGTAAATCTTTGTGTGAAACAAGAAAATACTTATATAGAAAATAATGCATGCATCCCATCATACTTGCAAAATGAACAACATTATATTCATTTGAAGCAGTAAGGATATAAACCATCATATGTTAAAGTATACATAAAGTATATTATCACATATGCATTGAATTCTCATGTATTTCTCATGTTTCATGGGGAGAAATTGGGGTAAAAAGTAGTTTAAAAAGAAATATGAAATCCGAACAAGCAAGGTTAGATTTTCATCAAAGCATACCCATTCTCATTAGAATTATGGGTCATGTAAGGGCATGTGCATGTTCTCACTGGACACCTCTCTGTTAATTTTGCCAGCCATGATAAAATATATGGATAGCATGTTTCACAAATACATAGTGTGTTTCCTTGGTCTTTGTTTGCATTCATGTGTGAATGTTTGTTGCAATGTGCACACTATATTAATCCACTCAATGGTATTCAGTAAATGACAAGATCAAGGGCTTTTTACCTCATGAAAAGGCTGTAATATCAGATAAGACAGAACAAAAATTCTAATCTTTTAGCAGGATTATCACAAAGAGTAGCTAAGGCTTAATAAGATAAAATCACTCATTTAAAAGGCGTGTGAGTTTAAAAAAGGGGATACAATGCCTTTAAGCCTTTCCTTTGTCTGGTAACATGATGAGGGACAGATAATTAAAGCTCCATCAAAAAGTATTGTACAAAGAATGTGAGTCTGAGGAGTATAATCAAATCCCATCATATGAGTTATATGGTCAGCAATGGCAAACTACCTGGTTGACCAAGGAAGACCAGTGTAGTGGATAACTGAAGATTACTTACAATTGTGAAGAAAAAACATCAACTGTCAGACAAATCAAGAATAGTCTCCAAGATGTAGGCATAGATGAGTCAAATACTACCACTGCAAACCAATGCTAAGCCTCAAGAACAGAATCACTAGGTTAGTTAATCACTAGGTTTTTTTTTTTTTTTAAAGCACATTTAAAAATAAATAAAATGAGATGAGCAATTACCCTGTACCAAACTTATTCTGGAAGAAGTGTGCATAGGTTCAATATAGTATTAGTGTTTTGTGAATAAAAATAATGTTTTACTAATTTTCATTTAGATATGCATACATAATTTAGTATTGACACTAAAATATAAATACATAAATAAGTAGATTAATATTGTGACTTCACATATCATTACTAGAACTGAGGTGTAATTCTGAAGGGATAGCTTTTTTGTCGATTTATTTATTTTACTTTTTTATTTTTGCTCAAATATATGGCTTGAATGGACTCTAGCATGAGAGGTAATGTGCACTAATATATGTTCTGCAAACCTATGACTTGGAAAGGAGGATGCTTGAGCAGGAAGCCACGTTTAACGGATAATGAATTTTAGTGCAGGCTGTCTACGTTTTGAGTCCAGAATTCCGAAGTGCAGTACTGATATTAGATGAGTAATTATGAATTATTTTTACATGAATTATACAAGTAGATTATGATTCCTGAAGCAAGAGAGGGTGAATTGTTGACATATAGCCACTATAATTATTTGCAGTTCCAGATGCTGTCAAGCTGCAAACCGTTGAGAATTGTTTTAGCACCCAGCAAAGCATGAAGGCAACTGCTGTAATTTTTCACATGACATTTATGAATAGTACATGTTCTTGGAATTATATTCAACAAATCTTGTATTATTATTTTTACAACCTGTCATCTTTGCTCTTCAGGAAACAGGGGTTCGTGGCGAAGAACAATTTTTCTAAACCATATTTATATGAAGAGGAAGAACAGGGTTTTAGTGAATGCCTGCTCCACTATGAAACATTTTGCATGACATAACTGGTGCTCAAGAAGACCACACCCTCAAGTATTTATAAAAATATATTTCACAAAGTAGGAAACAATACAGTGATATCTTTGATAACAATACATAGAGTAAATAATTAAACATACAAGATTATAAGCCTTAAAGCACGGTAGAAAATATGATATGCATGTAAGACTAATTCAGATTTACTGTCAAGTCTACTGACAACTGGCATATACTGTATTGGTACAAACTGAGTATGCTCACAGCTTAAAAGCTGTTTCAGATTCCCGTGTGCAAGAGCTAATGGGCATTGACAAAACCTCAGTTTGCTTCAGAGAAAAGCTAATAACTTTATCAATAATTATATGTACATGTCTAATATACAGTGTAGCACAATAAGCACGTCTTTCTGTTTTCCCACTGGTTAAGTTAAGCAGCCTAAAGTAGTTAAAAGTAACTACTTGAATGTTCAGGGGTCAAATATTCACATTAACTTATTTGTCCAAGTTATTGTGCTTCAATGTTCACTGGTAACTGTGTGTATGTACAATGTATGTGTTAATATAGCTCTCAAGTATACTGTTTAGCAGTTCTTACGAATTTAAAATTGATAATGTTTGCAAATTACCATATTAACTGCATTATCTGAACATCTGAGTTCTCTTAAATCAAATAACTAGCCTAAAGAACGCTAGAAAAATGAAAGCAAATTACACCCATTGAATATCTGTAGCACAAATAAGTTACAGTATAAAACATAGGTCTAAATATTATAGCGACAGAACTGCATATCGTTAAAAAACACATCTTGAATACAATTGTATTTGATACTCGCTTAGGCAAAAAAAGGCCTCACTTCATCTCAAATTATCATTTTTCCACTATAGGCAAACTATCCAAGCAGCACTTGGAACACATCAATATAAAGTTGTATAAAGAAAGCCAGTTGGCTCATCCAGTTTATATAATAAAGGTGGTCACCTGGTATCAAATGTTATCTCAACAAATTCCTATTAAAGCCAATATTGTCATTTTTAAAATAATACGTACATTCACAATTGTATTGAAGACTGTATATTGCTATTTTCGTTCATTCAGCCAATACTATTGGTTACCCCCTCCTCTCCCATTGGCTAGGCGATGGTTCATGAATTTGAAAACTAGACTACTCAAGAGAGTGGCATTTTTTCTATGCCCTCCACAGACCTGCACAGTCTCAGTGGTTGGTGCCATGTCCCTCGTGTTCTCAAACTTAGTTATTCCAGCAATTATCAAGAATCCAGGTCTTAATGTTCTTGAGGTCACAGTGAACAACAAAATACCCGAAATACTGCTAGACACTCAACAAAATCTAATTCACATTCCACAAGAATCATAGACCTCATAATATAGACATTGTTTAGTCTGGCTCAACGTTACAATGCTTTTGATATGGTAGATGAACACTATGCTTTCCTGTACTAATTTAAAAAGGTGGCCCCTTTTTAATAGCTGTTTCTAATATCTGGTAACCCTAGCATTACATGTAAGTATGCGGGCAATGACAAAGGGTCACTGTGGATTTGTGGTCAAGTCTCTTTGTCGCTCTCACCCACTGAATAGAGCTCCCCCAGTCTTCTGAAACGTGGACCCCATTCTCTGAGGTAGTCATAGTTTTGGTCCGAATCTGAGGATGATGTTTCCAGGGAGCTTAATGAGCCAGCCACAGAGCCCCGCCCTTCGTAGCCATATATCTGTATGGAGTCATAAGGGGGTGCCGTGGGGTCGTTGTCCGCCTCATGAAGCCGCACGTTGATGAACTCATCCACATCCACACCATTGGGGCCAGAGTGCTGGCCTTGCCTTGGCATGAACTGCAGGTCTGGCTTGATGTCTTTCCGTGGAAGGTAGCCGTTGATGCCATCAGGGTTCTGCAGTGTGGCGATGTCGAAGGCCTCTGTGTCCTCCTCGCCACCACCCTCGTCATCGTAGCGGATGATGTTCTCTCGGACGTCCTCATCGTCTTTGATTATCAGAGGCTCATTTTTGTGTTTCCGAAGCGTCACGAAAAGGACAACAATGACTAGAAAAATGCAGACACCCAGTAAGCACAAGAGAAGAAGTACATATTATTTACATTTACATTGACTTGAATTGAACCAGCATTTGTTTTCAAATGTGTTTTTTTCTCTTCACAATGTATGAATATGTTAACGTCAAACAGCTCTTTGTAGTAGATAGTTGTAAAGGAGACATACCTAAGAGTAAGATTATACATGCAAGAATAGCTATTAAGGCTCCCATGCTGAGTCCAATTGGCAGAACATAAGCTTCCACGTTGCAGGACTGGACGATGCCATCTTTGCTGCAGCCACACACCCGGATGGTCAGGGTGTTGGTGCTGCTCATAGGTGGGTTTCCATTGTCCCTGACAACAATGGGCAGGTAGTACATCTCCTGCCTTTGTCGCCGGAACATGTCGTGCTTGGCCAGCACACTGATAGAGTTGTCTGTGGAATGGAGACAAAGACGTTGTTGAGCTTGGCTTCCATGGCAGGCTGAGTTCTGCACCTGTGACCATCCATGAAAGCCATCAGCTTAATCATTTGCTCCATCATATCATATCCTGCTTTTTACTTATTTTGAAATGGCAATTCTCTGCAAATCCAGATTCTTCATTTGGTGAAACTTTATCATATGCAGTATACATACAGTATGTGAAAAAGAAAATATGCTCTTTTTTTACATATTAGGACATAACTAACCATATTCTTGCCCTCACCAAATCAAAACAGTAGATCAATCTATTTGATTCTTACACAAAGTTTACTGTGTCACATGTATTCAGCTAAAAGTCATGTGGAATGTAAAAGTGCACCTTCACCACTTCCATATCAGTGAAGAAAGTCATTAGTACCAGGTGTTCCTAATCAAGTACACACAATTAGGTGATCATCAGTAAGTGCTTACCAACTGTATAGAAAAGCTGAAACTTTGTCACTTTAACACAGCATGCCAATGGTGGTGTCATATAAAGAAACACTGTTACTGAAGCGCAATCAAACATTTTCCACTTCATGGATTTGACAGGGGAGACGTTTTTACATGGAAAGTGGGAAAGTTTAGTTAGAAAAGCAGGAACAAATGGTTAAGTGCCACAACTGATGTTTATATAAAGGTTTAGGTTCATTATCCACTTCATATTCACATTTTGACAAACATATGAAAGCCCAGATTCTCCCATCGCCCAATAAGACAGAACCTGTGAACTTAATTTTTAAATACATTTTTCAAATCTTGAACTTTACAGTGTAAACTGATTCCTATTTCATGTTGAAGAGAAGGGGGCAAATAAGGAAGGGATGACAATGAAAAGCAATTAAAGTGAAGTAGCAGTAATTATTTTACACAAGTGTATGGCACTGGAAGTACCTTGTGTTTCTTCCAACTTAATATTTTTTGACACTATAAATGCTAATTACAATAAGTGAACTCATTGTAGTCCATAACAGTAAAGGGCACCCTGGAAGATAGGTATAGTTATTTATGGAGAAAATAGTAATGAAACACACTCATGGCTAAGCCATTTATTCTCATGAACGCTAATAATCAGAAATGCATTTTTTTCCCCCTCTCCCTGACAACAAAGCAATTATTTGCAGATGCACAGAACTGATTTATCATAATAATTAAAGTCCCATTTTTGTTATGCGTCATTACGAGCTGGGGAAGTACAATGCCTATGGCAGCATGTCATTAGAAATAAAGGATTATCTAAAATTGAAAGAATCAAATGTACCATATGAACACATTAAGATGTGCATATATTGCAATAATCATCACACACATACACACACACACACACACACACCAGAACTGCTCCTTACACTGACTGTACCAAAGTCAGCATTAAACAAATGGAAACTTCCTATTGATACCGCCAATCGAAATATTTCTAAAATGAGACAAACATGCACTATTGCTAATGAATATAAATCAGTAGAGTTTAATATAAAGATGAGGCAGAATGAGAGCTGACATGGCAATAGAAACAGACTATTCTAATAAATTCTGGATTACTGATTATAGCTACTTATTTTTAAAAGTGTTAATTCTTTGTGAAACTATTATCTAAATTATGAGCATACACATATAATTTCAATAAAGAAAGGATTTTAATTCTTAAAATTGTTGTATGTTCACAGCCCTTCTAAAATTGAAACCATTTCATATCTCGGATATTTTACTGTGTGCTGTACAACTTGCGTGTGAGGGGAGATAATAACAACAACTTGTTAGCCCAGGTATAACCTGTATCCTGAGCCACCTCTCTGATATGTTAAAATGTTGAGTCAAAGGTTGTGGGGCAGTGCTGAATTGTTTCAATAAAATATTGAGTTTTGTAAGTGGATTGTATGTTTAACAAGTCATCTATGCAAAAGAGCACCTGCCAAATGTTGAAATGCAATGCAATTATGCACCTTGCTGTCATTACAGAACTCTCTTTTTGTTGTGCTTGAACCCTGTTTTAGCCCTTAGTAAATATTTGACCTCTCTGAGGAGTGATACAATCTGAAATCTGTGAAATCCCCATGAACAGATTCAGTCTGGGATTTTTAAGCAGTAAATTGTGCTGTAATGCAACACCTCTTTCCTCCACAAAGATGTATATCTTTATGCAACTTTTTCTAACACTTTTAAACTTTGAAATACTTGTCGCAGGAATCTGCCTCTGTCATGGCATGCTTTGACTTATGGAAAAAGAGGCAGAGTTGTTCTTACGCCAGCAGAACAGGCGTGATTTTGAGCCAACAGCAGGTCCTCTTGCCTGCAGCTTTCATACCAGAACAGACGGAAGTTACCAGATGAAGATTTTTCACCCCAAGCTCTTTGAAAACATTATGTAACATCAGGCTGAGTGCAGGCTCCTCAGAAAGTGTGATGGAGGAGAGAAAAAAAACCCAAGATAGCTTGCTAAACCAATCACGGTATTTAGCAAACAAATTTAGCACCATCTGCTCTGCTGCAACAACACAAGAAGTCACCCTGCATTGAGTTACATGACTATTGAGAGGATTTGGATCTCGTTCACTCACTTTCTTTCAAAATACACAGTGCATTAAAGGATAGCTGATGTCAGACAATAGCACATCTGTTAACTGCAGGGTGCTCAAATCCAAGTGTTTATGTGTGTCTGTGTGTTTTTATTTCTTATTTATTTATTTTAATTACCGGATAATCCCTTTGGGGTATGGATGTAAATGAACTTTTCGTTTGCAGATGTCTGTTCATACTTTTAAGAATGCTGTGAATACCTGCACTGAATTTGCTTACCTCCATTGTTTTTTATTGTGAAATTAGGATTGTTTAACATTTCTGGCACTAAGCTGTAGATGAAGGAATGTCCATTCTTTGGGTCATCCTTATCAACCGCACTGACGGTCTGTATGACCTGCAGAGAAACATGATGCAAAAACGGACCTTTTAACAAAAATGCATCCATTGCTGTTATTTTGGTAATCCAATAAAATTCTGTTGTTTTTGTGCTAAAAAGAGTTTACTCTTAAATTTGAAATAACTTCTATCTGGGCAGAAGTTGTGCTTATTCTCTAAATGCAAATATCTGCCAGCGAAGAGCAAAGTTCTCTTTTTTACAATGTTTTTCTGGCCATTGCCATTCTAAAATTACAGGTCTGTCTTGTGAGAATACATTTTAAGAATCAGCTGGGAAAGGCTGACAGAACTTGTATTGTAGTCCAAACCGAATGTGTCAGTTCCCAATGCACTTTCCCATCCCAAGGAGGTGAAGGGGGCTCCAGAAATATGAATTATACATTTATTCTATTTTCATTTTTCATCTCAAATTTCAGAGAAGAATATATGGTCAAAATGCTGCATGTTTGCCCACTTTTTGGGTAAATAAAGTAAGCAATATTTGACAATAGCTGATAAATAACACTGAGACAAAGAGGGGCAACTGCCCTGTTCGATATACCCACCTGCCCAGGTTTGCTGTTTTCACAAAGAAAAGCTTCAAATTCTGTGGCAAATTCAGGGGCATTGTCATTAATGTCCAAAACTCGAATGGCAACAATGGCTCGAGAGATCTGGCTGTGATTCCCTAGAAGAAGAAAAAAAGAAAGAAACATAATATCACATATTAATAGTGCAATCCCCACTAAATATGTTGGTAAGACTCAAAAATCCCATTCATGCTGCATTTTCTTCAATCCCCAGGTTTGACAGGAACCCAGGCGAGTAAAAATATCACAAAACTTTTTTAGTTGTCCTCTATGCTTAATAATAAGTACAAACACACATCTATCATATACAAAGTGCTTTTGAAATTCCCTGCTCAACTCTCATGGTTTATACATGAGGCTTTTTTTTAATATGCATTTTAATGAAATGGTGGCAGCCGAACTCTAAAAGACAATAAAGGCCAATTTAATTAGATTAGGGTTTATTGGAATTATTCATTGCTTGTAATTTATGGTCTCTTTTGAGGCCTCTGTAAATTGCCTTTAATCAGCTCAGCAACCACTAACTTTTAAAGCTATTATCTCGTCATTTGGACAAGGGCGTGCTATGGCAGCATCATTGCTGTTGACATAGATGAATTTATAGGGTACAGTGATAGAGATCATGTCTGACCACTAAGGACTCAGATTAATTAATGTGCCAAGGATCTTTGAGAGGACTGACACATTTTAACAGCTTTTCTCTCTATAGTGAAATGCTATCTCTGTCAGTTATGACACATAAAATATATCTTTTTTTATTTTAAAAAAGCATATTTCCTTAATTAAACTCGCATATAATGAAAGGGCTTAGGGGCATCAATAAAAAATAACATTATTTAAAAGTAAAATATTTTGTTGTGTGTAGTGATACCCCGATACAATCTGAATCCCTTGTAATCTTTAGGAGAGGAGCTGTGCGGGTTTGAGAGCAGGTGAATGTGCCCAGCCCAGGACAGCAGTGGTGCCCACAGTCTGGCACATGTCAAGCAGCCTGTGAAAGCAGCCCAGTTTGCACCAGCCAGAAATTCAATCTGATTAGTCAGATAGTATCTGGAGCGAGCAGCAGAACACCGTGCCATTTGGGTGGCAAACTGTCACGGAATTGGACAGGGTGTGCAATCCTTTTTCTTCACAGCAGACAGGTAGCCTTTTTTATTTTTGATTTAAAAAAGCAAAGTATGGTAAACATGGGTGTATTTATTTTGGTGCATTTCTGTTAGGTGTGTTCAGTGACACTGCTGCGGGGAGTCACAGCCACACTTAGCCGAAGGGCATGAAAGCAAAGAAAGTGTATACAACGTGGCATGACAAATATATTTAGAGATATATTATATTTTCAACTGTGCGAGTGTCTTTTTTTATTTAGTCTGCCATCTCATCTGCTACTGATGCTTGATATTAGCTTAATATTATATGACAGTAGCTTTTTTTTCTGTTGATTTACAGAATAATAAATGTTTGGAAAATGTCCTGCACATCTTAGGATATAAAAGTCATTTCAGCTTTATCTTTGAATAACCTCCGGGACACTAAATGTGTAAATGCAGCTATTCAGGTGTCTAGTTCTCAGATTTTCTTTTATCCTATTTTATCCAATGACATTGCTGAAAAAAAAATCATCCAGTGTTACTGTTCATGAATTTCAAGAAATCTTATCTTAAAACATATTGAAAGTTAATCTAAGGCACTCAGACATGTAATGTAATTGAAATTCTAAAGACAATCAAATGTTTCACCCTTTGGATTCAGACAGTATTTGTAGGCACCATATTATGCATTTGGTAAACAATGAATAAACTGTGTAGTAAATCCCTACAAAATATGTTATTTGTGGAATCACCATGTAAAAGTGATAGAATAAAGATTTTAAATGTATATACAAAATTATATATAAATCAAATAAACATGTACTTTTTTAGTTTAAAAAAAATACTTACTGACTTCTGTGGCTGTCACAGTGATGTTGTGCCACATATCTGTCTCCCTATCAAGTGGCTTGGCCAGAGTTATCCTCCCATCATCAACATCAACATTGAACTGCCTCTCAAGGTCTGTGTGTCGATCGATGAAGTACCTGCAAAAACAGCACTGTGAAAAAAATTGTGTATTCCACTCACAACTGACTATTAAAAAACAATCCCCTTGGCACCTGCCTAATAGTGCCTTGTTCATCAGTGGCTCCTGCAGATTAATATATGTTAAAAGCTGTGAGAACTCAATAATTATCACCTGAGGATTAATTACTATCTTCAGATTAGACGGGAAGACATTTAAATGCTTTCGTGTATAAGAGGCCCAATATTTAAGAACTGAAATAGATGGGAGGCCAGTTGAGTCTCTAAATACTCTCCCATTAATGCCGCTCTTTCTAAAACAAACCATTAGTGAAGCACTCACCAAACGAGTCAACACATCACTGTGTTCTCACCCCTTGCTCATGTCCACCACCCACCCACACCACTTCTTCCTAAAAATCCAACTGCTCCTTTCCAATCTAATTGCACCAAGGAGGCACAAGCACTGCAAGGATACGGAAGTGCTAAAACAAAATTAAAATATTAGTCATTGGCCTAATTCTGAATGAGGAGGCACGCAGAGTTGTGATATATCTGAGGTGGAAAAAAGAAAGGATGTGGAACTAAGACAGGTGCACTTGGAAGAGAACCCTACAGACTTACATCGCACTAAAGACAAGCAGACAGCAGCGGCCACCTGGGAGCATTTTCCAGGAGAGAAAGCAGATCTGAGACTGCCTTGACAGCTTCTCCTTGTGATGCGAGATAAAAACCTAGAAACTTTCTGCCATGTGTCAATCAAAGCCTTTTTAAAAGGACTTGAAGGTGTCCCCACCCCACCCCATCACAAAAACACACACACACACACACACACACACACACACATTTGCTAATGCATACATACAAATGTACATGCATATAAATATCAGAATATCACATTCTTCAAAAAGTATTATAGGCTATTCCAACCTTCCAATCAAGGTTAAACATACCAAATAAGACTTCAAATTTCTACGATGTGCTTGTAAACATGTTCCACTATGTTCCATAGTTCAGTATTAATCTTGTTTCTCGGTTTCTTACTTGGTCTCTTATATGCCAATGGCAAACTCAATAACATATTTTTTTAATATTCAGATTTTCATTCAGGTTAACTGGTTCAGGATATTAAGAATAAAGGGGGAGTTGGGAAGCAATGTCTTGCTGTGAGGATCTGGGTGATTTCTTAAAATTTATTTTACTTCTATTGCTAAGACAGGACCCGCTGCAATACAACTTTTGTTTTATATTTTGTTTTACAACAGCATTTTTTTTTACTATACTGCAGATATTTTACTATACTGCAGTGCAAAACATTAATTGGTCTTTATTTAGATTTACAGATTAATCAGTGCATCCTTTGCTTTGAGATGTTATGTAAATGAATTATGATGTTTGCAATGTGGACATAAAATAAACATTGATATTAAGCAGTGAAATAATAAAACATGAATAATGTCCCACCAAGCCTAGTCATAGAGCAAAATAAAAGCCTGAACAGAAGAAAACAAGTTTCACCAGCACAGATCAGAGCAGTGGTCAGCTCCTTAGAACATGGTTCCCTGAAACTAGAAAATGTTGGCAGATTCAACCAGATAATAAGGCTTCACCACAATTCAAGTGCTATAGTGAGTATTGCAGCCTTCACAAATTTTACAGAGGAGATGTCAGATATTGTAAATAGAGGACAGTGAACCAGGCAGGTACAGGGCTACTTGAATGACATGTATATGGAGGACTAAACGTGCCAAAATAAAATAATAAATAAATAAATATGGAATTATATAAATACATTCATAAATTAAGAAATTGGCCAATATTCAAATACTTCATTTTATTTCCAAATAATTAAGTAATTGATGCCTCGTGATTGTCCTTTTCACAATACCATGATCATATTCAATTTCATAATAACATGCTGCATTTCTGGATGGATTATTTAAAATGTCAAAATGACACCTACTTCTGAATGGCGTTTTTATTTCTGAACTTCCTTTTTCATGTCATAATGAGACCTTTCAAAATGGTAAGACCTACTATCAATCAACATGATGTCATGGTTTTGGCTGATACCACCATTTCTTTTCCTTCCTGCGCCTTTCCTTCAGTTATTACGGCCATTGGTTTTGTCTGCGCCTTTTCATCAGTTATTATGGCCATATAGTTTTCTTCTTTTCCTTGATTGAATTATACGCGTGCAAATCCCCTTTAACTATTTGCACCTGTTGGCTCTCTATTTAAACACTTAGCAAGCCGATAAGCTTTGCTTCAGTGTCACTTGCGTTACATGAAAGCCGGTAACTTGGGCTGTTTGGTAAGAGGTTTAGTGTTTGTTCAGTACTAGACCAGTTCCTCTTCTGCGTCCTTTGTTTTACGCGAAGAGTTACTGCGGAACTGAACTTAGAGGTTATTGGATTGTGCCGCTACAAAGTTAGCACTACTGTCCTTGCTCATTTCTACAACTCTCTCTAGTGATTATTTTCACAGTTCTCTGTGTGAGGGCTTCTTAAAGTTCTCACGTTCTCCAATGTTTCCAGACTGTTGTTATACTCATACTCCTTAAGCTTTTGTTTGTTACGTGGGTTGTTTAGGGCTTTTCTTTGGGATACTCTCCCTTAGGAGTGTTTTTTTTTTTTCTTTTTCTTTTTGTTCTTTTTCCCCTGTCCTTTTGTCTCTTGATACTTAGTGGTTATTCTACTACTATGAACAGCTTAAAGAACCCCTGTTCGGTCATGGTTGGTCTCCCAAAACCCCACTCCCTCTCACACGAGTAGGGCAGGGTCACTCTTAAGCCGGGCACCCACCGCACGCGTATCGACCGCGAGCGCACTACGCGCGTAACTGAAGCGTAGTTGAAGTACTGTTATTACAACGGCAGCGGGCAACGTCATCTCCACCAGATGCGAACGCGCCGCGTACCGGCTGCGAAGCTCGCGCGACACAAGCGAACTGAAGCGTAGTTTTTCGCTTCTGTTCTATTTTTTCGGCTTGTCGCGCGTCACGATGGCCTGTTTATACACAGAAATATGCTCTAAAATGCTAGGTATACATGCTCTGATTTATATTTCATCCTTATATTACTGGGGGTGTGTCCCTAGTTACCTCCCAGATATTTTATAAGCAGCTAAAAAAATACAAGCCTTTTCTTTTTGTAAAAATAAATAAATAAATAACTGGAACCTGGGGAAAAGGCAAACTTAGTTTTGCTGTCTTATTTTGCGGAGGGGGTGGGGTAAATTTGAAAATACACCACAGAAAGACGTAGCCTATTGAATGACGTAGAAGTGAATGCACCGAGCAGCGGTTTGTTAGTTTGTTTGTGTTGGAAGGTAGTTTTTAACCAACCATTGCTCAGCCTATTTGACTTCTCCGATGTCTTCGTTCGCCGTGCTTTCAAAAAGGGCTTGTTAATAAAAATCAGATAATCCACAGAGCTTTAAAAAAATCAGATTATTTAGCGGTCTTGCCAATGAAAATGCACCTATTTTATAAATTAAGTTGTAAGCAAGCCTTTATTGCACTTGTACTTCAAAGCTTCCGGTGTTCATGGCGTTGTGGTGTTCATATCCCTTCAAGATTAAACTGTTACTAGCCAGTTTTAACTAGCTACTAGAAAATTAGTATTTTGATTCGGCACTCAAACTTAAACAAGTTTTCTTAACTTTTTTAAATTCATTATTCATCTGCTGGTAACTAATTAAGAACACTTCCAATTAAAAACCTATTGCTATCTACCTAGCTAGCAAGCTAGCAGAGCTAATACCATTAGGCACTCTACGCACAGTGCCTGGTTAGCACTCGGTCTTCATGGCTGTCACTTGGAAACTGACAAGCTAGAAAGCTACTTTTGACTTGCGTCCAGCAATTAAAAGTTTGATTAGTTTGGTCCAACATGCATGTTTTTGCTAAACTTATCATTCTTTTGTTGTTTTTTACCCACATAGTGCAAAACAGACATCCCACTGGCTAAAAAAACTTTTCTTGTCTTGTGTATAGAAAATGCCTGTATCATACAATCAGTAGACGTATTGCCTCGCCCTTCCTGATCTGAATAGTATAACGTTACAATATTGACAGTAGCATCGGTAGCCAACTTTAATGAGCGGAGTTGGCTGACATTAGCCCAGACTCCATACTCCAGGCAGTGTTGTTCCAAATTGAATGAACAAATATTTTTGAGCAATTCCTTCTTTAACTTGGTACATTCCAAACTTTCAATGGTAGGGACTGAAGCTAAATTTCAGCACCTGGAGAGATTCAATTTGCCAAATGAGCTGCACTACCTCTGCCTTGTTGTCCCTATTAGCCCATGCGCTGCCCGGACTAGTTCACATCTCCCCTATAATGACAAGACATTTCACAAAATGATTAAAGTGTAAACATCAGGTGTACTTGCAATCACTAGTCATTAAGGCATTGCAAATACTATCAATGGCATTAAATCATTGATACAAAATCGCTTGTGTAGTCTGTGCTGGAACACAAGCGCATCTGACCGGTCATTCATTTGTTTCATTCAATTTTGTTTGTACCAAATGTACTGAAGACTCAATTAACAAAATGTAGGCTACTGGTTTTACTGAATTACATTAGATTACATTTATTTAGCAGACACTTTATCCAAAGTGACGTACAAAGTGCAATGTTCTGAATGTACTAAAACACTCATTGAACAAAATGTACTGAAAGATTCAATTGGTACAAAAACTTGAAAAGTAGTCTACTTAAAGAGACTCAGTGAGTGTATGGGCTCATTTCAATCACTTATTTTATCCATCCTTGTCTCCTCGGTGCTTGACTGACTCAGAAATCGATTGAGGTCCACTGTCTTTAAGGGCATTCCAACCCATTAATTTATCCTTGTAGGAACTAGCAGCAAGGAGCTAGGAGGATCCCAAAAGATTCTTGAGCTAGGAAACAGTGGAACGTATTACAAAGTATTTTTTCAGAACATTTGACATTATTGATTGACCTGTGGATCCACCGCTCCCCATCAGCCACATCTGTAACTGATGCTTTAAAGAGCAAGGAGGTTCTATTTGCCTATTATACATGTCCTTGATTCCTCGTGGTTAATGGCTAAATCTGTAGAAGTAACTCGAACAACTTGCAACTTCAATTAATTTTAGTTTACGGACTCAAACATACTTATTCATTTTAAATCAAACTTCCAAAACGGTAGTGCCAGGCACTGCTCTTTGAACAAGATGAAGCAATTGATCAAAAAAAAATTACCCTGTCAGTCGGTAGAGTCCAGCCCCACTTGATTGACAGGAAGTCTTACCATTTTGAAAAGTCTGATTATGAAATGAATAAGGGAGTTCAGAAATAATAATTCCATTTGGAAATAAGTCATTTGGAAAAGTGTCATTATGAAATGGAAAAAGGCATTTGGAAATAGATGTTATTTTCTAATTAAATGATAACGTTATTGAAGAGGACAGTATAAGGACAGTCACAAGGTGTGAATTATTTAATTCAAACTAAAATGAAGTATTTATTTATAATTTCTTTATTTATTTCACGTTTAGTCCTCCAAACATGTAGGCTTTTACCATTATAACTGTACAAAACAGAAAAGTTTTACTTCAGGGGCAGCTGGTCCACCAAACTGTTGAGTGGAAGCTTAAACCAGCATATACTGTAGCTGCAACGATATGTATGCACAATCAGAAGAGGAGTTATGTTTTAGTTGAATCTAATGCAAATTGTATCGCAAAGCATACATAATTACTTTTTTTAAATCTGTTTCTTCTCTAAATTTAAACAACGTTTTTAAGGTTCTTGTTTTTCATCTGTGGCCGTTTTAGATGATCCTACTCCCTCTGCATGTACCTTCTTTCTACTTCTGTGTCCTCCTGCCTCCACCTACTTTCGCCAAAATGTTTAGATAGGCTTTTTTTCTAAATGTGATCTCACAGGGGGAAATTGCCACTGCAAAACCTTTTACACATGTGCTAATATGGCGTTTATATTTTATTTCCATCAAAGTAAATGTCATTTATATGGAAGGTTTACTTGTTTTGTACGATGTCAGTTGTCCTGGCAAATGCATATCACAAAAGGGCATTTTACAAAAGCAGTTAAAGGCAGAGCCATCTTCATTCAGTATAATGCTGGACTTTAAACCCCCTTTTTCCTGAACATAACCAAAGCAATATGTTGACAATAGCAACAGATTTCACATGCTAATTCCTCACCTTGAATCAACTTTAGACCTTTTGTTAGCTTTCTTGTGCATGAAATAATGATTCAAAAACACTCAGCTGGCCAAGAAATAACTGAGCAGCCAGTTGTCCCATTACTTTTGCTCTCCTAAAATGGGGGACTATGTAAAACAAGGGCTTGCAATTCCTGCATGGATCACATACCCTGATATGGGTGTACATTCCCTCAAATTAAAGCTGACAACCAGCACTAACCTCACATTCATTGTTTAGTTTCAAATCTAATGTGCTGGAGTATAGAGCTGAAACAACAATATGCCAGGTTACGAAAATATAACTTAGAAAGAACAAAATAAATTGACACATCACTACAAAACTAATTGTCTCACTATATTTCCTTTATTCTACAAGGAAAGTGGAGCACCGATTTGTCTAAAGGTTGCTGGTTTAAAATCTTCCATCTTCACTGACTTGCAGGAAGAAGAGAAAAGACCTCTAAACACAAGGGGTTCTCTGAGATGCACAGAAAAACAGCACATAAAATCCCAGCAAAATAGGGATAATGTCAAGTGAATATAAAAATGAACAGATTCACATGAGACTGGATTTACTGAGGTCAGTAAAGATGCTGAATACCTTTTGGGACCTTCAAAGGAGTCTCTTGTGAATAGTTCTTTGTGTAGAATAATAATCTTGGATAGTATGGTGTAGTAACCATAAAATGGCAGCATTCATCACAAATTTTAGCACACACAATTCTTATATAAGCCCCTTTGTGTTCATTACCAATGCTTTCTTTCAACATGATCATTTTCTAAGCTTTCTAACCTATGAACGAAAATGTGTACAGTGTTACGGGGCTTTGTGCTGTGCAGCCATTTCTTTTCAAATCCAATGTACAGAGTACAAAACCTGTGTCACTGTCCAAATAGGTACGCACTGCACTATGTGTGTATGTGTTTGTGTGTGTGTGTGTGTGTGTATGTATATATATATATATATATACACACAGAAAGAGAGAGATTGCAATATTTACAACATGTACTGTAAATGCTATAATGTAATGGATGCTTTTAATTGAAGGCCTTGTTTTACAGTGCTATATTTCACTTTTATGTCATACTGTAAAACTGTCATGTTATGTTGCTATTAATGTCATATCATATTTCACAACTATAAACAGGGCATTGGAAAAGATGTACCTTAACTTGATATGAAGCTACATTCTGCTGGATAGTGTACTGGTGTTGGCAAACCACATGAGGGGAGGAAATGGTTCATTAATTAAATCCTGGTGTTTTGTAGCCATTTGGTTTGGACTCCATCATTTAGTTTGCCAAACATGGCAGACTGGCTGAAAAGTAAACATTTTATTTATAAGGTCATTTCAGCATCATCAATGCTGTTAATCATCCGACATAACGTGAGCAGAGCCGAGCGTGGTGTGGACATATTTTCAGGGTGTACAGAGTGGTTTTTCTAAACTACTTATTGAGACATTTTAGCTCACTGCAGTGGAAAATCAAATCTAATTTGAGTCTGTTAGTGTATTTAATGCTTCTAGAATCCATTGAATGCTTGTGAATCCGCTGTGTAGTGCTAAACAGACACAATATAGGCTACCTAGTTAAAGAAAGTTATTTTCAAAAATAAAATACAGACATAAAATTTAACAATGGATATGGAAGTCAATCACAAGCAGAATTTAAAAAATAAATAATGCATTTTTTTAAATAAAGCTTACTGGTGGCTTCCAGATTAACAAGAAATGTATGAGAATTGGGGAATTTTGTATGCATGTGTGTGAGAGTGCTACTGGAGCAGTGTGTATGGGTGACACACAAAACACAGCCAGACGTTTTAATGTGATGAGGAGCATTTGCACTGTCTTAACGCTGTTGTTTATATTAAGCTCTACTTGGCTGGCTATGGATTTTGCCAAATTCTTCCTCAGTTTCCTCTCACTGCCTAGACCTGGCCCTGTCTGAGCCTTGGACCCTGGAGGTTTGTCAATGTGTTTGTTTCTTTACCATACTGGCTCAAGGTCACTTTACAGCATTCTTTTATCAGAATCATTTTATAGTCCCTACTGGCAGTGTGCTATTTATACCATCGCAAAAGGTGAATAAATGAGGGGGCAGGGGATTAACTCCCAATTTGATTATGTCTGTCCAATTTTTGGATGTTAAGTTGAATGTTTTTTAATGGTGCCTCTATGTACGACCAAGTTGTATAGTATCAGTGGTGCAGGACCCGACTGCACCTATAGTCCTACTTTCAGTCATTTGTATTGCTACTCAATATTGGCTGTAATGTCAGACTCGTTGTAGTGACAGAGTAGGTTAGTGTCGTTTGAAAATTCATCAAGATTTCATGTACTTGTTGCTGCTGGCCTTAATCTTCTGTTGAGACATGCATTCTGACAGGTAGTGTCCCCCTGAAGGGTAAATAAAGTCAACACCAAACACCTGTGTGCAATTACCATGACATTGTCTAATAGGAGCAAATTGACATTAACTAGAACCTCTAGACTGAAATAAAATAACATACAAGTTGTATCAGGAACTCCTTGCTGTGTCATCAATCCACAATTTTTCACCCCGGCCACTAATTGCCCACCAACTGTCTACAGAGCACGGTCAAATGTTATCTGAACACTCTCCCCCTGCTGAGTTTGAGAGCTTTGTTTTTCCACTCGTACTTCTCCGTGTTCATCAGCTTCCTGACCTTGGGTCTTAAAGGGAGTCTGGAATCATCTGCTCCTGGCTTTAATCCGCCCCCATGAAGACACTGTTCAGATGCATGGTGTTGCTGGCAAGTTTCCCCCTGAAGGGATGGGGTCAACACTTTGGAACTGTTTGCAGCCAGTATAACAAACTTGCAATAAAAAGGTTTTGTATTATCAGCAGTTATAAACATGTTGGTTCAGTGTCTTCAGTGTCCTCTATGTCCAACTTGAAACAGAGGGAACTTTCGACAATGTGGGGCATACTTATTGGACTGTGATTGTTAAAATAAATAAAAACTGTAGTTAGTGGCTTGTGTGGCATCCATGCATCATTTAGCTTGTTTTAAAATTAAAGATTTTTAATATCTATATTGCAAAGCTACTCAAAATACATCTGTTTCCATAATTATACATTTATTCATGGTGTCTTACTGTGTGTAATGACACACACCACAGCATGACCTTGACAGCGTGTGGTCTGAACCATAAACATGGCCTGTACCACAATAAAAATAAAAAAAAGTTTAAATCTTGGAAGTCATATGGTAAAGACTGACATACCCCAGCACTGTCTTGCCCTTGAAAATAAATGTGATCATTAAAAAATTGAATAAAATAAATTATTTTTGATATAAATCCAGAGCAGACGAGACTACAGAATACAGGGTTTTTTTTTGGTGTAAACGCATTTCACTTCCACACTGTCCACCATATAATTACACAACTTGTTGAATGTTGTCCCTGGAACACAGAAAGACACTGGGGAATTAATGAAATGCTGGAGTGGATGGAGAGAAATTGCCTGTATAACCTACATTCAAGGTGCCCTTTCCTGGAGAAAAAAAGCATATTATTGGAATGCAGCTGAGGGAGTAAGCACTCAAAAATTGTATTGTTTGTCTCGCTTGTGTTATTAGATCTAATTATAATGGCATAAAAAGAAACCAAGCCGAGAACAGAAAAGCAGTGAACTGATATTCAATGCAACTTGTGAAAAAGTTGTAATGAAGTGCAGAGACGGATATTTTTGCAATCATAGCATTACATTACATTACATTACAGGCATTTGGCAGACGCTCTTATCCAGAGCGACGTACAACAAAGTGTATAACCATAACCAGGAACAAGTATGACGAAAGCAGATGTGATTTCAAAGGGACACTGAAACTATTAAAAAGACAATGAATGTTCAAAACAGAATAATGTTAAAATAAAAAAATAAATAAAAAAACAAACTATTCACAAAACTTGCCATTTCATAAATGGAGGCAAAAGCTTGAGGAATTAAAGAACAGTCAGTGGGTTTGTGACATTCTTCCACACAATGGGAGTGTGATAAAATGTCCTGTCCTACCTGATGAGGCTGGTGGCTGAATCTGGGTCTCGGGCAGCTACCTGCCCAATGACGGTGTCAATGGACTCATTTTCATGAACCTGCAGCTGGTAACTTGATTTCGAGAACACCGGGGGCTCATCCGAATCCTCCACCACTATCTTCACTGTGGCAGTATCCCTGAAGGGACCGCTGCTGCTGAACTGAGGATCGAAGTGGATGTTGGTAGCCTCCACCTTCAGAGTGTAGGATTTTTTCATCTCAAAGTCCAGGGGCTGTTAAGAGTGGCAAAGACAAATGGTTTAACTAATGATTGTAGCCGCACGAACAACTGAGCCTAATGTTGACTGTTGAAAGTTAGGAAGACGGTTCAGGTTTCACTATCGCTGTGCGACATCCATGCCTCTCACACAAGTTAAATAAAAGAAAGTGCAATAACTAGAAATAAACTAAACAGGTTATTTATTTGTAATAACCACAATTTCACCCGAAGCAACCAAACTGTTATTAATTTGGGCGGAGGCAACACCTGTTCCAGATGGAGACGTTGCTGTAAATAAGGTTAATCTAATAATATCAAGGCAAATTATTTGCAAATAGAACAGCAATGATGCGCAATGCCATTTGTTTGTTTACACTTTAGGGGAATATAATTATGTTGAAGCTCATTATTTTGACAGTTTCATAGTTATAAAATTATTGCAGGCAATGGTTGTACAGTGAGAAAATGTCAGATAATAATTCCCAATCTTGTGCCGAGTTTGGATACCAACGACACCTGTGATAAAGTTATTGCACTTGAACAATGAAAATGTGTACACACGTATTCATACACATGTATTCATTCAGACCAGCTGACAAAGTCAAACAGTATGGTCATTAAATGCTATTTAACAAAAGTCTTGAAATGACATTTCTGATTTCACAGTATCTGCACAAGTCACTTGCTATGTGTAACAATGTCATTACTTCAATGCGCTATGTCTCCACGGCCATCCCCAACCAAGTCTCGCGTATTCCAAATCACCTCTGGGGGGCTCCTATAATACCAGAATAATGGGATCAAGTCACTTCTATGCTCAATAACTACGATTTATAGGGAAATCAAAACTGGGCCTCACCGCTGGAGGGAAGGGGGCCGGCTTTGGGAATTACAGGCAAGGGCAGAAAAAAAAAGGAATGGAGCAGTGTTGAAAATGAATGGGCCAAACCACAGCGGTCCCATAGGCTGGTCCATGCCGGGGCTGGAGCTACGCCGAGAGGGGGCCCAGCTGTGAGAGGAGCACAGCTGGGAATTGGCATCAATTGGGGAGCTTTGAAGTCTACACTTCTGGCACATGGGCACCAGGGTGGGGAGAATCTTCCAGCCATGTCTGCCTCTGTCCGGGAAGCTGTTCACAGATTTTTGTTTTTGCTAACCTCCCTTGCGCTAGGAAGTTGCACAAAACAGCTGGACTATGAGCACAGACGAGCTGAACTTCAGCTGAATACTAGTTTAGCACAGAAAACAGCAGATAATGGAAGGTTTCCTGAGACACAGAACCGTTAGTTGAACTGGCAAGCAAAAAGGCTTTGGGTTTCCTGCTACAATTAAGTCAACTTGCCCGTCAATGCAGTTGCTACCAGGAAAGTTCTATTTTATTAAAAAGTTATTTTTACTCTTTTTTTGCCATGACAGTAAAATGTATAAACACTCTGCAACACTTGCAGTCTCCTTGAACGTTTTTTAGGCTGATGACAGAGTGTGTGTTGCTCTGCTTCAGTCTATTTTCAATCTGAGTGCTCTCTTCCTCTGTGTCTCTACATCATTCAAGGGTTACAACAGCCACTCCTACCATGACTCTTTCCCTCCCTGCTTAGAGCTACACATTTGGAAAGAGGACTTGAACATTCCCATTCTGCCCAATTATCATTTATGAACCCCTCTCTGTTGGCCATATCTAAAATTGGACTGTGGTGCCACTGCTTTATCATGTATTGTTCATAGGGATTCAACACTGATGGCACTTGACCCGCTTCCATCCCGAGAGCTGCAATTTGGTTTCCCTATCAATAGCACATATGCTAAATGAAGTGCCTGGCTCTAGTTTCTCTGTGCTACACCCCCCACCCCCCTCCCCCCCACCCACCCGTCCTGATCCACAATTCCCTTGTCGCAGCTTTGGCTGGAAGCGCTATTGTGAGCGCAAAGCTCCCCAAGAGACGCAACATAGGATCTGTGTATGTAAACACAAGGCACATTTAAGAACATCAAAGATCAGTGACGGCTGCTACAGCGAGCAGAGCATTCCACTCCCAGGCCCCAGATGGGCCTGAGGGGTAAGAGATAAAAAGCTTACACCCCACAACAAAGCTGCATTCGACTCTCTGCCCCCGCAGACTCATTTAGATCAATATTTTTAACCTTGCCGCGGAAAGGATCTTTAATAATTTGCTCCCGATATTTTGACAGCAGCTTACAGACTGATGTTTATCATGGGCTCCCTGGTCCAATCGCCCCATTTAGCTCTCTGATTCAAGCGTCAATGCAAATTAACATTGGTGTCCCCTTTCTTTTGTGGTTGACTGCCATAAAGTTACAGGCTCCCCTTGTCTCAGGTGCTTTTCCAGCTCCATGGAAGTAAGATCCATTGTGGTATTGTGGCAGTGGAAAACAAGCCGTTTTTTGCATCTTACTCGCCTACAAGGCTATCGTGATACTGGTACTATGGGAAATAAACTGCAGGCCAGCTGCATTGTGGGGTAGGATGGGGATTGGTTTAAAAATAAGTATTATTGGTTTGGCATTGCTTGGGGGCTAAATTTAAAGATCTTAACAGGCAGATATTAAGATTTCTATAGAAATGAATTAATTGCCTAGAGTTAATTGCCTTAAAACCGATTACACATTTTTTGGAAGTTGTCTTAGTGGGTCATTGGGAATGACAGTACCCCACTGGTTTGGAAATGGTGAGGAATTTTTAGATTGAATATATCACATCATTCTCTGCATCTATAGCTGAAATACATGGACCATTTTTAAAACTGAATAGTGCAATAAAATAGTATACAGTGACTTAAACATTGTATTCATTTAAAAGAGGTGCCCCTTGCCATGCCGAGCTACAGGATCTGCTATTTCCTTCATGTTTTCTTTCCCAAGATTAAAATGAACAACAATTTAGACTCAATAATCCAAGTGGTGTGAGTTAACTACGTAATCAATGGCTTTGAATGAGCAATTGATGGCCGAATAGCAATGGAAACCGACATACCCAGACTGGAAACTGGAAAATTGATTCAAAGTTATTTAGAGAAGAATATTTCATTGGCACCCTGACCACTTTTGTACTGCAACTCACCTTCCTCAGCTGGATGATTCCCTCCTGCGTCTGCGGATCAGTGGTAATCTCAAAAACATCCTTTTCATCTCCATCAATGATACTGTATGTTGATCTGGCATTCTCTCCTATATCCCTGTCATTTGCCTTCACCTTCCCTCCTGCTTTTCCAATGCTGAGGTCCTCTGGTATAACAAACTCATACAGATCTGATAGAGAGAAGATAAATTGCAAAGTGGTCTCCAAATAGCACACAATCATTTTAATCTCTTTCACAATGAATAAAAGTAAATAGTATTCTGTGACTGAAGTGAGAACCAGTAGAATACTGATATAGAATACTGATACTGACGATTCATTTAACTTGCACTATATTGTTAAAAAACAAAACAAAAAAAAAAAAAACAGAGAAATAGTCTCACAATTATTACAGAACCAAATGTCAAAACATTAACTTTCAGGCCATTTTAAAACAATTTTAATTTTCTTATTTCAGTAGCACTTTTTTATTTTCATTTTAAAAGCACTAAGCTGCATAAAAACCCCTTGTGCTTACTTTTTGAAAACTTCGGTGGATTATCGTTCACATCCGTAAGTGTGATTGTGATAGTTGTTGTCCCCGACAACCCTCCCATGTGACCACCCATGTCCTTTGCTTGGATGACAACAAGGTACTCCTCCCTCATCTCTCGATCCATTGCATGCAATGCAACTTTAATATCAGCTGAAAACAGAGAACCCAACACGTCATGATTACTGTACAGCTCGTGTTTGAGCTTTCTGGCAGTCACCTCTCTTATACAAAAAAAAGAAGATGCATGAGATACATTTCCCACACTCGACCATTTCACAGGAGAGCCATGGAATGTTGAAAATCACTGTCCATTCAAAATTGAGTTAATACCAGAATCCCATTCCTGAAGTCAATCAAATTTGTCATTCACCTAAATTTCAAAATTCAAAATTTTAAAATGGCTAAAGCTAAAGCCAGAACAGCAGTGAAGCTAATGTTAATTGTTCCTATGTCAACCAGACCACTAACTGCACACATGATCAGAATGCCGGCTAAATGAACTAACAGAAATTGAAAGTTTTTTTAAATTTTTTTTTTTTTTTTATATATCATTTTATTTATTTTTTTTTTTTTGATGCATGGATGCTCAGTATAGCTATCTAATCAATCTCTTAAATATAGGCTGAACTAGGTTCTGTTTTATATCCCAAATAATGATCCATGTTATTTTCTTGGACAGCAAGTGCATAAACACCCAGAGCTCTTTTTTCCGGCAGGCACATGTGTTGTGAGCTGTCACACTGGCAAAATGGCATTTTCATCATGGATTTTCACACGCCTGAGCCATTTGGTAAGTTGGTGTCTCACCATGTGCCAAAGTGGATGGGGAGCTGCTGCTGGGAGTGTGTCAGTCAATATCACATGTCACACTGCAATTTTGATGCAGCTCATTGGAATTTCTGGGTTTTACAAGTCTGCCGTTTGTGCGTTTCGCCGCCCGCCTACTTAGACCACGTCTACAGCATAAAGTGCAGGCCATCATACAACGGATTGCTAATTTTGGGAACAAATATAGACAAATTTATCTTATTTATGAGATTTCCTCCAAGCATTCATATGGAAGGAATTGCAGGATAGCTACCAGGCTGGAAATCAGTACATGTTGTATGACATCTCTTAAAAGGATCATTTGATTCACTGTCATTTTTTTTTTGTTTGTTTGTTTTTAAATATATCACAAGCTTGCAACTTTTATTAGTTATTTTAAAGTTTATATAACTTCAGAGGTTAGGAGCAGTAATGCTGAGGCAGAAATATGCTCAGTTTAACTCATAAAGTCACCATAACCCCAGACAGGATGCATTATAATCACTTTAAACCAAAACTATATTTACGTTTCCTTCCACAGTGCACATATAAAGTTTTGAGGAGGATAATACAAAAGTAGCAATGAATAAAAATGCATAACAAACTAATAATAATAATAATAATAATAATAATAATAATAATAATAATAAGGTCACATTTGGCATGAAGTAGATTACAGGTAACTGGTCACATTCATTATAAAGCAACAATGAGTCCATATCAATTTTCAGCTGTTTCAGGAGAGTTATAATAATTTTACATGGTTCATTCTGTCGATAAAGATGAAATAATCAGCCACGTGCTAAGTATTGTTGCAGTATCTTTGTTGGAAAAAAATGTAATTGTGTTTAGTCACTGTAACTGCATTTGCTAAGGTATCTGATGTTAAAATAAAGGGCATTGCGGACCTGCAGAATCAAATCATCAAAGGCTACAAACAAGGTGAGCCATGCCCCGAGCCATCACATGCTGTGGAGCTCGGGTAATGCATTTAGTGCTGACGGCAGGCACGGGGATTGCAGAGCAGGGGAACAGAAGCTTTTCCATCAGACAAAAAGCCGAAGCACTCCCAGTGCCAGAACTGTTCCCAAACCTGCTTTGCAAATTCAGCCCGCACTGCTGGGGAAGCAGAAGGAGGATTCGGACGGAATTATCAGGGCAACAACTCATGCATTGCCATACCTTGGGAAATCTAATCCCGATGATTTTAGGACAGAGATGTAGGTGTAGAGACAACTACCCCCTGCCCCCACCACTTGCCCCCCTTTACCCTTTTCTTTCTTTATATATATTGGACGTTTCCTTCCCCTCTATGATTAATTTGAAATGAATGAACAAATAAATAAATAAATAATTAAGAAGCTAAAATAAAATTGTACACTAAACACATTTCCACAGATTTCCATAATTTTTATCTGAATGTTAACTACTGATGTATTAAGAATCTGGCGCTCTTGTATCAGTCAAATATGGTTAATTTCCGACATTCTGTTTGGAAATGTGAAATTGATTCTATTTATTGCTTTCTCCATACCTTACCCCTTTAATTAGCACTCATTGGAACATCTGACTTGCTTGAAGGAACCACCTGCATCTATTCAGTAATGAGGTGAGGAATACATTTATTTTTTTTAATTGATGCTTAATAGTAATGGAAATGGTTGTATGTGCCGACATAAAGGAATTTACATACAACATGAATAGTTGTATTCAGAATATAGTTTTCTTCTCATTAATGTCTACCATTTCCTATCCAAACAATGTTGTTCATTCGAGTGTAATTGAAATTGAAAGTCAGCATGGAAACAATTTTTCTGTGGTTTAAATATGAAAGTCATGCAAGTCAGGATGACCTAGACAATGTTTCCCTGGTGACTGATAAGCACAGTTGTTCTGTATCATCAAATAAGAAACTCATTTTGAGATTTTTCCTCCTTGAAATGATAATCAATATCTAATTCTAATTAAAATAATATCCATTTATTTTCCAGAGCATTTCAACATACGGTTTCACGGTATAATATGCAAAACAATACAGAATAAATATGTCGCTGCTCCATGTCATGGTTTAGCCACCATTAAAGTATCAGACTTTGGAGCAGTCCCGACACGATCGCTCACCAGTGTTGGCATCGATGGAGAAGTACGGTTGCCCCTCCAAAATGCTGTACACTAGCTTGGCACTATTTCCATACACCGGGTCGTCTGCATCCGTTGCCGTCACCTTTGTAACAAATGTTCCTGTGAATGAAAGAAGTCAGGAGGCAATGAGAAAGCATCAAACAGGCTACCGTCACTGCTTCCAGCAAAGCACAGGGTGTTGGGGAATATTTGCACAGTGGTAACCGAACTGGGCTTGTAACCAGCAAGTTTCACATTAGAGTACTGCCGTTAAGAAAATAATCTATTTTCATGTAGCTCTTTAAATGCTTTACAACTGAATGGTGGTTGGACTTAGATTTTAGCATTTGTATAATTTAATTGTAGTGTAATGTGTCCTGTAATGTTACATTAAAATATTATTTTTTAAAAGTCTCCTTTACAAATATTCTTCTTTTATTTGGGAATTAGTTGCACACAAGGGTTTGACAAGAACTGGAAACACTTTCCTTAGGACAAGAAAGACTTCATAGCATGGCAATGACTGGAGTACACAGTAAAATGTCCAGTGTTAATTCAACCCTAACATAACATTTGTTCCCAGTGTATTTGCACAGTTGCAGTTTTTTTCAATTTCATACTGTCATTAAGTTCAGGCCAACAGAGTGACATTTGTATCTGCTTGCAGACATTGCTAGCCTCTGCTACAGCAGGATTTGCAATAGAACATGTACACATTAAGAAACATACAGTTACAAACCAAAAACAAGTTGTGAGCTTGGTTAATACACATGGAAATGTGATAAATTACACAATTGTCCACAAGTATGTTTTACTAGCCAGGGTTTAGGCTCTTGGCTGCTTATACAGTAACAGAGCCCTTACATTACTGAGACTAGTGAATGACAGGACTGTAGGTGACAGGCACACCAGAATTGTCCTTTTTTGTGCCAGATGGCAGTGGGCACATATCTGTCTGGCTGCTTCTCACATTTTTAATTTAGCAGTCAAGCTTTCTCAAATCTCAAATGCTTTTCAAAAGGGGGTCTCCTCCAGTTGCTTCATAGTCCGGCCGAAAGGAGGAATCTTTCAGAGCCAGCGGTATCCTAATGGAAGCTACTGGGATGGAATTATTCTTTTGCCAGGCAGTACAAAATGTTTGGTGACTTTGCAGAATGGAAACCACAGTAATAAAGTGCATTGCATCTCCCCCTCAGACTTGATGATGCTGTAGCACAAACAGAAGCAGTGGCTCAGAAGCCACAATCTGTAAATGAAGCCCAGATGTCTTCATTAGCACCATGTGGGAGGGAGTTCTTCAGCACAGCTAAAGAACGTGGCTCATAAAACCTTCACCAGGTCTTATTCGTGAGGGAGGCCAACAGCTCAGACAGTTGCAGGCACAGTATTGACAATTGCCTTGGGATTCTCAGCTGCACACACAGTGTTTTAATGTCTTGATTTTTGCAGTCATTCCACGTGCTAAGCAATAATCAATAGCAACTCTACTGCCCCATGATCTCACTAACAATGTTAAACTCAAGTGAGCTTCCCATTGAAAACCAAACAAATACCAAACTACTCTGACCCTAATACCTTATAAGAGCCTTTTATTGCAACCCAATTATTTATGAATGATGGACTCTGGTTGCCCCGTAGGGGTTACCTGTCCATGTGGTACACATGGTGCAAGAATATGGGTACGGCTTATTCCTGACATTGCCATTTCTTGTTATCCGATAATACACGTGTATAGGCACGTGCATGTGTGTTGTGATGGAAGAAGGGGTATATTGTCCAGACTTGTCTCAGAACTAAAGGTTCAAAGAGCACATGCTCCACATATTAAAGTAAATATTCAGTTTACCTTAGTAATTAAAAATTAATGCTGGTAAACTGAATTATTTCTCAGTATTTTTCACGTCTATCTGAGGAGGTACAAAAACAGGAAATCTGACATTTTTTTTTAGTTTGGAAAAAAAACAACTGACACTGGTGGAGATCCCGGAAATTGTTATTGAATGTGCGACAAGCTACTGAAACACATTTTCTGCACTTTGTAAATAGACAATCAGTTGGCAATCTGGTTCCATATGTCAATATATATGGTTATTATCACTTCATCTATTCTGTAATCTGTATGATTTATGTTTTCAGAATGTATTTTATCCTACAGTACTTTTCAATAGACATGATGTTAAACATTCTTTATAGCTGTCTACAGTATACTGATTTACTGGTAAAACAGTAGGCTACCATCATCCTTTCTCAAAAATACATTTTCCCTTTCCCAGTTCCCTACTAGTTCTGCTTGTAAGACATCCTGTTTTGACATTACAATATGGTACACATCCTATGCATTGTTATGGCAAACTTATTTATTTATGTGATTGGCATTACATTGCAGGCATTTATCAGACACTTTAATTCATCGTGACTTACAATAGAAACACAATGCAAAGATCAGGGATCAAAGTGCAGTGATTCTCTTTGGTGGAAAGTAGACTCTCTCTCTCTCTCAAGAGAGAGAGACCAAGTGCAGTGATTGACAGAATCCAGAATAGAGAGCAAACATGAACATACAGCCGTATGTGATCGTTGCAAACTAGGTTAAATGACCTTATATTTATGCAAGGCAGTTAATAAGGATGTTCATCTGTTACAAGTACTGACACCTGAGATGTGTTAAAACTGTGAGACTGTCATTCAGCATAATGCTGATGAAAGCCTGAAGTGAGGACTTTACTATTTTTATGCTGTATGCAGACATTGCAAACTCTTCAGTTTTATTTTTGCTCAAAGCACCTGCAGGTTCAAGGTGTTTTAGTATCATTTGAGTACAACAATGCATCGCCAACACACTAGAACTTATTTTTAACATTACATTACATGTTGGCATTTAGCAGCTGTCCTTATCCAAGGCAACTTACAGATTACATTTTTCAACACGTATATATAAAAATCTACCTATAATTTATATTATAGATGGATATAGATGAGATATATCATCTCAAAATAGAAACAAAAATAATAAACAGATATAAAGTTATAAATCCATATGACTGAGTAAATAACACCAAATTCATATTTGTATTTCTTTTTTCTCTAATGCTAAATAGTGGCATCTATTCTCAGAGTTTTAAATAATATGAATGTTCACATTGGTGAACGTATACATAAACTGCAGTACTGGAGACTCATTGAAATTTCAGAGACTATTTGACACAGAGGCTGAATCCACCTCTAATGGCCAGCCTCACAACAGAATGGTATTTAAATGTACAAGACGAAACTCACCAGGGTGTGAAACAATGTGAATCAGCAAGAGGAGAGAAAATTAATGGAAGAAAATGAAAATCTGGCCAGCAAAATCACACTCAGCTATACCACAAGGAGAGAGGGTTATATAATTATAACGTGTGCAATTACGAAACCCAGTGAACTGGTACAACACTTGCTTGACTAAATGTCCACTCTTTAAATATTGCAGGAATTTGTCATTTGTCATTTTGAAATTAGACAGAACAGAACAATGTAATGCAATCCCTCATTCCCATACAAATATGGAATATATATATAGTTTATAAATATGGAAAGAAGGGCCCTGACATAAATGCCATAAATTGCTTGAAATAACATTGCTTCCAAACTTATGATTGTTTAACAGGCATGCCTAGAACAAATAGTGAGAGAGAAAATACCTATACCACATACAAATTCAGGAACAAAAAGAAAATGTAAAGAACAGTGGAGCCGGCGAGCCATGAAATAGCTTTCACCTCCTTTTCCTCAGTCGGTTCTTTCTCCACTCTTCCTCCGATAACGAATGAGGGATTAGAGACATTCTTCTGTGTGGCACTGTTTCAAATCAGTACAGATTAGCTTGTCCTTCCTCAATATTGTGCAGAGACTTTCCGGGCCTCTCTTGGCTGTCAAAGGAGCTTTTGGGCCTTGACGGTCCAGGAAATCTGATTGGCTGAATATTGTTTCAGGATTTATTTGATGCCTGTAGCGCAGGTGCAGTGACAGTGGTGTGTAACAGGTATAAACTTCAGGAGATGAGAGACTTAAATTGCTTTGAGAAAAAGTAAATAAATAAATAAAAAATCAGGTTTGCAAAAGCAGCTTTCGGTCCGTGAGGCACACCCAGTAGCGTGTCTTGTGTGCATCTCGGTGAGAACTGAATTTCATGCACGTGTTATCGGTGACATTTTATTCTCAGACATACAGCACCCTGGTGTAAGTCTGAAAGTGTTTGAGACTGATGAATAAATCTGTTATCCCCCTGCCTAATAATATTTTCCTTTTGGCGCTGCCTTCCGTTCTACCTGCTTAGTCATTCCAAAACACTGCAAAGAAGTTATTGAATACAAGCTGTCTACATTTTCATATGCAGGTGTTCAGCTGTGTGTGACACCAGTCCCTTGCAAACAAAGCACTGAATTAAAACCGGAGTCCCTTTTCATAACCCACAAGAAGCTGCAAGCATTGAATGAATACATACTTATAATTGCACAGATTTCATCAGGATGAATGCACTTGACGAAACTGCATACCATTGCACCTCTGACATTGTTCAGTGTCAACTATGTATACTGTATATTAGTTGTATAAGACTGAAAAAATATGTATCTGAATATTTACATGACTATCACCAGAAGCTGCCTTACAGCTGGACATTTACTCTTACTCTAATCCTTTGTCTCCAGACATGCCAACAACAGAGAACACATATTGGACATAATGCTTAATTATATCTTTTGAAAAGATAAATACATTTTTAAATAAATAAAAAAAAATCTTTATTTACTGAACACAGGCGCACTGCAAGAAAAAAACGCAAATCAATAGAGGGCTTCCTTAACAGCAGGGGAAAGGATAACTGTGATGTCAATGGTGACACATTGCCAGTCATGAGCATCCTGTTCTAGCCTGAATTCTGTTTCATTCTGCCATGTTTATCAGCAGTTGACGGATCTCCTAGAGATCAGATCAGAGCAGAAAGCCAACAAGACTTCAGACAGAGTGCCTCTGTGACATTTGCCTGTGAGAGAGTGGGTCACATGTATATTCATGCAAGCACTGAGGCATGGGAAGGCTGCATTCCGAGTGACTCTCACTGCACATATTGCCCAGTGGTTTATAATACGAACTGTCTTTGCTCAGCATGCCCACAACATGGGAGAGCAGTCTGACCTCCGGACTTGTTTGTGGCAATGTTGAAATAACATTGCCACAATGCTGCATACCGGTACCGTGTGAAATAGTGTATACAACATGTTCTATAACCACACCACTACTGTTTACGTCTTACATGTGGTGTTCTCCAGGACCAGGAGGTTCTGCATTTTGTGTGCTAAATACATCCGTGTGATAATGATGAAGAAAAAATAAATACTGCTTCAATTTAACCAGTTAAACACGCAGAGAAATAATATTTGCATGCTATGTATGAAATCAGAACTCCTGGACAAAACTTTTTTTTAAAGTCGTTCTCTTCAGAACTAGGTCATTTGTAGTCAGCTGCTTTCCAGCGCTTCCCTGTCTTGTGATATTTTTTTTAGAAACGTGCTCATTTTGACGGCTGCTGTATTGTGCATATCCATATTTTATGACACTAGCATTGCTCATGTATTGATCATAGTGTGATCTGGATTCCGGCAAAGATTTTTTTATTCTTTTTTTGTTGGCAGGACCATGCACTGATATAAATAGGCAATAAGCCCCATTCAAAATGAAATAGATACGTTTATATTTGAAAGCCAAACTGTGACCCAGTTAAATGGAATTTATGGGTATGGAGCACTTTTTTTTAAAACCGAAAACAAAGCAAACTCATCCCTAATGGATGAAAGTCACATGATATTCTCTAAAACCAGCAAGATTTGCAGGTTACCCATGTTAAGATCTTATTTTATTTTATCCTGTGGAGCACAGTACTTTCTGATGAATTTGAGCAAACCAAATGTTCCATTCAAGATTATAGGCCATGGCAATTTTTGGTCAATGGTAAACTACTAAACTATGTAATCTTGCATTGAAGTTGTGTTTTTCCAGACCACTTAATCTAGCATGATTTAACAGAAAAATTGTTTGCCTCAAAATGGAAATAATCCCATGCAAATGGGCCTGAATGTGCAGGAATGATGACTTTAGAGTAAAAAAAATTAAATGTATTATTAAGACTACTTGGCATCACCTTAAGATTTTAGTCCATTTCCTCTGGTCTGAACCTTGCTACTTAGGGCTTGTTCCTGCCTTAATTGGTGCTTCATGCTGTTTTTCTAAGGACATGATCATGGCCAACTGGGTTTAAGCGATATCTGCAAATGATAATAAGGTGGAAACAGGGATTCATCATCAACAGATCAGCCCTGATAAGACAGCTAATATGCATTACAATCTCACACCAACAATAGATACTGATTAAAGAAGATGGCCATAGTGGTCAGAGAATTTGAACAATGAGACATGATGATGAGATTGGTGGTTAATATTATTATTATTTATTTATTTATTTTTTTAATTAAATAATGCATTGGATGGAAAGACCGTCCTGTGTTACAGTTGTCAGAGTAATGTAAATTGCTCCCATGAGCCTCTTGTGAAGGGGGGACTTGGGAAGTGCATGGAACCATCACCAGCAGGCTTGCAGTGTCAAATTTGTGGTGCAATTAATGGTATTTGATAAGGCTGAGGAAGCTCTAGCTTGAATGAGCAAGGAGGATGGATGGTGGTAGAAGATGGAGGGGTAAGGGGGGGCTGACAGACAACAGCTAACACAAGAAGAAGGCAGAGGAGTGTGGACCATGGCAATTTGCTTACAAGCAAAAGACTCTGTGCCTTTATTCAATGAGAATGACTGCCAAAGAAGCCGACATTCCATTCTAAAATGTTGTGCCTTCAATCTGTTTTAATTTTCTCAGGCAATGCACAGCATGGGTGGTTTTGGCAAAAAGGTACTTCATGCTTATGTTTCTTTTATAGTTATGGAGGATTGCAAAGCATAAAGTATGTAGAATCCAACCATAATGAGTATCACCATCATTAAAAAAGACTACAATTTAACCATGGTCTTTGAATTAGTCATCTAAAGTTTTATAGTCCGACCACAAGCTACAATATTTTATGAAATACAAATGACACAAAAGATGATGCAGACAAATGGACTAACATCAATAATTACATCTATCATACTCATGTAGTGGATTTACATGACAACATCAAGATGGAACAGCCTCAGCAACAATTAATTATGCCTGCTTATCTTAGGTTGGTTCTGAATGTGATATGGTTCCTGAAAGATAATCATGAAAAACATGAATGAGCACAGTGTTCTGTGAAAATAGAAGGGATTGTTGAAACATGGACATACAGTCAAATCAGGATCACAATACAACTGCAGAGCTTATTTCAACATATAATTCACATGTGCATGCTTCAATTTCTTACAATGCACTGATCTACAATGCACAGCTTCCTGCTTGCGTTATGTTAGCGTTGGGCGCTGGGGCAACAGAAAATGGAAACAAATGATGCGTCTGCCACACAAGGTGCCAGGAACCAAAGGAGTTAGCTGATTTTCCCCAGAGAGTTTGAGAGGTAAGAGCAAATGCTACGTACGTGACCAGGGACTAAATATACCAGTCAGGCATGCGGTAGGTTTCCTGCCGCCTGCTGACTGGCAATCCATCACTGAGAGAGCTTGCACAAAACCAGTGATGGATCCGCTGAAGAAGAAGAAGATGGAAAAGCGAAAGCATTGACTTGTCACCCTCACCCCGCTTTACATTCTAATCTGTGGCTTCACATGCCATTCTCCTTCTAAGAGTTATCTCCACTGTGGACTTGAGGGCAGATTGAACTAATTACATCGAGGTCCCTTAAATGATGTGATCCCCTAATGCTTCCCAGGGCATGCTGCCGGTGACTTCTCTGTGTAAGACACTGCGTGTGTCGAGGCCCACAGACAGGGAGAATCTATATCTGCCGAAATAGGCTCTGTGTGTCATGACTTGCTCAGGAGCTGAGATGCAACTGTCAAAAGAGGAATATCCTCTGTTTAACAAAATTGGGTTTGGTGTGAAAACAAAAACCCAAAAAAGGCTCAGAATGAATACTGATGGTAACTCTGTCATTAGCATTGGAATTCCATTGATACCGTTGCCATTGTCAACGTTGATAAATACAATTTTCACAGTAAATGCACTCTGCATTTAATGTACTTCTAAAAGCATACCTATGATATTATACCAATATGCTTAACCGGAACAACTCTACAGTCTCTACAATCAGGTTACTGTTGCTAATGTGGAATATGTATGTAAGAGATTACTTTAACCCCTGTTATATTTAATAATAGATGTAGGTATTACATCCATGTTTTTATTTTAAATTATAGTGTAACATATCCTTTCATTTCCTCTAGTCTAAGAGAATGATAAACAGTCTTTACTATGACGAGCAACTAGCTTTCTCGTTTGACCCATGGCACAAATCTGAATATTTGAGCACAATTATTTCACGTATGTTTCATAATAGCTTAGATCCTTCGTTTTTCTCAAAGATCAGCAGCATATTTAATTGTTTCCTTGCTTCAATTTTTTCAGTTAATATTTATATCTACAATTTATACAAATTTGTTAAAGTAAAGAAACGAGAGAGGGAGGGAGAGAGAGAGAGATACTACCATAAAAACCAACAACTAGAAGATCAGCAGCCTGACTTTGAGCACTGTTAACACATTGACCTCACTAAATATGGGAAATGGGCACAGATATTAAAAAAAGAGAGAGAAAAACTATATTGGATGGCTACATCACTACCTCTGCATAATTAATAAAGCAAGTATTCCAACTGCAGGGCATCTGCAAAAATGCATCTGACATCATATAAGAAGTAAATAATCTTCAGCAATACTGGAACAAGAGCAGGGAGATCTCAGCCTCTAGTAAATGGTTTCACAAAAATTTGAGCCTCACAGGGCTAATTTACATTACCACAGCCATGGTTGTGCATGTTGTTCCTCTGATATTCATGTGGAGAGAACTTTGTATATGTTTATATAAGTGCAGTACACAGGTTGCCATAATTACAGCTGTTTTTTTTTTTTGTTTTTTTTCAAACTGAGAGATCAGGTTATAATTAACACAAATAGACTGGATAATAAATAGAAGTGTCTGATGTTTATGTTCACATAAAAAAAGCTGTTTAATGCAAATGTGCAAATTCTCAGAATGCACTGCTAATGAGAACGAATCTAAATCTGTTCATTATGGCCTCGGTCAAAAATATAGCTGCAAGCAGCAATTAAGGGGGCCAAGCACAAATATCTACCATGAAGCCATAGAGGTAGTAGAATGACCCATGTGGCAAATCAGGGCCACAGTTGGCCAATAGTTCAGACACATTTTCCCACTAAAATGTAATTATAATCTGATGGTAATAATAGGTCCATGTGTTAGGAGTTTTTATGTAGAGTTAGAGTACTGCTGCAATCTTATTGGATCAGCTGTGTTTTAGTAACTTTTCAGAGGACCTTACAATGAACATATTGCTCAAGGTTCAATGTTATCAAACAATCTAGGAAATATCTTTTAAATGTTTGTCAAAAAATTTGAAATGGTGGAACATTCAGCCCAGAGGACATTTATGACTTCTAACCATTTATGTTGTCCATGAGGAGAGACATCTAGTGAGCTTGGTGACAGTCATCATGCCCAAAGTAGCCAATCAGTGCTAAATTTGTTTATTGGCCATTTGATGTACCCTCTACCAATGTTTCTGAAAATAGTTGCAAATGTATAGGCATGGTCTACACACAGCCTGCTGTCTATCATACAAGGAAATGTTGCTCAAGGAGCCAACTGCCTTATTGATCTCGTGTACGCAATTAAAGGGGAGCACTTGAGGTCCATTCTTCGGAGTCCAGATTCTGAAAAGAATCCATCGGTGGTGTAATGTTACACATGCCTCAAGGCAGTAGTGTGGCATAGTGGTAAAGGAACTATGCTCACAGTGTAAACGTTTCAGGTTCAATTCCCAGAGATAATCTTATATTCTTGAGCAGGTTACTTAACCTGGATGGCTACACTAAATGCTTTATAAATGTAAAACAACTTCAGAAATGTACTTAAGTTATGCAAATTGCCTGGATAAGCTAAATAACACATTTACGATTCTGGAGCATAATCGCTATCTCATTCAATTCTAGGTACACAGGTGAGCATATGCATTTTGATTCGATATTATCGATCAGATAATTTAATTCAATCATGGAATGTGCCTTGGGCTACTGGAAAATAATATTTGTTATTTCAGCATTTTGACTATACATATTCATGCAAAATATATTTGAAGTTTTGTAATGAACTGCAGGAATCCTTATATAACCAGTTTTAAAATAATAATCTGGATGCATTCACAAACACCTATAAGCATGTATTAGCATTTCCTTGAGTCCCTTCCCTTTCTCTTTCAGGAAAGGGAGATAATCCCAGTGACAACCTCCACATTGAATATTCTGTCATTGAGTATCAACCTTGGCACTCCAGCAGTCACAGTGCTTTCCTAGGCCCATTAATACAGGCTTGTGCTATCTGTGCACCTTGCTCATTATTATAAGAGTGGCTTGGACAAAAAAAACCCTCCAGGTGATTCATTTGCTTCCCTTTTATCACTTGTTTTTCCTGGCTGTCTGTGAAAAGGTGATTTTTGAAAAGCGGCAGAAAAGGGCTTTGTCCGTCATTTTGCTTTGCTCTCCATCAATCATGTGTCATGGCAATCTCATACAGAACACAGGAAATGGCTCCATTACCTGACAGCCTTTTCTGTTTTTTCAGGGGTGTAAAGAACTGTAACTAGGGGACCACACAGCTTTTTAACCCTTCAAGCTCAGATGTATCATAAAGCCTCTTTGGCAGTCTGTGTTGACCATTCGCAAGACATTACCAAACTGCTTATTTACAAGCCACATAATTTATGTATTATTAAGAATAGGCACATGATAATCAAATCCAAACAAAACCGAGAACATGTGTCCAAAAATGTGTGAATTACTGCAGACCACTCCCTTTGTAGTACATGAGATGACATCTTTAACAAGTATCTTCTTATCAGAATGTGGGTGGCAAAAATATTTACTGTTTGTCGTGCTTTTGCACTGTGCACTACATTTGTATTTTTCATTAGGAATAAGCATTGGGCGAGAGGCAGGAATATATCCTGGACAGATCAGCAATCTACAGTATCACAGGGCTGAAAATTTATATTTTTGAGGAAATGTATTATACTAATCACTTTAAATATATTTTAACAATAAAAAATGGATAAGGAAAATAAAAAAATCGTTCTATGTTGCTGTGGTGCCGAAACTAAAAATTGCACAGTAAAAATATTATTGAGTGGATTGAGTCATGTCTTAACCTTCATGGTTTTATTTAATTCAAGGTATTATTCTGAATTTTGAAAAATCTATATTGTGATATCATATCATTATCATAGTAACAGTGCAAAATATCCTGATATAAATTTTGGGCCATATCACTTATCCTAGGCACATCCAACCAAAGAACTTGTCTTTAAAGAAATTGCATAAGGTAGTTACATGATGGCATCTACGTGTGACTGTGTCAGTGTTGACTGTGACTGCAAGTCCCAAGAACAGCACATAATTAGCGCTGGTATCACCCAGGGAGTTTTACCCTGCCTCACTGCACAAGAACCACTCCTCTGGTTGATTGGGCATCTGACTTCAGAAGACAACTGCAGTGCACAGGACATGACAGCTTGAGGAACCCAATTATTAAGAAATTGAAAAGATTCCCCTTAGATTGAATGTGTGTGTGAGAGTGTATAGAGTATATATATTAGAGCCCTACCGATGCCAGATTTTTGGGTCTGATGTCGATCCCGATTTTGGAGAGTCCTAGCCCACCGATTACCAATGTTTTGACCGATATTTTGTCAAAAAGTGCAACATTTTCAAATCAATTTGAAAAACTTATATTTTATTAAAGTTTATATATTTAAGAACATTTAACTTATAAGCAAACAAATAAAAATAAAAATAAACACACAAAGAACTTTTTAGATAAAAAAATGTAAAAGATGATATTAAATGAATTATATATATATTAACACCATCTTTAAGTGTGTGAAATCAAAATAACTCCACACCTTGCTTTTACTCCTTTCTTTTCCAGCCATCCATAAAAAATGAATTTTAAAAAATCAGTTTTCCAGTTTCAAACATGTATTTTCATGAATATTATTATTGTTGTTATTAATTTGTTATTATTTCTTAGTATCTATTCTCAGTAAACTAATTATATTTTCTTATTTTATCCCTACTACATGATCTCAAAGAGTAAGACTTTATCTAGCGAGCTTCCCTGTCCATAAGAATTCGGTAGTGAAAATAACTACGATGCGCTCTGACTCGTGACTAGATGACACACTCGCTCGCAATAACGCATTAGCTATTGACACAGCCTTATTATTTCTTATTATATATTCTCAGTAAGTTAAATGAATTATATTTTCTTATTTTATTTCTACTACATGATCTCAAAGAGTAAGACATTATCTAGCGGAGCTAATGAGTGAATCAAGTGTAACGTTAGATTAAATTAAATTGACTGGATGAAATACGTGAAAAAAACTACAATGCGCTTTCGTGCAGGTTACCCACGCTAACTGTTGGTTGATTCACTTCTCCAACAGCAATCCTTCTCTCATGTTATCACGACAAATCTAGATAACATGGCTTAAAATGATCCACATTAGAAGTGTTTTATCTGCGTTTTTACTGTCTGGTTAGCTTGCTACGATGACGCGTGACTAGATGACACACTCGCTTGCAATAACGCGTTGGCTATTGACACAGCATCATATAGTAGCTAATATCATTATCTCAGATAAAAGAACAAATGTGTGATGCATTCAATCACCATTTTATTTTGGCTGGTTATTTATACGAGAATACAGCGATGATCCTACGCTGCATATGTGCTCACTGCCACTTTATAAAGGCTTGCTAGCCAGCTAGCTTGCTAAAGTGAACCAAATATGTTAGCTAGCTCGCTCGCTTGATAGTGATGATTGATAAACATAGTGGTCGTATAAACACATTTAATTAAAAACTTTCACTAAATATACAATACCTTCAAATGAAAACTGACAATCTGCACTTTAAACTCATATCCATTGTTTTTCTTCAAATCTAATGAGCTGGAGTACAGAGCCAACACAACAGCTTGTCAGGTTACAAAAATATAATTTAGAAAGGACAAAAGCAATTGAAACATCACTACGAAACAAATTGTATCGCTATATTTTCTTTATTCTACAAGGAAACTGGAGCACTGATTTGTCTAAAGATTGCTGGCTTAAAATCTTCCATCTTCACTGACTTGCAAGAAGAAGGGAAAATACCTCTAAATCTAGGGGGCTCCTGAGAAGCAGCACATAAAATACCAGCAAAACAGAGATCGGGACAATGTCAGGAAAATTTCAAAATGAACAAATTCTCATGAGACTGCCTTTACTGAGGTCAGTAAAGATAGTGAATACCTTTTGGACCTTTAAATGAGTCTCTTCTGAATAGATCTTAATGTAGAATAGTGATCTCATGTAGAATTGAGTAGTAACCAGACAAAATTGATGCAGCGTTCTTCGAACATTATAGCATAAATATTTTTTTGTTTTCATCACCTTCTATATGATTGTATTCTAAGACTGAGGTTACATTGTTCATCATGAACCTATGGATGAAAAAGTTGACTGTGTGCTTCAATTTAATTGGATTACAAATTCTGAATTGCACAGGAGGATTTCCATCTGCCATGATAAGTGAAGCCCTTAGTCAAGTTCAATTTCACATATAATTCCCCATGCAAACTCAAATTACTGAATCAATACTTCATGGGAATCTGGACATTCATCACATTGGGGAACTGCACTACCACATTGTGCACAACATATGACACGTTGGTGCTTTTTTGGAAACTAACAGAAAATGAGCAAGCTTACTATTTTGATGGTATTTCATAGCATCTCAGAAATGGTGTGATTAATTGCTAGATACTGTATTTCCATTTGTGATCTATGACCATGGTGTGAAAGAACAAATAGATAGAATACTTTTACTCAAACCATTTAAACATTTCTAGTAGCCTAGTGGCTTAAATGAATACATTGTAATACAGCATGTTAAAACTGGGTGGCGGGGTAGTGGTAAGCATGTTTGGTTCTTCTGTAGCAGTTTATTTTTTTTCATATAAACCTGTACTGTGAATAAACCATTTTTGGTTTGCATTAGCTTCAGAGTCTGTTCAACTGAGTTTCAGTTTAAAAAAAATAAATTTTAGAAATACAATGTTGATTTTTAAATCTATTGTCAGTCATTAATTACTTTTAATATTCATATTGTTACCGTCTATTGATTATTTTCTCTTAGTATTATCTATGCAAATTGAATACGGACGCCACATAATTTAGGCCACATAATTGGGAGACTGAATTGAGGCAACCGTTATGGACAGAATTTATTTGAGATTTGAATTAGAAGCAGTAGCCCATCCTTTTAAGAAAGTGGTTGGTTGAGAACCATAGCCTGGTGTTGTAAGGAAACCAATCGCTGCTCAGACTACAAAATGTAAGTCAACCCATTAAAAGTTTTCCCAGAACCTGAGATTGGTTACTTTACTTGTTGGACAAGTTCTGAGTGTATCGGACTGACTCATAAGGCAGGAAACATACTCTACGCAAGTACGCATATGCAAATCACAACACCAGGCCAATGCACTGCAAAGTGCGTTCTTATGTCCAAGTGGAGGTAATAAACCTTAGTCTTCAAGGGGGACATTCAGGACAGACTAAGTGGGGAAAAAAAGCACAAATCAAAGAAGACATCTTCAATCTGTTGTTACCTGCTATAATGCCCCTCACTGTGACGATTGAAACTACAGCTCACGCTTGCAGCCATTTTAGATTACAATCACAGTTATATGGACAACCAAACCAGAAACATGCAAGTACTGGTAAATGGACTGCATTTATATTTTTTATATAGCGCTTTTATCCAAAGCGCTTTACAATTGATGCCTCTCATTCGCCAGAGCAGTTAGAGGTTAGGGGTTAGGTGTCTTGCTCAAGGGCACTTCGACATGCCCAGGGCAGGGTTTGAACCGGCAACCCTCCGACTGCCAGACAATCGGTCTTACCTCCTGAGCTATATCGCCCCTGGATATATATACTGGATATACCAGAAGTGAATGCAATGTAAGTATACTACATGTGGACATTTAAAACATTTTTTTTTTAAATGCTTTATTCGACTATCTCAAGCACTGTCCTCATAGCTGTCCTCATGCAAAGATATCACAAAAAATCACGACCATCACAAAAAATACATGCTGTATGTAGGTATGCCATAGGGCACATTGGAAGACAACAAATTTGAATAAAAAAGATAATAATAATAAAGTATGTTTTTGTACATGTCACTTTTATGGTAGCATAATAAGAGCAGTATGCATATGCATAATGGCCCAATGAGGGGTGAGGTAGGAGCAGAGGGCTGCTCCTGGGCGCTGTCTGTTCGGCACCTCTCACATCCCTGATCCACAGAAGGTCTGCAGGTCCTTGGAGAGCGCCACCTCCAATCCCATTCTCAGGCAGGGAAACAGCTGTAGCCCATTCCTAATCATGCCAGCTGCTCCCATTAGCAGGATTGGGGCTTCTATAAATGGCCCTGCTTTCAGGCCTGAAAGGCCAGACAAGGTTGCCGTTTGGCCACTGTGCAACTGATCAATTGGTTTTTTTCCTCAACTTAAAAAAAAAATATATATATATATATATATATATAATTTCTTTTTTTTCAGTTGTGTCTGTTTTTGGTTTTTTTAATTTATTTTTTGACATATGGACTATGGGATATCGTACTAAAAAAGTATTTTCTGTTCTTTAGTGGGGCTTACTCTTACTTTTTAATTTGAAGATTATCAACGATTGTATTCAACTTTAACTTTATAAATCTGCATATGAAAAATGTTCCATATCAGCAGTTGAAATGTAACTACTTGTAATGGATACACTTCAGCAGTATGTTAATTATGAGCATATTGAATCATATGTTCTCAGTAAGCTTTTTTTATATTTAGTAAATGACAATTTTAAATTAAGTTTATTTTAAATACTTTTCATTCTGTCATTTATTTTACCTCAATACATGTCTTTTTTTTATTTTTTACTTTTTTATTTTGTTGCTGTATAATTTCAAAGTGCTCTACTCCTTTTATGGCTGCCTCCCACATCCCATAAATACTTAACAAGATCATAACAATCCATCAAGACCGTCTTTCAAACAAACAAGAGCACATTGGCTCATGTTTAATTAATCAGCAGTGACAAACAACAAAATAACAATCACAAAACCGACCTGCTCCCATGAAAGCAAATAGACAAGACTGTATTCCCACTGGTAAATCTCACTTTGCCCTCAATGCTGTTTTTCACCCGACTGCTTGCAATTTCCCTCACTTCACTGTCAAAACCATTGGGTTAAGTCGTGTGCATTTCAATTGAGCACACCGCAGTGCGAGGAAAAAGTGAGACTTTTCCCTCATAACCACTAGAGAATAAAGATTTCAAACCTTGCTATATAATGGACTGTACATTACTTTTTCCAAGAAGATATCGAATTTTCACTTGCACTTGATTGATTTTATGATGGAAGAAAAAAATAAAACCAAACAGATAACACACATATGGTTTCAACTTGATGCCACCTTATCTTAGAGCACCATAGAGGATTGTGTTATAAAAAAATAAAATAAAAAACATCTCGCAGAAGCAATGCACCGACGCCAGCTGCCATGAACAATGTGACATTGTTTACCAGCATCTGTAGTGCCACAGCAGTCATTAGTTCTGTTTTGTTCAGAATGATCCCATGAAGAAAGGCTCATCTTGTGGCCTTCTATTTCTGTAAACACATAAGGTTTGGTGGGTGGGGGGTCTAAATCACTGGAAATTGTATTTTCACAATGAGTTGCCTCTGTAAAAAGCAATTTATCATGTAAGGATGGAAATCATCTATGCTAATTCCTGTACAGGTATAACCAATAATAAATACTTTTGTGAATAAGTATTGTTAACTGTTTTTGTTGGAAATACATTTTTTTTTTTAAAACTACACTGCTGTTATACTCCTGAGGTACAATTACACCATGCCTCTGCTAAAATGTGCAGAGGCATGGTGTAAAGTAGTTTTTTTTTTTTTTTTTGCATCCAGTGTGATCCTGACAAAATAAGTAAACCATCTGTAGGTAAAAAAAAGAGCTGCAAGAGTTTGCTTACCCACTTGGGACATCTCTGGAACTGTTGCATGGAAAGGGCCGCCAATGAACTCCGGTGCATTGTCATTGATGTCTTGTACTTTAATAGTGAATTCTGAGGGTGGCTCCAGAGGCTCATTGGTGTCCCTGTTGATCACTTGCGCTGTGAGAGTATATTCAGCCTTCTCTTCCCTGTCCAGTCTCTTCATGGCGTGGATGTCTCCCGTCTTCTCATTGATGGCAAAGATGGTCCCCGCACCCTCGCCAGCCAGGACATACTTAATGTTTTTCCCACCAATGTCTAAATCCGTGTGAAGCTAAAGGGAGCAAATGGTAAAAGTAAATGAGTTACCATTGTATTCATAGTCTCTCAATGCATTTAGTTAAAGAATCTTAACGTGGATTTACACCGCAATATACTGCTTCTGCTGCTAAGAGGTTAAATCTGGAGATGGTTTTTGCGAATGTACTGGTATTTTACTGTGACAGCACAATTGCCCAAGCTCACTGACAAAAGCAAAGGCCAGACAGGAGCATCAGCTTTCAGGCAATGTTTTGATTTCATCTCCTATACCACTGTTATTTAGTCCTTAATCTATCACTGTTTGGGAGTCGAGGTAAACCTCTTTTCAGACAATGTTTTCTTTTGCCATTGACAGCTCAGCCAGAGTTATTCACCCACAAATCTTTTCTTCACAGAGGTCGAAGTGCTACTGTGTCAAAATGTGCAGCTTCCTACTAAATACACTTGCAACAAAGCAGGGATTAAAAAATGGACAACAGCCTCATAAAAGTGGGTTAGAGGCTATGCAATTCTCATATAGGTGATTCTTGAATTTTTGAACTGCCTTCCTGGATCTGTAAAATGAAAACAGGCAGACCTGCCTTGCCAATTGACAACTAAGTTGTGGCAACTAAGTTTCCATATTCATGGAAGAATTAGATGAGCATAGACATCAATTTAAGAAGGAAAAATGTAACATTTAATTTGTAGAACTAAATATTTCAACTCTCATACTTTATTATTAATCAAAGAACATGCATGAGTAAATACTGATTCACTGTATAGCTTTGCTTATTAATTTGACTGGTAAAAAGATCAGTTAATAATAATAAATTAGATGTTTAATATAATTTGGTTACTTTTTGTGTATGGCATTTTCACTTAAATAACAGCATTAAAATGCTTTGCCTCTCTGGTACCTGTATACTGCATCATCACTTTAGCTGCTCTTAGTCAATCAACAGATAGTGATGAATTTGTTTTATTCGATGTTAACGGCTGATAAAAATGCAATCCCAATAGTATCATGCATCCCTGATCTCATGCACTTCTATAAAATGCAGACAGAAACCTCCATATTAAGGAAATGACAAGGAGAGACAGTACCTTCACACAAAGCAAACTGGTTGTTTCTATAACATGTCTGGCAGAAGTAATTCCCCAGTGACATGCGTGGTGAAAAAATCTAGTTGAGTGAGAGGAAGCACCTTGTTTGTCACCTGTTTTCACCTCCTGGTGTCACAGATGTTTCCATCCTGTGCAAGAATTGCTTTTGAAGCTCACGGCTGGAAAATATGGTTTCAAACTGTGAATTTATTCTGTGCCAAAGGTTTTATTTCTTTTTACTGTGACTGAATAATTGACAGGAGGTCTTGTCAGTCCAGGGATGAGTGGCATTTGCAGCAAGGTTTTTAGAGTTCTTTCTCTGCCATTCTACACTCAGGGTGTTGAATCCCAAAGGACAGGAGGCTGGGGAAAGAGGGTAAACCTGAACACTTCTTGATGTCTCTCCAGTGTGGCCCAGAAGTGGTCATAATATTTTACAATATATTATTATTGTCCACATGTGAAATTTTTCACACATTGATGGAAACAACCCTGAGATTTCCTGGTTATATTCCAGGAGTTCCAGTCACAATTTAATTGAACTGAAATTTCAAGAAATAAGAGAAATATGATTCACCAAGTGTTTGATCAGGAAGAATTCATGCATACTCCCTCATATACAATTTCACAAAGCACAATAAACTTTGTCAAAAAGGGCAGTCAGAAACAAAATATAGTACAGATTTGGCTAAGCTGTCTGTCTCTGTAATTACTAGGGCAGTTCAACTGCTGTACAACTGAGGAGACACACTGATGATATACTAATGACTGACAGCCTTGTGGGAAAATGTATGAATTTTTCACAGTGTCATAATGATGGGATTTCAAGTAGATTGAATGCACCATGGTGGATTTCAAATTGGAGAAAAAAAGTGCATATATACACCCGTCACAAGCCAGATGACACCCCAGTTAAGGACATAATTGTTGGTCACAGGGAGCATTGGACATTTCGGTTTTCACCACTGTGGTTTGCCAATACATAAACCTCTTCAAACAAACAAGCAAACACACATCATTACTGTTCCCTCATGGCTTCGAGGCAAAAATAGCAAACCAAAATAACTAAGATAAAATAAACTAAACTCAGCAAAAAAAAAAAAAAATGTTTTTACACCTTTCTGCTGTCTGGCTCCTCAGCTTTTCATCCTTTAGCTTTTCAGCCAGGTTGCTTTCACTTTTTTCACACTCTCTCAGACTCACCTCCCACCATAGGAAGTGAGCACATCTTTAAGCCCTGGCCTGATCGCCATTGCAACCCAGGTGTGTGTGTGCCCCCCTAGGGGTGGGGCTCCAGACTGCCACAATATCCTTTAGTCAGTGAATCAGTGAAATTACCTCAATAATTTTATTAGTCTCTTATATGAGGAATCTGGTATCTGGGTCTTTTAAAAGTGAAATAATTATATCTCTTGTCAAGTTGGTAAAAAGGCATCAAGTTTGATATAAGCTCTGACCAAAGCAGTTACAAAAACCATTGATAAATCTGGAATGTAGGAACACTTATCAGTGTTGGCCTCCAGATAATCTTAACTGTCAGATATTGCATTTTTTACCAGCTTAAAAAGTAGGTTTGTCATTTTATCTGTATATGTCAGATTTGGTATCTTTAAACCTCCATCCCACCTGTTAATGAAAACAGCACAGCTTCCTTTTTGGGTATTTACCACCAGGGATCAGTCAGCCTTTCAAAAGAGCCACTTACCACCCTAGCCAGTTCATTACTAGGGCTCTAAATCAGGTGTTCTAAATCAGATTGCCTAAGATTGTAGTTCACTGTTTCATCAATCTTGAAGCACAGAGGGAACAGACATTTTTTCACTCGTTCTCAACCAATGGCTGTGGACTGGGATCTTTTAATGTCAATTCTGAAACTAATGTCTCTGGAAGAATTTGTCTAGAGACAGGAATTTGTGGAAGAAAGAGGAGCAATCAGAGTGCTTAATGAGTAACCAAATTCTATGAAAAACCATTCATGGTAATATTATGATTTTGTTCCTTGTCTGGGCAAAGTGGCAAACTGAATCCTTCACCCTGAAATCTGAACAGTGAATTGCTAGGCATGTTTGAATGACATGTATGCCCTATGTGATGAGAAGTAAGCTTAAATGAAAGTGCAGTCTCCTGACAGACCTGAGCAGCAATGTGTCAGTGCAGGCAAGGTAGGAACAGGACATTGCTGCCTTTACGGTGCCATCTGAGTTCACTGAAGTCAGCGCACACGAAATATAAGCATACTGGCAGAATGCATACAGGCTGAATAAAATGCCATCTAAAAGGCTAATGGAAAGGCAATAACTTATTTGCCTTTAGGAGGGTGCCCTACTCACTTCCTCCCATACCACATGTTTCACAATGGCAAATATGAGACCAAAAACATTTACAGTATGCAGAAAGTGTGCTGTGAATTTTAATGGATAATCATGCACAATTTAATCATCAGAGTTTTACAGAGTTGTTGTCCCTTCCACTGTGTGTGTATGCATATGTGCTTGCGTGCATGTGGGTGGGTGTGCTGCATTATTCAAATAGCCTCTTCCAAATACCATCTTTTGCACTTATTGTTAGCGCCTGCCAATTATATGTCACATAAATGTATAGGAAATACAAAATAACCCCTCACTCTCTTTCAGAATTAACCTCATTCCTCAACTCTGTGACTTGATTTTTAATTTTTTGTTTAGTATTGTTCAGTTATTCCCATTTCTCTGCTTTGTTCATCTCATAGTCATGTGTCAGTCAAGTAGGTCTCAGATGCTGAGTAAACATGAAGAAAAGGGTGTATTACTAGCTTTTGGTTACATGTTTTGTGAACACCCTGAGGTTGGACTTTGTTTCACAATGGGTAAATGTGACTGGTTCTGCAGGAGCGAGGTACTGGGTACTGCATCTATGAACAATGTACAAACCCCCTCTGAAGCTCACCTCCCCATGTTTTTATCTTGTCTTGCAATCCTTTGCATGGATTGTCCTTTCATCTTCATCACCTCATCCATCATTGAAAAGTGGTAAGACCAAAGAGAATAAAAGACCAAAGACATGTCAAGCATTGATTGAAGGAGACTTTGGAGAAATAAAATGCTAAATAAACAAGGAACAAGCCTAGGGTGAGCTTCTGAAGATAACCCTTTGGGATTTGAGCATCAATGGCAATTGCCAATCATGTTAACGGCAATGTAAAACATTAAGTGGCAATTTGGGACTTAATACTTGCAGGGGGCTTGTCTTCTTCTAACAGTGCTGCCCGAGTTAACAAATTTGTCTAAAACACATTTGTATAAAACGCAGCTGTGTCTACTGAGAAATCAGGCACTGGATCCTCCTACTAATATACAGTAGGTGGACTCCGTTGTAGTGTGTGTAGTCAGATCATTTCATTCTGTGGGTATTAGCAAATGAGCTGTGCAGCAATGATGTATGACTTATGCTTCCCATAACTAGAAGGCAAATGCAAGAGTTCACCCCCCAGAAAGCTGAGGGTATGCCACGATGACTCCTTAACACATAACACAACCCCGAGTCACAACTACTCACATGCAATCAGTGTCATGTATTACATTCCACTGATGTGTTTCTCAATCTGTGCAAATTGCAAGCGCAAAGTGATTTCAGATGATTGGTTAAGTCAAACAGAACTTTGGCAATGTCTTTTCAGGTAAGTGCTGCAGGCAAGTCAATTGCAAAGACCGACTACTATTATAAGAGTGAATCTCATTTCTTGTAAGGAAACTACTGCTCTGCATTGTGACATAACACTTTGAGTGTAAGAAGCAGATGGCACTTTGCATGATAGATGATATCCACTCCTATTCTTGGAAACAATTTTCCTTCCAGTTCATCCACTGAGAACACTATTGCTGCCGACAATGTACGGTCCTAGTTTCAGGTCCCTGCATTTTATCTCCTCATTAGAAATACATGAGCAGTCTGCAGGAAAAATGGCCACAGTGCAAAGGAGGGAAAACTAGCTCTAATGACTCGTGCTATTGAAGCAAACTCTCTCTATCTGCCTTGAATTTGAAGCTCACTAGGATCACAGTCAGTTTGACCAAGGCACAGACAAGCTAAGTCATTGCTCTTATTTACTCAAAAACAGTTCTGTAATATATGGACATTAATTCTCTGATTGACAATGAGCATGGACATGCAAATGTGTGAAAAAATAATAATGAATGTGGAAATTCAGCACACAGCTAAAGTCCAGATAATACCTCAATGTTACTTTTTTTAATATATTATTGTTTTATTAAATGACTGTACAGGACAAAACTGCTATGCAGCAATAGGGGAAAAGATATACCATTTGAACAGAGCGTAGTCTACTTTTGTGATGCTTAGGTGTGTATGGTTGTGTGTATGCATATGTACGTGCGTCCAGAAATCATTTGATATCATCTTCAACAGTTTGTGCCTTCTCTAGTCTTATTAGAAAGTACTTAAAACAGAATTGTGCTCTCTATGAAACCTAACAACTTTGTATGCACCGAGATTTTGCAAACTTCAGCCTGAATTATTTCTTCATGCACTGAAGACAAGCAAAGAACAGCCATAATTAAAGAAAACAATGGTTCTCTTACAGCTGAACTAATTAAATTAGAATAAGTTTGATTTTCATGAAGTACAGATGGAACCTGTAGCACCTCTCATTTGATATGGGATTTTGTAATGATGGAGTGTTATCATGGCCCAGATGGCACAGCTTTGATTCATGATTCATATCTATTTTTGAGCAGCTGAATGAATGAGCAGTGATGGCCAACAAACTTCCGGTTTTCTTGTAAGATTCCCATATCAATGACAAAATAAAATAGGCATGCAGATGATTGACCCTTAGAATTCACTTTGATCCCTTGTGGCCTAGTTTGGTTGTTTCCCCATAAAAAGACACACCGCGCCAATTGCAATTTCCCATACAAGAATATTTTTTAAAAAATCAATAACAACCATATTGAAACAATAGATGTATTATTAATATTAATAAAAAATGATGAGAATGAAGAGACCAGCTGTGACAGAATGGTTCAGGTGGTCAGGACCGTTGCCAGAAGAACAAGGAGCACCAAATGTCCACAGCACATCACAATGCACAGTTGTCAATGCATATAATCTTAGATGTTTAATCACCTGATTCATGAATGCGCTCTCATGAGCTGTCATTGAAGAAGACGAGACAACTTCCAGATGGTTGAAAATACAAAAGGTAAATATGATCATTTGGTGCCACAGCAAAAACACTGTGAGCCATATACAGTCATGTGGATCAGTGTCATTCAACCACACATTTTAGATTCTTTCAACAGAATTCCCATCTACTGTCAACCAGTTCATTGTGATTTGAATGTGACCTCAGACAAAAAATAAGTATGTTATACATGGCTTCTGGAAAGCCATTTGTCCACACGTGCAACTTTAAAATTACAAAGGGTAATATTTCTTTTTAACATTCATATATATATTTTTTTTCCCTTGTGATCACAAGGTTCTCTGGTGCCTTTAGGCATGCAAATAACTGCAACACTTCATAAGGAACTGAGGGTGAGGGAGAAATAATTAAGCAGTGTCCGTAGAGTGTCTGCTGGCACTGATCTGAGGGCTACAAGAATAGAGAATCTCTTCGCTCAAGCAAGCCTTCCACCGCCGATGTCTTGTTGAAAACAGAATTACAGTATGCAGTATTTCAAGCTGTCATATTCCCTCTGAGCAACTACCCTCTGAAGCAACTATGTACTCTGTGATTCATGCTCATTTCATACTGTATCTTGATTCTTCCAATGAAAACCAAACTAATGGTGAGAAAAATGATAATGATATGCAGACAGTGATTCATACTTTCCAGTAACGTTTTTCAGTGATACTTTTTCAGTACATGCTGGTATTCCAATCTTAGTTGGAACCTTTGAGAATTCACAGTATGCTGAAGGCACAGCTTGTCTGCTCAGCAGGTGGCTTGGTTTGGACAGAAACACCACCACATGGACAAGGACTTAGAAAGTAGAAGTAATTAAATTACAATTACAAAGGCAACCATACAGGTGAGTTATACTGTGTTTGGTTGAATGCCAATTAGATGTATTTGTCAGCTATAGATGTTGTCCAACAATCAACATTTTGATGTATGAATCTCCAAAGAAAAATGTGTTCCAAATTATCACAAGCTAAATGTTAACTATAACAACCAAAGTATGCCAAACATAAACTGCATTGGCAGTTATTTACTAAGTTATTTACTAAGTCTCTTTTCAGTCTGATGGCCTCAGTATGTTTCTTATCATCTGTGCTAGTACATGGTCACCACCCAGCAAGTTAGCACCTATTGGAACACAATCTGCAACAGCTGCCAGCCTGCCAGCATTCATAAAATTGATACTACAGCAGCACTACTGCTTGCGATATGGTCATTTACAACAGTGAATCTTCATCTCCAGCGCCTCACTTCAACAGACCACCACTTGTGCCACTAATGGACCACGGTATCTAGGCATTATAGCTAGCTGGGCAATATAAAATGTTGAAATATTGAGGACACAACAAGTGCAGACATTACAGTAATAATAAATAAATGATCGTTATGTCCAAATAGACACAGCTCCAACCGAAGTCTGTAGATTCCCCATTTATATATGCAGATTGTCATCGGTAGCCACAAGTCCTCATGCTGATTATCACATCTGTTTTCTATAACACCCTGGATAGAAGCATCAATCTGAGAACGCCTACATCATGATCCAACATTGATATTTCACAATAAAACGTCATATGAAAGTTGGGTCCAGGCACTCACGTTTTACTGTAAAAATATATATATAATGAATACAAACTTTATTTGGATTGGCACATTCATGCCATAATATAGGCATTATAAATGGCATACATGTTGTAGCTCATGCTTTTGGCATGGTGTGAGCAACAGTAGGAAGGCAACCCACACATTTGCCTAATTGAGTAATCAAAGGGTAAATAATGACTTCTCTCATCCAAGTTCCAACATTACTTTGGAACTTGGATGAGAGTGCTTACAGGAAAGGGACTGTTGACCTTATGTATGTACATTCCTAAGGTATCCTTCAATGAAGTTGTTGAAAAAAAAATGAAAAAAGAGAGAGCGAGTGAGTGTGCGAGAGTGAGAGAGAGACTACTGACTGTTAACGACAACAACCAACAGCCAGAAGAAATGCAGCCTGACTTTTCACACTATAGAATACTGATCTCTGAGATGAGATGATTCGCATAGACGTGAAGAACAAAAAGTAACCGCTCAAAGGGTTTTCTTCCAGTGCTCTGCAAGTTTACTCCTCACCTTTATGAGGAAAGGTAGTAGTGTTGTATACAGTACATCCTCAAAAACAAAATGGCTCATGGTGGACAGAAGGTCTGATTCTGTTCCCTAGAGTGACTCATGCACAAAAGAAGGATAAAAATTCCAAGTAATGCATGTTTGTTTTCATGTGGTTTGTGTCACGCACAACATTCCCTAAACCTTTACCAAGGAAGGATTGGATTTTATTATTATCATTAATATTTTATTCCAGAAGTACATAGCAATTCATTGATGCTGTCACACACTGCACAGCTTTTGATTAGTGCACATTGAAGTGTGGAAGAACTTGCTGTGACCACATATTCTACATTTCATTAAGATGTTCCTCTTCTCTTGATATATGCTGCCAAAAATACCCTCAGTTTTCACAAATTTTCATAGATTTTTAAGGTTATCACTGGTATCCTCTTATCAAACTAGTAAAGTAAAGTAAATCCAATGAGTGTCTCTCCATGGAAAACGTAACAATACATTCCTCTAAATACATTATTAATTTAAATAAGCAGCAATATAACTTAAACTGAGTACTGCATGTAGGTATTGCCTGAGGTCAAGGTCAGTACATATCCAAATTAGCCTCACTTCAGATATACATTCAATACATAATTCAACTGGGTATGCCTGCACATCGTCAATTACTAAAATGCAGTATGCCTACTGTGTAGTTCTATAGAACATTTTTTTTTCATAAAAGGTGTAAATTTACATTAAGTAATATCACAATTTACAATAAGAATAAATAGACAATATATGTGTTGGTGACACTCTTTATGAAACAAAGAGATTCATATTTATTTGCCCATTCTAACATACACTGCATGGCCAAAAGTATGCAGACACCTGACGTCCAACATCTCATCCAACATTTTGGGCATTAATATGGAGTTGGTCCACTGTTTGCCACTATTCCACTCTTCTGGGAAGACTAGATGTTGGAGCATTGCCGCAGGGATTTGCTTCCATTCAGCCAGAAGAGCATTAGTGGGGTTGGGCACTGGTTGGGAAATTAGGCCTGCCTTGCAGTTAGCTTTCCAATTGATCCCAAAGGTTTTGGATGGCACTGAGGTCAGGGCTCTCTGCAGGCCAGTCAAGTTTTTCCACACCAACAAAACCATTTCTAAATGGAGCGTGCTGTATGCCCAGGGGCATTGTCAAGCTGAAACACAACAGGCCCTTCCTCATACTATTGCCACAAAGTTGGAAGCACAGAATTATCTAGAATGTCATTGCATTAAGATTTGCCTTCACTGGAACTAATAGCCAAAACCATGAAAAACAGCCCCGGACCAAGGGTGTCCACATACTTCTGGTCATATACACTATGCATAATATTACATTGCTGTAAATATTTCTTAATTCTTAAATATATGCATGAAATCAAATATGGTCATGACAGTATGTAAAATATATGTATATATATTTTTGCTGCGGAGATGAACATTTGCCCATTTACAGAAATACCAAATAAATTTCTCAAAGTCAATTTGTAATCACAATCTACTAATCTGACTTTTATCATAAGAATGTCTCCTGGAGCTAGTCACATAGCCAGCAGGCTAGCATATGCAGGCAGTAAATATGGGGCCACAGCCAATAGTGTGTAAATCAGAGTTCTGGTAGGAACAAGTACTCACAGAGGGCACTTATGAAGCCAGAATTCTGCCTTTACTGTGCGGGAGGACAGTACTTCTACCAAGGAACAAGTCGTCTGTCTTCTTTTACAATGTACGCTGTAAAGCTGTCTTCTGGCAAGCACTCCCTCTGTATGAAGTTGGTTCTTTTTCACACTGGTGGTTTCCCCAAGTTACCACGAGTGGGTGGGGTTCAAGGAAGAGCTCTGCATTGGTATATACAGCCTAGTGAACTTCGTTCTGCTAACCACTTAAAGCCATAAAAATATTGTTAACCTTCCTCCAATGACTGTGTAAAAAAAATAGTTCCTTTATTCAGCAAGCTAGTGGAAAATTTAATAATATCACATGTAGGTCAGATATATGTACAAAAAATATTGTAAAACTAATATAAAGTTATCGCATGGGCAGTAAGACATGGCTTGAGAGATGCACATATTTTGACTGTGATTTTAACCCTGCTTTCTTCATCCTTAATTCACATCAGATAAGACAAAAAAGCAAACCATGTCCAGAAAATCACAGCTTGCAAGCATACATTCTTTATCTGCTTCCAATACAAGATCATGAAAATGGCTAGGACCTTATAATGACCCTCAACTTAGAAACTTAGAAATCAGTTACAGTAGCATGGGTACTGTGTAAACTACTGGAACAACTTATTTTAGGTTGTGTTCATGAACACATTAGTCCTGTCATTCATTTTAAGCAATTCATGACATTAAGTTGAATAAATAAATACATAAATAAATAATATAACTTCATTATCATTGTGTATCCTGTTTATAAGGTGTGTTATCAATAATACACTTATAACCATCGGCATAAAATTATTATAAGCAGACTGTAGGTGTTTGTGTTCACCACAAGGTTTTGAAAATAATGCAAATAAATAAATACATTCTGTTCCCCAGACAACAAACACAATAATGGGAAGAATTGAAAGGATAAAAACATCTTGCATGTTGTGCCAAGTTGTTTGCCACCTATTTTTACTTGTTCAGATCTAAAGTGGTTGCATCTGCATGTTCTCCCATTTGAGGCTTCAAGGCATAAAGCCCATGCAATGCTTAAACTGACAAAATAACTTTACTGCCAATTGTATAAATACCTTTTTTTCAGCCATCAATACAGGCCACTATTTGAAGTTCATACTGACACACCAAAGCCCATTCTTATTCCTGCAGCATCTTTCTTGTCTGCCAGAATCTGATTGGTGTTCTTTTCACTTTTGCTCATGAAAAAAGACAAGGAAAAAACTAAGCTACTACATTTATTCTACTTTATTACCAATCCTTTGGGGAAACTAGAGGCCAGCTTTATAGCCAGCTATCTGTTTACATTTACTGTACAAGTGTATTGGAATTATAATTTTGTTCCTTCCTTTGGAGCACAGGTCTCTATAAAGGTTTTGTGGTCCCAGAGAGATGAGGAAAAATGAAGCCCTGTTTGAGAGATTCGATTACATGTGCAAAAGTGCACTTGTTTGTTTGTTGTCCTTTTTTTCTTATTATTTTCTCTCACGGGGAGTCTGCCAGGCAGAGTGTTATTAAAGGGGGAATAGACGTGGTGGCTGCTCTAAAGAAATATTTTCCAATTATGGGCCAAAACAGACACAGAAAATAGTTTGTGTGATAGGAGATTATGCATAAGATAATTACAAAGGCTCAAATGTTGGTAATGCCACAATAGAGGGACTTTATGAACTATATTAATTGTTTGTTGATTTATCTCACATTTTATGGCAGTATTTCAAAGGTAAAGCAGATTTAAAGATTTAGTCATTCCTTGCAGTCCTGGTGCAGCAGTGGGACTGCATTGTCTAAACCAAATCACTTCCTCTTCTATCATTTACTTTTTACATCTATTTACTAATTTACACATGAGCCTCTAAGCATGTATGAATGCAAAATAAATGATGGGTAAAAGGCAGAAAAATGAACATAAGGACATGAGAAAATTATTAATATCAGTATGGGGTAAAGGTTAAATAGTTCTGTAATTTTTTGACATTGTGTTATTGATTGGCCCAGACACTGTTTTTTTATGCAATGAAGCATATTTAAGATAGTGAAATAAATTTATGTCAGCCTGTCCACTCTATAGGGGATCAGCACATTCAGGGTTTCATGGTATACAGTAAGGAATTAAAACACACTTCTGCTTGTACAGTGATGTTATGTTTCCACATGTCCTATAAAGGTATTGCATTTTGCATAAATATTCTTTAAAAATGGTCATGCAACCTCTACTCAAGGAAACTGTTGCCTCACCCTTCAGCGAAATTATGTCTCGTCTTTAGGAGTGAAGTGCTTGAGAACTCAGAAGGAAAGATACCAGCATGCTATAAAAACAGATTTTTTATGATCAAATCTATAGCCTCTAAAAACATTCACTGTCCAACTTGAATTACTTGAAGTACATTTTTTTGTTTGACACGACAAACCCATAAAATATAATTTATCACGTGCAAAAATTGGGCCAATCAATAATATATTCTGAAACTGAAATAATATTATCCCTTCATCATAAGCTTTATTTTTTATTACATTTTATTTAACCAGGACAGGCTCACTGAGATTCAAAATTTTGTTTTCAAGAGGCCTAGCCAAAACAGGCAGCAACAAATCAATACATAAAGTTAGAGACAGACAACATATATAAAAATACAGGAAATTGAGTTAAAATCACAATCATAAATATAAAACACAGCACCAAATATAGCCAGAACATAGACACTGCAATGAGACTGCCTCTATATCCATAATCATAGATTTAAAGACACCAAGAGAAATCCGGTTAGAACATTTCAAATATTTTTGTAACATATTCCAGGTAAAGAGAGCAGAATATATGAATGCCTTTTTACCTAACTCTTTATGGACATTGGGGACAGCTTACCCTACTGTACACAGCAACAAAATTAATTTACAGTGACTTAAGTATGCCACCCTTCGTTCTTGGGCATATCTGCTTGGACATTGTATTCTACTGTGAAAATATTGCTTTTGAACCTACACAGCATTATTAGGCTAAAGTTCCACCTGCTTGTTGAAAAAGTGCAAGCAACAATGCAAGCCTGGTTTTCTAACAGTTGTACTGCTTTGTACTTGGAGACAATTGGTGTTGTTTTTCACAGTGTCTGCAAGCCTAGTGAGAACAAACTGTTATATAGTCAAAATGTACTGGCTATAGATACCCATTACATTACAGTATGTGACTGTGATGCAAACATGTAGACTGACAGCCCAAGTACAGCTCAGAAACCAGCTTCTGCGTCAGTTTTGCCCAGAAATATGAGACAAATAAGGTACATATATACTGAAGTTTGTTTATGCATTTTTGGAATTACTGTGACAGGTGTGGAAATGACTTTTGTGCATATGACAAAGCTAAGTGAAGTGCATGAGCTGAATGGCTATGGTTCATGTATATTATTCTGTTGTCAGTGCCATATTTTGAAAAGGGGATAATAATAATAACAGTAATAATAATATACTGTGATTTAATTTCATAGGAGCACTTTATAATCAGATCAGTGAATATATTTGCTCAATATATTGAAGCTGATCAGTTGACAAAGAAAATCAGGATTCCTTTTTCTTTGATAGGACAAAGATGTAGAGCTTATATGTATAATATGACCTCCAATGCCACTACAAGCTTGAACAAAGACTTTGCTTTGCAGAAATCAGGCAGGTTGACTGTGGCTTTTGTTTTTTTGATGCGTTGCGTTGTGCGTTCAAAAGGTTTCAATTTACAATTATATGTCAGCTCATCTTATTAGTTCTTTCAAAATGCTGATTTGTTTCAGTGGGGGTCTGAAGCAGAAAAAAATAGTATACTAAGCACACTTGATATACACTGTAATTATACCTAAAGTATTCTTAAGTATAAAATTGTATACTTTGGCATACTATTTTTTCACATGGCATATAATGAGTTTAAGCCATTCTTATGTTCTGCATCCACACATGCCTTCTTTCCATTTATCAATTAAGAACATATTTTGCACATAAGACATTGACTTCCCTAGCCTCCAGAGCTCATTCAGCATTAATCAATAGATTTTCCGTTAATCCATTGTGATCATCCACATTTTCAGTTCATTTCTCAAGTGTCACCTGGACTTCCAACAGGGTTTGATGTATAGACTGAGGAACAAAGTGCTTATCCAGTCTCCTGAGTCACTTCCTACTTCTCACTCTTTATTTCTCAGAAATCATAGGTCATGCATCATGCATAATTTTACCATCAATATTCATGCAGATATTCGGGTGACACTTGAGAATTGGATGCAAAACACCAATGATCAGTAGAGATTGACCGAAATTGACAGAGGAAAGATGAGTTCAACACTGGGGCACACATGAAAACTCTCAATATTTATCTGCCAATATTTAATCATCTTATTTGCATTTTTCACTGTTTAGCAGGGAGCAGATGAGACACAATAATGGTAAGTCTAGTCACAGACACAGATCACTAGCACAGATGTCTTATGGATGTAGAAGCCAGAGGTGGGAACACAATAACAAGGGACATCTAGCATACATTCAATGTGTGGATATAAAGTGTGGGGAGTGGGTTATTGTCGAATCCTTTCAGCTACATTATGAGTGATAAGAATCCATGAAGAAAGAACTATCAAGTGTTCAATTATATTTCACCAGGCAACACAAAAAAGGGGACATTTAAAAACCTGTTCCTTTGAAAAGGTCAACATTCAACTGTATGTATCAGGTCCCCCTTGCAAAAAATATTTCAATCTCAAAGGGTTTACAGTACGCTGTACTTACATTCAACAACGTCAACAACAACGATACACAACAAGAGTAGGTTTTCTTTTCACTATACTCATACATATCATAAAACAAAATTACATAGGTTGTATTTTTGTATTAGATTTCAAAAGTGGTGCATCTAATGTAGATTGTAGATTCATGTCCCATTCAGTGTATTCACCTACCAGGCTGAGAAGAATGGGGTAGCCGTGTGCTTGTGCTTGACTATGATTTACATAATGGACATCTGGGTAAGGGATAGTAGGATATGGATTATGGAAGACTCATTAACGTTCTGTTGTGAGATAAAATAATCATTTCATCAGTTATAAGATAAAGATACAAAACTGCACATTGTTGAAGACCTCTCTCTAATTTTCTCTCGAATTAGAAAAAATACCTAGAAGACAAGTTGTACTGTACAGTATGATGCATGTCGACAAATGGAAGAGGTACAGGAAGGCTGAGATGAAATTATTTTAATTACACACATATGGTTATTTTTAGCTCTGCAGAATGTACACCTCTGGCAAATCAATTAAATCACACAACGTAACATAGTACAAAATAGCTCCACCGGCAAGTAATGGGAATGAGGGAATGAGATTTAAAAACAGGGTACAAACATCCCTGTGTGTTAGTGCCCTCTCCTCATTGTTTTGTATCAGATTAATAACCAGAAAACCCTTGTAAAATGAAGAGCTATAATTCTCACACAAGTACCGGCACTAGTTAAATTTGGGAAATAAAGCTGAGCTGTGGGTCATGTTATGCTTTTACAAAATTCCAGTGTGTGTATAAATGTTTGTGAATGCATGGTATACAGTATTCAATGCAATTATTCCTTTCTACAGAAATACGCTGAGAAGAAATTAGCCTCCAGTGGACATTGAAATCAAAGTCTATTTTAATACTCCCAGCAGTAGTATGCCAGATCATTGACAAACAAATAAAGAGGGTTCTTGTGCTGTCATGAAGTACTTACACAACCTAGGATATCAGCACCAGATTTATGAAAACACACAACATTAACAAAAGGAAAAGGTCACTTCGATATACATACTGGTAATATTAGCATTTTCAATCTCAACACATTAAATTCAGGTAAAAATACATTTAAAACCCTGATAAGCATTAAACATTCATAATGAATCTGTATTTTTGTATAAGGGTCTGAATTTTCCATGTGTCATCTAAGCCAAAACATGAAACTGTTGTTCACAAAATGTGTCCAATGGCCATCTGTACGGCCTTGTTCTGCTTTGTTGCACCTGCCTGTATCTTCTTTGTATTACTTTGCTGTAATATTTCGTTCTCATTTATTTCTGAAGTACTGCAATGAACAAAGCTCTGAACATCCAAGCAGTGAATAAAGGGAGAGCTTGCAGCTGTTTCAAAAGACTTGAGTTTGTGTGAGCATTGACTTGTTCACACTGCCTATTGAATATTCATTTACATCATTTTTTCTGCTGTGACGGGATCATTAAACATAAATAATTAATCTGTGATAAAACTTAAGAATCATAGCCTTTTCAGTTCCAGATGTGTGAGACAGGCTAGAAATGCCCATTTGTTTGATTCTCTGTATGAACTTTCTTTTATTCCATTTGAATTTAAAGGAATCTGCTGAACACAGTTTTATCATATCATCATTTTTGTGGCACAGCTTTGTTTATTTTTCACACCAACACATTGTGATGCATTCCCTGTTCTTCGCATAAATATGTGTGGTGGAATAAAGTGGTTCAGTTTAGCAAAAGATTAGGTATTACTCCCACTATCTTCTGTTTTGTCTATTGCTCTACCCACACATGCTCACTTTGCCATGAAGTACACGTCTAGTTGCACCATTATAACAACCAGTCCTTACAAGAGTACTGTATTTTCAGTTTAGTGCTTGGACCTTGAGTAAAATGGATATGGGGGAACGGACAGCAGTATATTTGCACTTTTAAAAGCTGGGGTCACATCTGTAGGTGAAGTATCAAGTGAACCTGAGTACCTAAGTCAATGCTCACTTTAAGACCACACCAAGCAAATGGGAAGCTAATTATAAGAGCTAAAGACAGAAAATAATCGACCTCATATCATTGCAAATTGAAGCTCTCCTGTCTGCCCTTTTTCTGCCAGGGTTTCTTCTGTATGTTTTATATTGTAGAGCAGTATAAACCTGGAATGTGAAGCTACTGGCCAAGCTTCCACTGTATGTGTACAGCAGGGTGTGAGGTGAGCATATTTTCACTACGGCATGACATTGGTTATAAACACCATAGTCATTCACATTCTTGGCATGTCAAACAGATTCAGTTTGGCTGGAAGAAATCAAATATTAACCACAAATGGTTGATGGGCACTGGCAGAAGTTTGAAATGAATGAGTTCCTTCATGCAAACACCAAAGAATAGATCATTAAACACAACAGTATCTGTCTAACAATGGTAAAGAAGGATGGTGTGAGCTGTAAATATTTTTTTTATGCAGTAAAATTATCTGCAATCAAAATCTCACAAAATCTGCGATCACAACAATCAAATTTATTTATTTTGTCTTTTTAATTCAGATCTCCATAAGGATCCAGAGCAGATCAGAACAGAACAAACTCTAGTTGATATTATATAGTACTAAAATCACAACATCACTTGTGGATTACAACTATTCTTTTCTCCTCCAGAACTGAATGCCCATTTGTAATTGTACTTGTAGGCCCTTGCTATCACTGTGATGATCTGTTCATTTGGCGGGAGCATACCTGGCACACAGATCCTTAAAAATGAGTAATACTAACCACCACTACTTTCCACTAAACAATCCACCAGCTGAGATACACTGTCGCCACCCAGGAAAATCCAGTATATCCTGAGAAGGAATGTTGCAGCTAACCAGTCAGACAGAGGAGGCACAATGAAGTTATGAGGCAAGAAATACCCTAGAGACTGAAACCCTCAATCAGTAAAGAGATATATGTATCACCCCTGACCATAGTCCACAATGGCATGGACAATATTTTATCAGGAGCACGGTGCAGAGATTTCAGAAATAATAAAAATAAACAAATGCATAGTTGCCTAGAATGATTATAGCTAATCACTAGTTTTTCCTTGTACAGTGTGTCCTGTCTTAGTTATATTATGTGAAGTTGAAAGCAATACAGTATGCAGATTTCCATGAAATACTGGTTACTTACTTTATGTATAATTTTGTAGGAATTGATCAAGAGTACAGGTTCGTATGAAAGGTACTTGCATATTAACACTAGCACAGCGGTGATCTGGCCACATGATGTGTTTAAGCATTTGCATAGTAAACAGTGTAATTGCTCCATGTAATACCTACCATCAAAAAAATAATAGGCTACATTTTTTATGTGTAGGCATGTTATAGTACACACTGAAAGACTGATTTTGCCTGCAACAGAATGGCTTTCTTATGATAAATCACCATGATTGATCTGATCTTATCTCTCATAAATATTTTGTAATTAGTAGGCTATCGATTATAGATTTGTTTCACAAACTGTAATCAAGGAGAATTTGAACAGTAGTTTTGACACAGTCATCAAAAATTATTTTTGTAACAGTTTCAGTCAATCGCATGTGCCAACTGAGAATAATGCAGTGATAGTTTAAATTAGTTATATCTGGTATTTTATTTCCTCTTCCATTTTTCAATTAAAAGAAATAAAATAAATATTTATCGATTTCATATATTTATGAAAATCATGAATGGATAAATGTGTAATCTTAATGAGTCACTGATATTTAATAACCCCAAATGCCAAACGACATGCCATGGCTATTCTAGTGTTAAATGCACCTTAAACCAAGTGTAACTCAAATTGTTCAGAATTTTTGGTGTGAGAAAGGTTATAGTTCACCAGAAGAACAAAAAGGTACTTGAATCACATCTACTGATGAGTGGTCCATTGAAGTGATCTGCTTCATGTGAATAATTCCTATTAGCAAGGTTAATGGCATCTTTTTCCACTGATCTAATTTGGTGGAAAATTAAACCACAACGGTTTTATGTCTATTTGCATTTCCAAGTCATCACATCAAAGATTATTAGCAAATATTTGGCTTCACTTGCCCAGATGTATAGGGTGAGCACTGTAACATCTAATAAAATCATAAGTCACTTTCATTAACCGTGTGCTCTAATGCAAAAAAAAAAAAAAACTGATTGCCAATCACTCATTCATTCAATGAACATGTTTAATAGTCCTCAGAATAAGGTGACCAACACAAAAATTTGATTCAGTTTGTATTTTACTCATGTTAATGGAATTTCTGAGCAAATCCCTTTATCCATAGAAACCTGGACAGTCTACATTATATATGAGTCATTCATACAGCAGGATATTTACTAAAGTAATTCATGTTCATGTCTTTGCCCAGGGACACAACAGCAGTGCCAACCTACAATTTAGATCTCATCCTTCTGGTAACTAGCCTAGTTCTTTAACCACTACAAGTCTGTGTTTATTCCCCTAATTTAAGTATCAGTAAGGCAGCTAACTATTAATTATGAAATCTTAATTCCCCGGAGAAACATTTACCAACAAATCACCTGAAGAAAAATACTATTTATGAATAGAACCTTCATACAGTGCTGTGATAAAATGTATTTGCCCCCTTCCTGATGTCCTCTGTTATCACATATTTGCTGGTGGGATGGCAAGTAGGCTACTTGAACCATGCATTGTCCAGCAACATCCCAAAATAGTTATTATAAAAAAATAACCTATGAAATAATAAAAATATAATATGCAACAAATACCTGTGGCATAGCTTAAGAGGACTGGGACCCACAACCTTACCCCTATTTCTGCATCTTGAAACATTCACACTTCATTGCAGATTCCTGAGCCGTCTAATAGGAAGAACAATGAATAGCAGTTGACACTTTGCAGATCCCGTGGCCCGGCTGGTGCATACAGAGTAGGGAGATGAGCCAGTGGAATAAAGCCCCTATCTGTGTAATCATCAGCACTTGCACTGTTTCACTCCCGCACAGGGGCCGCTGCATTCACTCTGAGTCACTGCAGATGTATAATTCCGCAGTATCTGCTTTGCCAAAGGGTCCTGGGTTCTGTCTCTTGCACAGGTTGAGGCAGAGAGCATGGGATAAAGAATAACTCATAGAATCTAAAAGAAGAAAGTGTACTGTTGAACTATAACACATTTATTCTGTACTCATCATTATATTTTGAGTGCAACGTTTTTTGTAATGCAATCCCCAGTAAATGCAAATACACACACACACACACACACAGTGGAAGTGGAAGGGATAACAGGCCTCACCTGCCTTGTGAAGTAAAACTCAAATGATAAAATGCATGGCTGGTCATTAAACTTAACAACACATTTCCTGCTTAGTGTAAATGTTTTTGGTCACATATTTACCATTAATCTCTTGTGAAACGTGCTGTGGCAGGAAGTGAGTAGGGCCATATGCAAATGTAATTACTGCTCAGGAAGTAGTACAGGCATTTATACAACAGCTGTTCTGTCAAGATGAAATCAAAGTTGACTCTTGTCTATGTATGAATAACAATCTATTGTTATTATCTATTATAGATATTTTATTATAGCAAAACAAAGAGAAAGATAGTGATTGTGGTTGATGCGGGGGCATTCAATCAAAAACTGGGTCTGCCCCAGACACAGGATACAGACTGTCACTATCAGTGTTCCAGGCCTGCAAATATGAATTATCTTCATAATAAAAACAACAAATTTCATAATACACTTCAATAATCTTGGACTATATCTGCTTATAAAAATATGCAAACTTCAACCAGTCACAGAATCTGTTCATTCTTTATAGTATCAACATGCACAATGCATAGGTTTTTTCAACAATATGGCTATACAATAGTCATGTCATCCTATTTAATCCAATATATAACATTAAAAAATACAATTAAAAATCCACCCTTAGTTGATCCTGTTTGTTTGCTGGCTACTGATAACTGAATGATTAATACTCCAACTTAAAGAGCAGTCATTTATGTGCTTACAAAATGCAAATTAATTTCTTATGTCACATGTAAAATCTACTTCATTGTTTTGTGGCTTCCTCATCTTGAACTGAAACAATGTAGGTGTAGCCAACTGGAAAAATACCACCAGGCTGGTACCTCTTGTAGTTCACTTGCAATAAAATTACTCACAAACTCATTGTTATTAGAACAAATAGTTATCTAGCTTGCTCGTTGCCTTCTAGGAATTACCTCATGTACTGCTGTCTAGCTAGTTGGACCAGAGATTAGGTAATGATAGAGGCGGTATGACATAACGTGACAAAATAGTTATTCTACTGTGGAGGAAACTTTTGAAAACTGGAGGAAGCGAATGAGTTCAACAGTGATTGAATATAAAAAGCACGCTAAAGTATAGCTTGTACCCTTTCAATCGATCACTTGCAGTACAATAAAACTTTAAGCAAACAAGCTATGAACAATTCCAACTTCTACCACAGAGCTGTAACTATTGTCTCTGCCCCTGCATATGGAGGTTTTACCTAGCAACAACAAAAAAGCTATTAAACCCCATCTGCCAAAGTAAAAGTACAATGCCAAATGTTTCTCTCCAAACATTATGTTCCCTTGGAATTAACTAACTTTTGCTGATAAAATATGAGGAGCATTTTTTTTTATTTTTCTGTGCCACATAAAGACATCGTTTTAAACTGCTTAACCTCCTTTTCAAATGAAAGCTATTTTGTGCCACTAAAAACTGGGGGCACATATGCACACGTTGTGCTTTGAATCTTGCAATAACAGCTTAAAGATGATTACAGGTCTTTGGGTGTTACAATCTGTTGTTTTAGATGCTTGTGCAACTGATGATAATTTCTGTATCTGTTCAAACAACAAAATTATATGCATCTGTATCTATATTAGGAAAAAAATACCAGAAGTGGGCATGGCCCGTTTTCAAACCTAAGCTGGTATTGCAATAGCTGTGCTTTCAAAGCACCATGCTTTTGATTTAACAATGACATATCATTATTCACAAAGCATAGTAAGGGACTATTTATTTTCAAAGCTACAAACAACATTAACCTAGATGTTCTGAATGATTAGCCATTATATAAAATTACATTTTATAAAATATTCTGCCTGAGCAACACCCTTATTAGCTCTAGCAGCACCAGACACTGCAGATGCTATGAGAGCAGCCAGCATTGCCAACTGTTAATTATTTAATCTTCCTGATCCATTGCTAACAGCCTTAGAAAAGGGACCAGGGTCAGGTAATTTGAACAAATGCAGGATAGCATACACTATATAAGCCATATTTTAAACAAATTATGCTTATTTGACACATTGGTGAATGTTTAATTGTAACTTCCCGTCATTATGATATCCTTCATTTGGTATGCTGCAAGATTTTTTAGGAAATGTGTATTTTTTTTAAATATTATATTTACATTTAACTAATAGGCAAGGCTTTTTCCGTTTTTCTTGTCAGCTCTTAAGGATATTATGATTATAAGCCCAAATTGAAGCAGAAGAACCAAACATAATATTTTACATTGGCAGAGGAGCAAGTAAAAAAATGTATGTGGATATAAAAGGTACAGCCAGACAAAATATAGCAAAAATATACAGCAATTAAAAAAAAAAAAATTTAAAAAAAAACTCAGAAATGAAGGTATTAAATTGCATAATACGGGTTCTGAAAATATATCAGAACACTATACAGTATTTTCAAAATAAAAAATACTTTTCTTTACAAGTATTATGTTTAGTTGTAAATGGCATAGGAGCACATAATTGTCACGTAACTAATTTCCGTTTAGTTTTCTATGTAAATATTTGTCCATCTTTTAAATGGAAAAGGCAAAGGTCTAGAGTACCTTACTCCCCTTATCTTAGACCAAGATTTGTAAAGCTTCGTCATACATTTGTTTATTTAAATTTGTTTACTTAAAGGATCCCCATTAGCTGATGCCGTGGCAATCAGCTACTCTTCCTGGGGTCCACGCCACACAGTGGTCTACAAGCACACGTGCCTTCTGCAAAGTACCATTATTCATTTTCACAGATATATAGTAACAAATTAATATTAGCTTTTGTTGGTTAGCTTTCCACACTCTTAGCAACTGATGTGAACCCCAGCCCCGTCAATAATTGGACATGTCAGGGCAAATTTTATTAAGTGACATCAAGTTATCATATCCACCAGCAAAAATGCTGTGAGACCATTTCATTTCTAAATGGATAATAATCAGCAAAATGAAAAATGGACAGGTGAATCTGATCAGAATTACATAAGTATTAAGAGTAAATATAAAAAATAAAGGTATGTGATAGGAGACCAAATCGCCACACGATCACAGACAGACTGATCTCATGGACTGGGTACTTCATGTAGACGCCTGTAGAATGTGCGTTCCACTCTCTCCTCTCCCCTTGTTCTCTTCACGGCTCAACTGGAGAGGCATGCACAAGGCACTCTCTAAGGGCTCAGGCCTAAAGAAAGCTAAGGCCTGCCTGTACAGAACACGCAAAGAGATACACTGGCTCTCTCGGGTTATAGCCACGACCGGCGATTTATTAATCAAAGTAAACTTGTTAGCTATACTGGAAAAAAACTACATAAACGGATCCATCCAGAGATCAATTTGTTTACAAACTTTACACTTGCTATCATTCCTCAACACAGGAAAAAGCTAAGTACGTGTAGTCGATGTACTTTCCTTTGACGACAAACAAAGCAAAGCTACTTCCAGCTCCAGCAAGGACGGAAGAAGACGAACACCAGGTTTTCTATTGACAGTGCAACGGAGATTCCGAGCCAATGCCCAAGTCAGTTTCCTTGGACAAGCCAGTACCACACGGAACCATCTGCATTCCTGCAGTAACACTGAAAAACATCCAGGCGTTAACTAGCTTAGGAAACTTCTGTTTGTTCTTTGTTTACAAAGAAGTGTGTTATCGATTGTATGTAATGTATTTAGATTATATCACGTCGCTCGTTAGTTAGATACAGCTGCCTACCTCGCATAGCTAATATATCGATGTACACTCTATTACTAACATGATCTTACAATCTGCCTTCCTTATAACTGAGATCTGTGCATGCATCCACTCCTGCACTAATATATGCTCAGTCAATCTATATGGTCTCATATACATAGAATGCAAAGGTGCGTTGAGATCAGTTAACTTCAGTAGTCCTTTGTACACGGAACCATCCTGATTTCCAGCCCATATTTAGCAGCACATGCTAAAAGCTGATTCATATCAGGAGCCATTCATATCAGGAGCCATTGTTCTGTCAGGTACCATGTGTGTCTCCCTTTAGCCTTTCAGGAATTTAGTTTAGATGTTTGTTTGTTTAATACATTTAGTTTATTAAACATTGTCATCGGTCTAATTGTTATTTGGATAACTGCTGGAGCCTACCTCCTCAACTTGCACATGCTGTTACATCATTGGTTATTATTTTAATATTTAATGTTAAAATTCATAATCATGATTTAATTAATTTTACGAGACTGATTAATTATAAGACCGATACTTTTGAACTGTTTGATCACCGCATGAGGTAATATATTTATATCTCCTGCATTCCTTGGTTCCTACTAGTGAAGATGGTTAAAACAGACACATTTTAATTATTTATCCTCACTATTCTACAATTCGTAGAGGTGTTTTCCCCTACAATAATAACAACCAAATTAAACAATGCTCAAAAGAATACAAATACATGTAATTGAAATATTATCCATCTTTGGGTACAGCCAGTGTTAATTTATACTGTCTTACAATCAATAGCGATTAAAAACTCCTTTAATTCTTCTGTTTACTCTCACACCCTGGCTGTCAATCATCAGAAAGCTTGGTGCTCATTAGGAGACTTGTGCTGCCTTCATTTTAACCTGAGCAAATGCAGATTAATGCACAAGATCTTTTTAGATCAGAGGGCAAGTTGGCAAGACTGAAATGAGAGGGATCTGAAGGCAGACCTTTGATCTGCTAAGCCCTTGTCAGTCAGCTCAGAGCAGTCAGACTGGGGATAAAGCTGTCTGTATCTGTGTCAGCACTGCTGCCCCCTCTTGCTTAACTGAAGTGGATATATGGAACTTTAACATGGCTGCCCCCTTAGGGAACATTTTTCACATCCGTGAATCCCGCTCTCTCTAATCACCAGATCACAAACTGGGCACTCCACCAATGTGGGTCACCTGCAGAAATGTGAAGAACATTTGCACTCAGCTCCATCAGGGTGCTGGTGCAGGCGGGGGCAGGGAAGGTGTGCATTATATTACCTTATGGGCATTTAGCAGACTCTCTCATCCAAAGCGACTTGCACAACGTTTTTACATAGCATTTACGTTGTATCCATTTATACCGCTGGATATATACCGAAGCAATGCACATTAAGTACCTTGCTCAAGGGTATAACAACAGCGTCCTACCTGGGAATTGAACATGCAAACTTTAGGTTGCAAGGCCTGTTCCTTACCCAATGCAGACATACTTCTGACTGTTCTCCAACGGTCTTTAAAAACTTGTATGTATCCAGCACTGATTTCACACAGTGTGCTACATGTGGACAGATGTAGCACACAGTATACTTTCTGAAGGCCTTCATCTTTTGTTTAATAATGCCTTCTTTCCCCATTGTATCAACAAATAAAATCTTCTCTTGTCTTATAGCTAAATATAAACGATAAATGATTGTTCCAAAATCCAGTGAATCTCATGTTTGTGCAACAAGTCAGTGGGTTTATGATCTCAGAAATAAAGAAAAAGCTAGATTTGAAACAATGATGCTAATATTGTGAGGTTGAACAATATCTAAGGTACATAATGAGGTGTGTTATACAGAACAACAGATCCCAGTGGGGGAGAAATGTGCCTGTTTTCTCACATAAAGTCGAACTAAACAAAAAGGCAATGCACTGTTTAAATCAAAAGGGGCTGTCAGGTCGCAAAGGATTCAGCTCCCAGAGGTACAAACTGGTCAATGTCTAAAGGGATGTGCAGCCTCTTTGATCTAAACTACTGTATACATGCTGTGGAAAGGAGGAAGCTCAACCTGAAAGTCACGTTCCACAAGAATACTTAACCATACAATACAACCAGTACATGCCTGCCTTATTTGACTTAACCACTAGCATTTCTGAGATTGCTGAAAAACACACAGGGATGTAGTCTTCGAGAGTTCGCATAGGAAGCCTCTGTTCTGTATCAACATTTCCTCAACAAAGCATAACAGTATGGGGCATGATTGCTTGAGTATCCTTATTCCCCAGTGGCATGTGTTAAGATTATAAAACATCTCTGTGTAATTCATTTTACATTAAGACATTTTTATTATTTAAAAGCTCACATATGGCTAAGCATATTCCAAGCTGAGAGCTCACTTCCAAATACTTAGGACAGTGATTGGTATCCACTGCATATCCACATGTTGTATCCCATGACAATCCATGTCTGTGTTGTTAAAATCGAGTCGAACTGAAAATAAGCACAAATCACATGTTGTTTTGAGGATCAGTCATGTGACTGCTGATGGTAGCAGGATGAGTTCTGAAGTTTACAGAATTCAGATACACTTATATGCTCAGATCCAACCAAATGCCTCCAAACTCATTGCATGGTGCTTCACCTTGCACCAGAACAATGACCTGAAACATGCTGATAATGCAACCAAGGAGTTTTTCAGGGCCAAACAGTGGCATTTTCTTGACTGTCCAAGTCAACCCCCTATCCTGAATCCAACTGATCATGCGTTTCACTTGTTGAACACAAGACTGAAGGTAAAATGCCCAAGCAACAAATAGGAACTGAAGATGGCTTCAGTACAGGCCTGGCAGAGCATCATCAGGGAAGATGAATATCTGGCGATGTCTATTGTTTGGAGACTTCAGGAAGTCATTGAATGCAAAAGGATTTGCAAGCAAAGACTAAATATAATGACTTTATTACAGATTATGTTTTTTTCAATTGGTTTTGCTCCCCTAAAGAGGAGGGTGGGAATGACATGTGTAGAAAGTGCTGAAATCCCTGCTCAGATCATCCAATATAGATGTACATATCCTATATTTCCACTGACATGGTATTCCCCACCTCATAGAACAAGTTTGACTGTTCCACTTGATGGGACTGCAGAGTGAAAAGAAGCAGAGGCTGGCATCACGTGCTTCAGAGGATGCTTTCCAAAATACATGTTCTCCTGAATTGATGTATGATTTTGCAGTGATGAGACAGGCCTAAGAATACAATTTACCATTCCAAATTTGTATATAAAGTGAAAAAACTAAAATGTTTCAGTAAAAGCTTTGGAAGTCAGCTTGTCAATAGCTGTTTACAGCTGTTTACTATGTGCTTCATTCAAAACAGAATGGTATGGTGAATGAGGTCTTGTTTCCCAAGCCAGAATCCCTCAGTCAAAATCTGAAGTTGTAAGCAAGGAGGATGCTGTCATGCACTGTTACCGGCTCCCTCTCCCACACTGCCATGCACACTTTTACATATATGCTAATGGTCTCTGCTGACTGCCAGTTTGAATACAGAGGAGTTTGGTAACTGACAAGACAGGAGGTATATGTATAATTAAACATCAGAGGGCGAAGCCATAAAATGTCTGAGATAGAATGAGTCTAATCTTTGCCTGAGGTTCCTCGATAATCAGCCCAGAACCACAAGCCTACAAACACAAAGATCTGAAATGTATGACCCATTTTAGTGGCACCACCCCCTTCCACATGATTCATTTTTTAATTAAGCGCAAGAGAGGAAATTGCAGCTCTGGAGCTGTTGATGGGATGGTGTGTTGGGGTGGGGAGGGGGGAGGGGGTATTCTCAATCTAAACTCGCTCTATGGCCTCCTATCTCACTGCAACATAGAGCATATCTATGCTGCTCACAAATACTTAACCTTGGGAAAAAATGCAACTCAGTCAGCACTGCATCATTAAGGGTGTGCTAAATTCACCAACATCCTGTCACCAACTCTTACTAATCAAATAATTATCAGTTGTCCATTGCCTTTTAAAATTAATCCAGTAATACCATTAAGTCACAAAGGAAGCATGATAAACAGAAATGTTTTAAACAAGCTGCTTATCGCAATAAGGAGCAAATATTAAATATAAATTCCAAAAGAAAGGAATCCAGTCTCAATGTAGTTTGTCTCAAAGAGCTCTCATTCACTGCCTAACCATGAAAATGCTGCACGCTTGCATAGTCCAACAGAAAGCTGTAACGATCCAATCCAAAGCTTTTCCTTGGAGGTCACTTCGCAAAGCCATCTGAAATGCATTTTTAATCTTCAAACAATTCCGGTTCCAATAGGGACCCTTTAAATGAGCAAACTGAAATATTTATGTGGCTCTTAACTTTGTATTTTGTGATCTTAGGCAAACACAGGTGTAAAGACAATGGGGGAGCAATATTTTATTAATATGCCCATTTGTTGTGACAAATATAGCCAGAAAGTAAAATTGGAAGGTGGGCAAATGTAAATATTTTGTACATTATTTATTCTACAAAAAAGTAATAAGTCAAGATATTTTGGAAAAAAATGCATTCTGATAATATTTTTGGTTATAAACACATCCAGGTACCAAACTCCTCATCTCGCCCCAGATTACAGGTTGTAGGAAATGTTCTGCTTTGTTAGGAGCAGATGATGGAATAAGACAGAAACAGCCGGAACAAAAGACTTTGGTCTGAGCTGGTACCTGGTTCTGGATACCGAGCAGTCTCTGGAATCAAGCTGTGGGCAAGATACTCTGGCCCAAATCTCCCAAAAATCCTCCCAGGCCCTCCAGCCTCTGAATAGGCCCACCCATTTATTTATAAATGGGCTGTGCTTACAGATGCTAATGTGAGCTATTTCAGTGACAATGCATCTTGTATGCATATCTCATATATCTCATGACAGTGGGAACTAAAAAAAATATATAAATATGGAACAATGGTATATTCCATTATAATTTGCCATGACAGGCCAGTGAGGCCACGCATCACACCTGGGGGAAATTTAGGTGATCATGCTAGTGCAGCCCTTTTCCCCTCAGCACAATTGGTGATGCTTCCATTTCCATCTCCGATGTTCACAAAAAATGAAAAATGCATAAACAATCGAACTGTTGAATTAATGTTTCCACACGATAAGCAAGCTTAATATCCGACTGACAATTGGAATGCCAGAATACTCACCCTGCCAACTAGAATTGGGTCAGGTCCAGAAAACTCCTCCAGCACAAACATTTGATTCCAAACCCATCCCCTCTTGGCACGACTGAGGAGTCTTTGTCCTTCGCCAGGCCCATGGAGGCCCATGACAGATCCAGTTTGTAAACTTTTTGACTGGTTGACCAAGGGTGTCGTGGACATAAGAGAAACACACATAATCCACATGAGCAATAAGGAAGTCCATATATCTGTCAGCACCTCCAACCGTTTTGCCATTATTTCCTAAGAAATGCAACACTCCCTCTGATGAAAACTTATTTCTCTCTACTTTGGATTTCAGCTTTCAGGCTCATGATGGAGTGAGGATCAATCACACAGCAAGTTGTGCTTTCAGGAAGGACAGAGGGTGTGTTCTTTCGATGTGGCCATCCATTTGTTGATTCTTCAGTGTGCAATACCTGGAGAAAGAAGAGTGTTTACACAATTTTTGCAAAAATGAAACCACAAAATGTATTAAGAGCAAATCTGGTCATTTAAAACAAGTACACATTATACTGTCAAAATTACACCTTTGTAAGTAAATAGTGCTCTATGCATGTTTAGAGTTATATTTTGATAAATATCCCCTCCTTTTAAAAAGGCTCAACGCAAAGCAGCTGTTCATATAATAAATTACACACCAATAAACTTTCTCCGTTATCACAGAGCTCTCCCTCATAATGAACACTCTACAGGTATTTTTGTCGACCTTGCTGATTCCTGTCTCCTTGTAAACTGCACTATAACATTGTAAACATAAGTATTGTGGTGTAAAAGATTAAGATTGCTGTTTTTGTTGTTGGTGGTGGTGGTTGTGGTTGAGGTAGTAGTAGTAGTAGTAGTAGTATTTTCGTATGCATGTATGCATGTATGAATGTATAAATAAATAAACTGATTAATCTAAATTAATTAATACAATTGTTCTACTTTTTGCATGCAAAATTGTGGTTTGTGCTGTCAAATGTATATGCAATTAAAACAAAAAACCTATTTAGACATAGATAAGTGTTTTTCTTTAAATAAATATATTTCTTATGTGTGTACCTTTGAAACAGTGGAACATTGTGCCATGTTACTAGCAGCAGTAATATGTATGTATTTCTGTCTGGGAATGTTTGCTGCTTTCCTATACAATGTAGCCAATTTATATTTTGTGATAAATTTGAATCAGTAGTTTCCTTGTTAGATTACAATACACTATTTCATTATGATGAGCTAATTTAGAAGAATCTATGATTCTGTGTTCTATGATAATCATAACATTGATGTAATGATGAGTGGTTGTTTAAGAGTTATTTATATTATATATATATATATATATATATATATATACAATTAGCAAATATTTTTAAAGAAATGGTTTTAAAGTCTGCATAACGATCAGTGATGTGCTAATTTGTGACATTGGTGTTCTATGAAACATTTTTAAATGATATTACACTTCCATTTGCATAAGGGGATACCATAACGCATTGGTTAAATTCATGTATGTCTTCTGTCATCTCATGATTATGGTCATTATATGATTAGCATGAACCTGTCATAGGAAGTGTGTGTGTGTGTGTGCGTGTGTGTTGGTATATTTCTCCTAGAAATGAGTTCAGCAGATGCAAGCAGAATATAGATTTTTTTTTTTATTTTTTTTTTTTAAACACGTTTACTCCACATGATACCATTAACTTACTTGCACTACATATGTATTGACATTTACGGACTATAACACCACACTGCACAAACCACTTACATGTGTTAATTAACAGATTTGCCTATGAAGTTATATTCCATTTAAGTGTACTTCGTAGATTTAAAAAAAAATAAAAACCAAGTAGCCTATTTATTAAGTTTTTTTTTCTTTCTTCAAAAAATTAGCTTTGCTTAGTATAAAAGTAACAACGACATTATAATTACTTCAAAACATGTAGTGCATCTGGGGTATAACAATTATACCTCAACAGACTCTGGGAAACGAATCGATTTGACAGCCAACTCTGGTATGCACGACCAAAAATCAACGTGCATCTTTCAAATCGCGAAGTCATAACATATGGTTGACCACAATATGGCAGCTATTGCCCTACCTGTACAGACTGAATAAAGCACGGAGTTAGTCACTACCATTTATGGACACTTGATTGATGAAATGTTGTCTAAAGAATACGAGGTAACTCAGCTTCCGGCTTGAGTAAACGCAAAGGCATTCTATTTTTCCGGGGGAAAACAAGTATAGTTGTGAGTAACGTACTCTTGCGCTCCTTTTATCCATTTTAATTCTTCATCGGGAACGGAAGGATGCCGCACATTGCAGGCGCATTCCAAAGTAGCTGGATTAGTCACAGTGTTAAATAATCGGGTAGTTATTATGCGCTGTTACTCTGTGTAAACGCTCTAATTCATGAAATGAATCCTATAGATAAATAAATGTTAATTGTAGGCTTCTGCTGTCGACATATATTGTCACCCTTCACCCATCTTTGACTATTTTGGCATTCTGCCATGTATAGTTGTCAAAGTGCAGTTAGCCTTATATGTTGCCCTTTAACGCGAAAAAGCCAGAATGACGAATGTTTCAAACTGATCGAGTTAGAAGTATTTCGCCACACCTAAGTACGTTTTTGTCCGTCAAGTTTCAGCACCACATATGTGGCTAGCTCCCATACAAATCGCGTATTCAATCTTTTCACAACTGGCAAGTATAAAGCCATTAACAAGAAAAGAGATCGCGTTTAAATGGACACTGAACTAACTACCTTGGAAACTAATCTTTGAAGTGAATAGTCTTTTGATAAATGCATTTTCTTTGAAATGTGAAAAATTAAATGCAATCTGACTTTAAAATATCGGTAAACATCAACCGTTGTCGGCACATCAAGCGAGGATAGTAGATTACCTGACGTTCAAAATATTAAGTTGAGCAAGGTTTTCATACATCTCTTCATCTGTACACCTCACCGAAACCATCATGGAGCATATTATTTTTCGAAATTTAATAGAAACCTGGACGAAATGACTCAACACCAAGAGCGGTTAATGCCGATAAATATCTTAACAGAAATGACAAACTGTGACCACAAGAATGACTCGACTGATGAAAGTAACTAACTGCACATATTACTCCACATGAAATTTTCTCAAACATTGGTGCACCTGTTAATTTTGCTCAGTACTTACTGTCTTGTTTCTAAGTGCCTGCACCATGGTAAGCTTTGGAGAAGAAGTATCCTCCCAATACGGTCAATGCTCAGTGCATTTTCTTTGGAGGAAGTTGAAGAAAATGATCAAAAACGGGGAGGGAGCCAAAATGAATCCGCAGAATTCACAAATATCACAATACCCGCGAGTACTTCGCCTTACTGCCTGTCTGCAAAATGTAACAGGGAGGAGACGGTGTGGAAGTGTTTCGCGCGAGGAGCCTCCCCTTGCCGTTTTCATTGGGCTGATGAAGTGGCAGGTCTATCGCTTAGAAATTAATGCATGCGCTCAAGGGAATGCACAACTTTTATAACCATGCCTCAACGTTGTTTCAAACACCAGATTCTGCAGTGCTTTGAACACGATTGACTGGAAAGAACTGAGGGGCGTTTTGGCAGTTACACCGCACACATGTAGGCTAATGCTCTTTTTTTTATTTTATTTTTTAAGTCGCTGCATTTGGTAAAACTACGTTGATTAAAATAAACAATGTGTGCATGGAACCTGTCACTTCGCTGTTTAATCTTTAAGGGAACGAAACACTAAGAAACGTCGGTTCCAGTGGCAGGCTAAGAGGAAACTGAAGAGCTCATCGGTTGGCAGGCTATGAGGCTGTTAGAAGAGTGCATCGGCTTTGCTTTATGCCCGAAAGTGGCGAACACCGCCATTGGCATTTGCTGCCAGATATGTGATTAACGTATTGTTAAATTGCATTATTTCTGATAAATGTTCTTTTCCCAATTCAGTAAATACTTTGCATATTATTTCTATTAATATTCACCACTTTGCTGAACCGTATTTGAATCAGTTGTGGCAAGGTACAGCTATTGCGGGGTGGTGGGGCGAAGAAGTGTAATTAAGGTCCAGTCCAGGGGTCCCAAAAAAAAAAGTCCGGTCATATTTTCTTCCAACCATGAACTCAGCCAGCTGATTTCACTAATTAATTATACCTGGCTGATTGTAACAAAATACTGGGAGCACTCTTTCAAAACCTGGATTTTCCTCTGAGGGAAAAGTAATCACTGTGACATAAAAAGATATTTACAGTTTACAGTATGCAAATCTGGTACAGCAGTGGCCCTAAAACGTGCAAGGGGCAGACAGAATCATCAAAAAGGCAGACCTATGTGTAACTCTAAAGTTACTGGATGCAACGTGTGATACAATAATGAAAACAGCATCTCATTAGAGCAATTTGTAATCCAAAATTCCAAAACAAGTTTATCATCTCAAACCACAGCTCTGCATGCAAATCTATCGACATCTAATCCCCAGGTATTTGTCTGTTTGTCAGGGAAATAAATAAAATAAAACATGTTTTGATTTTCAACTGCACAAAGTGCGCACAGAATACATAACTAATTTTCAAGACAACATTTTAATTAATGGCACTTCCATTATATTTAACATATAGTGCACTCCAAAGACTTGTAAGAATTACATGAAAATACACTAAGTACACAATATCACAGTAAGTCATTATGCATTAATCAATAAATATATCTGGGGAAAGTAAAAAGTCATAAAAACCCGATTTGAAGGAATGGTAAATTATCTTTTCTAATCTTTATTGCTTTACTGTCAGTATCCCCCAGTAGTATCTGGCATGAGAGAGAGATGCTAAGATGTGTGAGATCTGTATAGTACTGGTGAGCTCAGAGCCCTCTAGTGTATAACAATGTAGCTGACATTTTAAATCTGACCAAAAAAAAAAGTCCAGAAATGGTCAGAGGCCTATATTATTATTATTATTATATTGTTTTGTTGTGATGCAACACACCACCATCAGGTTCATGTGAGTTTATTGAACCAGGACATTGTCTTTCTAATGTTCTGGTTCAATAAACTCACATGAACTCTAGGGGTTTCGTCATACTTGTTCCTGGTTATGGTTATACACTTTGTTGTACGTCGCTCTGGATAAGAGCGTCTGCCAAATGCCTGTAATGTAATGTAATGTAATGTAATGATGGTGGTGTGTTCCATCACAACAAAACAATGTAATAATAATAATAGTAGTAGTAATAGTAGTAATAATAATATAAATATATATATAAATAATATAAAATATAATAATACATATAAACTGGGGTGGGGAAACAAACTAAGGTAACTATATGTATTGAATGCAATTTCACATTCAATTGAATGTGAAAAAGGGATTATGTTAATAAACATACATACAATTCTGTGGTAAAAGTATGGACACATAAATTGAGGGTTGATTATACTGTGCCTGACTCTTTAAGAACAGTACCTTTGCAATTTCAGTTATATATGGAAACTCTTAACCTACAACTGATGATGTTGCTTTATTTATTGTAATTGATTATTCTGAACTTATTCACATTCATAGGCAATCTAACATTTACATTCTAATAATATATTTCAATGTGATAAAACATTTATGGCTGTCAAATTATGTTAATCTGTTTCTTGTGATTAATTAGAACGTTTATGTAAACAAATTAAATAAAATAAGCTCCAATTAAATAGTTTTCAATTGAAGCAAAAATGAAATAGTATTTTAAACTGAAATAAAACACAAGAATAAAACATATTCTGACCAAGTATAATACATATGAAAGAGCAATGTTCAACAGCATCTTTCATTGACCCATGCTTTATCTATACCTATATGCTTATTCTGGTCAGGGTAGCGGGAGGTGGTGGAGCCTGTGTATTGGGTGAGAGGCAGGAATACACCCTGGACAGGTCGCCACTCACCTATTGCAGGGCACACACACCATTCACTCAAACAGTCATACCCATAGGGGTAATTTAGAGTCACCAATTAGCCTACCTGTGCGTCTTTGGACTGCAGGAGGAAAGCAGAGTCCTCAGAGGAAACTCACATGAACACGGGGCGGACATGCTAACTCCACACAGAAAGGCCCAGGTCGGGATTCGAACCAAGTACCTTCTTGCTGTGAGGATACCCACTGCACCACTGTGCCTCCCCAAGAGCAACTTATAATGCCAAATTCAAGGCCTATAGTTCAGATTGACCTGTTGCTATGCCACAGTTTGGTTAACCTTTTTTTCTCACTTAGCCATTTAGTAAGACACCTCTTATATCTCTTCACAGGGGTCATTGATTCAGATGCACAGAACAGCTATTTTTCTGGCTGAACACAGCTTAAAATAAAAATAATAAGCAAATAAAATTTTTGCCGGGGTACCATCAGCAGGTTCTGTCTTGATTAGATAAGTAGGCAGAATTTCCTGACTGGGTGCAGCATTGCTTTGCATTTGGACAGGGCTGAGGAACTAGAATTTATTAAATCACAATTCTTAACTAACTTAAGCATGCCAGCAATATGCCATGCCTTCAGCAGGGCAATCTCTGTGCAATTATTATAGTTAGCATTCAGGCAAGAATAACCTTATTAAATAATTACCATACCATATTAAGATTAAAACATGGCAAAATTAAACACTCTATATCATTCAACTTTTAAGTGGGCATGGCCTTTTATTAAAACAGTCACTGCCATGTGCATATGATTTAAAGTTCAAAGCCAGAATGCATGTAACACTGGAAAATAAGCATTACACCTCCTTTTCAATAAAACCACTTTGGAATGCACAGAAATCTTTTTTTTTTTTTTTTTTTTTAATGGACCAAACTGCATTAAATACATGTTGGGGTGTAATTTCAAAGGTGAGTTTTGAGACCTTTGAGGAAGGCAGCCAGTGAACCTGCAATCATGACTGTTTGTGGAAGGTTAGACCACCATAAGACAATAAGAGCAGAGAAGACTGGGGCCGTGAGGAACAGCTCGTGGGAGCTTGAAGCGATCGGACAGCGATTGGATCACAGTTTGAAGATAGGAAGGAGCAATGCAATTTGCAATTTGAATTGAATGAGTGCACCCACAAGAAGCAAGTTAAAGGTTGTTCAAAAGTAGCACAGCATGTATGAATTTTGGCAGGTTGAAGCCCAGGTGGGCAACAGCATTCTAGACCAGTTGCAGTCGCCTGATGGTTTCACAATTCCTTGATGAGAGAAAAATAGCAAGCTTGAGTTATTTGTCTCCTGGGATGACAGCACTTTCTGTATCAGACTCAAAAACACACTTATTCAGCAAAACTTATGGACATATTATTTCACTGTCCATTCTTTGTACAGAATAATTCAGCCACTACAACATGATATTTAAAATGTAGTTCAAAGTACACCTAAAAGCAACACCTTTGGGATCATTAGAAAAGCCAACTGCAAGCCAGGCCCAGTCAGTGCCCGACCTCTCTAATTCTGGATGAATGGAAGCAAATCCCTGCAGCAGTACTCTGACATCTAGTATAAAGCCTTCCCAGAAGAGTGGAGGTTGTTATGGCAGCAAAGAGTGGACCAATTGGTGTTGGATGTTGGATGTCAGGTGTTGGATGTCAGGTGTCCATATCTATATAATACAGCCCCTGAGATCACTCTGAAACCACCACAGCACTAAATATGATTAATTCTGTTGGCATAGCACTAACCGGTGATCAAAATATCAGAGGGCTTTGAGAAAGGTGAAGTAACTGAAAGGGGAAACGGTCTTTGAAGTCTCGGCATTCATAATCGATCATCGGTTACTACTTTGTCAGTTAAATTAATCACCAAGCTGGTGTTACAGAGCACTGCTGCTACTACTCCTTGAGGATACAACCCATGCTCCCAATTTGCAAAAGTTAATGCATGAACAGTAAACAAATTATACATTAAGGCTGAATTGCAATTCATTTGTCAGAGACTTCAGTTTAACGATCTGATCTGACGAATGTGTGCATCTGAGTAAAGTTCACATTTCTCCCTTCTTTGCATTCAACTCAGAAATGAGTGAGGCCCAAGTAAGTTTGTGACAGGTTTTATTATCCACAGTTTTCAAATCCATAGGTTCTATTTTTTTTTAATCTACTGGTTTTTCTGTCAACAGAACTTGAATCAGTAAAAGTGAATATTCACATGCATTTCCTTGCCCAGACATTGTGGGATGACCCCACCCCACACAATGCTTGCATAAACATTTGTGTAGGCTATGATGGAATTGGCCAAAACAATAAAAGGTGCCAATTCAATCTTCATGGTACAAGGAAACATAATGTTAATATGTCAGGCCTAGTTACTATGGGAAGCGTTACTATAGGCCTACCATTTTATGAAACAATTTAGCTCAGCTATTAAGGAAATTTTGTAACAATACCAGCTTCACATACTGTCCTGGATTTAGATACCTGAAAAGGAGTGTAACAATATATAACTATACACAGGAACTTTGGGGCTCTCTGAACACGGGACTTACTCTCTGCTGAGTAACATTCATCATTAACTTTTTTATTAACCTAGGAATAAGGACGTGCCCATCCCCTTCCTCTTGTGACCCTGCAATAAACTCTCTGCATGATCAATTAAGCATCAGCTTGGGGCAAGGAACACCCCCTTTATGGAGGAATGCTCCAACATTAATGCAGTAATCAATGGTCTGTCTATCCATGTTTCATTGACCACTCCGATACCACAAGCCAATCAAATGTTTGTGTGGAAAAAATAATAAACCAATCACATTACAGAGCTCACTCATGGGGTTTCATCGCGTCAGTGACTTTTGAGAATAAAAGTCATCAAAAAACCTAACAACTTTGCCAGACTTTGCTGCGCTTCCAAACTCACACCTCGCTGGAGACCTGCCTGAGTTGGCCAGCCACCGTCCGTGAAATAAACCAAGCTGGTTTATTTCCCATCGACACCTGTTGAGGAAAAGTACTTTCAGACTTTTCCGCCGTATATGCCTTGCGGCCGGGCCCAAGTGGAAGATATGTGCACATCCCAAGTCATCTTGACTGGAACCCGTCGCGACCCCGACTTCACAGAAGAAGTTTCCCAAGTTTCTGCGCACATGCCACAGACACTGAGACCAGCTGACGAGCTGACTAAGCATCACCTAACAGAATTAAGGACTGGCCTCCCTCATTATCACCATTAATGTGGTGGTGGGCCCACGCTGGCCAGCCAGATGTTTGTTTCATAGGGCAGGGTCCACAGGAACCTATTTTATTGAGCGTCAGGTGGCTGGGGAGGTGGTCATGTGAAGGCAAGGAGTGGCAATACATTTCAGCCTGGAAAAAAACAGGGACTAGGCATTCTTGCCCATCTGATATGTCCAGGTGTGGAACCTCTGAGCTCAGTGAGATGGGCCACCTACTCCACCACCAGCCACATGGTGTGCTGTTGCCCCAGGTTAGACTTCACAAGAGCCCTTCAGCTTCCATAGCTACAACAAATGTAACCGGGTTAGTGCGCTTGCTCCTGTTCTCTTAATTAATTATTATTTTTATGTTGATCACTGGCCTGAAAATACCTGCATTTTATACCACTGTAGTGCCTGCCTGTGGAAAATGCAAGCCCTTTGATTATACATCATCACAAAATAGCTGTATATATATATTAATAAATATCATGTGGGCTATCTAGTATTACCTGGCAATTCTATACAAATGCATATTCTGTTGTGATACATTTCGCCACACTTTATTTTAATTGACAAAAACAGCCAGGCTACTGTACAGTTAACTTAAAACCGCAGACATCTACTGATATATCATCATAATCATTATAGTTACAATAATACCATCAGATTGCAATCATAATTCTTCTGCTGTACAATTATAAAAATGTTGACATACAAAATGTAACATATCTAACTTAAATGAAACCAGGTGCTAAAAAGGCATCCACCATGACATTTTTTTTCTCAAAGAATTGAATAGACAAAATTGTATGGGACTGTCATGATGGAGGTGTTCTGTCTCTTTTATCCAATCAAAACTATTGTTTTCCAGGACATATATGACCTCTGGGTGAATTGATTAACCAGATATTTTCTTTGTGCAAGGCAAGGTTCCACTCTAAATAAAATAGTAACACAGTTAAAGTAATTGAATGAGTAGATTTTGAATGTGTGTGTGTGTATGTCAGAGAGAGAGAGAGAGAGGTAGGAGCCTCAATATGTCTGCACCCCCACACCACATCCACACACTAAACCAATATTCCACCATTAAAGTGTACTTTTTTTTCTCAGAATTATAACTTCTTTTTTTTTTGCGAATACCAGTTTATTTCTTACAATTCTGACTATTTCTCAGAATTAAGATTTTCTCGTAATTGTGAGTTTATTTATTTCAGTTCTGATATTTTTTTTCTTCCAATGGGCCTATCTCACATAGAATGGTCACAGAATGGAAGTAAACAAATGCAGTGTATCACCTCTTCTGGCTTCACATATCTTCAATTGTAAAAATGGTGCCATCAACACAAAAATGCTATTCAGAACAGTGATAGACACAGTATTATTTTTATTTATTTATTTTGTTTTGTTTTTGTTTGTTGTGGCGTGTGTCTAATGCATTGCCAACTGGTTTTATTACCCCCTCACTCCTCTGTGCTCTCACTCTCAACCCCAATTTGCATCTTTTAAAATTGTGAAGAGGGCGGTGACAGGCCAAAAGCTGGTGTTGCTGTACACTGTAAAATATAATTACTATTCAACAAATAAAGAGGATGCAAGCAGAAAAATCTGCAGACTTGACCTTTCCACCGATGGGATGGAATCTCAAATGTAACTAAAAAGATCCAATTTTTGGTTATCATATCATAGCATGTAGGTAATTGTCTCATATGTTCTTATGTTACATATAGTGGTTAAATTAATGTTTCCAGAGAGATAAGGTTTGATGTATGTTTGCAGCTGGTGTACTTACACTACACAGATACATTTACACAGCAACCCTGCTCAGGATAAGCTGGAATAGATAATGGATGGATGGATGGATGGATATTTTAAATTGCCCAGTCCGACTGTTTGTATGGTGCAAAATATGTACGGTATAGTAGGACTTGCAAGTTCTTGAAAGTTGCCTGCTGTTTATATAACATGCCGCCCCGCCAAGACGTAACTTGGCGGGATGGCATTCCTGCCATCCCAATATATTTACCTATGCAAAGAATGTTTGATGCATTGTTATGTTCTTGGTCTGAACTGGGCTTTAGGATAACAGCAATTTTTTGTACCCATACGACTGCACATCCGATAAAGAGTTTGAGGAGATGCTGATATTTACCCTGGAGCAGATAAGAGTGCAGGCATCAGCTAGCTGCATACTGTGCAAAAAAAAAATCCCTTTACCGGGGACCAAGTACCCCTTTTAGAACTAGTTTTGAAATAGCAGGAGAATGTGAATTATCATGTTTTTATTCAGATTTTTGATGGGCTAAAAAATATATAATTCATATTTGACACGGTGAACATTGGAGATGACAGCAGCATTGTTGTTGTGCTTTTTTATATTTGACCACTTTCACTACTATGCCACTAATTATAGCTAAGAATATATCAATATTATGTTACAAAATAAGCACAGCAAACAATTTTTAATTAAGCACTTGATTTTGCTCCAGTGCAGTTGATTTGTATCTAGGGCTCCCGTTGTTTGCAATAAAATATTCTATTTTCTGTTGGAGGGAGTGGCGATGTGTGAGTTGAAGCCCCACATAGCACCCTATGGATTCCCTTTCAGTGAAGGTGCTGACGCTGCTTCATAACCCAGCGTCTGTAAAAGTTTCAGGAAATGTTCACTGGTGTTAATATTGCTGGTGATAAGTAGCTGGAAAGCATGCAGTTGGTTACACTGTTAATGTGGCTTATGCTCCTTTTAATAAATGCTTAACCACCAGACAGTCTTCTCAGATTTAATAATCAAATACAGTGTTGAGCACTGGTATGGGTATTCTACTTGTAATTAGAAGGCAGCATGTTTTAATCCTATGAGGGATATTGTTTCTGAATATCCACTTGTGTCCCATTAGATTGTGTCTCTTAGCAGTGTGGGGGAACGCAGAACTGATCAGCAAGAAACCACTATCAGAATGAAGGAAGACCAATATAGCTTGGCAATACAGCCATTTTGGGAGGGAAAAAAACCCAACATAACGGTCACCCTGGGATAAAAAAAATAATAAAAAAAACCTTCATCTGGTAATTCATGCTCTGGCGCAGAGAGTGTGTCCTGTACTTAAAGATGGGTTTAGCAAGTGTTTTCCTGGTTGGGTGGCCTGGGGAATTAAACAGCTTGCATTTTCACTAAGGAGCGTCTCTGTGGAGGTTTCTCGCCACTAATTAATAATTGGTGTATATGGCACCCCAAAAGATTATTAGAGGAGTCATTAGAAAATATGTTTCACCCTCCCTCCTCTTCTCCAGAGCAAGTATGAAGGAAACCTTTGGTCTTAGGGGAGTCCACCACTGAGCCAATAATGTTTTGTTCTGGAAATTTAATTGCACCATCTACAAACCTATTCCTGTGAGTATTACAATATAATAACTCTGTTCCAACATGAAATTAGAATGAACATGCTTTTCTTCAGTCTCAGATAATCTTAATTGGACACTGTTATAGTTAAGCCATGAGTCATTACTTTAAGCCATGTATTATCAATTTGGTGATAAAAATCGTTTTGTTTTGACTGACATTCAAAGGTTCTGTGCTATCATTTACTAAATGACAAGCTCCAGTTCATACTACTTCGAACACAATATGCTCAATGTGCAAGATTTCACATTTTTGCCTTCATAAGAGATGCAAAGAAGTAATTCCCATTAATGTAAAAAAAATAATACAATAAATCGTTTGTGAACATAACATGTTTGTATGCCTTACCTTATTAGATCATTTTTAAATAGTCATCCAAATTTGATTTAAAAAAAAAAAAAAACAACAACCTGAAAATGACTGAATTGAAAGCATTCACTCCTTAGTAGTAACAAGCTATTTATGGTGGCCAAGATATTCAAAACAATGCAACATTGTCACAACACAAACACTTTGGTTGTCAGTTTTATGAAATGCAGCATGCATTTCACCCAATGATAAAATTCAAAATCAAGCTACAATATGAGACATCATTTGATGAGACTGAGTTAATATTTCTGGAAATGACTGCTTTTGCAAAAAGCAGAGAAAGTTGTGAATTTTGCCCTCATCATAAAATATGCTTCCAATCCAGGACCTATTAAATTAAATTGTTGTATTTGGGTAGCCCCTAACCCAGTGCTTGCTATGATTTTGAATAATTTTGATTAGGATAGTGTTTTCACCTTAAACCCTGAATCTTTTTTCATTCTTCCACTTCTTCATTATTTTTGCAGGACTCTGCAATATCATGTAACTTCAAAACATTGGTAACTGCTCTCCCTATTGAAATATAACAATAATAATTCAAAGAGTGACCTTAAATTTGTATAGCCCTCATCAACAGGTAATTTTTACAAGGCAACTATCCCACAATAGCTTGCATATGAATGCTTGGTGAAAAATGGCTGCCTGCTGTCTTTTTTGTCTGTAGCAAACTCATTTGCACCTGAATCTTAGAGAACTAATGGAAGACTGGTGGAATGCCCCAATACCCTTCCACTATTTTGAATGCTTGAATACTGAGTTTGAGTGTAGAATAAATTGAGGGATATAAAACAGAACCCAGTTTAGCCTGTATTTAATTTATTGATTAGGTAGCTGTAGCTATACTGTGCAACCATCCTTTATGAAATAAATCAGACAACAATTAAACAAAAATGATAATGTTCTTCAGTTGTCTTGGCAATGATAAACATTAGCTGTTCTTGCTTCAGCTTTATTACTCCACTGACAAACACTATTTAGCGATACACACTGGTGTAAATCTAGCTTAATGGCATAATCATGGTGACACAACAATGTTGTAATTGAAAAATAAACAATAAGGTAACAATCTTTATTGGATATGTACGCAAGATGTTACTGTTTGCTTCATTGTACATGTTCACTATATATGAGGTCAGTGTGAAAAGTTATGTTATTTAAGGGCTTAGTGTTATGTGTTGGTTATGTTGTATGTAGTTATATTTGTCAGAGTTTAAAATTAATTTCATCTAGTTCAATTTAATAGACAGGAAAATTATTTGATTGAACACATCAATCATGCACTGCATGCAGTGTTATCATGGCTGTTTTGTCAAAGCTATATATCTCTACCTAACTCATACTCCACAAAGCTTGGCATTTTGGTAATCGTGTGCAAGTCTTGTCATAAAGTCTGGGTAACAAAAAGAAGAAAGGAGGGAAGTAAATTAATGTCTCTGAGCACAAATAGACCAGCTGTAGTCGTTTTGCTTATTGACGTTCATTTGAGAGATACTCTCTGTGGCAAACACGCCTGCCACAGGCCACCGAAGTGGCTTTTCTTGGGGCCCTCCAGCACAGAGACACAGGGAGAAGATGTTAAAACAGTCCACGTTTATTTGCAAGGGTCGGCAAGATGTTATAGCCGAGGAGCAGATGTTAACACACTGTCATGACAGAGAGGCTCCTCCGTGTGGGTGGGGATGGCAGATTTAACCTGTGCGCAGTGATTACCTCACTACGCACAGGTGCAGCCACTCCTGTTCCTGGGTCCAATTAGCCTGGATGTAACAAAACGAATTGGAGGATAATTAATGCTTGACCCAGGCAGGTGTGTTGCTTAGACCGCCATCCCACAAACTCTCCAAGGAGTTTCCCATTTGAAAGTCTATTCAATTTCAATGTACTTGTTGACAAAATCACCACCAGGATTAAGACGTGAATAGCTGCTGTGGGGAAGGTAAAAGGATGCAATTAATCTCTGTAAACTAAAATATTCAAATTTTCATTCATCTTTGGAAATTAAGAAAGTAAGTGAAGCAGGACAAGACTGTGAGATGCCAATGGGACATGCTCCAATGAGACCTGTACTGATTGAGCATTATATATCTAACAGCAATAATTTATGTGACATTACATTCTTTGCTTTCTGGAGATTTAAACTTCTAAGGTATTAAAAATGAGACTCCATAATTTAAAGGACAGTCAGTGTCTGAGCTGAAATTTCAGTTTTGCATTATTGGCAAGAAAGCTATAGTAGCATCATTTTCATAAAGCTTTATTTGTAGACACTTAGATGATGTTTGCTTTGTTCTATGCCACTCCTCACCAGTTTTATTTGATCAGGTCTGACGCACGTAATATGAATGAGACAGAGCCATGTATCTCACACCAGTGAAGCCAGATTCACAATTCGATTTATTGAGTTTCACATACAGTGGAAGTGAATTTGGGAATGCTTTTGGGACAAGATGATGACATTTTTACTTGCCTTTTTTCATCTAAATCTCACTGCTAGAAACTTCTGCTCCCTTTTTCTTTGCTCATTCTTGCATTAATACATGTCCTGGGGACAGAGTCACATTTCATGTGGTCAATAAATTAATCCTGGCATCTTTTCCAAGAGCACACCTTAGAAGCCACAAAACCAATTTCATTCAACCTGGTCAGTAAAAATATTATTTTCTTCCAAAAGATTCTGCTGGAGGCTGGAGCAGCACCTATGGGCACAAGAACAGTAAACATGATTTCATTCCAAGAGAGCTGACGCTATGTTAAAACTACGCATGCACATTTATTGGTTATAGAAAAGTATATATGGAGTATAATTATGAAACATGTCAATAACTAAATTATGGATCCCTTGTAGCTTGTGGAGACTGCGCCAAATTTGTTAAAAACCAAATGGCAGTATTTCCTGTTGACATAGACTGCTTTGAAGACCAATGACCTCCCGCCTCCAAACCACCTGCCAAAACACACACACACACACACATGCACACACTCACAACACACAGAGTTCATTGAGACGATTAGACTATCATGGGCTCCATGTTTTGGTTATTTATGAGCCAGTAACACATTGGCTCACACTGTTGCCATTGTTACCATGTCTTACATGTGTATTCATTTGAGGGAAAAACTGCAATAATTATTAATGGTAAATAAAATAAATCCCTTGCGATGTCTTGCACAGTGTGGAATATAGGAGTGAATGATTCGTTGCCCAGACCCCTTGTCTTATATACAGATTCTAAAAATTCAGGGCCTCTTTAAAAACACATTTTCATTGGACTACATTTGCTATATGTTATGCCTGTGTTGTACAGTATGGGTCGTATGAGACTGATCCATCATGTTGCTAGGATGTCCTTTGTGGTGTTGGCTCACTTCATTGATTTATTTACTTGTCACTCTGTTTTGAGGCATGGATAAATCTAGGGTGATTGTTTGTCATTTTTGATGTCTTTGTGGTAGCCAAGCCATAGGGTGATGGCACTTTCACAGTCATTTTCCCATACGGTGGCCACATTATTTAAATAGAAAATGAAGTTGCATTTAAGTAAATGGCATTTTATTTATTTATTTATTTATTTATTTATTTATTTATTTATTATGTATTTAGTTAGTCATTTTCTGGAGATATGACTTTGAATACTAAGTTTTTAAAGTTTTTTTTCAAAACACAGTTCAAGGGAATTTTGCACTTTCTGATCATACAACCTCAAACCAGGAACTATTGTATGGAATTGTTATTTTAGCATAGTCCCAAACCCAGCGCTTGCCACTTGCCATTTTTAATTTGTTTGTAAAAAAAAATAAAGTTATATTACCTTTCCACACACCACAACGAGCTTTGAAGGGAGACATGGACTTCCTATTCAAACTGAACCAAAGCGCACCGATTGACCAGATGGTTATGGGGTCCCAACACACTGGAAACTTTTTTTTTTCTCTTTTTTTTACATATTAAGGCAAAACTAATGATCTACAACTGTACAGGATTTTTGGACCCAGACTCCCGTTAAATAACCTTTATTGTTGCATAATGGAATGTCTGTATTTCATCTTTGAATGTGGCAATCCCGGTGGCGGAACCAAATCATGAGACATTTGAAACATCATATGTGCACAGCTGCACTGTTGGAAGGTAGAGATTTACTGCATTGGATTGTGTCCCAGCCTTAAACATGTAACAATTAGCTGTTTGACTCACCTCGCTCAGTCCAGTTGAATGATTGCATCATGGGATCTATCAAAGTGTCTTTCATTTTACATAGCACTCAGCCCATAAAGATTTTTAAGATACTGTACAAGCACAACTTCCTTTACATTGCATTTCTGGCTATGCAGATACCTTTACTCTGTATGTTACTGGATCATACTTTTCACAACTTATTTCATACATTATCAATAATAATAATAATAATAATAATAATAATAATAATAATAATAATTATTATTATTATTATTATTATGATAATAAATTGTATGCATGCCCAAGACCTTCTGAATAGACTGAGCCATCTCAAGCACCTCCGTATTAAAACACCATTGTAGCCTATTGTGTATCCACGACAGCAGTTTAAAAAATAAAAAAAAAATCAAACATTTACATTTTAATTAACTGCATGGGGGACAGTAGAATATAAAATGGATGTCATGTCCAACTTCAAATCAGAAAGTAAACAAACTGAGATGTTGAAGGGACCTGTTTACAGGGCCAGAGCACCTAATCTCAGCTGAGCACATTTTTATTACAAATTCCTAATAACAAAAAACGCATTGTCTTTTCATTGTAAATTATTGTCTATTGGTAATGCTAATTCATTGCCTGGTGCCCCTGGATTGGAGGACTCCCTTGATTCACTTCTGGGATAAATATCATAAGGTAGAAATATATTTTATAGCCAAAACCACTACAGCTTCATCACCGCCCAACTGTTAACTGCACTCCAAAAAAAGCAGTGGTTGTATTTCTGATGGATCTGTCCATTCCAAAGTAAGATCTGATTCTATCAAAAGCAGCATTTGCATACAAGTCATGGTCATGTTCTGTCCAGTTTGCTTGGGGCCCTTCAAAGTTAGTCATGCCTGAGTGACAGTTAATCCAGTGGACACTAGGAACCATTTTGCTGACACTGAAACTGCCAACCTTGATATTTATAATGAAAATGCTGGCCATACAGTATTATTTGTATGCATGACTTTCACATCCCCTCTATAAAATGGTGGCTAAATGGAATCTCCACCACCACCACCCCCATGGTTTGCGATTGCAGTCTTGCTACATCCCCCAAAATCCCAGTCCGCCAATTGCAATATACCCCCCACCACTCACCCGTTCTGTGTTCACAGTACTGAATCCATCCAGATTTTTTTCCCCTAGAAATGCAATAATAATAAAGTATTATTTATGCATTACTAAAGCAGCAATTTAGCTTGAATGCTGAACATCTGCTATCAAACCCCCTCTGTGTAGTAGCTGCCATGCTGGAGCTCACTGCTTCCTGACAAGCTTGGCTCCACCTCCTAGTCATGCCTCGCTGTTCCCAGGTGCAGGTGTCTAATCATCCCAGGCTGTGAACCAAGGGAGTCTATCCAGAAAACTGACTGGAAACCAGATGCTTCAGCAGACAATTAAAGGTGTAAACATTCAAGGAAACAAGCCAGCATTACCAGTAGCAGTACTCAGTGTGTAAGCTTTGAGGCTGATACTTCCTTAAGGGAATAGTAAGGCAGTTGATGCTCTTATTGCAAGTATGCATGTGTTTGTACAGGATAATACACATTACACACAAACAAATGTGCACACACACACACACACACACACACACACATCTAAAAAAAGTCTGCTCTGACAAGTGTTTTAGTCATAGACTGTAGAAAAAGTGACTGTGATGCCACTAAACCAACTAAAGCTGAACCTAGGGAAGATATCGTTTAGATTTTTAATTTAGAATTAGCATGCTTTACGCGTATTTTACATTACATGAGCACTTGTGGATGAGACAAGTCAAGGCAAGACATGTAGTTTGAATGGATGCATTCTCTTCAGATGGTAAGATGAAAAAAATCACAGGGTCAAGGTACTTGAAATAATTGAGGAAGCATTGGAAAGCACTGCTTTGTAATGCAGCTTGTTTAATTTGTTTGAGCTAAAATAGCTATTATTGTTTCTTCTAACATGGCCTAATTGGAATATCAGTACTTTTAATGGCAGGCCTAGATTTTTGCATTAGTTTGAATTAATGACTTTTGTATGTTGAAAAAAAAATATATATTTTTTTTTCATAGTAATGCATATAAATGTAGATTTAGCGGGGCAGACATTTGATGAAATAACTTGGTAAGTGGGCATCTTGTGACAGTGCCACGTTGAAAATCACTGAGATCTTCACTATGACCCATTCTACTACCAATGAAGAGTTTTTGTGCTGATGTTGTTTTTATTTATTCCATAAATAAATACCTATGATTTCCCTTTGGCTGAAGTAGCCAAGCCCACTAATTATAAGGGGTGTCCGCATACTTTTGACCATGTAAGTATTGTATATCACCAAAAAATTTTTTTTAAATATCAAGATATTACTTTTTAGCCATATTGCCCAGCCCTAAACACACACACACACACACACACACACACACACACACGCACACAGAATCTGATGACTAACTAAAATAAAATCATCAACTGGGCTTGGTGCATCTTTTACCCAGGTGTGTATTTTAATCCTGAAATTCACAAATTTATAATGAGTTTCAGGTTTTATAATAAAGGTAATAGTCCACTGCACCCAATCTAACCTCACTTTATAAGCCCAGGCTCATTGTGCCTTCCCATGTGAAAGGACACCCACTGAAAAGTCTTTACCTCTGCTCCCACTCACTCTGGTTTCCATATTTCTATCCACACTCAATATCCCTCCACTCTGCCCCATTGTGACCTCACATTTGGTGTTCACCAGCAATGAGCAGGCTGATAACAAACCAGAGACTGTCATTCGTCTTCATATTATTTTCCTGCCCAGACCCTCCTCGATTCCCTGGGACCCCCCGGTCTCAGCTCTCCGTGGGCCTATTCAGTGTTAACGGGTATCAGCCAAGGAGTGTGATGAGGTGGCCATGCTCTAATGAAGATGAATATTAGGTATGCTCAGAAAGGTTCATTTCCCAGCCTACATCCAGTGACCCAGTCAATTGTTAGTGTGATAACAAGAGCTGAGGAATGAAGGGGAGAAAATTCCTCAGCTGAAATGCACACCAACATGCATGTGACCTCATTGCAAACATTTTTTTTTTTTAAGAAATGCTTAGTTAGGGCAGAACATTTCAAGATATTATACTCAGATGTGCAAGGTTTTAATGCCCTCCAGAAGCCACAGCTCCACAATGATGCTATTGTATTAATCAGAACCATAGTAGTGCAAAGAAAACAGAGGTCATAACTTGAATTTATTAAAAAATGACAGGGATATGATATGTTTCTCCTACTGCCATAGCAGCTCTTGTGGGATAGGAAGGCAAGGGGCTTACTTTTTGTTGGCACTGCATTCTTGCAGAGGAAACTGGCAGATTATTTGGCCAACCTCAATCAGTTCCACTACAGATTAGAGTCCGGCTCTCTGGAAGTGACAGAAATATGACATCAAAGTTAGAAAGTATGTCCCTTCAGAATGCCCCATGTTATATCAAGCATATTCAAGCCAGAATGAACAAAAGAGTGTTCACTGTTGTATTTTATTTATCTATTTATTTATAATGTTAGTCAATCTTAAATTCCGCACTATGCTCCTGTCTCTCAAAGAAGCTAGCATCTCAGTGTTTTTTTATTATTTTTTATAGCCAAATCTCAGACAGATAAGTTGTAGTTTTTAATATTACTACCGTGTGTGAAAATGTTTGCATACTTATTATTATTTGGTTTAACCGTGGAGGATGCAGAGGAATAGAATTACATTAAACTTGTTATGTTGTTGAAAAGGCCTTAGAAAAACATTTTTGACCTTGCTATTAACATCTACTGTATATGATTATATGACAGTGAGTGGCTTGCCAGTCAGCATTGCATTGCTATGTGGTATCCAAGCTAATGACCAAGTCCTGCAGAGAGCCTATATGTGAAATCCATATTTTCAGCAAGTAACAGCAATTCATTTTTTAGCCTAATACCTGTGGCTGGAATGGTAAGGAAACAAAGGAATTTCACGTTTTTTATTACGTTTTGTTTTCAACAATACCCAAAGAATCTGATGGTCATCTCAACCTATCTGCGCTTTCAGGTATTTTTTCATTCAGTCTTGTAATGAGATTCTGGAAAGACGAAAATCACACAAACAAAACAAAACATTAAACTATGTCATAATAAACACATTTATTCGTTTAGTATCCCTAATGTAGATGCTTTTCAGTCATAATACTTTTCTACAAGGAATTTACTTTGATGGGGCTGTCAATTTTTACACAGTGTTCAAACAACAAAGTGTGATTTTTTTGTAAATGTCTGAATAATACAATTTGTATATTATGAGGACTAGGCAATGCTTATCAATTCATGAAGGCACCAAAAGCTTTGCGTGCTATAAAATGCCAGCATTCATCATCGGTGCAAGTCAGAGATGAACATTATAGCGTATACTGATTGCTTAATATATTATATGAGCATTATTTACATAATTTAGAGAATCTAGGAGTAGGTGGCTGGACTTAATAAAAAAATATAAAATAGGAATGAAGACACGCACACACATGTGGATGTATCTGATAGTGTCCCTTAGTGAACCGGATGTTCTCGGCAATACATGGGTCACCAGGAGCACAGAATATCCTCCTGAACACCCTTTCCAAACTGAGCAAACACACTTCCTGTTTTTTTGTTTTTCCTGAATTGCATTCGGTCAACTTCCCAGAGTATGGACAGAACAACAAGAATTGAAATGAACTGATTATACTGACTATTCTGTTGCTTATCACTCATGCAGAATGGATGAATAAATAAACTAATTAATTAATTTCACACAGTAATAATAGGGTATAGCCTCTGAGATACAAACTCATTCGGAATGGAGGTCTTTTGGGAAACGACCAGCAGAATGTAGTTGCCTATCTCTGTAGTCAGGGGAACTGGTTTCTCACTGTTCTTCCTGCAATTGTGGTGCAGTTTTATGACAGTTTTTCTTGCTAGACAATGCAAGACATTTGTTTTCTGACTCTTGATCATCCCGGTTTCCTCCTGCTAAAGTTACAGCCCATCAACCGGAACCCTCTGAGCATGCACTGAACACCTGGAAAGCTTCTTTGCAGTTTCTCACTGGGAATAACCTTTTTTGCACAATGTTGACTTGGCCCCACACATCTAAGCCTAATTCCTTCCTCTTTGCAAAATTCATTGCAAATTGTGTGCCTATTTTACTTGCACTGTTTAACTTGACAAACATCCTAAACTTAGATACCTGATGGTATATTCACATTTCTAGTCAAATTATTCAGGAAACCTCAACTGTCAAATAATCTTATAGATTTATCAATGTCATTCATTTCTCAAATCAATTTCCTTGTCAATGACCCCTCCCCCCCAACCCCCACACGCATGCACACACACACACTCCCTTGAAAAACTTGCAACTTTAACAACCTCAGATGAAAAGAAAAACAAATCACATTACCAGCAGCTAGAGAATAAAAAAAAAAAGATTTGTTTCTTCTAGGTTTTTCAGACAGAAAAGCCTACCCCAGGTAAAGCAATAATTTTCCATTCCCCAATTGTATTATAAACACAGCATGTGTCTCAAGACTTGTGGCTTACCAAGTAAATGAAGTTTCCCAACTCCTGACCGTCTTATTAATTAGAATCATGACATCTGCTTGAAGGCTGGGAACAGTCATTTTTTGAAGAGACGGCAGTTGCTATAATTTGATTTTTTGCAATTTATTAATATAAAATTACTGATGCAGGTTTTATGCATACATTGTGAGGGGTGCATGAAAGCTAATATGGCAATGCAATGGGGTTTTTTTACCTATAGAAAAAACAAAAATGCAATCAGAAAATCTTAATTTATTATTATTATTATTATTATTATTATTATTATTATTATTATTATTATTCCTAATTAAAACTATCCACTCCATATTCCATAGTCAAAGAAACACTGCATATTATAGCTGAATGTGTATTGTGCTGAAAGGAATGTGACTCTAAAGCTGCTGTCTGATAGGCTTGATGCAACCAAGGTCCCTCCCCTGAGTCCCCCATTGCTTACATTTCAAACATGCAACTTCCCACATGAGCTCACGGAAGTACTGCCAGTGACTTGTATTCTGATATTCATTGTCAATTTTATTGCTGTGTGTTCTTTTGCATCTTTACTTAGTCCAGCTTGAGTATATATTGACTTGTCTCTATTACAGCAAAGTTAGGCAGTCACAAGCTGGGATAGCTTTCCCTTAGCTTGGTGGAGTGGAACTTTTGCTAACCACTGCTAATAGGCTGCAGCTTTCCTCTTTTATATTATGTCAGGGCACAGGTTTCAGTCTGTTATCGAGCCTGCATTAGAATCCTGCACAACTATTTAACACAAACACCCACGTTCAAGGGCGGCACGGTGGTGCAGTGGGTAGTACTCGCTGCAAGAGGGTGGTGGGTTTGAATCTCGGCTTGGGGCCTTTCTGTGTGGAGTCAGCCACAAAAAGCAGGATGGTCAGATTTTCAATACTTATGACATCAGTAATTTATTTGTGATGACCTCACTCTGAGTGAGGTGTTGCTTGTTTTGGCTAACGGGCAGGACTTGGACAACTGATATTTGGAACCTCAGAGTGCACTCTTCCTGCAAATATCTTTGAGCCCAATATACCAAACAATTTCACACAGTGGGTTCACATGAGGCTCACAGTATTCATGCATGAATAGTGAGTTGGCTGTATCGTATAGAATAAAATAGAAAGGGTTTATACTGAGGTTGTTGCAATGACAGTGGCTATTATACAATCCCAGAATTCCCCCAATCCACCCTGCCAATACATCTGCATTCTCTGTTATTTTCAAATGCCAGCAGTAGTCATGAATAGGTCAAGACAGCACATTCTTAAAAAAGGTGTTGTCACTGATTAATTGGAGTAGGCCCTAACAGCCGCTTACAGAAACAATGTGAGTTGTGTAAACAACCGTGGGTGGTTCCTTTTGTTGGACATCTGTAATGCCAAAAAATGACAGTTCCTCCAGGGATTGCAGAAATACGCGTTTCCAGACACCAAGGAAATAAACATGATTTCTAGGAGAGGACAAGGTTTTTCTCTGAAATGCAGAAACAATAAAGGTACATGCTAGAGCTACGGATGTACTCCACTGAAATTCCCATCACACTGTCCATAGTAGACATTTGCTTTGAGGATGGACTATGGAGCAAAGGAATTATTTTCACTCATCACCAGCCCACTCTGTAAATAACAAAAATTTCTCATCTTTGCTTATGTTTTTTCATCAGTCTTGGAAAATTGACAACTCTTCCTTGGCATGTGCGATTTGGGATGTGTGAGATGCAATAGATTTCTCTTGCTCTTTTTGGAACATTTCACATAGAAATCACTTTTAAAAAGCATGTGACAAAGTGAATTAATGTAGGCAATCAGTAAATCATCCTCATACCCCAGCCTCATTTTGGTTTTGTATTGTAAGAAACCCCTCAGATACACCAAACGGCGCATCAAGGGCACCAACTGTCAGAAACCCTTCCGTAAACCAAACAGTGGAAGTATCTGACTGGCGAAGGAATGCGTGTAGTCTTACCCGGTGCTACTGGAATGGGATTCATTTAATGCGTCTTGATTATCTGACTCCAAAATAGTGTTTTAACCTTTCCTTTAATCTTGCACTAACAGTATGCATAGACATAGGAGACTCCTAGTGCGGCTCTATACGGATCTCTATAAAACTTTGTAGACGTGGACGTGTTTCTGGCTTGTGTAGCCTGCATAAATACAATTGCGTATCTGGCTACAACACTAGTTTATAGGTGAGTGATTATGAGGTGCAGATATCCTGAGTTCTGTGTACATGTATGCCTTAGGACCTCAAACTGCTAGGTGGGCAGTGTTAAATGTCAACAAGGAATACAGGGTTAAAATGAATGCAGTTTATTGTTCAGTCTGTTCAGTAATAATGACAGCATACAATGGTGCAAAATGTGAGTGGTGATGCAGCATGTACACCGCACGCGCACTACTGATTAACTTTTGAAGCTTCACTTCCTCAGTAGGCTGAGTGTGTTTTCCAGTGTATTAGTGCATACAGGTCAGAGATGTTCTATGGCTCATGAGGGCCCAACTCAAAATACTATCATGAGGCCCTCTCTTCCCTGTTCAGTACTGTCCCACCAGCCATTTATCTATATGGGCCTACAAGACACTGACATTTCAACACCACCAATAGTTGAACCACATTCACTATTTTATTTATTTATTTATTTTAACTGAAAGCTTTGTGTTTGTTCTTTCAAGCATTCACGACTATAATTCAACTGGAATACTGGAATTTTGAAAAGCAGTGTTTCCAAAAACAAATATTGAATGTCCATTGGAGATTATGCATTTTCATAGCTTTAGGGAAAGTCAAAGGTGCAACGCTCACTCTGGAACAATAAAAATCTTTTTATTCTTTTAAAAAACCAGCTCTAGTAAATTAAACATGCTTCTAGAAAGACAAAACCGGTACAAATGTAATTTAGGAATTAAAACAAGAGCGACCAATTATAACATTTTAACATAGACGGTAAATGATCCAAAATGTCCACACTGAAATAGGTAGCCTATTTTGCACGTATAGCATATTCAGAATACGCATCATTTCTAGCTATTGTCGGATTAACTATGATCGTGTGGACAGATTGATAAAATATATCAATAACAAAACATATATCAATGCTATCTTGAAATCTCTACACAGCCTATTTCAATTGCAATTTTGACTGGCATTCATGTTTCACTGGTTTCCTCGTTGGACAGACAGCCCCGTCGGTTGTTTAGTTAGTTCAAGTTTTAAGTTTGTTTTTCTACAAGTTAGCTGCAAATCCTTTCCTTTGGCGCGCAATTTCATTAATTCCGTTGTTCCTTAAGTCTTTGATAGAATTTTTATCTGGCAGCGCTCCGTATTCTAGCCTGCTCGCATTCCGAATTGTCGGTGAGTTGTGATTTCAAATCTTTTTTTCGTCTGCTTCTCTTCTCCCAAGGCAGCCATTACGGACTACCTTTATCTCTATCAGAATTGAATCCCCCACTTCTGTGAGGTAATCACACTGTCTTAAAGGAACGCATCCCAAGAATAACATTTTGTTTTCAAGGAAAGGATAATTACTTGCATACAGCTACAGCTAACCACAAATACTTCATGGGTCATTAATCATATTTAAATTAATCCGATCCTAGACGTAAGGACAACACCGTAAACACGCATACCGGATCGAGGGGAAATTACAGTAATTGTCACAATTCCTACACCACAAATGTCACATGCTGGATTTAGAGAGATGAGGTGGCAGACGTCTGTAAGAGCTAATTTAAATGAATGGCCATTTAAGGAAGGTACAGAGACAATGTATTTCCTGGCAAGTCAATTATAGGAGGTGCAAAAAAACACCCATCAGTCATTGACGCACACCGGTCAAATGGTGAAACAGAGATGCAGAGTTGATATCAGCACAGCCAGATTTTAATGCTCCCCAGTGCACACATGCCATCGCCGCCATGAATACAGACAAGTGGATTAAAGGCCAATATTTAAAAATGAGGTTCTGAATTTATCTTTCCAAGGTTTGCACAGACATCATTAAATTCCTGAATTCATTCTCCGTTACAGCTTTGGATATTCTTAGCAAGAAAGCTAGCCTTCAGTGGATTCTAAAAACCTAAGAGGATCAAAATTTCCCCATAGTTCTGGGTGTAACCACTTGACAGATACCCATTGAAATTGGTTGGGATTAAAGTGGATTTCTGCTCTCACAGGCCCTGGCAAATACTACAGAGAGTTCTGACGGCGTCTATATTTATTTAGTGTCTGTAACAAATGCACGTTTCTCTGTGTCTAAATACCCTGCTTTTAATATAATGAATACACTGTATTACACCACTGCCGTGTTCCTATTTATACGTATGCTGTACAGTATATGTTTAGTTACATTAATGCCTCTCAATCACAAATGTGTTTTTTTTTGTTCTTCATGAAATTTAGCACACTACTAGCATCACATATACGTCTACATGAATATAGGAATTGCGATTCTACTATGTCTGTTAAAGTGTATGATAAATGATTGGAAGAATATAGTTTGTGGTTTATTTCATCTTAGTAATATTTTAAAAAGTATACTCTGCAATGCAATATTAAACACCTTATAGCACAACATTCTGTCACTTATTGCATTATCATCAAGCTCATAATATTATGTATAAAAATACATATATACATTCACTCAATATTGTAATAAAGTAAAAAATAGTATTCAATAGTGCATCAGAGTCAGAATTAATATGACAACATTGGTCCTATAGGTTTGTCTGTAGGCCTTTGCTGTTTAAAACATTGACAATAGGATTTTATAGTTTCTATTTACAGTGTGGATGTGGAACCAAGGATTCTGAAACCTTTGTATTTTCTGTTGCTGCAAGACAGATATAACGCAGCTTTGGCTTTAATGCATTAAGATGACACTTTCTGCCCTTTTCAGCAGTCCAACATCATTCCAAGGGCATGCAGGAGAAAGCAATCACTATTAGTGCAAGTATACAGTGCTGGTGTATAAATATGGCTGGCTTTTAGCAGATGAGCAACAACATCATCAATTAAGATCAAGGTCTGTTGTGTCAAAAAATGAATAAATAAAACTAAATAAATAGAAATATCTCACTATTTTTTCAGTGTCAAAATATTAACTTCTGCATTTGTTATATAATAATAATAATAATAATAATAATAATAATAATAATAGAATTATGTAATTATGCATTGTGCTTTTATTTGATCCAGTAAGTAATTTTAGGATATCATTCAAAACAAACACATGGTTAAAATCAAAGGACAGCAGCAGCTTTCTTTTTTAGAATTACAATGCCTTTTGCATTAATACCCATTAGTCGACTTGTACGAACATAAAATAAAAGCATGAAGCTTGTCTTACGTGACTTATATTTTGTTTTATGTGTTTATTTGTTGACTGTGCTGCCTTTTTCTTTTTTGCCTTTACCGGCAATAACCTTGTGGCAGAATTCCAGTGTGACCACTGCTGACGTATCTGCTAGCTCCCAGCTCCTGTCAGTACCAGAAATGAAATCAGGATGTTTCTGAATCAAGTCCTGCCAGCTTGGATCACATTTTATCAAGTGCAAATGCTCCAGCGTGGGCCCAGCACGGGTCTAGGATGGGTCTGGCTCGGCTTGAATATGCCAGTACAAAAGGGATATTTTAAACTCATCAATCAGGTGCATCTTGACTGCTATTTATTGTGGAGCTTTCCATCACATCTGTTCAAGGATTTCACAAAAGGAGCAAGAGAGGAAGCATTCAGAGCAGTACTTTATGCTTAGCATTATTTTCTCATAGAGGAATTGGACACCCATGACTGCTTCACTGACTTTGCTTGATCAAGTCACTAAATCTTGACAAATAGCTGTGTGGCAAGGAAGGCAAATGATTTGACTACACTTGTCATTTAATTTTAGTGCTTTGACTGGCCATTTCCCATTTTTGCTAAAAGGGGATGGTATAAGCTGTATAAGGTTGTCCTCTCGTGTGCCTGTGTCGTCTCTACCAAGGCACCATCATGAATAGCTGAGGAATCCAACAGATATCAGAGTTAAGGTCCAGTGGCAAAACATGAATAATATTTGCCATAATACATTAAAGTCATGATTGATGAATAATTTGGTGATTGAATAATCAGTAGAGAACTGGGACAGGCATCTTCTCTCTGAAAGGCCAAAGTATCTGCTGGTTTTCCTTATCATTCAACTCCTAATTGTGCAATCATTCATTAGGGTGAGAATAAGTTGAATTGCCAGGCCTTAATCATGTGCTGATTAACCATAAGACCAGTCAGTGTTTGACCCCTAATATGACAGATGAGAAAAGTTAAGCTTTTTGAAGCAGTAACCCTCTTGAAGACAATTCTATAAAATATATGCAATGCTTAAAATATTTGAATATGCATATTCAACAGTGACATCCTCTGGCCGATAGCAAGCCTGTCTCATTTAGAGCAAAGATGAGACAGAGGTAAATCTGACCACAAATGTTAAAACACAGGATCAACTGTAAACTAGTTAAGCCTGTTTGGGAAAGTGTGTGCAAAATACAAGATGAACACTAAAAAAGTAACGCCATTTTATTTTATAGTTTTCACTTGTCCTCTCCTCCATCTTTGCCCTTCCTTATACAACTCAACTGTCCCCACTTCTGCCTGTTGTTTTTTTTATCCAATATGCAATGAATTGTCTTTGGAAAGGTTGTGTGTAACCACATGCATGTGCTCCCTGGGTCTCTTCTGAACGGTTTCTCAGTTGACTCGTTCTGAGAAATAGGCAGTGTTAATCCTTGCATGGGTCCGGTGGGAGTTGCACAGCACACACGTACCTTCTCTGGTGGATTCTAAGTAAAGGCCATCAGTCTCTTTAATTAGGTCTTTTTATTCGCGCTGTGACTTAAATCACCTCTGTAGTGTTTTCTTCCACCAGATCACACCTGATTTTAATTAGACCCTTTGGAATACTGGTCAGGCTTTGTTCTGTTTCCTCTCATTAAGAAACCAGACAAATTAATCTTTAGCTTTCCTGCACACTTCTCATGCACAATGTCCACCTGATCAGGAGGAGAAGGGATACCACTATGTGGGATTCCAAAGGAACATGCGAATGAGAGCGCATTGTACAGGCCAACTCTATTTCCCCTTAACCTCGGTTAATTAGCCACGTCAACATGGGGTATTTCACCTCTCTTTGAAGTCCCAAGAAAGTGTTCCACAGTCTGGCTGAGCACTCCTCCGACACTACAGAACATTGTTGTTTTTAGTCAAAGCTATTTCCATATGATGTTTGTAAAGATTTCATGGCTGAGCCTAGGATCCCATTTTTAATTCCCTTTAGACATTTATAAAACCAAGACATCACCTCTTTGGGTGAAGGGAAGAAAAGAAAGAAAACTGAGCACCTTTAAAGCAGACATTTCAACTGGGCAGACAACAGTAAATATGAAATTTGATAGACACTAACAGAAAGAGAAGTGCTGTATTTTGTGGACTATCTGTTGTTTCCACATGAATGATTAAATCTGCTGTCTGAAAATGGTGTCTTTTTAATTTTTTTAATTTAATTTGTTTAGTTATTTATTAATTATTTCATTTATTTATACATATGTATATGTTATGGTTGAGAATTCAGTTTTTAAATCTAAAATTGCACATTCCTCAAACATTTGCTTTCATAATAGTATTCCCCTTCACCCTCCTCTTGAAGGACAATTATATATGTAATAAGATTTGTATTTATACATTGTGTGTAAAGAGCTAGTGATAAATAATTTTGACTTCTAAATTGAACACATCTCCTATACTTGACTCTGGGGAATGAGAAGTGAGTGCTTCTCTTGTTGTGCCTCTATTAAGATAGTGAGTCCCTGGCGGAGTTCATCTGTGTATTTCACTCTGGCTTCATGGTCCTTGTAGTTTCTGCAATGGCCTCCCACGGGAAGGCAGTCTTTTTTGTGATTTAAGACACTCCGTTTTGTAAGGAGGGTGAGTAATCAAAACAGAGGAGAGAGTTGGTGTAGTGTCAGGCTCTTCCCCCAATGTTAATAAATTATAAAGGAGGAGCAATTATGGGTTTTACAGAAATTAGCCAAAGGACATTGTATGTACATAGTAATTGGGTCAGCAGCTATTTCCTGCTGCACACCTGGGTTTCCAGGAAGCATTAGGTGTCAATAATTTATGTCCTTCTGTTCTTGGGGAGGGGTGGTGTAATATGCATGCCCTCCCACTGTGGGGTTTAACACATAAACATATTGATGATGAGGGTAATAATGAGAATGGTAATGTCAAAACTCCAATATCATACAGGACAGTGAACCTGGAAATACAGGCAGCCTCTAAGGATCATGTTAGGCAGAATACTATGATAGCTGCATGGATATAACCACATCTCAGTGTGAAAATAAAACAAGGTCCATGTGAAAGCAAGATAAATAAACAAATGTTCTCTAGAATCTCCTAATTAGAAACACAAACTCCTGGTTTGTGGAGACTAATATTCCATTGCATTTTTTTTTTGATAATGTCCATCAGCTCATGTGCTTTTCACATAATGCATATTGATTTGTACAGATGTGATATTAAAAGCAGTCATTCTCATGCATGATGGTTTTAGCATGCCGTGCAGTTTGGTTGTATGCATGACGTCTTCTGGATAATGTACTGGGCTAGAGAGGAAATTGAAAACTGGAATAATTAGGAGATTGGATATTCAGTTCAGCCTCCTTAAACTTTCATGTAAAACTTTATTTTAATTTATTTTATTTTTATTTTTTTCTTATGAACACTTTAGTATTAGAATATGTATAGTATCTTTGCAGTGCGATTACCAAACAGACAAAAATGTATAAACCAATAAATAAAGTTTAGTAAAATATTTGTATTGTATGGAGATCCATAAAGGTTTCCATTATTTTGTCATCATGTTTAGGTAAAATAAGAAAAGTGAGAAGTGATTTGACTTACTGTAAAAAAAATGCCCTGTAGCTTAAAAAACAGCAGATGTCTAGGAAAACAACAACACTTAATAACACAGTTAACATTTTTGAATTATGCACAAAAGGAATTGTTTTGTTTTGTTTTGCATCCCAGCATGGGTATCTTTGCACAGCTTGCAGCTGTCTATCCTGAATTAAATAAACAAGTAGAAAAACAATCTCTGTTGGATATTGTGTGCTAGTTCCATATTCCTGAGCCCCTCCAAAATTTCAAACTTCAGAAGAGGATCATTAGTGACAATGAATAAATTTGCAATACATGAAACCTTACCTAGCTTATATTTGATTCAAAATGACGTTATGAAAGCAAACAGTGCAGAGGGTGCTCACAGGATGGAAAAGAACAGAGATAAGGGGGGTTACTTTGTGATACGAGAAAGATGTGGTGTGGTGTGAGAAAGCTGTAATTTTTGCACAATACCCTTCTGAAGCTTGCAGGATTTAAAAAATAAAAAAAAAACTACTGGAGGCAAGCTAGAAGGGTATCAAAGTCCCAGGAAAACTAATATCAGATAAAAATATTAAAAAGCTCAAATCTGAATTTATTAATTTTGATATCTGAGAAGAAGTAGCAGTATATGCGAAGGCAAAGTCAGTTAGCCTTTTCTGGAGGCCAAACACTGGAAAAACACATGAGCAGGGAAAATAGGACTTCCCATTCTGGATTGTATACCAAGAAGCCATGTGAAGAATATATTTATGCCCACTGTCATGACTACGAGGTGTGTCAATCTGCAGCTTTACTGTGATAAAATGGCACAACATGAAAAAAAGTTTTTTTTTTTTCAATCAATCTTTGTATAATTTGACTTACAATTAAATACTTACCAATGAGTTTTTATGAGTTTTGCAATGACTAAACTTATCTTGCTCAATTGCATTTGTGAAAAAATGACACTTAAATTCCTTTGTAAGTCAAACAAACACATTGACTAAATCAGGCCTTCTAAGTTGTCATATTATTTCTCTGTTGCAAAGTCTAACTTGTTACGGCAAATTGAACGATTACATTGTTGTGCATAAGCATAGTCGCTTAAGATCGCACCAGCAAAGCTGGGTTGGATGTGCTGCACTGTGTATATCCTTGTCAATTGTTTTAAGAACGATAAGCACTCTAAACTCAAAATAATCACATTTCTAGTCATTTCCTATTTCCTGTAGTGTATATCATGCTTAGGAGCATTAGTTTCCAGCACTGTGATGGCAGCTGTCCAGTTGCCCAACCTCCAGGGCAAGCTGATTGTGGAGTATTGTCACAATGATAAGGTGTTACAGCGCAGGTGTAGCGCTGTGGATGGGCCTAACAGACCTAGTGTTTTTTTGTGATGTTATGATGAAATTCCTTGTGATTATGCTGCAAACCAATTTCCCCACGGGGACAAATAAAAGTATCTATCTGGACCCACCTACTTTTACCACTGGCCCATCCAAAAATGACAGTGGGGAAACGCATATTTTAATTTTAACTTCTGTTTTCAATTATTTTCATTAACATTTAGATGCACGAAAAAAAAATGTAACAAGTAATCTCCCTCTCGAAAACATATTAAAAGTTAAAATTTTATTAGGCTACAAGTAACTTGTAGTAGCTTAGTTCTGCTTAATTCGTCTCGGAAAATGGCAGAATACAGAAGCACTCGCTGCTCCGTCTCAGGAGGAAAGAACCCTATTCGTCCTTTAATTCAGTCCCTGTGGATAAACACCAAAGTAAGTTGTGGATATGGGCTATTAGGAGAGCGGCAGTAAAAAAAGGCAGCACTTTCGTGCAATATTAATTTGCTGCAGGCACGCAGCCTTGCAATGCCTTGCACCACTAGTAGTCAATGTACAGTGAGCTCCATAATGTGTGGGACAAAGACGTATTTGTTTTTTGATTTGTCTGTGAACTACACAATTTTAGATTTGTAATTAAAAAATGCACATGCGTTTGAAGTTCAGATTCTCAGCTTTTATTAAAGGGTCATTTAATAACTTTGGTTTCACCATGTAGCAATTACAGCACTTTGTATACATAGTCTTTTGGAGCATGTTATTGGTATTTGTCAGCATGAGGACCAGAGCTGTGCTAAAGAGAGTCAAGTAAGCAAGTTTAGGCTGATAAATAAGAACAAAAACAGTCAGAGTTATAGGTCAAACTTAACACCATAACACCCACTGTAAATTAATGAAATAAAGAATTTGGGGTGTGCAAACAGCTGACCTAATTTCTTAAATCAATGGGCCCAGCACAAATGATTTGAAATCCTGGTGCTGCTACTGTTATCATCAGTAGTTCATGAAATAAATTAAATAAAATAAAAAATTACATACAAGATAGTAGAAGATAGTATATATATTGTTGGGAACCTTCCTCTGGCCCAGGCTGGTATTACTGTCTTGGCCTCTGAACGTAAACACAGAATACTATGCAGTAACACAGATAACACAGCGACAAGTGCTATTTGTGTCCCAGAGATGTCTAAAAATGGACTTGTGGATTCATGCACTTAAGTACATTAATTCAATTAATTTCAGTTTTACGTATAGTGTTTTTTACGAGGGCAATGTCATAAAGACTTTACAAAGGAAACTTAAAACATACAATTCAATAAAATAAAATTTAAATTCAATAAAATATATATTATCTCCAAGGGGCAATTCGATGTTGGGTATATCATCAATCAACATCAAAAGCAGATGGGACATAATATGCACAATTACCTAGCATCACACGCAACTACATTTTGGCAAGTTACAATCAATACAGGTAGTTGAACTGGCTGGTAAAATAGACAGTTCAACCAGGGTGGTGCATCTAGGGCTCCAGGTTGTGTCATGGCATGGGCTAGAACCAGGAGAGGGAAGGGGCTGGAGTGGTCTGGAAACTCAGAGTAGAGGAAGGGGCAGAAGCCCCAGGGAAGAAAAGAGAGAAGAGAAGGTTACACACCATGTAATTATGAGTTTAACTGTTGGATATGTACGGGCCTAAGTGTAATATGGAAAAGCCCCAGGGGGCTATGCTTTGACAGCATATCTAAAGGATGTGCAGAAAGGAGGTGAACACAACCATGAGAGTGATCCTGGACTTACAGTACCCCAACATGACACAGAACAGTAAACCAGAGCATTTCCATGGAGTGGAAGGGTAAGAGCAACCGTCATCTCAGTTCACATAACAATTATATGGTTCTGATCGCAGACATCTTTTACAGAAGAATTGACTTAAATATTGCGCCGACACTCAAAGACAGAGTGTGTCTGAAGCTTGAACATGCAAACAGTGATTATTCAATAAGCCACATTCTGTAAAGTTTGAAGATGGTTCAAGGCAGAATTAGTACAACCAGTCAATAAAGCATGACAGTGATCCAATCTTGAGGTTACAAAGGTACATACCATTTTTACAGAATTCTTTAGGGGCAACATTATTAACATCAGTGACATTACAAGGAATTTAGCCGAAAAGAATGAAAGGAACGGAAGTAACTGAATTGTGCTGTCTGTGAGCAAGCCACTTCATGGAGTACTGTAAAAAGAGACCAGCATAAATAGTATGGCATCCACAGCATCCAGAATGCATGGCATTTTCCTTTGTCCATAGTAATGATGTACACGGTGCCAAAATACTGATGGGGTCATTCAATAGTCTGTAATACCCTCTTCATATTTTGTTCTTTGTCACATTTGAATATTTAAATGTCACAGCTGTGGTAACTCCATCCAAATTGGTTAATAAGTTCATCAACACATTTAAAGGTCAGGACAAACCACGGGGGTGGGGGAAGCTGAATGTGTACAAAGGAACAAACATGATCTTTGAACTCATTTAAATTGCCTCCTTCATTTCCACCACCAAAAACCACACATAGTATTTTTTTATTGTTCAGAAGTGAGTGGAGTTTCCATGATGAGTTCTTCTTGTTTTATTATTATTATTATTATTATTATTATTATTATTATTATTATTATTATTATTATTTCATTGAAAGCTATATTTGAAACAGGGACTGTTTTCTCCATTGATGTTATTTTTCATAATGCCAGAGGTTTATGAATACATTTTCTTGACCAAAATCAGCTTAATTCATTTCAATGCATTATGTTTATTTATTTATTTATTTATTTATTTTTGTGCATCATGACCCATTTCAACAGAAGAAATCTCTACAACATGGAATATCAGTCGTTGAACAGTCAGAACTGGTTCCGGATCAGACAGTATTGTACTAGTCAAGCCATGCTTATAATATGTGACACATCCATAACATGTGCATAATATCCTTTACTGAATTTCTTCAGGTCTTGTCCAACCTTGAAATGCTGCCAGTCTGATGGTGAATTCTTAGTGCCTTCCTTTCTTTTGGTCAATAGGGTGAGCTTGGAAAGAAACTCGGGGGGGAAATCAGGTCGGATTCCTGTGGCTAAGGGGCCAAGGCTATGGTTGACAGGCTGGGTTAGAGCGCCCTCCTCAATGCAGCACAGATAATGGGTTTTGTAACAGATCACAGCGCCGCTCCATAATAGCTTTTTTTTTTTTTTGTAAAGCTGGCCTTTGGTTGAGAGGCAAAGTCATTCGGAGCAATCTCACTGCTGTCTCCCTGAGCCCTATTGCACTGTACTCCATGAATACTTACAACTCCTGATAATACCACAAGAATGCAGTGGTCTCTGGAGACAAGAGAAGAGAGACACCTAGCGAATTAATCAATATCCATGACTTACATAAGACAAAAAGGGGAGTGGACAGAAGAGGAGAGAATGTCTGTCTGTGAGAGATGTATCCAAGATCATTAATGCTTTAAGGGGGTGACGTACTACAAAAACAACTACACAAAACAAATGTGCATGCATATGCATATTTAAGATATATTAGGGAACTGCTGGGTAAAATGGGCCATGTTAACAGTAAAAATGAAAATCATTATTTTCACAAACATTTTCAAAAGTAATCAAGACTAAGGCCAAATGTAAAAAAAGAATACGTGCCTTTTAATGTAGCTTCTTTATTATTATTATTTTTTTAATCTTTTTTTTTCTCTTCTGGAGAACTTCCGTTGTGTTGACTGGATATGCAACGTTTTTCTGTTGCATTTGTTTTGAGTTTGTGTTTTTGATTTTGCATCGTTTCTGTATCTGCAGCGTGTTTGCTGTTAATATATTTGTTTTGGCTTTCTACAGCATGTTTTTTTCATTTGCAGCACGTTTCCGTTGTTGTATTTGTTTTGGATTTTCGTATGTGTTTTTGAATTGGCATCGTTTCTGAAGCTGCAGCACGTTTCTCCTAATGGAAATGTTTTGGGCCGCTGTAGCACGTTTGCCCTTGTCGGCCACTGTAATTTAAAATTGTGGAGTACAAAGCCAAATCAAGAGCGAAATATCTTTATCCCAAACATTATAGAGCTCACTGTATTTGTCTGTCACACCTACCTACAAATGTAGTGCAACTTTTAAATGAAGAATGAAAATGTTTCAGTCGGCCGCCGTATTATATTCATAATCAAACAATTCACAAATGGTGAAAGTACACTCAGACATTCAATGCTCCTGCTACTAAACTATAAGTGGAAAGAATAAACTCTAGTTCTAGTGTTATTAGCAGATGATACAACTGATGATGACAACTATCCCAAATACGAGTTTCTAAGCAATGCCCGCCCAGTCTCATCTGCAACTAGTGTGACACATTGGACAATAGTATTTATCTGGGAACTTATAAAAATATTCTTGCACCACCAAAAATGTATGTTTCGTCATGGCAACAAGCTAAAGCTAACAATAGCTCAAAGGTATGCCAATACAGTGGCGAAAAATGTAGCTCACTGAACAGCAAAATCGATAAGAGGAGTGTAGTAGTGAAAGTACATATTCTCACCTTTCATTAGAGGATATTTTTATACACTTCGGTTTCACCATGTAGAAATCATAGGAAAAAAAACTTTTTTTTTTATACATAGCCCCCCCTCCCCCCACATTTCAGGACACTATACTGTTTGGGTCAAATGGCTTCCACAGGTATTTCTGATTAGTCAAGTGTGTTCAATTGCTTCCTTAATTAAATCAAAGACTCAATAGACAACCTGAAGGATGGAAGGATTTCTTGGAAAGACCGTTTGGCTCGGCTCTCTTGCTCATGTAACATCAAAAGAGACTCAGGTTTAAAAAAATGATTAATTAAACAGACATTAAAAAAAAGCATAGAACATGCGTGGACTAATCAAACCAGGAAGGCTAAGTAGGAGATTAGGTATGATAGTTTGTATTAGAATGTGTGAGAGTGTGTTTTCACTTGTACACGTGTGCTTTGTCTGGACAAAGAAGAAAGACAAATTAGCTGAATAATTGTGTGTGGCATTCAGTTCGCCGGAGAAGCAGATTGGTCTTGGCTGCACCTGCTGGTGGAGAGAGCACACACACCTGGGTTGCGTTAACTAATCAGCCCAGGTGCTTAAAGGTGTGTTCCTCTCCACAGTCTGGGGCTGAGACTGGGTGGACACAGAGAGAGCGAGTTTTGAGTTTCATTTTATTTCATTTACTTTCAGTTTTGTTATTTATATTGCAACATAGGTTTGATATTGATGTATTCACACTGGTCTTAAGAGACATACTGTTAGCCTTTGTTAGTATAGGAGCATTGTTAGCATAGTGGCTTGCTCTGTCAGAATTTATACCACTCACAATGAAACTGAGTGTCTTTCAAGAGGTTTGCACAATTCTCTAATGTGGGAATTTCACATACTGTAGTATAAACATTCATAGGGGGCTCAGTCATGTCTCATGTCTGATGCACACCTTTACTGTGAAGCTAATACATCATGACTATTTTTCTGATGGTGGAATATTATATTCTTGTAATCCCATTGTGTATTGTGGGGTTAGCAGCACCATGAGCTATGCCTGCCACTTACAGCCTGGAAAATACTCATTCAAATTTACTGTGTACTGATATGTGCTAGATGAACATAAAATGTCCCTTGGAGTGATCATAAATAGTAACATTTGTAAAATGCCCATCCCCATGCAACGAAACATTACATACTGTAGAGTACAGAAAAAAACATTCAATAGTGAATGATGTTGATATGGGTGCCATGGTGTGTCACATTCTTTTGCATTATTTTCAGTGTGATAAAAATGTTTCATCTTAAACCATTAGAAGTGGCAAATTTATATGCTTTATAAAATTAGTGAGACTGGTTTTATTCTGTCCAAGGGACAAAATAAGTTACTACCCCTCCTTGTTACAATAGTTTGGTCCAATGTTAATAGAAAAATGCTATATCATATTTCTGCCCTTTTCTTCTTGAATCAATGGAAGGAATAATGTCTCGCGAAACATTCAAATATGAGCCCCTTTTGCCAACAAAGTCATAAAAAGTATGAAGTGAGAAATATATACAGTTCATGTTTGGTAAATATGAGTACATTATAGTGGGCACTATGCCCTGTGGAGTGAGTGAGCTCACTTCGCTCCTCTGGAATGGTAAATGGTAAATGGTAAATGGACTGCATTTATATAGCACTTTTATCCAAAGCGCTTTGGAATCATTTGAAGGAAACAAATGCTGTGGATAATATTGAGGCCTATGCTGTGTGTATGCATCACTCTCTATGCAGTTGATATTAATACATTTGCAGATACCAAAACAGTTGTTGAGTCGCTTCCTTCAACACATCACAACGCAGAGATTACTTAGTTACAGTCACAGTGTCATGAAACATTTACATTGCCTGTGATCAGTGTGTCTCAAATATCTGTGATGCATGCTGTGACCCTGGAGTATCTAGCCACACATAAATTACATTTGCTGAATGACATACATGGATTTTGCTGTATACTGCTGCTGTTTTCAGCCCTTATGGTCAGTGGACATATTTTGGCTTTTCCTTGGCAAGTCCTTCAGTGTCAGACGGGTGATGTTGGAGGGTGGTGAGCCTGAAAGATTGGCGTCCGCCTCTGCCTGCAGTGTGGTGTCCAAAGGGCGGTAGGTGCGGCCCCAGGGGACAGAGGAGATGGGGAAGAGTTATCACACCTGTGCACCGAGCCCTGGGACTGACCAGCACATGACAAGACTTCAGTGAATGGGTCACAGGACACATCAGCTGGCTGACAGGGAGTTAGAGGTGGAGATTTGCTCTTTTAATGCTAAATATATCTCCTGTTCAAATGCACAGCACTTGCATACAAATGTATAGCTAAGCATCCAGGCTACATTCAGGCATGAAAAAAGATGGATGAGAGCAGTCATCCAGACCCCCCCCCCCACACACACACACACACACCAACCATACACACATTGAGATGACATAAAGATTAATTCCAGATGAAAAATATTTTCTATTTGATGGACATTCTTCTTGGTTTGTGCCAGTTTGTCAGTTGTAATCCTCATGGGGCAGATAACAAAAATGACTTCTCATTTACGCTCATTTCAAAGGTGACTTCATCATCGGCATCTGAAAGACATTCTTCCCCTTGATAACAAATGATGATCACTTAATGAATCCCATAGGTTCAGCTTTAATGGGGAACAAAAGCCAACAAACAGAGAGGCAGCACTGCTTCAAGATCTATTTTTTATACAGGCATCATTTTTTGCTTCACTGATCTATCACTAAACAACAGCTGCTCTGTAGGAGCCAGCAAAGCACACTCAAAGGAGGGCGAAAATGTGTGTGGGAGAGACAGAGACAGACAGAGAGGAAACTCCATTGAAAAGGCTCCTGCAGTTCCAAAATGAGTCAGACAGACATTAAGAGTGGGAACACAGAAGTTTTCTATTGCGTGTGTGGACATTGAGTCACTTCCCAGTTTTGGATAGCTATAATTAAAGAACATTCTAATCCCCTGTTTCTTCAGTGCCATGCTCTCCTCCCCTTTACACGCATGCAGGGCTACAGCCAAAAAAGCAAGACCATTGATTGTGTAGCCCCTCCAGCCTGGCCCATTCTTACCTGAGGATCTCTGCCACTGTGTGCAGCCAACCCACAACCTGGAGGGTGCTGAGGTGATGGTGGAAAAAAAAAAGAAAGTTTCATAAATTTAAAATCATGAATGCAATTCATACTTAATTAAGCGGTTCCAGAATATTAAAAAATCCCACCCTGTTTTTAAAAGCTACAAGGTTTCTACACCCCAGGGTTTATTTTAGACCAGTTTTGTTAGCTCACGCGATGTGAACACGTGTAAATGTTGTCTGGTGGTCTAAATGAGCCGTTGTACCTGATGACACTTTGCAAGGCCAAAGTTCCCAAAGTGACACTACCCTGCAAGAATGGAAAGGAATATACAATGTGGGTACATAAAAGTAATCGAATGAATGAATGAATTAATTAATTAATTAATACTGCTTTAGCATTTGTACCGCATTCTAATTTCTTTATATCAGCTCTGAGATCAAGAAAAAAACTGGATGAGGACTGGATCTGGCTGTGATATGCTTGAAATATGTCTTGGTGGGGGCAACAGAGCATTCAGGGCACTATGCTTTATTTTCCAACAATAAATATGCATAAAGCTACAAACAAGGGCCAGGCCAAAGCTGATAAGTAACATCACATTACAAAAAAGTAGAGTTATGTATGAAAAGGGATGTCTGGCACTTGCTGCACTGCTAAAGCAGCTCCATTCATCAATGTCACTCATATAACACTTTTGCACACCTCATCGTTGGACCTTTCCGAACAGGTGTATACCAAAGTTCATGTTTTTTTTCTTTCTTCTTATTCTGCTGGACTTGGGGAACCATGGATATCCATTTCTACACAACATAATTTTTCTATGGGGGGAAATGATCATTTGGAGATCTGGCAGGCATAGTGATACTAGAGGGGGTGGCTTTGTGAATGCATTATTACATGGTTAAATTGGTACAATGGGAGAACATGGCAGATGGCAGGCCAGCAATGTTTGGCTGCAGAAAATGGTTTGATAACCTTACTGAAAACGTGCAAATAGGTAGCGTGAACCGTGAATCTTAAATCACACCATGTGCATGTGCATGTGCATGTGGGGGGGCGGGGCGGGCTGTATATTTATAATACAGAATCAGTATCGGTAATATTAAATATTCTGCATGCCATATGAATGTTTGTATGCAAGCAAACCAGATTGTACTTAAGACCAGTATAAATGTGTAAGAGAGGCCAGGCTAAAAAACCCTTGGTGCTGATGACTCTCAGGTTTTGTCGAGAGGAAGAGATTCCTTGTGTTTCTTGAATGGAAATCATTGCACTTTAGTCTGTGCTCAAGGGAACTGAGACACAGCATTGCAGTCTGGAGCATAGGGCCTGGCTGGCAGCAGCCTTCAGGCACTCTCTCTCTCATCGAGACCAGACATGCACCACTGGAGCTGCACTTGAAAGTGACTGTCTTCAATATTTCCTTTGATTCACACCTCGGCCCACATCGGAGAGCTCAAATGCACAAGTCCTGCGGCTACATGGCCCTCAAGGGAATCCGCTTCAAAACTGATGACAGGGACTGCAACACTGTTTCAAATACAGCGTTCACTCTTCGTAGATAGAAGCTGCAATAGACCCTGTTTTTGAAAAAATATAAAGCCAGTGCTTCAGTTAAAAACAATTATCTACAAATACGGTATAATATATACAGCAGCAGTCCATTTAAATCAGTGGGTATAAGAAACGATTTCCTTAAATGCAAAGAGTTTTTCCCTTTTTAATCTAGATGTTGCAAAACAGCAAAAAATAAATAAATAAAATAAATTCTAGATTGGACTATCTGATTGTAGTATTACATTTCCCCCTAGTCACCACTTCCTCATAGGCCTTGAACTGAGCTCTACAGCCTTTGTGTCCTAGGAGTACAGCAGGTGCAGGCAAACCGAAGGTGCCAAATTGATCCAGTGAGTTGATCTAGTGGGATGATGTGGAAGAAACCCTGGCAACCGAAACTGAATAATTCCATGGGGACACCAATGGGACTATTACATTAAGATTCATTTTCAGACCATGGACCTTATCAGTAGACAAAAGATGGATACAAAATCTGGAAGCTGAGGGTTAACCATATATATATATATATATATATATATATATATATATATATATATATATATGGATATACAGTACCCATCAAAAGTTTGGACACACCTGCTTAAACCAGTTTTTTCATGTTTAAAAATGCTTTAAACTGTACAAACTTGTCTATAAACACTTAATATTTCACGGTATGATGTATGTACTTATATAAGCAGATAATCATAAGTGAATTGCATTCAATTTTAATTTTTAAATGAAAATGGAAATCTTGTAAGCTCATTGGGAAGGGGGGGGGGGGTGCATTGTTTTGTTATTTAAATATCTTGGTACGTACTGGTGTTCATGAAGACATCTATCTTAACAGGTGCTCCAGGACCTGTAGAATTTTTCATATTTAAAAAGAAATAAAAACCACCCACCATATTTCAAAATGCATGGGATTTATTCCTACATCAGTTTCACCCTTCTACCCTCCATTGGAAATATATGGTACTGCATGTGGTGACAATGAAGTATGTAATTTTTTTAGGAGTAATTTGCATTTTAAAGTCCAAATGCCGATGGCATCAGCTCTGGCCTTTCCAGTGTTAATGTCCGATGAAGTACTGTAAAGAATTCAGCTGTGCAAATACCGTTATATGTTGTCAAGCAGAATAGTTAGCTGATGTTTTTGACATCTGCCTCTTTTTGAAAATGAGGTAGTGAGGACGGGTACTTGTAACCCAGGTTAAATAAGCTATACATATACTGTAAGTTAAATAAAATTATACCTGAATAGGAATGAAAAAAAAATTACAAAGAATCTGTTCAATGATATTAAGAAAATATACAGAAAATGTATAATCAGTCTTAAAGGAAATAAATAGGAGATAGATATGTGAATAGATGCACATTAAGGGGAAAATAAACAGACAACTTAATCTGAAAAGATAAACATTTATTTGCCTTGATTAGTATTGGTTTATTACATTTTTACATGTGAACATAAGACTAGCTCAGCCAGTCAGTTGTCAGTTCCATCTTGTTAGGTGACAAAACCTATGCGCAACATGGTTCACTTCCTTTTGAGCCACGGCAGAAAATAAGAGTAGACATTGAGCTGAGATAGCCATTAACCTTGGATAAAAAAAACTAAAAGTTGATTAATGTTAACTAAGATAGAACGGTTAGCTCTCCTAAACATAACAACCTGACATGAGTACAGCCAGAGGGACCCGTCTTCGCTGGTTGCCAAGAAGTACCTGCATTGGTGAGGTATCTTTTGGCTGCTGAAGCTAGAAATCGCCAGTTGGCCGTTAATGCTAATAATTATAAAGGCGAACGCCATTCGCTAATGCTAAAATTATTAGCCATGCCTTTTCGTGGTGGAAACTTTATTTTGTGCAATGCAATGTTAACTTAGCCAATGTATTTCATCTTTGCACCTTTGTTACATGCTGTGAATGTTTATTTGAGTAGGTTTTGAGCACATTAACCTGTGCCCTGCACATGAGGTTTCTGCTAAATGTTGCAATGTTTAGTGCATGTGACTGTAAGCCGCCATTACATGGTGCAGGGCACAACGGACGTGTTTTTTCTGGAGATAGTGCAGACATTTTATGCCAATGTGGGAAAGAAGGGGATATTTTGGTATTCTTTTACTGTGAGTTTTGAGTTATTTTGGTAACCATGGTTCACTGAAACTTGGGACTACTATGTTTCTTGTTCATAATGGAATTCAACAATTACTAATGTTTCATTAGTCTTAAATTGTTAATTCTTTATGAAATATAATGAATAATAAGAGAACTTGAGTAGTCTTAATTGTTCATTCTTTATGTAATGTACAATAAGGGATTTTGACTAGCTATGTTGTTCCAGCTTTTATTTTATGGTCCACTATACCAGATTAGAAGCTTGAATACGAGTTCTGACCTTACCCACTACAGGTCAGGTTTTTTGGACATGCATGGAGTTCGAGCCTTGATTCTTATTGGACGATTGATGGCGAGCTACAACCCAACGGACCAAAACTAGAGATTAAATTGCATGCAGAAGATCGAGAACCAGGATCTCAAGGACTATGTCGCTCTACACACACGCAACCAACTCACTCTACAGTGCAGTAGGACAGACACTTTCCACTTCCACAGTGGTGCAGACCCCGAACTGTCATCCATTACTGGGGATACGTGTCAACTTCAAAGACTGAGTTACACCAGTGAATAAGTGACAATTTGGGATCTGATTGTATTGAAAATAGAGATTTTTGGCCAATTAAAATTTTGTTTTGTTTTCCAATTGCCTGGGGTAATATTATAGAACTGTATCAAAGTGTGTTATATTTAATTTTTTATTTAATTTACAACTTTCATATTAAAAGGAAGTGCTGATCTTCCAAAAGGAGATATTGTGTTCTGTGTGCTATTCCGGTATACTGTTTGGTCCTCCCTGGCTCCATAGTCGATTTTAGTAACTTCTGATTTTCAAGCTCATAGTAAATGTCACACCTCCTACGATATCCCCTACAACCTTTTATTCTATTCGATAGCTCTTTTTAGTAAAAAGGGTTACATACTTCACTGAGAGCATCCTTGATGTACACCTCTCTAAATGCTGCCCCAGTGTTGCACAGCTGGTGTTTCCATTCAGTGATGCTTTTCACAATAAGGATAGGTTCAAGGTTCAGGACTTGAGTTCAGAACTGGGTTTAAAATACAAAAAGCAAAAGGGTGCCATCACAAATAATAGCTGAAGAGGTAGAGCAGGACAAAAGAATTACAGCTCATGGGAATCCCTGGCTGAAAGAGACTTCATTTCTTATTGTCTCCTGCAGAGTCAATTCCAGCAGTATTACGTGAAAAAGAGGACCATATTTTACAATTTAGGACTGCCTGAATCCAGAAAGCAATAACCTTAAACCTAGCACCCACATTTATATATACTGTATATATTCTGCACCAGCATTTCATAAATATTATAAAACCATATATTGCAAAACTATTTTCTTGAAATTAAGGATATGGATAGTCACTGACACATGCTGAAGGGTGTTTCTCATCAGACCTAAGGTGATAATTCAATCAAACTGTTCTTCCTTAGCCTACCAGATCCTTTACGATTACTGATCAGTGCTCTCTTTCTTCTTAATGATGTTCCAAATGTTTGATTTTGGTAAACCTAAGTACCCATGTAATAAGCGGGATTGTTCACTCTGAGGTGGTCAGCTATCGGGAAATAATGACCTTCTCGGCTGGAGGTACTTAGACTCCTCGTCAGTCATTATTTCCCGATAACTGACCATCTCATTGTGGATTATCGCTTATATCTATAGTACAGACCCTCTATTACCCAGATTGTCCTTTAAAGTTTACAAAGTTTATTTATTAAAAAAATAAAATAAAATCAATTAACAGCTTGCTGCTTGCTTGAAGCATTCATATCTGCTACCTCGATCAAGGGTACACTGCTGCATTTTGTCCTGATATTTCATGTCATCACCATGAAATGTAAAATGAGTTTCAATTTTGTATTTATTTACTTACTTATTTATTAAAGTTTTCTTTCTTAAATTGCACAAACAATTCAAACAATTTTTAAAAAATAACGCAGATTGCTGTTCTTTCAACCTTTAAAAATAAAATTCTTTAAAAATTTGCTGAATTAATTGGTTCAGTTAATTGCAAGTTTATACCTTGTTCTGGAGTGCCATTCGATAAATAAATAAACTTAAATCAACAAACTGTTCATAATAACAGACGAAAGAGAATAAACAAATATTGGTGGAGAGTTGAGATGAGGAAACTGCTGCATCGTATTTTCACAGTTATATTGTTCCTATTATAAAATGATGCAGGTCTTGATAAATATATCCCAGCTTGTTCACATTAAACTTCCATCCATTGTCTGTAGAGTGTGACAGAGGCTTTTGTTCTCTGGAAAACACAGGGCCCTGCACCTCGTAGCCAGGAGAGAGCTGAACCTTAGCAGGCAAGAGAGGATATTCTACCCCCCGGCTGTGCCCTTCAGTTGCCTCTGCACTCTCATATAATCAATATGTGGAAGAGATGCCTGTTCACCCTTTTATATACAGGAACATTTGGGGATATTCCCCTTTATAGTATGAGGCCAGCAGCACCTCTAAACCTTATTGATCTCCATGGCTAGGTTTCAATGTGCGTCGATGTATTGGTAAAGTCCTTCAAAATTAGCAGCAGAAAAAGCCTGGAGTCTAAAGGAATCAGCAGCCAAGCTGTAAAGCAGAACTAACTATGATTTTCAGTACTAGCAAAAACAAACGGACAAACTCAAAGAACATTCATTGTGCACAGCATCTTTTATGCACTTTAATTTAATTCAGTGATGTGTGGCATTTTATTCTTAACGCAGATGTGTAACTGAGGATAAAATGTTCAGTAAGTTTACCATTTTTATTTAGCAGACAGGAATTGGCAACATTTCATATATGTAGTTAAAAAAAGATTGCCCTGGATGTTTGATTGCAGAGATGGCTACTTAATTTCAATATTTGTTTTCATATTTTTTATGGAAAGGGCAGGCTGATGAAGTAAAGTAGTTCGATTTTAGCTCTCAGGTGACTATTAACAAACAAAACAGAAAAAACATAATATTCAGAATACAGAACTGACTGTTTTCTACCAAGGGTAGCATGTTGAAAAAAATAAATAAAACCTATATCCTCCCATATGGCTCAATTGCTGTAGATTTGCATATTAGTGTTAGCCTTCCTACAATATCAGTATTCGAACAAAGATGGATTAAGCTTTAGGAAAGGAACTATGTCTCCTTCACAAGGTCAGGCTCATCCTCTTCCAATGCTGGAGCATCACCCTAATGAAGCCCCTGCAGACACACACTTAACAAGAGTTTAGGGTAAATTAACCTTGAAGAGTTAGTATGCTTCTTGTTAATATACGTTATGCATCCATTTCCTATGTGCCCCCCATCAAGGACAACCCTTCATTTAGTGTGAGGTCGAAAAGTGAATGTCTTGCGTTGGTTGCAAATTTTCCACAGTCATTCCTGTTTTTGGATAAGGGGAAACAGAGTTGGATGAGTTCTTGCACACATTTTTTTTTATTTTCTGACTGCCAATGTAATTAAAGGAATTTATTGTAGTCAAAGTAAATAGTCGTTGAATATGCAATGGGATAGATTTGCTATAGTGGGATCATTAAGACTATATAACACAGAGCGTATTCCCTTGCTGAACATTTCATTATTATTATTATTATTCTTATTATTATTATTGTTGCTATTATTGGGGCAGCATGGTGGTACAGTGGGTGGAACTGTCACTGTAGCACTCCTTCCCACAGCCTGAAGGCATGCACCACACCAAGATTATCTTTTTTGTCTTTTATGTTCGTGGAGCAGTACATGCAGTAGTAACTGTGGTTTGATGATAACCTAGGGAGTGGAATCTGCAGTAAGGTTCTTATTACACCTGGCATTTACATAAGCCCTGGGTTTTCTCAACCTTTTAATTCTTTTTATCCTTAAATTGTGATAGATATTATATATTGTGTTCTTTTGGATGACAGTTTACAAATCATACTGCTCACCATTTTTTGAGACTCAGTGTAGTGATTGAAATAAAATCTGTATCCAGACATCCCTCTGTTTATGTTCTTTTTTTCCACAGGACTGAGAGCACAGTTTGCACTGTTCTTCCACTATGATATTGAAGTGGTCAGTATCATGTTCTGAATGGACACTGGAGATTCAGTGATTACCAACATGAAGAGAAAATGATGCAGTACTGTTCCAAATTAACAAAGATCTGGTCAGGATATGCTTTGGCTACTGGCAAAATGTGAATGTGTTTAATGGAAAAGCCTTCTTTATGTGCTGCAAATTGTAATGAGCATGGGGAGTAGTCTGCCCAAGTACATGAATTGATGTTAAAGGGGAATTACACCGCAAACAACATTAACCTCATTTAACAGATCTAGGCATAACTGATTATGTCTCTTTTAGAGGCTGGCCAAAGCAATCTCTGCACAGGTGCAAATTTGGTAGAGGTATACATCATAATCAGGTGCACCTCTATACTCTCATTTTTGAAGAACTACAATGGGAAAGTAATTTAAAGTTAGAGAAACATTCCCCCAACCCACTGCTCTTTGACAAATGCTCTTCTGTTGGTTGCATGCTGGCCCTCCAAAATAAGTTTTCTCTGAGCTCTGCAAGGAAGCATTCATGTCCACACCCATAAGCTATGCGATTGTTTCCCAATGAAAACTGGTCTTGCTCCTACTATCCGTTCTCTGCATTGCAGATGTGTACTAATTAGCCTACCGGCTGGTAATTTACCGAAACTTATTAGCCAGCTACAAACATGGATTATTAGTTTTGTCAGTAAATGATATAAACTAACAACCGAGTCGAATGAGTCCGAGTTTCACAGAACCGGCAACATCCTTGCCGGGATCATCCAGACCCTGAATCATCCTGTCTCGTTATTGTCTTCTCGCCACAAAAATAAAACGATAACGCAGGCATGGCGATTCATGGCCTGGCTCCAGGGAATGCCAAGTGTTAACATCAATATAACTGAAAAATAATTTACTTTTAGCATGGTGGATAATCTTGCTGTGGTGGACCGCCACGGTATAATTCTTCGGCTACTGAAGCTATACCATTGCACATTGGTCGTTTGGATTCTGGTCTATGCAAAAAATAAAATAAATAAATAAAATAAAAAAGAACTACATTCAAGTTCGTTTGGCCCTATACTGTATTTCAGAAACATATTTGGCGTGAAACATTTTCAACTGTCACACAGAGAGTGCCCAGAGTACACACTAAATAGGCTCCCCAAACAGATGTGGAGAATAACTTTAAGTAAAACAAAACAATGTAAGCCTTATTTTGAGGTCATTTTGACAATGCAGAAAATGCAATGCATGCAACATTGGGACTCAGTGGTAGCACAGCCATGCATGTATTAGCAGGCAATAGGCTATAAATGGATATGTGAACATGTGAAGCTTTGGATTTGGGATACAATCTGGATTTTTATTTTATTTTTTCTGTGAATCCTTCTTTGTGAAAGAAATGTGTCTACTACCTCACTAAAAGCTTGTATTTTCATTTTTCCTTGAACATCATACAATATTGAGAACTAATAAAAAATACCTCACATAACCACATTGAGCAGGATTCAACCAAAAATGCATAGTTTTGAGGGACTTTGGGGTTTGCTCTGGTTGTCTATTAGGTTTTTTCTTTTCTTTTCTTCTTCTTGTCTCTTTGACTTATGTGTAATGTCTAATATAAAATAATAAAAACACAACTTGAGGAAACAAATGCATAGTTTAAGATCAAATAGCTGCTGCTATAATCACAATAAAGTCTCCTGTTCACATTGTTCTGCCAGTATTTTTGCTTGTGAAGCTTAAGTTTCACTGGTTGAGAAATTCTGCTTTATGCGAAAATAGTTAAATATTTTACATTTATGTGGTACAGTTATCTGTATCTATTTCACAGTCAGAGTTGTATTCCATCATAAAACTGCCAGAGAATGCAAAATATAGCTTAATGCCTTTCCTCAGTATCCTCAAATAGCCAAGCCACATACAGACTCAGATTTAAAGTAATTTTCTCCCAACCATGTTTTTTTTTTTAGCAGTCCTGAATATTTCATGAGGGTAAATGTTTGAAATTACAAAGTACAGTCATTTCAGTTTAATGTTCAAGTAATTATGTAATTTTGTTCAGAAACAAGCGATGCCCCTCAGTATCAGAAACATTTAAATTATATATCAAGATAAACTGATATATAAAGGGGCTTCTCCATTAAAATTGAGATAATTTGAATATCTTCTCATTATGAGAAACTCAGATATGTCTTTCGGAGTAAAACCACATATTACCAAACGCTCCATAGTGCAGTCTGTGTGATAGCTTGGAATATCACGCCTTTGGCAATGAGCCTTTCACTGGTCTGGTCTGTCGGACTTTTGACATTCCTTCAGTTGATGGTTTGTGAGTCAGCATTTTAATCTGCCAACACCAATCTGATATTGTCTCCATGTCAAAAATGAGTGCCACGGAAATAAGGAATGGGTATCTCTTACTCAACTCTTTACTCATGCATGCATGAGTCTGAGAATGGTAATATATTGAAAGCATGGGCAATCTCATTACATTACATACCAGTCATTTAGTGGACGCTCTTATCCAGAGTGACTTACACAACTTTTTACATAGCATTTACCTTGCATCCATTTATACAGCTGGATATATACTGAAGCAATGCAGGTTAAGTACCTTGCTCAAGGGTACAACGGCAGTGACCTAGCGGGGAATCGAACCTGCGACCTTTACCCATTATACTACACTGCCGCCCATTACTGGGCTCCCATAGTTCTGTAGATTCTTTTTTTTTTTCAGTTGCCAACCCGTTTACACTTGTGAGTTCAATTCCCATCCAAATAATGAGCCTTAATTAAACCACCGAGAGTTTGCACAGGATGAAAGCCAGCAAACCTTGCCGCCCTCCAGGACTGGAGCTGTCCACCTCTGATCTAGTGTGCACCTCACATGAGTTCCATCCAACTCTCCCCAGACTGCTTTATTGCCCATTGATTTATACATCCTGCCTTTCGTTGCATTATTTCTTCATTATTATACCTCCTCACTCCAGTGGTCTTCGGACCTCAGGGAACAATTCTTTGTCTCTGGGTGCTTCAAAAGAAGCTCGCAGACCACCACAAAGTGCATCCACTCCTTTTCCTGGAATTTTTCACTCGGTAACCTCCGGACTTGACAATGGCTGGCTTTGGTTCATCTCTGACCTCTGTAGATCTGTCTGGAGTCATTCCCAAATGGGCTGGATGGGGGCCCAGGTCGCTCTCCCAGAGTCCTCCATGGACCCAGCTTGGCATACAGAATGTGGAGCAGAATGACCTTCCAATGCTGTAACAAAGAGTTTGGCTCATGTCCATGATAACCAACTAACGTAGCAGCCTGGCCCTCTGTCTGGCCTCACCCCTTGTGCCCTTTCCCCCCTTCGCTGATCCCTGAAACATCACACCAATGACTCAGTTGTACAAAAACAAAATTATAATAATAATTATAAATAAAATATTGGCTTTCCATATAAAGGACAGCTGGGACAAGGCATTTATGATGTATTTGCATGTTAACTTGTACATGTGTTGTGGCCAAGGTGTATAGGATTTATGAATATGTAAGTGACCCAAAATGATTTTCTTTTCAGATTTCTTTTTTATTTGGATATCTTGTTATGAAGGCTTTTTCCTGATAAATATGCTTATTTCCAGATTTTACCACTGCGCTTAGAGATGTAAAGTCACTGTAATAGCTGGGTATACGTTTTTTTGGATATAGGCAGCTAGGGAGGAGCATGTGTCACACATTGTACAAAATGAATCTGTATAATAAATACATATCTGTGTGGGTGGAACATTTTAGCATTGCAAATGACTGAGTATTCCACCAGCAACTGGAATTGCCATAGGTGTCTATTCAAGATTAACAATTGTCTGTTAAAAAAGTAAGGTATGTTTTTGCCAATGTAAACAATATGCAAAATACAGAAGACATAACCCTGTGCAAATAATAAGTACACAGGCTGCTGAATGTTTAAGTTGGAAAAGCTGATTTCAGCAAGAACAGGCTTAGCTCTATAGCTGTGATACCACAGCACTAAACCTAAGCAATGTCTTTAATGGACAATGGCCAGGCGTCTACTTTTCCAGGGAGACAAATGTAATTCTCCTGCCAGTAGTGGGTTTTTTAATTAGCCATGCTTTCGCTGGTCATCACTGCATTAGTCCCTCAATATAGGCAGCTACCAGTCATCAACACTGAGAAATGTTCCCTCCATACAATCAATAGTATCAAACAGTCATGACAAACATACATATCACATTATATCCTCTGGATCTCAGTGATCCAGGTATTATCCCACACAAACAACTGCTGCTTCCTCGACTGTCATCCCAGTGCCATCTTACAGGTGTAACTCATGAATGCAACAGTTTGGCTTGTGTTCACCTTTCAAAAATATGCCTGTTTTGCATACAGAAGTCTAATTTCGACACTGATTTAGCCCACATAGAAGTCAAGCGTAGAGCTGTTCCCTCCATTCATTACATTACCAGATTTTCCTGTTCAAGTTCACTCAGCACCCTGATCTAACTAGCAGCTCGTCCCCTGCCTTTGCCACATACTTTGAGTGCTTATTTGCCCCCAGCCCACAATATTGAGAATGTGTATGCTATGATGAAAATGTAACCTAGCTCTTATAATTCATAAGCACAGCAAGCACAAGTGTACAAAAAAACTGTTTTGCATGCATCTTACTGTAGCATGCTTTTTCTCCCCCAGCTTGATACTTTATCACTAATTTGGTGTTTGCTATTCTGAACTTGTGCCCTTGCTATAGTTGTTCATGTTCTTGTGACAAGCATTTTATGTATCTTGGCCTGGTGGTCATGTAAATGACTCTGTGTTAGACTATCTGCCAAATAAATAAATTAGTTAGAACTTTAATATTTACTCAGGTTGTCTCTTATGCCACTTTTGTCTAATGTTACAATTATATGACCAGTTCATTATTTACACATTTGTAATTCAACAATGTCACTGGCGGGCTTTAAATATTGTCCAATGATGAAAACTACACAAAGATAAATAATGGTAATGAATAATCCTTCACCAAGCAGCCATTATGTGACATCTATATTTTATTAAGATTAAACAGACATATGCTGTTGCTACTCTTGCTCGAGTCTGACACACACTTCCTGTTTGTGATGGAAAGTTTAGTCATGTTTGGAAAAGTTTGTTACAGGATTATATTGTGCTTTCAAATGTGTATTTGATATTCGTTTGAGTTTTTTAAAAACCCATATTATAAATAAGGTAAGCCTATGAGAAGTCTTATGATATTATATACTTAGATTTCCAAAAAAAGCATTTGATAAGGTACCATTCAACCTGGTCGCCACTCTGTGACTTAATTTAATAGAAACAGAGTACATCTATTTTCTGTCTTGCCATGCATTTCCCATCTCTTCCATGCTCAGTATGCTGTCATGCGTTCTAAGATAAAAGACACAGTGGTCTATATAACAGTAAAGTTTAGAGATAGCTAGCCACCAATGGGATGGCCATATTGCCATCTATAATGGACACAAAACGAGATAAATAATATTCAAGCTGTTGCATGAAGTGTCTTAGATTCTCAACGAACATACCCTGTATTTCAGCCTATACCGACTCTTCGCCCCAGGTACTTATAAGTACGTAGCCTTGGTTTTCGCCACTGGACTGAGCCTTCATCCTTCGTTTGACTTCTTTTAATATTTACCGTTACCAGCAGGGAGTGGCCGTGCATGTAATATAAGTGGAATGTTCTTGACTTGGCTAAGTCAATCGCCTGACCTGCATCCGAATGAACATGCATTTCACTTTCTTAAGAGAAGACTTGCAACCAAGTCATAAATATGATGACTTTAGTTACGATTATGTTAATTTTTCAAATGATATGTGGTCCTCTAAAATGGGGGAGTACATATAAAAAAGTCAGTAAATTCTACACAGATATCCAATACAGATGTAAATACCCTCAAATTAGTGCTGACAGCCTGCATTTTAACCTCACATTCATTGTTTAATCTTAAATCAAATGTGCTAGAGTACTGAGCCAAAACCAAAAACACAGAAATACTGTGACTGTCCAAATACGGACTACACTGTGTGTGTGTGTGTGTGTGTGTGTCTGTGTCTGTATGTGTGTGACGTCACAGTATGTTAAATGTCTGTTTACTTATTTCATACTCATACCAATAAATAAATAATGAGCTAAATTTTTTATAAGCTAGACATATCCAGTTTGCTAGTAGAAACCACACTTGTTGTAAGTCGAAGGCATGTTTGGTGGTGAAAAAAATGGTAGGGGAAAATCTGTAGAAATGCAAGACTGCCATAAACCTCCATTATTTTGGCCTGACATTATACAAGCTGTTATGTATAAATAAAATGTATTGCGGTCTGTGGTCCTTTTGATTTCAGAGGTTTATAACTGCTGTTTGCACAGCTTCCTGCAATCCATCTGATCCGTTCTTGCTTCTTACCCTTTAAAATATTCATTATGCCATCATAAGTTCCTTCTGAATGTTTTTTTTCTTTCTTTTTTTGTCAGGAAGTGAACTGTTTTGCATATTATTAATAAGCAGATAATCCCAAATAATTTCAGCTGTCTGATTTTATCACTAAGGAAAGCAAACTTGTCAAACTGGCAATTTCTAAAACACAAATTGCGATTTATTTCATTGGCGTATGAAGCCAAAGTTGCTCTCAGAAACCCAGCAGGTCAATAAGAAGCAGCTACTGAACTCTTGACTATAATTGTAAGTGCCACACATCACATCGAAATCTCCCACACAGATTCAGACATTTGCACTGGTAAATGGGTGGCAGTGCAGCATGCTTGTTTGGGAAGTGGACTTGTAACTGTGATTATAGGGTAAATTTCCATATGGGGCACTACAGTTGTACCTTTTGAGTGTGGTACTTTCAGCTGTATTAATGGAGTGCTTGTTGATATATAATATGTCTAAGTTGCTGGATAAGAGTACCTGCTAAATGCTAAAATGTAATGTAAATGTTGGCCTTCTAATGAGCTGTTGCAAATGTATTATTCATACCTTTATTCAAGACTCTAAATTGAGCTCAGAAACATCCTGTTTTCTCTGATCATCCTTGAGAGGTCTCCAGAACTTGATTGAAGTCCACCTGTGACAAATTAAATTGATTGGACATGATTTATAAAGACACACACCTGTTAATATAAGGTGCCACAGTTCGCTGTGCATGTCACAGCAAAAAAACAAGCCATGAGTAAAAGGTATATGACAGTAGGTTTGGACAATCATGTGTACGTTTACAATGGCCAAATATGACCTTCTGGGATCGCCAATCAGTGATTGTATGGCTGATGGGGGCATTAGGTTTCTCATGAAGAGGTCAGTTTTGTGGTGTGCAGTTTTGATTAATAGTCTAGCCTAGTCAGTCCAATTTAGTACTTTTTTCTTATATGCTATTATTAGGCTATAATTGTATCGGCTCCAGGGTTTCCGCTGGCGGTAATCAGCTGTGGCGCTACACTACAGCAAGATTTAGAGCAGCACGGTGACATAAATCCCTGGAATCAAATAAATCTAAATGTGATCACTGACAACACTCTATAACCTTCTGAAAAACAATCTGACCATTACAATGCATGAGACACTCAAATCTGGCATCTATAATACTGCATGCAGTGTATATGTCTGATGTTTTGGGGGGGGGGGGGGAGGAGGAGATCTAATCTTGTGCACCTCATCACTCTGGCTGTGTAGGCTACCCAATAGCAACAATGATCAATTTAAAAACTTTGATCAAGCAAAGATACCGCGAGGACCAAAAGTCTGAGGACGCTACCAAGTCCAGTTTGGTTTCATTATTCATGAGGGAAAAATGCAATTATAATGCTCCAGTCACACTTTTTTTTCAAGAATACATTATTGAGAACAATTACAAATTAAAATTAAATAAAGACATTTCCAAAACACTTGTATGAAAAGCGAAGCTATGTGGATATCTCATTTGTCCACCATAAGCTAAGCGTTTCTTTATTTGTTGTCAAATTGTATTCCATCCAATTTTCCTAAAGATCAATATGAAAACATTTAGGCAATTAACAACAAAAAGCCACTGTTGCTAAGTCAAAGCGTTTGACATTAATAGTTGATCGCAAGTTAGGATGCGAATGTTAGAATGCTGTCGGTTCATCATTTTTTCTCCTTGTAGTATAAAATGCCTGAAATGGCATATACACATGGACATAGGAGCATCATACCAGTGACTTTACAAGCAGTCAATTAGAAATGATCATGGCAGTCATTTTAAAATCAGTCAATAAAAATTACAGTCATTGCCATCAGTCAATGAGAAATCAATCAAGTCTACAATATAATGCCATTAGGATACATACCATTTGGTGATCAGACTCTCCGGGAATTCCAAAATCAACACTTTACCAAGAAAAGAGGACAGACAATGAAATGACTATACACACATGTACAAATGCACAACAGATGTTCTGGAATATTTGCTATTTAGCTTCATCTTAACTAAATTTTTGACTGTAGATCTTACCTGTACGTCGCTTTGGAAAAAAGCGTCTGCCAAATGAATGTAATGTAAAGTAACCTGAATGCAGGTACTGAATTCTTCAGTGCAACCATTTAAACCCAACGGGCAAAATTAAGAGTGCGATCGATTTTGATTTAACTTGATTAAACACATTATGATAAAAAGCTGTCCCATATGGGATGGTCGCTGGTCCATTCCCAACACTGACTGTGTGCCATTGTGGTTTATTGACTACTAATGAGTGTACAGTGGTTTCTACAATGGATTGGTTTTTATGTAATGTACCATGGAAGTACCTGCATTTCAAAGATAGTTACATTGTGCTAATCTATTAATTCAAATCCATCTTTGCATGGTGAGGGAATAATGTGAAATTACTTCAGTAAATTCAGAGAATAAACTTGACTGACAGATCTTTAACAGACTGAGATTGATAATCTAGACAAACACACATGGAAGTAATGAGATTCAGTTAGGAAATAGTGTTTGCGCTAAGGCACAATTTGTAAATGGGTCAATTAAAAATTAGTGATCAAGTGTTAAAACGTATGGAATGATAATAAGGAGCATGTACTTTGCTTGCTTTGAATCATGCTGCTTGTTTATTTTAAGCATCTATATTTATAACATCAACTGCCAATGACTATCAAGCAATAAGATGTATTAATAGTTTTCTTTCAGCAAATTAAACATGTACTTGCTTGTAGGAAACGTAAAAAGCCATTGTGCTCAGCCCTTTATTTATTTGTGTAGAAGAACAATGTTAAATTTTTATTTATTTAATATTCAGAAATTAACGCTCTTGAATAACTTGAAATGTTGTCAATCTATGAAGCCATACATACAATTTTACTTGCAAAATTGTATAGCTGGAAAATGTGAACAGGAATGATCTGCACAGTAGAGAGTGTGGAGCGAGATGACAAATTCACTTAGTTTTCAGAGACCATGTTTCATTTCTCTTGGAATAAACTTTGTGCTGAGGTCATATGGCATCTCTTCCCCTCATCCATATAGTTTACTGTGCTCTGTGTGGAGTGTGTTAGATAACCAGGGTCATGGAGAAAAGCAGCGTTACCTGCTGAGTGACAGTCCTGACTTTTGTGGAAGTCGAGAATCTGATTGGTGTGGGCCCCCCTGTGCTCCAGCTGTCTCTCTGAGGACGGACCTAATTTTTCTTCAGAATGGAAAGATTCTCACATCTGTCTTTCAGAAATATGCATGGCAGGAAAAAAAGAAAAACAACATCCCAGGTGCAAGCACTAAAACCATAGATGTATCAATCATTTTATTTTCTATGATAATTTGCTATCTGTGAAAATGGCTACAGAATCAGGCTCCGCTCTTATGACTGTCATGTCTAATGCTTCAATCTGCCGTCAGTCTTTTTCAAAAAGATAATTTTTCTTCTGCCATTTCTAGTATTAATGTGATAATTTGTTCCTCAATAATTATGACAAGATAAACTAATGAGGTAACTAAATATGATATGATAAATTATGACACCTGATTTAAATCTTTGTTGAATTTTAACAACCTTAAAATGTATAATATTTGTCAGTTGATCACTTTATTTTGAACATGACAATACATTATTTGTGACTGTTGATAGACCGCATTGACATCATTCATCTATTTTGCTGGTTAATAATACAGCATCCAATGGATACCAACTGAAGCAGAGAGAGCATCCATTTAAAAATGTAATAACTCCATTCACAAAATAAAAAAGAGGATATTTTCATCAGTCTTACATGAATATCATGAACAGATTTTTGCCTCTTTAAAGACCTTTGACCTAATGATCATGACTAAAACTGGCTTTTTTTTTTAATTTTTATTTAGTAGCTTTGGAAGGTAAGTGTTAAACTTAAGGCAACCTGCAGTTTGATTTTTAAGCATTTTAACCATATTGCTAAATCCTAGGAGAAGCAATGTGTGACCCTTCTACTAATGCAAGTTGAGTAATTTAGAAATGCATCCTCTGTTTCTAACTCTTAAATTAAAGGCAATAAACCATCTCACATACCAGGTTTTGGCCCAGCGATGCCCCACGTAGTTCACTTTGGCTCAGCGGAAATGAATGACTGCCCATGGGTGGTCCAGATAAAGTTGCCAGGTCTGGACTCATTTTTTGCCCATTTTTTGAAGTCATATGTGTGTGCGTATAGTAGACATGTAGATAATGGTTTTATTTATTAATTGATTTATTTAATTAATCAATCAATAAATCAATCAAAATGTATTTCTATAGTGCATTTCACAAACTATTGTCAATACGCTTCACAGACAACCCTGACCTAAAGCCACACAGGAGCAAGCTTAAAGCAGTGGCAAGGATAGGAAGTAGCAGAAGGTACCAGGCTCAAGGGGAAACCCATCCTCCTCTGGTCAGCTCAGGGTCATTTATTTGTTTAAAAATTAGTAATTAATTTATAGTCCAGTGGACTCTGTTTTTCATGCTATGTGATACATATAATGCACTTGTTGGCACTTAATGTACACATGTTGTAGCTACTATGAAATGTACTGTTTGTAATGCAAAAATGTATGAAATGAATCTAATATAGAGAACATATAGGTATTTAGAAAATGGGAAACGATTAGCATTAAGTAGAAAAATTACACAAATGATTCTACATTTAGTACATTCAAAATATGCACATGTGTAGTAAAAAAATAAAAAATAAATAGGATAAAGTAAAATAATTTGTCAGGATGCTTTGTGCTGTTTTATTGGCAAGATGCATCACACAGAAGCAAGAGTTCTCTTTGTAAAAAAATACAAAAGTGGTACTTATCTTACGTTCCTTGACTCAACAACTCTTCTGCATGTGTAGTATGATTCATATTCATAATATATTTATTTTTGGATGAAGGCCTCTGAGCCCTGTTTTCTTTTGTGCTGAGGATGCATTTTCCAGGGTCTTAAACTATCAGACTGATTGACAGCCACAAGACATTTAATAGGGTTTGCAATGGATTCCTGGTGTTTCCCATGATCCCCAAGAGAAAACTCCAGCATTTTTTTTTATTCCCCAGGTCTCGCTTGTCAGTCCTGACTCTTCAGCTTAGATTGGTTTATCTCCTTCACAGAGATGGCCAGACTATTCCACATACATAACACACCTATTTTTGCCATGACACTTTTTATTGAAAAGACTGCAAGTACATTGAATAGAATGCAATCAATGAGTATTTTATTTTGATTAAATAACTCAGCAGCTTAAGCTCCCATACCAAACAGTCATTTTTCTAGTTTAATTTATCATTTCCTCCAATCAGAATTATTCATGGACATACAACAAGCAAAATAATACAGCTAGCAATAAAAAAAAAATGCTAATAGTAATGTGACAGAACTGCACTCTACTACTTGTAGTACTTCCCTCCCCATTTTCTATTGTCCAGGGTATATTAAAAGCCATAACTTCTGGTAACTGCAATAAAAATGAACGCAGCACTTTCACTGTTCATTCCTTCCTTCAAATTTGCCCTTGCCTCTTGTGCTATGCCTAGCCATAGCCAGCCTGCAAACCACCTGCATCAATTCAAACTGCAGCTTATGTATGCACTTTAATATTATAAATGTCAATCAAAAGTACTGAACTTAGATTTAAAACGTTGGAAAATGTTCCTACACAAAACATATATTCTCAGTTTTTTTTTTTAATTTAGAAAGATTTGAAATATCTATTTCCTACAAAACCTTGTTTGTCAAACAGTAATTGAGGCATAGCAATGTGCAACTACATCACACATCAAGTTAGACAGATTATTATGTATTCCATTTATAGAATGGCAATAAAATACATATACTTAACCTCTTACTGGTAGTGTTCAGTGTTTATCACAAAAGCTTAGCTGCTGCCAAAGTTTCCTTTCATTGAATCCCCTGAAGTCTACCGTGTTGCCAGCAACAAAAACGGGGTGATATGGTATTTAACGTTTAAGAACTTTGCTCTCGTTTCACGTAGAAACATATTATACTACATATAATATTGGAGATTATGGAGTTTAAGACGGGGGGGGGGGGGGTTAAATCTACAGTATCAGCTCTCAGTATTTTTCAGTGAAAACTGTAACAACCCCAAAACAATGAACCTTAACTATACTGTAATATATGTTCTTCCTTGCCAAAGCTTGTGTACTTGTATAAGTAAGGTGTGCAGATGCTTGGTACTTACACTTTGTGGTTGATCCCTGTCTTTAAATTCTCTTTTCACAGTGTTCCTGCTGTGTGTACACAGTGCCTGTCACTATGTAATCATCAAAGCTTAACTGAGAAGTTCAACGCTTGGTCTGTCTATAAAGTCTACCTGAAGTAGTTAAAAATAAAACTTAATTTATTTCCTGACAGCTGAAAACCTCCTCCTGAGGTCTACAAGTGCTAGTTTATCGCAGCAGCATAACCAGACTGCGAACACCATGAGAAAAATCTCCAATATGAACTAAATCACACTCAAACCTGAACAGCAGTTCAATGACTCTTCCACCATTAAATTTAGATAACTTTTTTCCTTTACTAACATTGTGTATGCTATTTTACCATCACTACACTTTTCAAATTCACTAATTTGGTGCCATTTTCTAGCCATGCATTGTGCCTGTACAACATACAGTCATTATTAGCAAAGATAAAACTGTTTTCAGCATTTAAGTTAGAGATGCATGGATTTAAAATGTCTCATTATCAATGTATTATTACTTTTTATTAAAGTTTTAATCATTTGTCAGATGTACTATATCCAGAACAACAATGAAACAAGTTTCTTACCTCTCAAAACCAGACCTAGTGTTGCTTCTTTTGGCAGATGTCCAGTACCTCCTCAGCTGTCCTCTGACTGCCCCAGGTTGAACCAAAACCCCCCTCACTGTCATTTAACCTAGTTTCAAGGATAGGTTGTCACATGCACACCCTTCACTATTGGTCACTTTGGATCCGAACACTGATGTCAGAGTTCATTGATAGAGTGAGACATTATATGTCTATATCCTTTTATGTAACTGGGTCATTTCCCTTATTTAAAAACAATCCCTTCTTTTTAAGTTATGATGGGGGTGCCTGGAATGTCTAGGTGAGGATATAGTTTACAACATTACAAGCAATGAATTGGGGCCTTGAGCACATTACTTTTAAGCAGCTACCTTAATTAAGAATTAATTCATTGTAATCTATTATAGTTTATTATCAATGAGAGTGTTCAGTTCAATTTAGCATTTTCCTAATTCTCTTTGTTTTATTAAAAAGGCAGCATCACTTAATTAATAACAGCACTTATTCAAGGGGAGCTGGTAAAAAGTAAAAAGCCTGGAGTGGCGGGAAGAAGTTTGGTTTCAACTAAATCTGTGACTATGACGTAGATCAGAAAACCTGTTGCCTCTGCATGTGAAAGCCAAAGTGCTGATTTAGTCAATCTGCAGAGCTGGTCCTGACAGTCTCATTCTTGAACTGTCAGCAGGAGCCAATATTTTGTCTCATCACAGTGATAGATGGGGGTATTATCATGTTGTGACACTCGACTGTGAATCCAACTTGTAAAATGCACAGTCAGCACAACTGATCTTATTATTTTTATGGTTGCATACGTTTGTAATATGACACAGTTTATGACGGCTTTCCTTTTTAAGGTCAAGGAGATCAAATAAATGGCCACTACTTTACCAAACGAGGAGATGCCACCTCATGCTGATGTCATTTACGAAAATGACACTGAACATGAAATGAATGTTTGCATAAAAGAACAAATCCAAGGTGATGAAAATATTATATGTGAATAATATAGTGACAATTAGTAGTTGTCTGTTAAAATTCCTATTTATCAAATCTTTTCAGATACACTGCTTTTATAGGCAGGATAAACTCACAGTTAAGAGACAGTAAGTTTGTTTGGTTAGTTACCATCACTGTGGCTGTGTTGTTCTGCTGTGGGCCTCCTAGCTGTTATTAGTTAGTTGAAAGACAATATGTCCTTCATACCAATTCCCTATGTGTTACACAATCTGGACAAAAGCATTTTCACAGTACAGATCATTTTTAGTTGAGCAGACAGTAAGGATGGGCAACACAGGGTGCTGCAGCCCCCTCATCGACAAGAGAAAAACAATTTTATGTTATAGTAGGGTGACTTTGATGTGTGTTTTTGGAATAGATTGCTTGTGCCATTGCAGAGATTCTGCAGTGAATTGCTCACTGCTGGAAAATGAATGATCAGCAGGAAAGCACTCCTCTGCCACTTCAAACCACTCAAAATATCTGTTCTAAAAGGTGGCTGAGTTTGCTCTTAAGTTCTCTGTCTGAGCCCTTGCTGCCACTGACTCAGAGGCTTATATCTCAGAGTCAAGAATTCAGGTTCTGACAGGATGATTAATTAGCCTGTGCTTGGTGACAGTTTGGGAAAGGGCAAAAGTTAAGTTATTTTCCATTTTGAATTTCTTATAATAAATCCGAAATATACTAATAAAATGTATCAAGTACAATGTTTATTAAAATTGCATGGACTTTGTGAATTGTTGTCACTAAAATGAGTTATTGAAACAAAGATATTGTTTTTGTGGTGATGGTTAAACAGCACAAGCTTTATGCATCTTTGCACGGGCAAAGTATGTTCTCTCGATTGATTGATTCTAACAACTGGAACTTGAGTGTTAGAAACCTTTTGATACCTCATGATTTTTTGTTTTGTTTTCCTCATCAACTTTTTTTTCTTAATATACAGTCTGCTTATTTCAGTATTCGGTATTGTTTAATTGCACTAATACTCAAACATCACGGTCATCAAATGTGCACTTTTGACCACAATTTCCGACCCTGTTTACTGATGTCTTTTCCATAGATCAAAAGGCAGATGTCACTTTAGTCACTGTTCCTATTGAAACACCTGCCTGTTGAGCAGTCTTTGTGACTGAAGCTCCTGCCATCTGTGCTCCAATAATGAACCCTCTTTTCAAGTCACTTAGATCTTTTCCTCTTACCATCTTGTTCTAAAATCAAGGTCAACCGTGCACAGCATTTCTGTACATGCCACAGAGCATGATAGGATGCTAATTGCTTAAAGGCATCATGCAGTACACCTGCATGGAAGCATCTGCATTCCTTTTGTTTCAGGTTTTTCTTTTAATTTGTCACCCGTCTGTATTTACTCTATTACTAACATTAGCTTACAATCTGCCTTCCTTTTCACCATGATCTGTGTTTGCGTTCTGTCCTGCACTAATATATACTCAGTCGATATATGGTCTTGTATATTTAGAATGCAAAGGTACACTGAGATTAGCTGGACGTAGATAACTTCAATAGCCTTTTGTCCATACTATTCCCCAGATTTCCTGGCCATATTTGGCACCACATGCTCTAAAAGCTGGTTTATATTTTGCTCCAGCACACAGTAGATGTACTCACTGATTCTGACAAAAGAGACTCACCTCAAATAGTCAATACACCATTTCAGATTAGGAAGAAGAAGGCTTGTGCTTCCCAAGGAAAAAAAAAATTAACTGCCACGGAAGATTTCAACAATTGTGTGATTGTGCCTCCTGTTCAACTTTTCTTTTTTCCCCAAGTAATGTTATATATCTCACTGTATAATTATTTGTTGTTTGGGGAGTGTGGCTTATGCCCTTGAGTGGTGAGGGCGCAAATTGTTCCAATCTCAGAGGGCTGGAAGAGGACCAAACCTAATCAAGCGGCAGGTGAACTGTTTTGCATCCGCTCAATGTCATTGGTTATAAATAGAATGAGTATCACTCCATAAGTCACATCTCATTATGTGTGTAGCATTTCATTTGGCCTCTGTGGAGGTGATGTATGTCCATGGTGGTGCGGACAAAGCCTGCATCTTGTTAATGCACAAATACACAGATGAATTAAAAATCCTACAATGGAAAAATAGAACAACTTGTTTTCATGAGACTGTTGGAAACATTGTGTTGTCAGTAAACCCTAAAACGGGGTATAATTTCAAATGGGAGATTCAGCACAAAAACAGTTGTTTCTATGAAATGGTAAAACATACACGCATGTAAATACGATGGAATAAAAGCTGGTTGTCTGTGTTTTCGTCTCATTCATTGTTTGAGCTCAAATACAATGCCTTAAGTATGTAGAAAAAAATAATAAATTTCACTGCACTGTTCTCTGCATTTGGAGGGCACTGCATTTTCATTTTTTTTATTTATTCCATAAAGCAGGACCATAACTCTACATCTGAATGAGTGAGGTTTTTATACATATGTGTGAAGAATATGTGTGCTTTTTCACCAGGGTTTCAAGTATTTCAACAAAGCATGTATTATATAGTAAAAAAAAAAAACCTGTCTCAATCAGTAAAACCACTAGAGATAACAAAAGAAATGGCAAGGCAGTCCCCTTCCCTATTATGATGGTATTTCATAATCCAATTATTGTTCACAACAAGCAACTGGCAATATTGCAGTGATGGCACTCTTTGTCAGGAAAAGTCATTATTTCTCTATGCATTATATCCATTGATCTGAAAACTTTTTTCAGGAGCACTTGAAAGTGAGCAATTCTATGTAAGTAAATAGAAGTTCAAACACAAAAAGTGCCATTTTTCTAAAAAAAAAAGGAAAGAAAAAAAAGGCATGTTCTTACCTTACAAACAATGGCCCATTCTCAGTTAGGCATTCCAGTGGTGACATTGAAATTGAAATGGTGATTTTTTTTTTTTTTTGTTTGTTTGTTTTTAATTGTGATATTTAGCAAAATTGCTGGCAAAGAAACTAACAAGCACTTACATATTTTGTTTGAGGGGGAAATAAACATGAACATTTAAACTAATTTTCATCTCAAAATTTCAGATCAAAATTAATTGTTTGTAGAGAGGCTCGTAATGGAACCTCTCATAACATTCTTGCACTTTAACCATGACAAAATTAGCAAGTGTGTTGTAGTTGTACTGGTGTCACACACCCTAATTCGCCAGTGTCTTGAGGTACCACTAGCGTTTGACAATTGCACCTTGGCTGTTAAAATAGGGCGCAGTGACACAAAAAAAAATCTAATTAGCATTCTGCCAAATGATAAAGAGAACTACTGAAGGGTCTTTAGATTGCATGCACCCCAATAATCTCACATATTGTCGGTTTTCATAAACAGATATCTACGGTTTGTTTGTGAGTGCACCTGTCTCATAATTGCAGAGTAATATCGCATGGGAAACTATTTCCCTGCTTCCGTATTTATTTTTTCCAGTATTCCATGAATATCAAATGCCTCCATGCTGTGTTTTGAAAGCTAGACAGCTGAACTGTGCATAAAAAGAGTGTCAGACAACACATTGACAGTAGGGGAAACAGTGGGCCCCTGAAAAGCAGCATCCACTGCTGTCTTTCCTGCTGTTTGCACTCTGGTATGTTTTTCTTTCTTGAGTCATGTTACAGAAAAACTAGGCAACTAAATTCAACTTTACTACAGAATAAATATGGAGAGACATGACAGAATATCTAAAGTTCTGTAGGTCTGAGAGAAACACTTTTCTCACATGACCTGTCTCTCTCTCACTCTCTCTCTCTCACTCTCTCTCACACACACACACACACACACACACAGAAACTTGTTTTTAAGCAACATTGTTTGTCAACAAAAAAGAGTCTTTTCAAATCCTCACACACATTGTGTGATATGATATTCTGTTCTAAAAACAGTTAAGAAATGGAACATAATTTGTTCATGAAAAGGATATATTTGCCATTACACAAAGTAGTAGCAATGTCACAAAAGTGCAATACATTAGAAATAGTAACATGATACTAGTACAAATATATCTGTACAATTCTGCTTATCTGCTACATGACTGAAATTGAATTTGTAGTCAGTTCATCAGAAAACCTTTACTGGAGTTTTCGAAAGCAGCAGGACTCACTTGCTGAACTTCCATTAAATGATTGCAGAAATGGAATGAATGACAGCAACTTCAGCCAATCGACACTGTTCTTTCTATTGTTTTTGTGATAGCCTGCCAACTTGAAGTTATATTTAACAACACTAAAAAGTGAGAATTTAAGGAAAAGGTGGATCATTCTTATGAGACAAGAATGATAAGACCCTAACCCTAACTTCATCATTCAAACCATGTACAGGAATCCCATTACAGCATAACATAACATAACATAACAATAAGAACAGGCCACTAAGCTTGAAGAGATTAAGTCTTTCCTCATAGCTTTTATCTTTCATACCAGGAATCAATTTGGTTGCTCTTCTTTGAACCTTTTCAAGAGCCTCTATATTTTTTGTGTAGTATGGTCCCCGGAACTGCACACAATACTCTGTGTGGTGTAACAAATGTATTGTATAAGATAAGTATAACTTCCTTGGATGTATACTCAATACTTTTGGCTATGTAACCCATCATCCTTTTGGCCTTTTTTACTGCTACAGCTAAACCTGAAAGGCTTTGATCAACCATTACTCCCATGTCTTTTTCAAATTGAGCATATTCCAATTTTGTTCCTCCCATAAAGTAATCCTGCCTAATGTTTTTATTTCCCACATGCAGAATTTTACCTTTGGCTATATTACATTTCATTTGCCAGGTTCCCACCCACATCTGGATTTTATTTAAATGTTCTTGGATTACTTTAGTAGATTCCTCCCAGTTTTGTATCATCTGCAGATTTGACTAATGCACTTTCTATGTCCTTGTCAAAGTCATTGATAAATTTGAGGAAAAGAAGTGGTCCCAGCACCGATCCTTGTGGGCCTCCTCTTCCAACAGTTCCCTGTTCAGATAATATCCATCCTACTACTCTTTGTGTTCTACCATGTAGCCAGTTCTGAATACACTCTGAAATGCTTTAAGTCCTACTACATCTCTCATGTGATACCTTATCAAATGCCTTTTGGAAATCTAAGTATATAATATCATAATCCTTGTTGTAATCAAAACACTAGGTAGCTTCTTCAAAGAATAAGAGGCTTGTCGGGCATGACTTTCCCTTGCGAAAACTATGCTGGCTATCCCTTAGGATGTTGCTATGTTCAAAAAATACTTGTCTCTAATGATAGATTGTAGTATTTTACATGTGATGCAAGTTAAACTGACAGGCCTGTAGTTTCCTGGATCAGTACAGTCCCATTTCTTATATATTGGTATAATATTACCTTGCTTCCTCCTGATCACAACAGAGTGAGAGCTCACAAGGAGGAACATGAAAAAATGTAAAATCGAATTGGACACGATTTGCAATAATATAGTGCCCCACAAAAGGCTATTTGTATTTGTTCCATTGCATTTGTTGCAGTAGAGCATCATTTCACAACAATCTGATGATAAAATTTCCTTCGATATGCCTTGGGACATCCCATAAAAAATGTGTATCCACGTAATACATGAATGGGTAAATTCATATTGATCGAAGAAAATAAATAATCTACCACAATACAGCAGGTGTTAATTACTGAATTATGGCACTTTGCCACTTTTTATTAAATGCTTAATTTCTACTAACACTAATTAATTTTCTTTCTGCATGGCATGCAAGGTTGGGCTTGACACAGTGAAGGTTATTCATTAAGCACCTGTAAATGATAGCTTTGAAGAAAAGCTTTGAAGACCTGCATACAAATAAATTGTAATATTAAAGAATATAAAAATAAATATAACTCAAAACCCAAAGCTCATTCTTTGTCACTGATTTGTTTACCATCTGTTTGGCATCCACTTGTAGAAAACATTAAATTCAAAGTGTATTTGATTTGAAAGGATAGTATAACTTCAATAACATGATGATTTCAATTTAATTTTGTAATTGTAAATATAGAAACATGTTTTTGTTATTACCACACAGTAAAACCAAGATATTTTAAAATAAAAACATTTTTAGTTCAATAGTTATCTGGAAATGATGTGATAACTAACACTTCTATCCTTACAATTGAATAAGCAGTCACCTTGAAGATTGCACTTCTTTGAGAATGTTTGCCCATATAAATACTGTCTACACACACACACACACACACACATTTTATACTCATGAAAGTAGTCCTGTAGTCTTTTGAAAGGGCAGTCTAGTCACCTCAGGCATTGTTGCTCTCCAGAACTTCAAATAATAATAATAATAAGAAGAAGAAGAAGACAATAACAGGATGCTCATGGAATTATAACATTTATTTTAGGCAAGCAGTCAGGAAAAAAAGTTTTCATTTCCCTGTAGGATGAAAGGGGGGGCGGGGGGAACAGTATATACAAAAAAATAAATGGAGCTACAATTGGGGGTCTTGAAACAAATTAATTCTTGCCAACTGAAATCATTTTCCTGCCCTTACAGTTCCTTTCATAGGCAACTGCAAATAAACGGATGGCTTCTATCACAAATACCATTATCATTGTGTAAAGAAGCAATCGGGACATTTCTCTGTCATGACAGAATTGCTTTAACTAACGTCTCCTCTTTTGTCTCTGAAATGGAATAACAAGGCAGAAAAGCCAAAGGCTCTAATGCTAATTATCATAGAAATTGCTGCACGTTGAATGAATTATTAATGTCGTCACAATAAACAGAGCTCTCTCGTTTACCATGAGCTATTAGTCACGTTGAATTAAAATACAGCCCTGGACTTGTTCAAGCCTGGACTTTTCTGTTGTCTGATTAGGACCTTGATAAGTTCCCCCGATCCTTCTCAGCACAGCATGGCTGCTGCTGTGATTTCCCAGGAGTCATTTCCTTTTAATCTGCTTAGGAAGGAGAAGGGCAGCGTCTCTGCGTCCCACCAGGTGTTCCTGCCACTCGCGCCCAGACTTGGTCAGTGTAGAGAATATGAAGAAATCAAACCCTCAAGAATGAAAGAATCGAGAAACAGAAATGACCAATGCTGCAAGTTAAATACAGTGCAGTGCTATAGTGGCATCGAGTCCAGGGACACATCGATTGGATCAGGTTTCAAATTATACCATATCTCTTGGGGGGGTCTATTAGTAGGGCTATCTGGAAAAAAATAAATAAATAAATAATAAACAGAACAAAAAACACATTGAGGAAAGTAGACTCCGGACAATGTTTATTTGTTCACTTGACTGAATGTAGCCAACGTTGGTATGTTCGTCTTCGTCGTTCCCCCACCCCCACACACTGACCAAACTAATCAAGATTTGCTTTCAATCGCTTATTAACAAGTGCATATTAAAACACTGATGAATGCTTTACAGAAATAAAGAACAAATAGGCTAATCACTCACTTATGATTAAACAAATGTTAGCCTACATCACAAGGTTAGGCTATTTCACTTCTGCAAAATTAATAATAAAGCGAATAAAGTGTTTAATACAAGTCAGCTGGCCCCATTCACAGCAAAATAATTCCATTGAAATATAGCCTATAGGCCTACAGTGCTTTAACATTGCAAATCAGAAAAATTCCGATACACCATCTGACGTAGAACAAACAAGTGAACACACTGAGTGAACAATAAACGACGTCTCCTTCAAATGGTGCTGACATTGTGCTGAAAAATATGCCGACAATTGTGATAGCTAACCGTGATATAATGAGTGCAGGCACAAACACAGCTCGTCAGTCTAGAGTGAACGCCTCCACAACATAAGTAATAATGTGATAGCTGTAGGCCTGCATAAGCACATGCTACCACATCAATGCACCCAAACAGCCATTTTATTTATTTACTTAATTAGGCCAACATACTTAATCATTTATTTTGGCATAGTGAGTCCCACAAGACCACAGTCTCATTCACATGGGAACCCTGCTTACAAATAAAATGGAACTCACATTATCAAAAATATGTCTATCAAACATCATTCTAAATTAAGAGATTAAACATCATCTCCCTTTTCTCTTCCTCCCTTCTGTCCTCAACTCATCTCCCCTCTTTTCCTTCCCTCTGCTCTCCTCCTCTCTTCTCCATCCCCTCTCCATAATTGGGAATTGTCTGTTGATAATTAATGTGAACAATACTTGCTCATTTCAATGCATTATTGTAGCAACACGTGGTTGTTTATGCATTGTTCTCAGTGGTTTATTTACAATAACAGTTTTTACACATTGATAGGCCTAGCATTTCCAGCATTAATATCAATAGCAATAAAAACAATAACACTGAATGATATATGATTTGTCCTACCTTAAGTCTATGATAAAATCGACCACAATGCCCATTTGTCCTTAGCCAGGATTGAACCATGGGTGCAGGATAAAATATCTCAAGTGGAGGCCCATTTATATCCACAAAGAGGAGAGAAGCCATGCTTTGGGCTCTCAGCTGATTGCGTGATTTCCTGGCTGTGTCGTTCATGGCTGAAAACCCTCGCTCAGGTTCAGCAGACATTGCCAAATAGGCTTTTTCTAGCTGTGATTAGTTTTCCCAGAGTTTTGCCATTGTTGTCCCCATTCAACTTCCAATCCCTTGTGCGTCCCTTGTGTGTTCTCCCCGCTTCTTTGCCAGGGCGTGTATTTCACTCTCGCCATACAAAACAAGCTCATCTCGAGGTTCGGGCCAGAACTTGGGGTCCAGTGGCTTCAGCAGGTTGACAATGTCCGAATCTGGAAGACCCGTGGACAGGTTATCGATAACAATTGCGGTCTATTTATCTTTCCCATAATTTCCTCTAACGCAATGCCCTTAACCCCTTAGCGCACAAGCCAAATCTTGCCAATCCTTGCCCATTTAGGGGGTACCCTATTTAAACACCCCACATGAGATGCATCCACCTGCTTTCTTTGAAAACTTTCCACCATGGGTTTTCATGACCCTGAGAACCTCAATGGTTTGGTGAATGCTTAGACTGACATCTGTTAAGGATGTGCAGTTTGAGAGACAGGCTTTGCAGTTCACACAGAATGTCCTTCATTGTTGGCAAGTCAGAGATGAAACCTTTGCTGGCCAGACGTCTGAAGAGACTACCATATTTATTACATTTACTGTCTGAGCGCGCAGCGTCCTTGCTTATTTTCATTTGCTCTGCCAATGCTGGGAAATCTTTCCAGACGGCTCGCACGGTATTGAAGCTGCTGGCAACCCAGCGAATTGTAAAGATTTGACCGATTTTGAGCAAGTTGATTTTCACATTAGCTGCAGCTTCCCCGAGTAACCTAACATTCTTTGGGGGTTGGTGGTACAACATGTACAGTTTTGAAACAAATATTTCAAAGTGGTTGCAGCCAGTAATTGCTTTAAGCGAGTCATGTACTGCAAGTTCCAATTTGTGCGCGAGGCAGTGGACCGCTTTCGCGTCAGGGAAATCTTTCCTGAGCTTAGTGGTCAGTCATTACGGAGGCCCCGTCAGTTGCAGTGCTAACCAGGCATTTTCTCAAATAATGGTCATCTAAACCGGATTTGTTTAGGCTTTCCTTTAGCGATCCGTACACTGCTTCTCCAGTCGTGCCATGTTGTAGCTCAACTAAATCAAGAAACATATTTTCAATGTCCCCCTTGCCGGTTATGTCTGCTCTCAAATAAATAATTAGATAACTAAAGCCATATGCGCTGCTCTCATCAACAGTGATACTAACTTGTGACCCTCTACTTTTTAAGGTCAAAATCATTTTCTTTTTCATTTCATTTGCAACGTGTTCTGTCATACTTGCACAGGCATGTACCGTTCCCATTTTAGCATCATTGATTTTTTGCAGGGAAACTAGGCAGTCTATTTTGGTAAAGGCTAATCGTTCTTTTGCAATAAGATATGTCGTTCTGAATGTGTTTGATGTCTCGGTTCGTAAATCAGCGCTAATCTGTGAAACAATGTTAGGCAGAACACTTTTTTTCCTGTACATTTCAATAGCTTTTTTGTGTGAACAACTATCTCAATGTTTATAGAGCTTTTTAATTATCTGCTTAGCGGAAGATGAAAACACTGTGCCACTCATCCACTCATCCGAAAGTTGCACACCCTTTTCGGAAGGAATAGCCATTTAGCCTCTTTGCAGACCTAACATCCAAATTTTCCATCGTGGCACACCAGCCATGGATTTCGTTCTCTCCATGCTTCCCACTGAATGGCACTTTTGAAAAATGCAGGTAGGTCCATTTTCGTGCTGCACAAGGGACTTTCCGTTGTTTTTGATGACATAGGTGAACTTTCGGTTCCATGGACATTTTCCGATTCGCTGGTCGAGCTGCAAACTCCAATGCTATCGGTCGGACATTCAGACTGATTTTCCTTAACATCCCCATTTCCTACATTTACCAAGCTGGGTGGACTGTGAAGGTTATGTCTACATTTAAAAATATAAATATTTTTAAAACGCGGCCTATTATCAGAGCCCCCCCCCCCCCCCCAGATTACTGTTTTAATTTATGGGGGGGGGGGGGGCATTCTGTTATGTTATAGGAAGGTCAAAACCCCCCCCCCCCCCCCCCCAATTCAAACCCTGGATTGGACGCAAGAGAAGGAGCGATGACTAAGCGCATCGATTCGGAAGGAACACCCTGACAAACAAATTAATGAATGTGAAAATGGAGTCCAACACCATTCAAATGAGAACTAGTCCAAATGCAGGCTTGCATTTTGCGCTGCTCTTGCACACTCTGCTGAAGGAGAAGAAGTCACAAAATAATTGAATAATTCTTAAAAGCACTATTTAATATTTGTGCCCACTCTGGTGTTTTTGTGGACAAGATCACATTTTAATACCCGAGTCAACACTACCCAAGAGAACCACGCAAAAACCTAGAAAATTAATGATTGATTCAAGTCACACATAATGCAAATGGCTGTGGTTTAGTTCAGCACTGTGACAACTGTAAACAGCAGCTTTGACCAAGTGTGCACAAAGGCTGCTAGAGTGGCATTCACTCTAAATGTAAATGAGGGGCTTTTAGTGATGCGGCCTGGTAATGTACAGAATGACTGCAATATCTTGGTCTGCCTTCATGAATGACAAACGGTCTGAAGAAGAGTCTCTCACAGGTGCACACACACACACACATTCTTCAGATTTGTTCACCACAAGAAAGTGGACTGGAAGTCATGTATAGCTGCCATTTAGTTTTGGATGTGTTTGACAGTTTGACAAAACTCCTTCCATGGCAGCAGGGGTTGGATTTATGTAAGTGGGAGGCAGCAAGAATGCAGGGGCACTAAGTGTACATACAACACCTCTGTCAGGAGCAGAGGCTCTTCAGTGGAGGAAGTTGACAACATGTCTGCCACAAGTACAATGTCTGCAGTCATTCCACAATTGTATTCACATCTCCTGATGTACCTTCTCCATGTCCCTGGGACTTAGGATCCACTCCTAATTAAAATACAACTAATCTTTTCTACATTATACTCTATTCTACACTATATTGTTTCATTCCATTTATGCCCTGTTAAACATACAGTATGTGTAATATCCTCCAGTATTTGAGGGATTATAGTGCCCTGAAACATGGCCACTTCTTATTTTGCAGTAAATCTGCATGTTGGCTTTGATATGCATTACAGGACAAAAAGGGTAGTGTAGATTTCAGGTCAAGGCCTTCCCCTAAGAAATAGCTAAACTGCTTAACTATCAATCACAGCTTGATGTATAACATGTCTGGACAAGAGTCTAAAATACTCAGAGTCAGCAGTCAAAGCAAAAATGGGGCTAGCAGTGACCTCCAGAGAAGATTTCAGTTTTTTGTTTTTTTTTACTGTAGAATGGAAAGGGCCATTAAGCACAATGTACCTGTCCACAAACCTCAACATTATTTGGTATAATAGAGACATTGTGTTTCCCATTATTTCAGCTTGACATATGGAGAATATCATGCACCAAGCATTGCTGTTACTCTCAATTTGATCAAAGGGAAATCTGTTGTGAGAGGAGCCATTGCATTTCCTTTGTAGAGACTAGTTTGGATTCTCCATCAACCACACACAATCCCTGGAGGTGTATGACACTTAAATGAGCACATGGATCTGAAGAAATAATAGGTATATTTTTTGCAAGTTATTACTATGTACAGTCACCTTCCATGAATGCCTTTGCATAAAGCACTTTATTGCAGAAGGGGGCAATTTTTGAGTATTACAAAACAGAGGAACATGAGACAGAATAGTCACCGGCCAAAATGAAGATATTTTATCATCTCTTACATGACTGTGGAAAGTCATAATCACACATTTTTCACTGTACATTACAGGCCCTATTGTGAAGTCTGCACTCACAAAAAAACAAGCGTGAATCCGCAATAGCTGAGACCGCACATGCGCATGCATCCATGTGTACATGCATCCACGCACACACCCTCACACAAACACGTGACTTCTTCTTTGGCTCATGACCAACCTTGTACAAATCTTGTGCAAATCTGTGAATCCATTATGGAGTTATTTGTGATAGGTCACGCCCATCGCCATGCCCCCTCTTGGTCTTGAAAAGTTGGCATTGAAAGTTACTCAGCTCTACCTTCAGTCATGACCAACGTCCCTGCCAAATTTCAGCCTCCTGGGGCGAAAATTGTGGCCGCTACGGGGTGGGACACTTTTTGTGGACCGACCGACAGACAGAGCTATAGAGCTGCGGTCACAGCTAAAAAAATTATTAAGCACACATTTGATGACCATGATGCTCGTGTATTTGTGCGATATCTAAGGAAAAACAACCCTTCCTCAGGTGACAGATTGTCAATGTAGGACATAATTAGACAGTCAGCAAGAAGAGACTGTCGACAACTGCATAGAAAGGGATAGTATGGTAGGGATGTAGTGCATAAACCCGTCATTACAAAGAAAAATGCACATTTGAGAGTTCAGTGGTGCAAAAACCATAGGCACTGCTCTACAGAGATGTGGAAAAAATTGATATTGTCTGATGGGTCATCCTTCATATTTTTGACAAGTGGGCGAGTGAATGGGTGGAAGCTGTCTTGGAAGCTGTGCTGGGTCGCTGTCACAGGAAGTTACATAGGCTACGCCTGTTTAATTGTTGCTGTACTACAGAACGATAACAACGTGTAAAGTTCAGAAATCAACTGTTCTCATGGTGGATCAGTTCCTTTAGCTTACTTGCAGGATAACACGTTTACTTAGAGTTAGAACCCACTGGTCGTGGCTATTATCTGAGAGAAACAGTGCATCAAATTCCTTTTATGTCTTCAGGCTGCTCTCTCTTTCCCCGGTGGAATTAGCTCGGCTGAGGTGCCATTTTAGGGGCTGTGCCATGATGCACATTCTCCAGGGCCAAAGAGAGTGGAACAGAGAAGAGAACACACATTTGTGACATGAGCCAGAAAACCAGGCTTAAGTGCAGGAAAGTTGATTGAGTTTTTTATAAGCTGAGAAACAGAGCTTCAAATAGATGTATCATACATGTAGATTGGACAATTACTGAGGACGTTGTGTTGTTTTGAAGTTAGACATTTATGCTGAATGGGCTGCCAGAAAACCAGAGATTTTCACTTCCAAAGATTGACAAGGGATTCCCACACTTTTGTGACATATTTCCTTAGCAACCATGTGTTTAAATAGATACCAGTTACACCAAATGACACATAATGCATTGTGGTGGTTTATTCTACCTATTTGATGTTGAATGCATGGAATACAAATATTTAAACTGCTTAGAAATCAACTTTAATGTAGGTTGAAAGCAGAAGTTGGGATCCTCACTGCCTCTTGTTCACACCCACTCAGACTTTGAATTAATTTATTCAGCCTTAGTCACACCCCCTCCTTGAATAACAATGATGCCTTTGACAAGCTGTCAATAGCTGCTGTCCTACTACTCACCAGTGAAAAGAATAGTACTTTACATCATTCTGAAAGTAATTAAGCTACCACAAACTACTGGGAAATGTAGCTACTAGAGCTTAAATAGATACCAAATTACACATGATGCATTGTGGTGGTATATTCTACCTATTTGATGTTGAATGCATGGAATACGTAAGGAATAAACCACGACGGGCAACTAGAAAGGTTACAATTCCTGAAGGGCTTGCTTCAAATTCAGACTGGCACTGGCCTCAAGCCTCAAAGCGGGTTGTAGCTGTGTGTCCATAGCTTCTACTCATGCGTGCAGGATAGCATCCGTACACGCTAACTAGGTTAACTAAAGTAGGCGAAACGCTAACATGTTAAGATATTTATCTTCTGTACAGATGGGATTTCTGTGATGTTTGATGAATGGTGCTACTTGTTTCAGCAAGGCATCAAAACACCTAGTACACATTCGGAAATAAGAGTAGTGGACCCATACCATAACTCAATCAAATTCATCTTCCTAGCTGTCTTGCTTTTTAAAATGGTGCGGTCACGCACTGTAGCCTACAGCAAGACCCCCTGAAACCGGGTTTGAATGCCAGCTAGTTTTATGATAGGTTCGATCGCCATTACTTGTTACCTAGCCAATATTAAAATTCAGCTGGGTTTTAGGTCAAAATGGTGTCATGGCATACTTTTTATCCCAGTTAGCTAGCTAACTAACTACTGAATTATATTAAAAACAGCGGTTACTATAAACACAGTCGTTAACAGGGATAGAGAAGAAAATGCGTCCCGTAGCCATGAGTTAAATACGGAACGCCTATTCTACCGTCCAAATAAGAGACGATTCAGTATTTTGCGCGATGGTTGGCAACCCTAAATGAAGCCAGTAACTACAACCGTGATTCAACGTTGCCATCAATTGCGAAATTGGACACTGAAAAAGATAGGGGACGTAACAACAATTAAAAATCGAAAGAATAATGTTGCTGTTTTAACTGTGTTAGAATGCTGGATTTTGTAGCGCATTGATTTTAGAACTGTTAAAAGGCCGAGGTATCCCTTTACTTCATTTACTTTTACCATGTCAATCCATTCGTTCTTGTCACTGGCACTATCTAAATTCAGCTCGGTAATTTGGCGGAGAGCATTACCCACGTTACCAGCGTTGTTACACATGATAGAATCTCCCACGACACTCGTAAACAAAGTAGACTAGATTGTAAACAACGCAAGGTATTTCCTGACTACTTATGCAGGACTAGTCATGCAGAATTGTCATTAATATGGATGTCCCACCCATTGTCCTGCCCCCTCGCAACAAGCAGACTGAGAGAGAGATAGAGAGAAAGAGAGTTTAATTATTTAACTTTTTCTCATGTTTACCGATCAAAAATTTGATATTAAGGTATTAGAAGTATACATGTTTAAGAAGTCATTTCTGCAAAAAACGGAATTTTGGTGAAAAAAAGTGTTTTCAACTAAAACGTGATTTCTGGAGAATCACCTTGTGTGACTTAAGCCTGGGTTCAGTGACTCCCGTCACATTTATAGGAGAGGAATGATGTACTGCACCCAGTCTCCATGTGATATGGCTGTCTTGCTGTGATTGTGACATGGGTTTGGCCTGTTGATTTGAAATGGTCCCTATAGATCCTTCATGGGCTAAAAATCAGGTTGTCCGGGTGAACTGGATGGCAACCCCAATTAATTTTTTTTTTCTGGTGTGTGTAATAAAGCCTCAAAAATTGTTTTTATTTTTTCCCAAATTCCATTTATTTTCTCAGATTTATTTATTTATTTTTTGTATAACATTATCAAGTTACACATTTGTAGTTATTTTACTTATTGTTGGCATCAATAAATGTGTCTGATATATAAACATGAGTAACATAAATAACAAAAAACACAATTTTAACAGTGCTTCCATAGCTGTGCTTCACATTATAGTGATTGCTGGACTTTTACGTTCATTTCTTATAAATAACAAACAAAAATAAAATGAAATAGTGCCATTGCAATGTAAGTCAGAAATCTTAGCTAAAAGTCTCTGGTTTGAAAATCAAAAAGCAAAGCTGGGAAGGTTTGTTTCTTAGTAATTGAGGGCCTGTATCAAAAAAGCAGGATTACTGAGTTAGCTGGGTAAGTCCACTGAGTAAAATGTAGGGTTATGTAGGTAACCTTGGTTTTGTGAATAAGGTCAACATACCACTGTATGGGTCATCCACACTGAGAGCTCGAACACCACCCTGCCAGTTGATGTAGGATACCATAGTGGAACTGTCTATCCGAACTAGAATGTGTCTGCCTCAGTCCACTGGGAGGGAATGGGTCAATACCCGAAATACTGCTTCCACTTCTAGAAGGTTGATTTACCTCATCACCCCATGTGGTGCTCCACAACCCTTGCAGTGACCAACCCTCCCCAATTGCCCCCCCGCCGTTCTTGGAGGCATCCATGGTGATGTTTACTCTTGAGCACTCTGGCCTCAAGGGAACTCCCCCCTTGAAGCCAGGGGTCGAGACCTTCTAATTCACCACCGACAGACATGCCTGACCAAACCTGCTGCAACGGAGCCGAATCAGCGTGGCATCCATGCTCTTTGTAATGGTGTGCAGAGCCAGGGCAAGCCCAAAGAGGAAAAGAGTCCTTATACCCCCCTGCCCAGAAGGGAAAAATAGAATGTTTATTTATTTTTATGTTTAAATATATTTACCATAATCTTTCTATAGAAGTGAAAATCATCCCTAATCTAAGATTCACCATTTAACAGTGGTGCCGAGCATAGGCATTTGTTTGCAATCCCCCTCACAATAATATGATACTCACTTCTCAGTTTCCCACTTTTCACACATGACATTTAAGATAACTCTTTTTCCCCAGAGCCACCTCATACAATTCTCATTTACAAAGTTTAGTTCAGATTAGTCCATTAACTAAATTATTGAGCTGAACAGTTGATTTACAAATGCATTGTCCTCAGTCTCCATCACAGCATGAAGTTGTTGCAGACAGATTAAAAGAATATTTTTGAGAGCTAAAATTTTTTTTTGTGATATAAAACTGGAAAGGATATAAAACCCCTGGAAATTCATCAGCAGTGATGTGAGGAAAGCATCATCATGGGAGAAACTAAAAACTGTCTCCTTTATCTTAATCACTGTCTTTACAACCTCAATGCAGCATGGCACATACACTAGAACCAGCATTTTATTGGCAATAGAGAAATAAACAAATGAAAATCTTATGCTTCCACCTCAGATTCCAGATAAAAAGAATAAAATAAAAACAACATAAACAAGATATACCCAAAAAAAGAAAAAAAAAAGCACAAGCAGCCTTTCAGCCAGGTTTCTTGTAGTTTGTTTGCCTCTCACTCTCTCACTTTTGGCATGGGGATTCCTGGTTTCAGAAACCAGCAATGACACCTGGAGTTGGTGTCATTCACTCGGTGGTACTGTTGGAGGGTGCTCTGACTGGAGTAAAAGACACTGGAGGGTCACTGTCCCATGAAATGGGCTGTGACCCTCCAGTGTCTTTTACTCCAGTCAGAGCACCCTCCAACAGTACCACCGAGTGAATGACACCAACTCCAGGTGTCATTGCTGGTTGCCTATGCTCAGCCTTAGGCTGAGCTTGGAGCTGATGTACAGTTCCTGTTGATCTGCCCCATCCACCTGCTGGGACAGCACTGCCTCAAGTCCTTCATCTGCGACAGTAGTTTGTAAGGGAAATGGCAGAGAAAAGCCAGGGATAATCAACAGGGGGTCAGCACACAAGCATGTTTTCATTTTCTGCCTGGCACTAGTCTGTCCAGTGGACTAGCTCAGGGGCTTCCTTCCAAATGAGGTCAGTCAAAGGACCAGTGAGAATAGGAAAGTTAGCTGGCCCCAGTAATGACCACATTTGCTTTTTAGTCTTAGGTTGGGGGACAAGAAAAAATGACCCCGGTCTTATCAATCAAAGTGATATAACTTCAGTGATAACTCTGTTTGAAAAATAGAAGTGTTCCTGGGTGGTTTGGAGGAATTTCCAGAACACGTCTCCTGTCTGTTCTGGCCCCACGATGGTGGAATGACCTCCCTGTGGAGGTCAGAACAGCTGAGACACTGACCCATTTCAAACGACGACTGAAGACTCATCTCTTCAGGCTGTACCTCTCCCCATCCCTCCCTACCCCCCTGTAAATGACTGTAAGCTTAGGGTTGTAACTAGGCAGCTGTTTCGTAGGTGACTTAGGTGCATTAACCATCTTAATTACTGCTTGTATTTTCTCCATAGACTGCGTTGTTGCCGTTCTCGTTGTTAGTGTTAACAGTTTAACCTTCAGGGTCCAAGTTGAACTATGCGGTTGTTCCCTGCACTTGGACCGGTACTTCTCTCTAGGGGTTTCGTCATACTTGTTCCTGGTTATGGTTATACACTTTGTTGTACGTCGCTCTGGATAAGAGCGTCTGCCAAATGCCTGTAATGTAACGTAATGGAATGGAATGTTGATGAGGATCAGGGATTTAAAATAATTGTAAAGTGGGGATTCAGTGCAATTCATGAAGTTGGCGCACAAGTTTCATGTCCTCTTATACGCTTTGTCTAGGCTGCTGTGTAGCTCGCTCTATAAAAGCACTACAGTCTCAGATCGAATTTGACTTGTACCAGTACCAGACTGTGGCTAGCAGCTCCATGGGGGCGACGCATAAATGGCTTCTAATTGCACTGCAACTTTTCATTGGCATTCTGGTCCTGGTCCTGGTCCTCATGTTGACAAATACCAATAACAGACTCCAAAGGCAATCTAAAGCCAAGAATCAAGACTAGATACTGAAAGCTCTCTTATACCTGCTATGTATAAAGAGTGCTGTAATTTCTACATTGTCAAACCAGAATGTATAGAAATATCCTTTAATAAAAGCTGAGAATCTGCACCGTAACCATATATGCATATGTTTTATACTTATACCTTTTAGCTCTTGTAATCTAACTCTAACTACGAAGCCAGAGGTTATAGTATACTAATAACCAGCTGACTCATGTAAACAAAGCAGTGTATACATGAGAATACTGTCTCAATTTAGTTCTTATGTTTCAGCAAGCCCAATGCTTGAGATGTTGATTGAAAAAATGTATACTGTGCTGCTTGCCTTTGTTAATAATATACTACCCACAACAATCTTGTTTTCATAAGACATCTTTTTTCTGTTTGTTTGTGACCAAGAGCACTTGAAAGCGTGATATGCTGTAATTGTAATTCCAAATCCGGTAGTGGGGAGCACATGAAGGTAGTGAAAAACCACACCAAGATGCGGCCTGCAGGATGGGAATAGGCAGATGAGGTGATCTAGCTCTTTATTCATTACAAGAACCAGTCAGTTTGAAAGATTATGTGCACAGAGTTAACACACAGCATAATGCAATAGACCGAAGATGACACATGCAACAGACATTTGTAAGCAGATTAGTTGCCTGTGGTATTTATTAGAAAATCCATATCAATGTCAGCGCTCTCTTCTTGGTATGTCAGGTAAAGCTGTAAGTGTGTTCATAGCTCCTTATCTGCTGAATGAGATGTCTGAGGTTAAGCTAGCACATGAGATTATGTCTGTTTCATTTTCAAAATTGTATTTATTTGGAAGAATTGACTCAGTCATAGAGGAATGATATGCGTTTGCTTGTTTTATCCATTTGTATAAGTAGGAAAATTACATAAAAAACATAATCTGTCATTATAGGGAGGGCATAATCCCAAAAAAACATCATATTCGCAAAGTAATGCCAAACTTTACTTTGGAAATAAAGTTTGCACATTTTGTGTTTTAAAATTGGCATAATGGCACTAAGACAGACTAGTCATGTGCAAGTCTAAGCAATCCCTTTTAGCATTATGCACATGGATTCAGTTTGAAACCCACAAGCCAATTGGAAGGATATTAATTCAGAAATAGGAACAGATAAGAACTCATCTTCAATATTTATATATATATATATATATATATATATATATATATATACCCTCCTTATTTCCAGTTATTCCAACTTATTTATGATTTTTTTTTTTTTTTTTTTAAGTGCTTAGCTGGCTTTTTGAATTACTATCATTGGGCTTGTTCAGCAGTCAGTGCCTCCGCATGCACTGCACCCAGAGAGTAACACTCACCTGGCCTTATCAGCATGGGCACCTGGATGACGCTGATCAGACAGGATTCGCAGGATCTTCTGTGAGGTGCCCTCTGTGCGAATTGTTCTTTTTGCAATCTGATTAGTCTCCCAAGCCCTGACATCACAGGCGGTGATGATAGCCAGCACAGCGAGGTGCCTTAGGCATTCCATCAGAAGGTCATTCCACATTGCCCTTTGCATCACCAGAGTCATGTTTACTGTTGCCTACCAGCATAAACCCAATTACTTCTGTCTGGTTATGACAGCAAGTTCTGTGATATTGCACAGAACAAGCCAATACATATACATTTGTAGTCAAGACAAGAATGGACCCTTTTGACCCAACAGGGAGAGAGAGAGAGACAATTTTTTTCAGTTTTATAATATAAACTGCTGATTTGTCAGGGCAACAAAATAAGATGCATTCAAGATAGTAAATGCAGATGATCACAAATCTGCTCTCATTACCCAAAAATAGAGCAGTACTTTAATATTCACTGATTTATTTATCAACTCAACCATTCATATTCTGCAATTTATGGCATACCGCCATTGTTGCTGTAATCCATCTAAGTATTTTTTAAATATTTATAGAAGAAATTGTTCAAGTATTATGCTGCATTGCAGGATTGTATGGGTTGGGAGGTGAAAGAGCAACATTTTTCCCCCTTTTCTTTTGTATGGCATAGTGCACAACCTTCCAATAGTACTTCAGGGAACAGACAAAGCCTCAGGGAGCAGGAGCGTTTTTCTATTTTCTGTTTTCATGCTATACCTGCATGCCCTTAACTACATTCTGTAAATTTTCAGTGATCCTTATCTGAATGCTCCACCAACAAAAAATGAATAAATAAATAAATAAATATTCCAAATATACAAATTACCATGGTGCAAATTACTTTTCAGGTGAAGTAATGTGAAAGAAAACGATAAGTCATCTACTTCTTAGGGTGCAATTTTCTTTATTTCTCAAAAGCATTGCATTGGTATGTGACCTTCACATTGAAAATATCTACAGTAAATATGCTCAAAATATATGCATTGCATAGGTGAGAGCAGTCTATGCATCATGAAAGTGGTGTGTGTGTCATCCAGCATATTAGTAACCGAGGGTTTGATAACTTAAATTACATACACATACACACAAAAACACATCTATAGGATCCATGTGTGGACCTGTGAACTAAGAGAGGACTAATGTGATAGTAACTCGGATAATATGAAGCGACATATCCATTTCACTAATCTGTGTAAATGTTTCTGAATTTGCCTATGTGAGATGCAATGAACTGGCTATAGAATGTTGGCTGTTAGTATAGCTACAGTATACAAGGGGAATTAGTGCTGCAGGCCATGTTCATACATCAGGATTCTGGAATTACACTAAATTGTTATGTTTGTATAGGACCTTCTATGAGATGTTTAATGTTGCTGACTACGTATTAATTGGTGTCTAGACGAGCACCACATTGTCAGGCTCATGTTTGTACAGGGTGTATCCTACTTGAAACTTATAAGCTATTGAGCAGCTTTAAATGGGCTGGCCACATGCAAGATCTGTGATTGGCCACAAGATCTTACATGTGGGCTCAGCAAAATATAACAATTATGATAGGTCTATTTTATCAATAGTCAACATTGACTTTGATGGAGAAGCAGATAAGCTGTCTAAATTTCCCTCATGCTTCCGGATTCTCTTCTTTCCTTCACTTATCTCCTCCCCTCCTTTCCTCCACATACTTCTGGGTAAGAGGAAACTGGTAGTGGGGGAGTGGAGGAAAGAAGGTGAGGAGTAAAAGGTAATGGGATGCATAATAGCATAATGGTAATATGATCCTGGAACATAGCATACAGTATGGCATATGACAAAATGCAAAATGCAATAGCAGTAAGCTAATGTTGGCCAACTGGAGCCTGTTTGATTCAATGGTTGAATCAAACATGGTGAAGCGTGATAGCTAGCAATATAATCAACAATGTTCACATTTTTGTTCTTTTTTAAGCAGTGTCAATGTGTCTGGTGTTGGGTTTAGCTGTCATGTTTCAGTGATCACTTATTTTACCATGGTCTCTGGTCTAACTGCTATTGTGCTCCTGTATCCGTACTATGCATATCGTCAATGTTCCTCACCTCATCCAAGGACAATGGATCCTCATCCAAAAAAGGGCAAGAAAGCACAGAAGAGCAAGTGAGTTCACTATGCTAGCTAGTTAGCTCGCAAGCTAATACTGTTTACAGTTGGAACAGCAGCTACCCCAAATCTCTCTATCAGTCAACGCCCCCTTCGGCTACATCAGTGGTATCTCCAAATTTAAATTACCTGCCCATTGCATTTCTTCTAAAATGAGGAATGGTAGAGGTATACATGATTAGTGACATATACCTCTGCCAAAAGTTTCATTTCACTGTCAATATCTCTGTGAATTAATCAGTTATGTCTTGATCTGTAAAATGAGCTAAATGGTGTTTAGCGGAATTGCTCTTTAATATACATGCGGAAAAGGGTGGGCCAAGGATGGACCCTCGCAGGACATTGGTAAGAGAACAGATAGTGTTGGTTTTTAAGACCCCTTAAAGATAAGTTTGGAGATTATGGGGTTTATTTAAGAGAGGGGGGATTCTAACAAAAAGACCTGGCTTTTAAGTGGTTTTTAATTGTGTTTCTGGACTGTCAGCTTCCTCATCTGCCCCAGGAAAAAAATGTCTTCCAATCAATTTCCTTTAATGCGTTTTCTAAATTTTCCATTTCATTTCTTGGGTTTGGAGGTTGAGACACTAAAACGTTCCCTTGTAAGCTTCCTGGCTGTGAGTGAAAAGTTTTGAGCAGACAGCCCAGTTATCATGTTTTAGGTCTTGGTCACTCTTTCAGGTTTATCACTGAACACCAAATCAAACTGATGTTGGCATACAAGGCTGCTAAACGAGCTGCACCCCCTATGCCTTCAGCCCACTTTCCAGCCCTATACCCCAGCATGTGCGCTATGCTCTGCTTCTATGAGATACTTATCTCTCCCTACCCTGTGACAATCTGGCTATCACTCCTCCTGGCCTTCCCTTCTCCCTTCTGGCTCCTTCATGGTGGAATGTCCTGCCCACCTCAGTCAAGACAGGAGGCTCTCTCCACACATTTTGACGTAACCTAAAGACTCATCACTTCAGGAAATACCTCTATCCTCTCTCCACCCTGATTCCCATTCCCCCTTTCTGTCTTCTGCAATTTCTCCAATCTATCCTATATTTCCCTACCAAAAAAAACTTCTCTATACATTCCCTCCCACATGTTAATTTCTAGTGACAAAGGATTACCTTTCATTGGTGTGTTATGCCCCGAGCATTGCACTCTCATTAATCGCAGCTTGGAATGTTGTTGGTTTATATGTGACTCTGGATAAGAGACTCAGCTAAATTCCTAAAATGTACTAGTAAAATGAAGTCAGTTTTCCTATGTGAAACTAAGTTCAACAGCAGGAAATAAACTTCACCAATGTTACTTTCACATTGCCCATCCTTCTGTGCCATCTACAGACAGTGTAGGGAACTAACATCTAAACCCAGTTTTCCGTGCCTCCCTTATCCTCGTTCAAATAAAATGGGTTAGGGCACATTTTATTGATGCCAGTATTTTTCTGTAATAATAAAGCAGGCTCAGGCAGCCAATCTGTCCCTCAGGTCAGTCCTGCAAATATAGGTCTGAACAATATTTAAAACTAATGATAGAAGGACCTTGAGCTTGGAGGTATTAATGAGCTTTCAATTTGTGCAGACGTGTGACTGGTTCCCCAGATTGCCTGTTTACACAGGAGGAAAAGCAATGTTTCTCTCTGCAATGATTTATATTCAGCGTCTGGCTGCTCTTCAACGTGGCTGTCCTACTGGTATGCCCAAGACACATCTCTTTAAAATGAAATTACAAGTACTAAAACTAAATCACCCCTTGTATTTTATCCATTTGATTGAGAACATATCCTTATGTGTTTAGAAAATACGGTCCATAATGTAAATCTGTGAATTAAATATATAGCAGATTGTACACATTTACATGTGTTATTGCCAATTCATATGGACAAGATAGCAGCAATTAAATAATATTTTCCAATTGCTTCACTGATTGTATATTGTGTTATGAAAGCTGTAGAATTGTGCTTAAAAAAACATCACCCAGAAACCTTAATTTGTCTTTTTCTCTCAGAAAAGGAGAGAAATACCAATTAAATTTATAAATAATATTGTTTGCCAAAAGAACAAAAAAAGTCATTTTTTTAGTAATTGGCAGTCATATGCACATGTATTATTTCAATCAGTTGTCTTTGAAAATGATTCAAATGAGAAATCAATACCACACGTGGATGACCACCATCTGGATGCACCTGATTGGTGTGTTATGACTATATTCAGCCATCAGCCATATGATATATATATAGATCAAACAAACTCACACTCACATACACACACATATATACAGACATTTGATGGCAATGTTGAATCCCACTTCTAGTTACTGTTGCCGGCTTTATTTTCGATTGCCAACCATCTCGCAAATTTGGACAGTAGAATAGGCGTTCCGTATTTAACTCATGGCTATGGGACACATTTTCATCTGCATCTTTGTGAATGATTGTGTTTATAGTAACCGCTGTTTTGAATACAATTTAATAGCTAGCTAGCTGCTAGCCGGGATAACAAGCATGCCGTGAGACCATTCTGACCTAAAACCCAGAATTTTAATATTGTCTTGGTGACAATTGATCAATCACAATGCTAGCTGGCATTCAGACCTGGCTTCAGAGGGTCTTAGAAAGACGCTATGTCTACACTGCGCAACCACACCATTTTAAAAATCAGACAGTAGGGAGATGAATTTGACTGAGTTATGATTTCATGCAGTTTTTTTAAATAATGTAATTTAAAAAATGACCAAAATTGGTGCTAAATGAATGGTATAAAATAAGAAGGAACTATTTTTTCTTGATAGAATCATTGTTTTCATAGAATTAACAAGCAGAGGCTTTTGCTTAACAACGGTACAAATAGAACTACCAAACAGAGTTTTTGAATAACAACAGTCCAAATAGAACTACCAACCTGAGTTTTGCTTGACAACGGTAAAATAATATGCCCAAACGGCCGCGGAATATAATGTGTGTGTGCTCATTTTGGCATATAATGTTCTATTCCTAAAGTTATTGTGGCAGTTCAATCATCACTGACTACACGTGCCAGTAAATTCATTGTCCACTGGTCATGATCAACCTATTGAAAAATAAAAATGGTGGCTAAGTGTAGTAGTGCTTACCCACACCATCTGGTGTGTGGGCAATCCATAAAAAGAACAGGAAATTTGGGAGACTACAAGAGGGACAAACTTCAAATGGCCTCCTGCAAACAGTTCTGCTGGCACTGCTGCTGTGGATAATGAGGCAGGTGGTGAATGTATCTGTTGCAGTGCTGTTGATTAGACTTTAGTTTGACCTACAACCTTTATAAAACTGTGTAAAGCGAGCTCTTATTTAGATTTGGTCAATAATCATGTGTTTTGAGGTGCCAGGATTTTGTTTATTGATGGACAATGAGGAGCCTGTACATGTCAGTACTAAAGCTGAGAGGAAAGGAAATTATGGTGAGTGTTGGCCATCTGTTGTTTGGATGTCATGACTCTGTAATGGCCCCTCTCCTGTTTCTCAGGTAGAGCTTGAAGGAGCTCCCTTAAGCAGGGTGAAGCATGATGCAAATGAGATGGAGCGACACGTTTCACAGCATTCATGTTGCCAGATGTGCGCATGTTGGTTTATCACGACTTGCATCTCTTGAAGGAGTAGCTCGCAATCAGCTGCTTTCACAACCGTCTGACTTTACATAAGCAATCAATCAACTTCAAGCTTCAAAAAAACAAAAAAAATTCAGGTACAGTTTTATGGAGAATGCAGCATGAAAATCAGTCATTGTTTGTAATGACTATTTAGTTTTAGAGAGAACTGCCTTTAAATATAATGCATCTGGTTTATATTCCAGTCGTAGTCCTGTGATTCTTGTTATATCAGTCACTACCAACATCAGTATCTTCTGATGAATTGGACAGTTCTCTTTTTTCACAAAATCTCTGTTTAAGAGCAGTGAAGTACTGGGTTATTGAAAGCTGGATATAGTAGTGACACAGTGAATGAGGTGGTTGCAGGTGTGGATGGTGAAAAGTCATTTATTTACTTTGACCCAGTCGGTCATGTGGATTGAAGCCAGGTTGGTCTTTTCACCTTCCTGACACCATATCTGCAATTATGGCACACAGTGAAGGTGATGGTGCCCCAATTCCTGTGAAAAGCAGTGCAGGTCCTTTCCATCCATGGCAACACCATTAAGCTGTTATTGGGGGGAGCAAATTGTTGCTCACCTGGGGCAGTTTAACAGCTGTTCCAGTCATTTTTCATCAACTCTGGTTTCAAACCAGCTGGTCATCCGATCTTACCCCAATTCAGAGAGCTCTTGCCATTTTCCTCACCTCAAGCCAAGCTCACATGTCAATTGGAGCTATTCTGCAGTGGGAGTCCCAAGTAGATGCTAGAGTTAGTTGTCATTAAAAGTAAATCACACATTGAGAGACAGCATCTGCTCAAGCCTGCCAAAACAAGTAACCTTCATCCAAACTATCTAGAATCATGCTGACTTGAAGCCAAAATGATCCTCCATTCTGGGAAACTGAATCACCACAAGCTGTGCCTCTCTGTGGAAATAAGCCTCAGAGGAAGAACAAAAAAGCCAGTGCCATGTAGAATGCAGTGAAACATACCTGGAAAATCTTCTTGAAGAGTCTTACCATTTGACTGGAGAAAGGTGCATAAAGGTAGAGTGTACATAATTTAAATAAGTTGGAGTCACACAACAGAGTTTTCAGTGCTTCTATAATCCAGCCTTCAGTTTCAGCTGGAAGCACGTAACCTAATTTATCATATGATAACAGACAATTCACAGACACATTTATAGCTGTAACGTGGGAAAAAAAAGATTTTATTGCTTTTATGTCAATTGTATCGAATACTTGATATTATTTGTATATTATAATTCATATATTTACTGGTGCATAACATATGAATACATTAAAATCACTGTACATGTCCATCCATGTACATGTACATTTTTCATTGATTTTCCATTTCAAATCATTCTTTCCTCTTGGTAACTGTAGAAAGTCATACTGATGGATGTTGATGTGAAATCAACCTGGATTCGATCAGCATTTATCATTAACTTTTAACTTCAACAATCAGATTCAAGTGCTCAATGCAAGCACAGTTTCATGAATTCATTACCACGATTGCTGAACACATCTAACAGTTCTTGATGCGAAAATAATCAATATGGTTGTTTAATTGGTGATCAAATTTAATTATACATTCTAATTGAATCATGGCCATTGCGTATATATTAACAGTTTGGATAAGTCCAATGAACTGAAGACATTTTATTTTTGTTATACCTACAATTTGTTGCATGAATGGTCTCTCTAAGAACACATTGGATGCCCACAAATAAAGTATATATCAACTTCATATTTTGTGATTTGCATGTAAAATACTACACACATCAGTTTCATTTGGAAATGAATGTTTGATCCAGTAATATACCTGTAATACATTTGCTATATCTCTACATGTTTCAGTCATTCAGAATACAGTGCATAGCTTTTTAATATGTAAACCCTGCTACCTATAATAGAAATATGAGACGGGGATAGCTGCAGGATTAAATGATTTTGTTTATTTGATTTTTATTTGTTGATTTTGAAATATGATGGATAAATCTTGAAAATCAAATGGCTGCTGTCTAAAGCTCTGAGTGGATCATATTTGACAGCATATTATTTATTTATTTATCTTTCTATGAAAATATATTTATAATATAGCTGCAAGCAGAGATGAGGGGGCCAAGCAGTCCAGCAGGGCAGAGTCGCCATGGCAACTTGATTGGATCATGTTAAAAGCGTGGCTGTAAGCTCTGATAGCAAGTTTTATGTCAATTAACCAAAGATTTGGTGTAACTGAGATATGAGCTCACGTCTTGTTTGGGTCGTTTGCCTTTGATTTGGCTGTAATGGATGAATGTTTTTGAAAATCAAAAATGCATCAGAGAACTTTTTTGAGGGTTGGTCCGAAGATGATCTTTGCCAAGTTTGGTGAAGATTGGGCAAACTTTGTGGCCTGTGAAATTTTTTTAAACCTTTTGATAAAACCCAATATGGCGGCCACATCATTATGTTGACATGAAAAGTTGCCATGTCTCGGCCTTGGGACCTCTCACGGTATCACCAAACAACACAAGAATTATTTTTTTAATTGAGGTGGAGACATGAATCTTGGTGAAAAGAATCATGGGATTGTCCCCAATCAGTGTGCCAAATTTCAAAACTTTTTACCAAACGGTTCTAGGGGCTGCCATAGTCACCCTAGCCAGAAGAAAAAGATGATGCATAAAAAGAGAAGGTAGAAACACAATGGGTGCCTACGCAGCTTTGCTGCTTGGCCCCCAATAAAGCCCTGCCCTATACCCAAAACAGTTTCATTTATTAATTTACTTTGAGATACCAATGGTGAGGATAAAAACCAGATATTTGCAATATAACATTTTATAATTAGTGAGAATAATGATGCATCTGATGTGGTTCAATTTCCATTTTAACTGACTACTTGTTCTTCACATGGTAATTAACACTTCGAGTGATTTCTTCAAGGATTTTAAATAAATAAGGTATGCGAGCATGTTCATATCCTCTCAGGATTTATTTTATAATTGGCCATATGTGCTTGCTCAGATGAAAGATGTGTTTCTGGAAGGCAGATGCACAGGGTCATGGACTTGGGTTTGTGACTGTTGTGCCGCAACACACAAATCTCTGACAGTGTCATGCTGTATTATACCTCTGAACCTACTTTTGAACACAACCATATGCTCCCCAGTATCAAAGAAAAGGTTTTAATTAAAAAGTCAAGTTTGCTAAAGCCAATGCATCCTCAAACTGGAGCAATCTTTCACACTTGTTCCTGGGCCTCATTTTAGGTTCAATGAGAGCTAGTTACTCCATTAAATAAACAATGATCTGTGCTTAATACTCTCAGTACTTTCAGTATTAACATAATCTAGCATAAGAGGAGCAGGAAGGAGACATACTGTAATTCAGAAACAAATGTTTTCAATGTGTAAATAGACACATTTCACTAGGGATTTTTTCCAAAGGACTTGAAAGTGAAAGTAGTTAAGGGCAAATGTATACAGAACAATGCATATAGGGTGATGAGATATAAAATCATATATTTTATACTGTTGCTTCTAAAATAAAATGAATATTACATCAGAATAGTTATTTCTAATCTATGATGTTAAATTGTGACAAATTAAAGGAAAAACGAACATAAAGTTTCTAAGTAAGCGGTTGGGCCACCACGAGCTGTCAGAACAGCTTCAGTGCCGATTGGCATAGATTCTACAAGTCTCTGGAGCTCTACTGGAGGGTTGGAACACCATTATTCCACAAGATATTCCCTCAGTTTTACTGATGGAGGTAGAAAGTGCTGTATTACGTGTCGGTTCAAAATCTCCCATAGGTGTTCAGTTGGGTTAAGATCTGGTGACTGTAAAAGCCATAGCACATGATTCACATCATTTTCATACTCATCAAACCATTCAGTGTCCCCTCGTGCCCAGTGGATGGGGGCATTGTCATCCTGGAAGAAACCACTCCCATTTGGATCCAACTCATTTATCACTCACAGTAAGTTTGTATTGATATGCAGTGACCCTTCCCTCAAAGGGGACAAGATCTAAACCATGGCAGGGAAAATGCACCCCACAGCACTCCACTCATTTTTTCAGGTTTTTTCCTAATTTTTTTTCTCAATGTCCACATATTTATGGACCTGACTGTGTATATATATATATAATGTGGTTTTCTGTCAGAAAAGAAATAATACCTGAGCTTTTCCTGACCCCTGTCAGCATCACCATTCCATCTCAATTTTTGAGAATGCAGAAACTTGTGAAGCAGATGATTCCTCTATGCTATTGAAAAACAGTACACACTAGACACTTTTTCATCCCAGTAACAGCCTCTCACAACAGTGCTTGGTTTGGAGATTGACAAAGAACCTCAAGTATCCCCTCTTGAACTCTCAAGTCTATTGGGTGCAGACTGTCACCCTGAGATATTAAGTATTTCAATAAAGGGTAGACTGTGAGGGGAGCACTCCTAAAACCTTGTACCATCTCCCTATGGGGCACACAAAAATGATGATTGCTGTTCATGTACATTTGTTTTACATTTTTGAAAGAGAATTTTAAAAATGTCGAATAAAACATTTTTCTAAGAGGTGGAATTATACATTAACCCCTTCAAACAGATGCCAAATCTGGCCAATCCCAACCCATTTTGGTAGTGTTCTATTTAAGGCTTTGTAACTCCAGATGTGAGCATCACAGAAAATGGCTTAAAAGAAACAAGACACGTTTACCATACTTGGATTAGTTTATATTCATAATTTAGGTAGAAATAAAATTCCACAAATTGTTTTTTTTTTTTTTTTTTTTGCGAAAATGCAAAGATGAAGTTGTTTTCTCTAGTTTAAAATGAAATACTGAGAGCCACATAAAGTAAAATAGTTAATTTATACATTTCCTGGATCATAAACTCATTGACCACAGGTGTGCATCATTGTGCAGGAGGTGTTAAGTATGCAGAATTATATGACATTGTACAACACTGTGGTGTTGGTGATTTATTTATTTTTTTTCAAGAAAGGAGGTAAATGATTCCCAGAATTACTAAAGATATATGAAGCAAAATGTGGGCAGTGTCCCTTTCTTTCTTCCAATCTATCTGAAATGGCCGAATTGTGCATTTTGCTGTAAACCCGAACAGTTTTGTCTCATGAATCTCACGTTTGCATCATTTTCAAGTGGGAATTACTATCATTTCATAAGTTTAGGGGGGTCTAGGATATCTAGGGGTTAAACAAACTGTCTAGAACCTCTCTGAAAATGAATAAAATGTTTTTTGGGTTTTTTTTGTCCATTATAAAGCATATAAATTTTCCCCTTACGATGGTTCAAGATGAAACATTGATATCACATTGAAAAATAATACAGAAACATTGTCATACTCTGTCGTACTCATCATTTACCATTGTATGTTTTCCTGATTTTATTTAACATATATATCATTATTTTCACTTTCTCAATAACCCTTGCTCTAGTCGTGTTCAACTGTCATCAGTGTCTTCTTTTTTAAAGCAGTTTTTTTTTTCTTATTTCCATCTTCTCTGTCCAGAGAACAATACAAAATATAGACAATAATAGGCTACTCTTGAGATGGATGCAGGTAATCAAGTATCCATTGCTGTTGTACTAAGAATAATGTTTGATTGCATGGGTATGGCAGCTAATTAGGTCACACACACATTAGATCAGTCTAAGATAACTATAGTTACTGACATAGCTGTAATGCAGAGCACTTTTGTACAATGAATTTCAATTAGTAGATACACTTTTAAACATTGACTTCTCTTTAAATACCTTATTTTTGCTCTACTTTTGGGAAGTAGAGCAAGAAATGTTCTAGTCTTGGTCACTTCTTCACAAATACATGAGCACTATGTGGGGGGGAAGGGGGGGGGGGGGGGGGTAACAATGTAACAATACAAACATTCAAAAAGCAAATATTTCAATATTTCATAACCCAGGAAAGAAACATTACCTCTGAAGACTAGTGTTGTCTTTAATAGATGAAAATAAAATTAACTATTTGGGACCAAGATAGTTGCACACAGATTTTATTTCTTATGCAAGGGTTCTATTCTTTCCATTGTTTTAGAATGACATTCATTAGATCCTTTTTCAGTTAACTGCTGTGATTTCTTAAAACAGTTTTTTAGCACAAGGCAAACTGATAATAGTGCTAAATTGCATCAGGTTACAAAGAAATTGCATGTCTGCAAGTTGTCATTCACAGTTCGGAATTTCCAAACACAAATTATATAAATGAACACAGCTACAACTTGTTCAGTTGAATAACAGTGCCAGCGTATTTTAGGGACATTGACTGTATGACAGAATGATAATCTAATATGGAGCATAATAGGAAATTTAAAGTCTTGGTAAATCTGACAAATTTAGGAAACATTGGGTAGAATTGCTTTCAAATACAGTTTGTTTAATGTGTGTGAGCTAAAATAGCTAATATTGTTCCATGTAACTTGGTGCAATTTTGATATCTATACTTTTAGTAGCAGGCCTAGATGATCAATGAATGACTTATAGACAGTGCTTTGCATGTGAGCAACTTGGCGTTTTTGTACGATGAAAAAATGTTTTTCATCAGATATATATTTCTTTACATGAATCAACTGTGCGACTGGAAAATAAACTGCACATTCTGTGTGAGCACTGGTGTTTTTCTCTCTTCAGTTCACCTCAGAACAAAATAACAAAATATTACCTTCATACAGAAAATATGAATCAATTCAAAATGCTCAAATGATGCAATGCCGAATAATAACAATTCTTTTTTTCTCTCTCTCTCTCTCTTTCAGATAGTGTTGGGGGAAAAATCAACTAGCAAAAAAAATCAACTGGTATATCAGTCAACATTGATTGGCCAATATTGATATCAGTTCTGAAAAAAAAAAAAAAATCAGTGGATGTTTATAATCAGTATTCAAATGCACTCATAAAATGTCCTTAGCACATGTAAATAACATAGACATATTTTTTTTTTACTCCGAGCGAATATACATTAATTTAAACAAGGCCAGAATTTTGACAGCTCTGTCTTGGTCAGGGTCTGTACCACCATTTGCATAATGGAACTGAGTGTCTTGCTTTGTCTTTGGTGGACCATTAGACAGGACTTTGCTGGACTATAATTAGTGGCTTCTGCCCTTTATCTTAATTTACATGCAAATTAAACTTCTACAGACTATGAATGATTTGGCACATTGGAGGAAAGAATGCCAAACTGATTTAAGCTGAAATACTTCTACTATTCTACTTACTGCACTTTAAGCACTAAGCGTTCTTCTGTTACATAATAAACCCAAAATATTTGATTGGCCTCACAATTCATTTGCAAATTTCCCACAAGGGAAACTTTAGACATCAGCCATCTTTAAAATGTGATACATTTTTGAAAATAAGTATAGATAAACTGCTCCCTCAGCATTTAATTGACATATATGAAATGACACACTGATTTTATTCTGTGACAGATATGGCACACCATTCAACATTCAGCACATTGTGCATGAATAATCCATAATTTCCACCTTCCATTGTCATATCATGAAACTGCCTTGATACAGATTGATGGGTCTACATTATGGATTTAAGTGGAAAAAGTTTTGTTGATTTTATGAATACATGAAGCTGAAAATCAATACGCTCAGCCAGAAGTACCCTTTAATGTAAATGTATCCTCTCAATTGTTTTGTCAGTCTGGTTTTTATTTTTATATTATTATTATTATTATTATTATTATTATTATTATTATTATTATTAATAATAATAATAATAATAAATATAAAAAGGTGATGCGATTTGACCATTTAATATATTACACAAATTGTAAGATAATGTTGGAAAATTCTGTTAAAACATTGTCCATTTAATGGCTGACTCAATGTACAATGTTCAATCTTAAAATTAAGGTAATCATTTCATTTAGCCATTTGGGTTAGCATATGTCAAAATCATTTTCCTTTGTCAACTTCATGATTTTTTTTATTGTTAGCAAATAATGTACATGTATGATGATTTTTGTGCACTTGCACTATTATTCTTAAATTACTCATTTGTACTAACCAGTAAATTCCAACAAGATTGTAAAGCAATTAGCTAAATAAAAGTGAGGATCATTGCATCTTGGCTGCCAGTTCATCAAACTTAAGAATTTGTCAGTTATAAACAGTAGAGTTCTTCCTTGGCCTACCATGCCTTTTGTGATTACTGAGCTCACCAGTGCTGTCTTTCTTCTTGATGTTCCAAAGGATTCATTTTGGAAAGCCTAAGGTGTGGCCTATGCCTTTTAATGGCTTCCTTGACTTTCCCTGACACAACTCTGGTCTTTATGCTGATAAATGGCAATAGCGGGTTCCAAAGGCAAAAGTAAAATTGACTTAAATTGTATCTACCTTAATTTTTTATTTATTTCATTTTTTATTTTTTATACCACATGTAGCCTAATGACATTCGCCTGTGGACATTACATTGTCTAGTCGAGACCACAAACCAGACATGTAGAAATACTGTAAAAACCAGACATTCCAGTTGAAATCTGGATGTCTGGCAACCCTATTTGCTAACAATGTTTGTATATGGATGTGTAGATGTGCTCCTGGCACCCATTGTATGTGTAGGAATGGGGGGCACTAGCAGGCAAAATGATTCCGCTTTTGTAGAGTTGCAAAGTTGCAGTGAAAAGGAAATAAATAGCACATTCTGTGTGTGCTAGTGTCTTTCTCATTTAATTTCTCTTAAGAACAAAATATACCGACATAAAAAAGAATCATTTTGAAATTTTTAAAGGGTAAGCACCATATAATGCCATCGCTCAAAGATATTATACCAGTTCATTTTAGTCTAGAGTTTTAGGTTAGTTATTTCTAGGTTTTTCATTAAATTAAGCTGAAATTGTTGTTAGTATGGCTTCAAATTTGACAAATTGATCACTCCTGACAGAAACACCCAAAGTCATGCCGGAAAATTACTCCTGTGGTACGTGACGTAATACGGAGAAGACAAACAGCTCTGCTGTCATACTTTTAGGTTGACAAATGGACAGCATTGAAATATTTTATTCTAAATATTGTTTTGTTTTTTTGTTTTTTCTTAAAGATAGTGTTGGGGAAAAAAGCAACTTGCTGAAGCTGCATAATATCATATTATATAAATTTTGACTCCTACATCAGCCAATGGTTACACATGCCTTTGTCCCAACCGTTATGTAGCTCATCATATACAGTATGTATATCATTAATGACTATATATATATATTGTCATTAATGACCCTTATCATTATGACATCCTCAATGTGTATTGTTCAAACTACAAACCCTGTCATTTATATCTGTCAATTCCCATTTCATCTTTTGTCAACTGAAGTATGTTCCCCCTCCCCATAATTTGTCTTTTCACAAATTTCTTAATATTGTCCAAGTGACATGGCACTTGGTTTGTGAACTTTACTCATTATACAGCTGCTGTAATTTGCCATTTAAATAGGCTCATTTGAATGAAATGCTGCTTGCCATGAATACAATTGAACTTTTCAAATGGGTTGGACAAGACCCTGACAGAATTAACTGCAGACACAACCACATTAATCAAAGGAGAGAATGCATATTTTAGCATCACACTGAATACCTTCCCTTAGCACATGATTCTCAAGAATAGACTATGGAGCAAGGGCCACAGTCCAATTGTTTATCTTGTCTAATTAGAGTCCAAAGCTAGTGTCAAAATGACATGGCTGTTTCTACTTTGGTTAAATATAATGACAGTACAAAACATAATGCTTTACCAATCTTTACTGATGTGGATAAATCAATTGAAGCATGATGTATGGTATCAATTGAGTATGCTTTCCTTTACATGGATTGTGGTGAACAGTATGACCCATAAACATGACCCATATTTATTAACAGCTAGGGAATATTATGGGAAAGGATTTGTTTGGTAAATCAATAATAACTTGGTCAAGTCAGTTACACAAATATGTATTGCTCTGCACTGCAGATCAGCAGCTGCTTGTCTTTGGACATCCAAAAAATCTTTGTGGTGAAGCATTGCTATATTCACTTTTTTCACTTGTTGATGACAGTCCTTGAACAAGTTTGTTTTTCAAAATTGTAAATAGAAGAAAATCCAGTATGGCAGATATGGGTTCCCTGAGAAAATTTGTTCAGCAGGACAAGGTACATGTGTGGAAGAAATCTGGAGCAAGTGACACTGTAACACCTAGAGAGTCAGTTGCACAGGTGTCATGTATAATATATTGGCAGCCATATCGGATGTGCCTGCCAAATTTTGTAACTTTCTGAGCATGAGGATGGATGAAAACTAAATAAGAAGATGTATCCTCGCCAAAACAATAGCTCACTAAGCTATACTAAAACTAACAAACTTGTTCTTTAAACAAAAACATAAATTAAATAAAAAGTATTATTGAAAACAAGCAAAAAAATAAAATAGTAAAAATGAGCGATTAATCAGAAAGGTTAGGTAAGTTAATGTGGGTAAAATTAATACCAAATTGATAGACTATATTTAATATTAACATTAACATTTTGTTAATATGTGGTCTGTAAATCCTTACAAATGATGAAATATTAAAGCATTGTAAATGGAAACAGGTTCTGCCTTTCCATGTTAGATTTTGATTATACCAAATTACAAATTCTGATAAGAACAAAATCGCACACGTTTTGTGAATGAGGCCCATTGATTATGTGTAGAATATTATTGCCCTTTTTCTACATAGTTCCCCCCCCCCCCCCACACACACTTAAAAATAAAGGAATTCTTGGCCCATGCACTTCTCCAGTAAAAAAAATATATTAATATAATATATATAAAAATGCTCCATTATCATTGTCTGATTCCCCACATTTTGGTATTTCTTTTATTTATTTTTTAAAATTTTATTTAAGTCACATCATTACAGATATCTGTCTCACACACAAAACACATTGACCATATTATCTTTTGTTCATTTTCTAGAGGAGGAGAACACCCTGGTCAGTAAGGGGGAAGCTGAATTAGTTTCACCCTACCTCTTAATTACTGAAAGTCTTCCCCCGGCATCCTTGTTCATTAAACAATTCCTTGCTGAGAAGGTGATTTGGCACCTTGAATGTCATGGCTACTTTGAGTGATTTTATAAATGACAGTATATACAGTATTTTGCATAATGAACTGTTCACCTTATTTTTCTAATCATACACATTTTCATGAATGCTACCATGACCTTTGAATAAATGTTCGGCATTTAAGGAACAGTAGTAGGTAAACAATTAGCATTTTAGACTCAAATGATGAAGCTGTCATTCTCCCTCATTATGTCACAACATCTTTACAGTTCAACCCTGCTGTTTTATGAATTCAGAATTACAGCTCATTAATGTGTCATTTGCATAATTACAAGGAATAGGGACAGTGTGCACAGTAGGATGATTCACTGTCAGGACGACTCAGAAAGCAGAACATTACCAGCTGTATTTAACAACCTGATTCTTATGTTGTACTGGGTGGTGATATAAGGTACTGGTCTGTGCTGTGCAGTACATCATTGTTTATTGCTGAAGCCATGCATGGGCCACTTCTGTCCCAGCTTGACCTCACCAGAAATGTAATGTTGGCAAAACCCTATTGTTTTTTTCCGTTTCAATTTAGTAACACTCAAATTAATATATTTGATGACAAACACACCTGCGTAGTATAGTCATTTTAACCATTGTCCGTGAGACAATGAGTCTATATCAATTATATAATGAGTGGTTGTGGTTATATGTTAATAATTTTCAACAATAATTCTTTGTAGTTGAAGCTCAATTTGGCAGGTCAACATGGGGTGAGATGGGGGTTGGGTTTATTTTATGAGTCACTTAGATCTTCAAAATTAAGTGACAATAAAGCTAGTGACATTACATTTCATTTGGCTGAACCAAATGAGCTGCAACCATAACGCACCTCCTGTAGGTTATTTGCAAAATAAATTGAACCACATAAATAGATGACAGATGTTTATCTCAAATATGAAATGTAATTAGCCAGTGAATGAGTCCAGGGAAACATTGACCAATGAGCACAAGTGATGGCCAGGGAGAAATTAGAATAATAAAAAGTGCATATGTAAGCTCAAAACAGTTCGGTCAAATTCATATAGATGACAAATGAAATACATTCATATTTTCAGTTGCATATTTCAATGACCCCTATAAATTAAAAAAAATGTATACGATTTGTAAGAGGATTGAATCATACCCTTTATGTTTATATGCATTCAAAACTCAAAGCTTCATATTTGGCAAGTCTATCTTGGAAGTCAAAGGAGGCCTAGCCTGCTTGTTTTATGGACCAGCTGTTCTTTCCTCTCCAGGGAATTTCAAACACCCAGACCTGTCAATGGGCAGCTGTATTTTTTCACTATAAAGGTAGCAGCAGCAGTGTCCTCATAAACCTCTTCCCCTGCCTCCAGGGGAGAATCAATGAGGCATAGTGAACAATTTCCTATGTGTACAATATTCTCTGCACTGAGCACATTAATCAGGTGTTGCACGGGAGAAGGATTGAAATGCTGCCTGCATTGTCCTCATGAAGACAGATCCACGGTTGCTGTGATTGCCAAAGCTACTTTTACTGCATCTTTTTAGGGCCCAATCTGTCAAAGATGAAATACACCTTTTTCTGGTAACTTTTTCCATCAGAACTTACAATGACCTTACAATGACAAATAAACTTTCTGTACACACTTTTGCACTGGAGATTGTAGTTGACTGATTATAATAATTCAACAGAAACCAACATTTGTATTTTCCACATTCTGTATTACATAACAAAAACATGAATTGTACTAGCAAAATGACAAAACACCAGTAACACTAAATAGACATTCTCCATTACATTATTTGCAGTAAAATGGAAACTGCCTCCTACAGGTAAGATATGCATGGTTTAGTCGACAGGAAACAATAGGAGCCACTAAGTGCAATGCCCAGTTTTATCAGGGACTGCAGCCCTGATTCTTACAGCGGCATTATTACTTTGATTCAATAGATACAAAACAAAATGATGCTCTCATTCATTAAGATGAGCTTCTGTCATCATTCCCAAATCAGAGCTCACCCGAAGACCACATTTTAGATAAGCTAACATTAGTGTCCTTCAAAGGAGACAAGCAGGATGGATTCCAACATTGCTTATTTTTATTTTCATTAATTTAATTTTTTGTAAGTCTGCTGTAAAGCCTGATTTTTTCAATACCACCAATGTTGGGGAAGTATAGATGGCGATGTTCAAGCCTCAGGTTTGTTTATTGACAATTAATATCGGTCCCCTAAAATGGGGGAACCATGCATAAAAAGGGCTGTAATTCAAACATGGATCATCCAATATGGATGTAAACACGTTTAAATTAGACTGGCAGTCTGCACTTTAACCACATATTCATTGTTTAAATTCAATGGGCTGGAGTACAGAGCCAAAACAACAAAATGTGTGCCACTGTCCAAATACTTACAGACTGCATTGTATACATTCTATTATTATACTTCAAAGTATTAAAACCCTTTCAGAAGACTTTTTTTTTTTTTTTTGGTTTTAAATGGCACACTGTGAATGTTTTGTGATTAAGAATTTTCATTTAATATCTTGAACACATTTTCAGCAGTCTTGAATTCTAGCAGAAATAATTGGACCAAAGGAACAAGTAATATGTTCTTTTCTCAGCATCCAAGGTCAGTTAGAGGAGGACATGAATTGGCAATCAAAACTGACACCAAAGATTGACTATGGTGATTAAATGCATGCAGATGGGAAGTCTTAAAGGTTTTTAAGTGTGATTTATTGAATTAATTTGAAGTAAGATTGGAATTTGTGACTTAAATGTGTTAAATAAGTTCTGGAAATTAGAATGTGTAAACTCATTCAAGCACTAGCTAATTACAAATGATTTTGGAAGATGAGAATAATATTGGCAATTTTTAAAGAACTAGTGCTTGACTAAGAATAGCTGGCAGTTTTTTTTTATATCATTATAGCATTTTATAGCATTATTCCATATTTGGATGTGTATTAATGTCTTATTGATGCTTTCAGTTATCATAACAATTTCTCCTTGTGATTACTGCTGAATATTTGATAGCCAATTGACAATACATCTGAAATAAAATTGTATTACTAATTAATTAAATAAATTTGCATATATTATAGTGGTAGAACTTGAGAATAAGCTCATTTTAATTGAATGGAAAAGTGCATTAAGGTCTATATCGATCTTTACTATATACTTTATGGAAATGCTTGATGAATGTGTATTTCATTACAAAAGATAAATGTATATGGTATCAATGATGTAACAGGTAATATAATTGTGAGCATGTTATGGCAACAAAGTAGAATCAGTAGACGAAGTAGAATCAAAACTCATCCAGGTCAGGCCAAATAAACAAATTAAAGAGGTGAAGAGAACATACAAAACAGGGTTTGTTTTAAGAGAGGCAGATGAGGAATATTTGGAGAGGAAAAAAATTCCTCTCGGGTCTATCAAGCAGAATGACCCTGGCTTTCAATCTAAGGAATATTTCAGTCACTTTGCTGAGACTCTTAACACTTCTATAGATTTGACAAAAATAGCCTAAAGGGATGACATAACAGCAGTAGTCTTGTTCTTAACTGAGGAGAACAGCAATATTTTGTTACAGGTGGAGGATGCTAATAGGGCTGTGAAAAGGGTGAATCCTGTTATAGTCAACTAGCTCCCATCTTCTGTGATCAGTGCAATCACTCAAAGACTACACGATACCAATGCTATGAAAGTAATTTACAGTATCAGATTCTCCATGCTAAAGCAAACAAACCTGAAGTATTCTAATGACTTTCAACCCATGGCATTAACATATGTCATCATGAAGTGTTTTGAGAGGAAGTACAGAGCATAGCAAACCCATTACTGTTTGCCTGTCAATGTGATGCTCTTCTAACAGCATCTGGAGATTCCAAAATCATATACCAGACTGGCATTTTCACATTTCTCTAGTGCATCGAACACAATTCATCCACATTCAATGGTTCAGAACCTACTAAACATGCATATTAAACCTCATGTCATCTTATGGGTAATGTCCTACTTGAAAGAAAGACCAATACAGTAACATCAGGATCATCTCCTCTGGCTCACCACAAGGCTCAGTGGTCCATCCTGTGCCATTTACTGTACATTCAACACAGATGACTGCAGGAGCAAATGCCTTGAGATGACATTTCTTAAGTATTGTGAACACGTCCAACTCTGAAGAAACACTCCAAACTATTTTCAACCAGTTCCAACAATGGTACAGTATGGCGAAATTTGTTTAGACTTGAATTCAAAAAAGTAAAAGAAAATGGTCATGACTTCAGTCGAACATTTTGCCCCTAGAGACCTTATCATCGAAGCAAAGGCAATCGAAGGAGTTGAGGAATTTAAATATCTGGGCACCATTATAGACAACAAACCTTTGGAGCCAGTTGTATTTGAGTACATAGCAAATGTCAATATAGACTGCTTTTCCTGTAGAAACTCAAGAAAATAAATGTCAATCAGTCAGTACTATAAGTATCTTATATGTGGTTCATGGAATATGCATTGATAGCTTTGTTTAGCTCTCTAAATAACATCACACAAACTAAGCTGGAGCGAGTGACATTACTGAGTAGTAAGTTCGTAGTGAGGCAACCACTTTAGGAGGAGCAGACGTTCAAGGAGAAATTATAATGGTCTTTCCTTCACGTCCCCTGAATCATCTGTTTGAGATTGGGTAGAAGACTGACGTCCCTGTCCTTTAAAACAAAGAGTTCACTCAACAGCTTGTGCCAACATTAGTTGTCTGATCAATGACATCCCACACCTTAACTTTAATGTTTAATTTTCTGATTTAATGTAGTTCGAAATGTATTTTAGTGTTTAGTGTTTTAGTGCTATGTAATGTATGGAAGTGCGAACTAGAATTAATCTTCCTTAATTCCACATTTCTAATTTGTAATAAGAGAAATGCAATTTAGGAATTTTTCATTTTATTTCTTAATGTGATTTATCGAAGTTATTTATTTAATTTATTGTATGCCAGCTACTTCCCCTGGGGGAAAAATAAAGCTATTCTATTCTATTTTACATTCTCACATTTCATAGCAATTTCACATTAATTTGAATTGTTTTCACAAAAATTCACATTACAAAATGCTTACTCTGGTTAAAACAAGCTGCTTTACTGCGTGGGTACAATATCTACAAATGCACAGATCATTTAGGTTCCATTGAGGTACTGTATGTGCATTAAAACATGATGTGTGTGCTATAAGGGGCAGGTTTTAATGATTCATTTTACAAGTGGAGGGAATTGGTATTGTTGCACTTTTAAGTGGATCTTGTGAGGTGTGTGGGCACAGAGGGAGTGGTGAATGACAGGCCTAGGCAGAAAGGGACCGAGTTTCTCATGCATACATCATTACCCACAAGACGAATGACAGAAACGGATCAGTCACCAGTTCTGGCATGGCTCCCATCTCAATGGAGACGAATCTCGCAGTAATAAATTTTGCTGTGGGCAAAAATCTGAGAGGGAGCGAAACAAATGCGCTCAGCACAGGACACTATCTTTGACCCCCATCAAAGAATCCTCCCTTCTTATCACACGTAAAGGTGACATAATGTGTCCCCTCATTTCTTGAGTCCATTTCTAATGGGATTGAGGTTTTATATTAAGCCCAGCTTCCCCCTCGATATCCAAGAGTGATCTTAATTTTTTTCTTCTTTAAAGGCATCAAATTCTACTCTAATCCACAAATGTGATAGTTTGTGGCTGTCTGAGAGAAATTGACAATAAAGTGACAGATAAGGGGATGCTCAAGGTATGTAGGGTGCGATTAACATGCTAAACGCTGTAACAGGCTTTCAGGTAGAGCTACTCATTTTTCATTCTAAGAAAAGATGAAAATAGTCTGATTTGTATTATGACTCTATGGCAAAGAGTATATTTCTATGTTTAGAGTAACATGCCTCTAGTGTGTTCACCTCAAAACAAAGAATCAATTTAGTGGTCCCAACAACAGAAGGATCCTGAAAGGTCGAGAAGGTTAGAGAAAAGCTTAGATCAGGTTAGATCAGGCTAGAGAAAAGCAGTCTTATTGTATCTTCATCACACTGTACATTTACCCTTCAGTCAAAAGCCTCCATGGGAACATATTTCCCTGTGTTTTACACAATGTGTTATTGTTTTATACCACATGAAGCCTGCATTGTGAATTACCTAGCAATTGATTGAGCTCACAATGAAATACCAGTGTGCTGGTTGCTCCTTTTATTTATGTATTTATTTATTTATTTAGGAACGGATATTCTGAATCTTTTAGCACAGGCTTTGTATGATGAGTCATTTATGAATAATTGAAGAAGTTGTTTAGCAGTTTTAAATCATTCCTATTTCTTGGAATCCAAGCTATTTAAGGGATCTTGTTTTCTCAAGAAATAATGAAACTTGATTGTACTGTAAATCTCAATGATGAGAATTTAGCAGGTAGTGTCAGTCATATTCTTTCAGCTAATTACATTTTGTTTTCATTTTTAATTTCAAGAAATATCACAACTGTTTCATTATACAATATAATTGGTTTTACAATGTGGTCAATTTAATGTGTAGTGCGTTCTAACCTCTGAATTAATTCACTTCATGCAGTACACATTTTTAGGTACCTCCTATTATGAACAATGTGTTTTCCCACTCAGTCCATTCAAGGATGGCATTAGTCGTAACTTGCAACAAATTTCTATTTTCTGCACACAAGACCAGATATGCACCTCCGCTTTTGTTCCTTCTTGTGAGAGCAAAAGGCCTCTATATATCTGAGACATTTTTCAATCCTTTAATATTCAAAAACCATGAGAATTGTCACACTGAATGCATAGAAAAAAGGAAATAAACAATGCACTCAAGACTGGAGGAATAAATTACTTGTATTTTAAAAGGCACTTCTACAGCACTTCTATACAACTTCCAATGCAGTATCTGCAGGGCTTGTGCAGTACTGACTGACCCAAGGGCAAAATTAATTTTTTCTGACTAAAACCTGTGGGACCACACATGGCTGTGACTGATGCTTTCTGTTTGGGTGGGGTATGGTAATGTACTTTGACGTGATGCATTTTTCACAAAATAATAACAAAAAGACCACTGATGCTCAAGACCTTCGTTATATTTAAAATTTTGAATGTCCAGACTGTCCTGCAATATAGCATCATTATAGAAAAATAGTTTCAAGAGAAAGAAAATTCACCTAAATTTGCTTAAGAGTGAATGTCCAGACTGTCCTGCAATATAGCATCATTATAGAAAAATAGTTTCAAGAGAAAGAAAATTCACTTAAATTTGCTTAAGAGTGAAAATGAGAGCCACATTTCAAAAACATGCAAAAAAAGGACATCAACAAAGAAAATGTTTTGAATTATATTTATAACCTTTCCTATACAAACTGAAATGTTTTTTTTTTTTTTTTTTGAAGTCACACTAATTATCATTAATTATAATTAATTCTATTTTTGTGGTTGACAGCATCTAGAACTGAATTACATGTTCAGTGTCACAGCTAATTACCAAAGACCAAAACATGGCCAAAAGAATATGTGCTGTGGCAGAACTTCAGGAATTTCTTTGACAAGGACAGGACTCAAAATTAAGCGAAGGGTAGAGAATGAGGTTAAAATTTGTGCATAAACCTTTATAGCATAACTCTGTAAACAATATTTAGCCTTCTGAAAGGATAATTGTCATGGCCAACATTTTTTCTTGCCTGTCATATTATAATTTTTGACAGAAAGTCTTTTTTTTAATAATGAGTAATGCAATTATTAAATGATTCTTAATATAAACAGACCCTTAAAATGCAGTCTCCATGCATCCATATTTACAGTCTTTGAACCACCAGCCTGACTTCAGTCCTAATATTCTGTGCTTATTCCATGTATCCCCTAGTGTACTGGTCCTGGTAACACCTTTCAATGTTAATTTTGCTCAGAAGCTTCAGGGAGGCCAGGAAAGTAATAGAACCTCTTGTAATTTGATAGTCATTCTGATACATGAATGAGTTTAAGGCTAACCTCACCATAGTTTAACACTGGCTTCTGGGGTCAGGACACAAGGAGTCCCAACAGCATCCCCAATTGCCTTGTCTTTTGAATATGAGTTGAGAACTAAAATTATCACGTGGAGTGTTTGCTGGTGAAAAAATGCATATACTCACATATGTGGTTGTTAGCTACATTTATGCTACTTAGCTAGATGTGCATATCTGATATATTCACATGTTTTTACTCAATATGTGCTTGTATCTCTGTAATTAGGAATGTTACAGGGAGCTGCATTGTGAAAATGTCAATACATGTTACATTATTTCATTTATGTGGCCTTATGTCTAGATCTTGAGAGAGCAAGAATGACTAACATGTTCATCAATGTTCATGGATTTATCTAGCAGAGGTAACTATGTGAATGCAACTGGTAAAAACTAAGTCAATTAGAAGATTCATCAGTGTCTGTAAATTAATTGTGTTGAGTGTGGTCTACAGGTTTACAACTGACTTGCAGCGGGGGATCTCGCTGTTGGATTCATCCTGCCAGGAGCCATTTTTTTGCAGCATGAGAATGCTCCAGAGATCTCACTCTGAGGCTCGCCTTCATATACATCTGCTCTTATCAATCATTTGTATCTCTGGCTGAGTAGCTTTCATTACCGTATTTAAGTGGTCCAAAACAATGAGCACGAGTCACTCTTACATACCTTTAAATAATTTAAATTATGAATTGTTAACTGAAATGGGCCTAAATTGCATTGGATATAAAAATGAGTTTTAATATACATTACATAACGTTACGTTCCATTACATAACAATAACTCAACAGATGATCTTATCTAGAGTGACTTACAGAAGTACAAAAAAGGCTGCATGTCATTCGTGCAGCAATGATAAGACAGGTCATGGGAGGAGATGACGGAATCAAGAAACTTAGTGTAGAGCGAGGACAGCCCCCCTACAACCCCATACAGCCTTAGAAGGAGGGGCAATTTAGGGAGGAAGCAAACTAGTTGAAAGCCTTGGTACAGATCCCTGCGGTTGTCACTGAAGACAGCAGGAGGTGGTGGCCAACTGTCAAATGCTTCTGAAAGGACAAAGAGGAAATGAATGGAGGAAAGGGAAGCTGATTTTTCAGGGGGAAAGTTCGGTACTTCTGTGGGTGAGATCGTTCAAAAGAGAAAATGAGAGAGTTGGGTAAAAATATCATGTTCAAGAGTTTTGGTGTGAGATGGAAGAAAGGAGCTGAGGCTGTAGTTCTGGATGACAGAGGGGTCAAGAGTGGGTTTCTTGAACAAGCAGTACAGGCAGTACAGTTTTAGTGCTTTCTTTTTGGCTGGACCGCAACAGCGAGGCCACCCCTATAAACGCAAATGTCTGTGACTGAGTGACTGAGTGAGTGATGAAGTTACACCGCGCATGTCTGTGACTGAGTGACTGACTGATGAAGTTACACCATTCCTTGAGTTTCATTGGCACAACTCTGGTCATCATGTTGACAAATGCCAATAAGAGTCTCCAAGGGCAATCAAAAGCCTAGAATCGAAAGTACATCCTGAAAGCTCTCTTACATCTGTTCTTAAGAAGCAACTGAACACACCTCACAAATCAGAAACACCTGTGAAGCCATTTGGTCCTAGCATTATGGTACCCTGAAATGGGTGAACTATTTATAAAAAGGGCTGTAGTTTCTACATGGTGAAATCAAAATGTATGAAATACCCTTAAATAAAAGCTAAAGATGTGCACTTTTCCTTTTTTGCTTGTTTAAAATCTAGAACTGTGGAATACACAGCTAATTCAAGAAAATATGTCTTTGTCCCAAAAATTATGGAGCACACAAAAGTCTCTTCATCTGGCTTGCTTGCAGTGGGATGAATGCTTGATGCCCTGATGGTTTATTGTTTGCGTCTGAATTCTGCATTCTTCATTTCACAAAGCTGTTGTTATTTGAAGACTGCTGCTTAAATGCACTGACCAAATAATTAAGTGTTTAAAAATTCTGTCAAACTGTTGTCGTATGGTGTGTAGTCAGCACATCATGTAGAAATGTCCGTCTTCTTTGAGTCATAGTTGGTGCTGATCCTCAGAACTTAGCTGCATCAATACTGCCATCTGCTGGTTAAATATATTTGTCATCAATTTCTATGCAGTTACTGTCATCAAAGGGGAAGGTCTTCCAAGGTGATCCACTACATTTTCAAGAAGGAACATCTTGAGGTGAAAAACATCTCCATATTGCTTGTTTTCAACAGCAGACTTCTGCACATTTACATTGATTTACATTGCCATGCTGAATCTTCTTTGAAGAAAATACATGAAAATTGTTTGAACAGTTCCTCTGAGGGAAACACCGTGATACAGATGATAAATCATTGCATGATTTCTTGTCAGATTACAAATAATAATAATAATAATAATAATAATAATAATCCTTCCTTATACTTAACTTTGCATTGCACTCATGTCATGTGCAAATTAGCATAATTTTATCACAGGCAAAGTAAATGCAGTAGGTTAAAAATCATTATAATTATTATACAGAATACAAAAGTGGATAATGACTGTAAAAAAATAAAAGTACTGTCTTTTAAGAGACAGAAAGTGTGCATGGGTGGGTAGAGAACATATACAGATATTCAAACTGGAAGTACTATAGATCAAAGCTCAAGTTTTCAAGTGTGTACTGTTTTCATATAAAGCAGGACCAAATTAAAACTTTGTTAAGTTATTGAAACCTTTGTAAATGATACTGATGCTATTAAAATGCCTTGTTTGTGGCCATGCTTGTTGCTATCATGTTAAAAATTATAATATGAAAAAAAAAATGTTGTATGATGCGGGAATGATGCATTTGAGCAGAATAGAGAAGGTAGAAAGTCTAAGCTTGGACTCAGTGAAAGATTAGGAAAGACTTCTGGCAGAAAAGTATATTTGAAGTGAAGAAATACACTTTTTTCTCATGCTTTAATTGATTGAGCTGAAATTAGTACAGACTCAAAATGGGTTAATCAGGATGCTTCAAGGTTTGTACTTGCTAAAATGGACTTACATCATGCAGTAGTCCTGAGTAGTCTAGATGTTTTATGCATCCTGATAACACTGTTTGGAAGAATGGGCAGAAATGCCTTCTTGTTCATTTATAACATCCATATTCACACACCATTCTGTGTGTTGAAAAATTGAAATATAAAATTAAAAATCTTCCTTTTTAATTGTCATTTCCATTTTCATTTTTAAGCTGCGTGTAAATGAGGGGGTGTGGTCCTCCAGTTTTGAACTGGCCAAGACAGTCACCTGATTGAATTCAAATCGAGGACGTGTTAGCTTTTGATTGAACCAAAAGCACATTTTTTTCTTTATTTCCATGAAAAGCTGCACATTACATTTTCTCTCAAATAAACGTTTATTTTGCATTATTTTCAGGATTTTGACATGCCAGTTTTAAGTTCCTGATATCTGATGTTCTTATCAGTGGGCTGAGCATTACTTAGGGTGTGGCAGCACAGGCTGATTTAGAAAGTAGAGACACCTGAATTTAATTATGGGTGGGGTTTGTGGCCAGGAAGAGTATAAATTGGGACATGCGGCAGGAATCATTTTTATGTTGCTTTGGTGAGGCAGTATGCTCTCCAGCAGCATTGGGCAAACAGAAATAGTCAAGCTAGGGTTGTGTGATACCAATAACCAACATTTCATTGGCGATATGGGCCAATACTGATAATTCCCAGTTTTAAATTCCAGCATAAATGCAAATTGCAACCACATTTACAAATTAATGTAAGAAGTAGTTCAGCACAGATGCAACCAATCATGATACGTTTTGTTCCATGGTCTATTCGAACAGGATTTATTTTCCTTTTGTCCAAGACACTATCAAAGATATCCATAGTATTGGAAATGCACAGTAATTTCTTCAATTTTCTAAAATAATTTTCATGTTATTTAAACCTGACAATGATATGAAAAACCAATTGTTTTATCATTAGGTATTCCAGTTAATAGTTTTTTTTTCTTCATTTATTTATTTATTTTTATCTCGCTCACTGCAAGACCATTTCCTCACACTCTTCAATAGCAAGATTGGTTAGTCGGTATCATGCCAAACAGGAACAAGTGCAAGTATAAAGAAAATGTGTTGTTCTGCTCCTTTATGCAAGTAACAACATGATGGGTTCAATATCACTGTAATCTGTTAGGCACGCTCCTCCTTATCTCTTAATTAAACCTATTCATGCTGCCTGCCCTCAGAATTGGCTGAAATCGTCTGATCAACATATAATTTCACAATATTGCAAGCAGAAATTTGAATGTAGAAGTTCCCCTGGGTAGCCTGCTTTGGATTTCTTTTAAACCACATTTTTAAAATTTTATATAGAAGTGTGTGAAGGAACGCATTGCCACACGCCAGTGCAAACTACCCACATATGCCAGGTATTTAAGCTCAGAGAACACCTGGGGAGGTGAAGGAGCAGAGCAGCATGATGCATTACTGCTCAGTAAAAACACTGGAGCTCTGACATAGGAGAAATGGTAATGTATCTCAATTCCTTCTGTGAAGCCAGCACATAAATACTGATTATTAAATCAGTAATTACAGCTCGCCACTTCAGAGTTCCAGGTCTGTTTTGCATGGTGCTTGCTCACATAGAAAGATTTGCATGTCTTCAATTTTCACAGTGAGAGAATGGTACAATTGTGTATGACCTGTTGTGGCTATAATCAATATGCTTCCATTCAAATCTGTGTATTGAAAGAATATTAATAGTGAATCCATGCTTGTAAGTAAACTGTAGGCCTCTATGTAACCTAATGACAGTATTTATTTATTTATTTATTTATTTATTCAGGAAACACTTATTCCTTTTAAAACAAGACACAATATAGTCTTGTTTGGTATATGAGCTATTCATTTTTATTAAATATTGCTGATCCCAGGCCAGCATTGTTTGATTTCAATCTGTGTGGCAAAAGACACATATTTTGGGGGGAAAATAAAAAAAGGATTTGGAAATTTATCAACAAAGCATTAGCATACCTTGCTTGTAAGAATTTCATGAAAGCTAATATAGGAAGTATTGCATTAAGATTAATTCTGGGTTAATGGAATAAGTAACAAAAAAATAAAGTGAACAATCCTTAAATGCATGTCAATTCCTAGTACACTTTGTGTCTTTAAGCATAATTTGTCTAAATGCTGAAAATTGTTATTTTGAATTAAATGCATGTCACAGGTGCCTTTACACAGTATATGCTTCTTTCAGTAATGGCCACTAATGCATATGCTTTAAATACCATAAATGATATCATACATAGCTGTTATAAATTCTAATGCATTTGCACGTATTTTTATCTTATCTTATCTTATCTCAGTTGAACAGCATTTCAACTTTTTGAAAACGTTTTGAAAATTACCCTTTTCACTATTTCTATGGTGTCATTTTCAGAAAGACAGTGTCATTTTTTAGGGCAATCACTAGATGTCACTATGAGAACTAAGGATTCCATCTTGTAGCCTGCACTTTAACTGGAAACAAGAACAGAAATTGTATTTAAAGGGATATACAGAAATTATTATAATTTTTTTTTTTTTTTTTTTTTTTTTTAATTAACCAGAACAGAAAGTTGAATTTCTTGTAAAAACAGCACAGAAATGTGTCACTAGTATCATTTATGAATATTGTATTTTTAAACAGGCTGACACACAATTGTGACAATCAGGCATGCATGTATATCATCACATGGACATCAATTATATTGAGCAACCAAGCAGTAACACACCCAGATCTACTAATCAACGTCTGTAGCAAAGACTATGGTGGTTGATTAGTAGAATCAGGATTGAATCTGCTTGGTTGGAACGAAAGCCTGCACCCACATCAACCCTTTCAGGATAAGATTGAGGACCACTGGTGTGTACAGTATTTAATAATGATGATAAATAACAATAATATATGTTTTTACAAACAAGCATACATTCTTGAAGGTTGTAGATTCCATTATTTGCTCAAAGACTATTGTGATAAAGAAATAAACGGGGAAAGCAAAAGGTGGTGTGTTACAAAGAGGAAGTTTAGGAACCAGAGGTGGAAAATCCAGGTTCAGAAAGTCCTCCCCAGTCTTTTGATTTGTTAATTTGCACAATACTTCAGCCAGGAGGTAGAACTAATTAGTGAAATCTACTGGCTGGATTCATGATTGGAAAAACACAAAGACTTTTACTTTCTAACCCCTGGACTTTCCACCTCTGTTAGGAACCGGAGCATTTTTCCACTTGTGTGCACATGCCCAGATATACAGGCTGTCTCTATATGTGCACACAGGGCTAGGACAGTAGGCTAACAGACTAGCTTCTGGTTTCTCATTTTCCAGGCCACTCTGACACAACCTTTATGTGTTCAATATTAGAAGTTTGCAAGAATGAAAACACAGATCACAATTTAACATTTGTAGCAGGGGTGTTTAAAATATACAGCAAAGTGAATCTAGTTAGCTGTAGCTAGAAGGCTGCATGGTACTGAAGTTCAAACATGAATTCAATCAATAATAGAACAAATAACAAACATAAGTTCACTAAATTAAAGCCTGGCTTTCTGCCGCTCTTGGATGTGATCCTTCCATTTGAGTCCTTCCAGGTGGTGGGCCAGTTTTGGTATGACAAATGGGAGGCATCAAGGTATTGTGACTGTGTAGCTCCAGCATAGGTTATGTTCTCATACCATACTCCATCTCCTACATCAGCTAGCTCATTAGTTAGGTACTGTAGCTACGTACTGTATTATGTACTGTAGCTAGTCAACTGTAGGTTATGTTAACCAAATCAACAAAATTAGGCTAGAATTGAACTAGATTTCTTAAATTTAAATTATATCATTCATCATTTTGCAACAATTATATCATTGTTATAATTTTATTTCTGAATTTTATGGATCAGCACACATCAATAAATATAGTCTGTAATAAAAATGCATTTGTTTGCAGTCAATCAACTCAAATTTGCATGAAAACACAACATGAAGCAATACTATCAAATTTATTATGCTATTGTTGAAATAGTATAATTAATTGGATAATATTGCTTCATGTTGTGTTTTCATGCTAATTTGACTTGATTAATCACAAACAAATGCATTTTTATTACAGACTATATTCATGACGTGCTGATCCATAAAATTATTTCCGACAAAAATGTTTATCATCACAGATAGAGAGCAAGACGAAAACATGAATGAAGTGTGACTTAAACATTTGGATTGAAATGGAGTCTACAAGCACCCCTAACAATTGTTGTTCTTTGAACTGTATGGAACTGAATGTAAGACCAACACTATAGCCCATATTCACAACGCTTCTAAAAGTAGGAGTGCGGATCTAAGATCAGTTTTACCTTTTAAACTCAAAATGAAGCCTGATAAGGAGGGATCCCAGATCAGAGGTACTACTCTGATATGCTTTGTGAATATGAGCCTATGGTACTTCAGAGTATGTGAGCCATAAAGTAGTGCTAAAATTCTCCAAAAATAACTACATATTTTTAAACACAATGACAAGTGATGAGGATGAGTGACAGCTATTATGAATCTGTCCGTGAACTTCCCATCAACCCTTCCCCCAGCACTTGTTTATTTGTTTGCCTTCATGGAGCCTTCTGTATTGTTCGCATTTCCTTATGGGCTCACTGCACACCTTATTAGTACTTTGTCTTGTGAAGAACCAGCTGGGAACCAGCACATTGTCGGATGGAGTCTTGTACTCTAGAATTGCACTCATTTAAGTTTTCACGATACAGGCCAATAAAGAAAAATATTTAATGTCCACCACCATGTCACCTGAATATCTTCTCTCTCTCCATGAAATATCCATCAATGTTGGTCTTCGTTGAGAATGAGCAATTCTTTCTCCATCACGGAAAATTTACATTTAAAAGTATATTTGCAAATAACGGTAAAACTTACACTAAGGATACATTAATTGATATATATTATATATAACTTTCAGAGGTATCAAATCGAGTGTTGCAGGTCATGATGGTACTCTGGGCTTTGAAGTATTTGCAGGTTCTAACCTGAGGAGGTCACTGTGATCCTGTGAAAGGCACTTGACCTGAATTGTCTAAGTGACTATGTAGCCTTGTCATTTGATAATATTTCAGAATTACTTTCAAGTGCAGGCCCTTTAGTCACAGGCTTGAGCCTTGGCTATGTCCTTTATAGACTGTGACCAGGAGCAGTGCTCACAGTCCTGGACTCAGCAATGAGAGCAACGTTGGTTTGTATCCTTGTTGGAATCAACCCTAAAATGATCCTCTGTTGATGAAGGCAAGCCTTGTTCTGGCACACACATTTTAGGCCGTGGTCCTGTTTCAGAGGAAACAAACACTGGAAATACTCCTCTGGGTGAACCCCATGGAGCTGGGTGGGGTGGAGCGAGTTCCCACATCCCACACACTGACACTGCCCTGGATTTGTATAGAACGGCAACAAAGGGGTCAGTTCCTTTGACTCCTCTTGGTAGACATGCAGGGATATCAGCACTGCTCATACTTGATGGTTACTATGTTTTTTTTAGAATTACTTAGTTAAAAAAAAAAACTTGTTACTTCACCATGTTGACTTTAGGCAGGGGTTCTCAAGTTCAGTCCTAGAGGACCCCTGTGAATGATGGTTTTGACCGCAACCACAATTTCAATCCCAGAATTTTAACAAGCTGTTCATTTTTAATTACACGTTTCACTTTTTTGATGGATTATTTACTTTCTTAAAGCACATTGTCAGAAATTGTGCTCTTGAATTAATGAAAATATGCTATGTTAGTGTAGAAATTGTTCAAGGTTCATGCAGGCGTAATAAGTTTATGTTGATTGAGAAGGGAGATCAAACTCCATTAATTGTTTCCTCAGTATGGTCAATGACATATGATGCCAGTGTAGAAGACATCTCTTCCCTCACATGCAGTGTGGTTGAAAACAAACAAATGCAGTCTCAGGAAGCGTACAGGAGTTTAAAAATCTGTCTGTACCAGTGCTGGATTCTCTGAAAAGCAATCAGTGGACTCTTTAATCTTCCATAAGAGGGGCTTCAGAGTCTGCATAATGAAATGCCCTCTTCCTCTCCAGCTCTGCTCAGAGGTGGAGATGTAGGACGGCTGTATGTCTGATCCACTCTGAATTATTCTGATTGGGTATCTCTGTGTGGCTCTTGCTCTTCTCTCTGTACAGCTTGTACCTGGGCTCATTAGCTGGGTAATAGTCTTTCCATCATTTACACCATTGTTATTTTAGCTACCTGTCTGCCCAGCTCTTTTCTGTTTAATTGAAAGTGCTGATCATGGAAGGGAAATGCGTTAACCATGCTTTGTAAAGGGAGATATCACTGTGGAGGAGGGGCATAGGTACAGAGTCAGCTGCAGGTAGAGGGCAGGTGAGTGGCTAAGTCTCCAGAGGCGGTCTGCCTGGGGGAATTACTCCAGCACATCTAAGCTGCAGTGGTGTGTTCTTTCCGAAAGTATTCTGATTTAAAAGGAGGAGAAAAATAGAAAGTTAATGGTGATGGCTTACAAGTGCTCATTTATTTGAAGTGGGTGAAGCTCAACTTCACTCTGTCTGAGCGATGAGAGGGGGAAGGCTAGATTAATGGCTTTTTAGCTTTTCCATTTAGCATCAACTGATCCTTTTCATATTTAATGCATTTTTAATGAGCATATCTTTCATGGTAAATCTAAAGCTAATTTCATAAGTTATACATTTTGAGCAATGCTTGGTCTGTACATGTAGACTCTTGATTACATGCCACAGATGGTTATGTTCTTTCAAGGCAATCTGGGATTTTTCTAAAGCCTTGTTCCATTGACTTAGTTTTTTTTTTTTTTTTAAATAATGATATTATTATTGTGATTATGATTATTATTATTATTATTATTATTATTATTATTGTTATTATTATTATCAAATAGCTGGGTCATTTGTACTTTAAGAAACACCAGTGGAGATGCATCATGAACTTGCAAACGTATTCCTGTTTCTCCTAGCAAATTCAGGGTCCTTGGGACCTGTTTTGATCAAGCAATTGCAAAATATTGCACTTGATTCTGGATTATCTTTCATGAACATACACATGTGCAGTTCAGTGCCATGTTTTATACATTTTGAAAAATGTACTGAATAATATCATCTGGATTAGAATGAGAAAATGACTCAGGGTAGGTCAGACATGAAGTCAGCTGGTGGGATTAGATATTAGAATCCAGCACTGAATTTGACTGCATTTCTCTCTCGAGGCTTGTTTAGGCTGATAGCTTTGTAATTGGTTTATGGTATTAAAATAAGTAAGCCTGCAGGCTATTTGAATTATGATTTCTTTATCCTCATGACTCTAACTACGCCACACAGATAGACATGGTATGCCACTGCTTTATATAAAATGCTCTCAATATATTTTATTTGTAGGACTGTGTTTTATATGGCTGTAACTGTATCTGCATTATCTGCTCGCTGATTCATCTTAATGTGATAGATTAGTGTAGATCCGTCCAAAAATCATTTAATTTAATTTCATATCTCCACAATTTATATAATAAATAAATTCCCTTTAATAAAAGGAAGAGGATATTTATTTGCCTAATGCAGTGTAGGAAAAATTGAGAATCATAGCCGATTCATATAAAAGATTGTGATTTTTTTGTCAATCTTATTTCCATTTATTTTATGTGAACATATAATATATTAAAATGTAATTTTCTAAAGAAGAGCACCCTGACAGGTTAATTTTGAAGTAGACAAAAGAACCCTGCAGCTAGAACTCAAAACTTAGCAATTTAATTTGACATTTTAATTTGCATTACAGATTTTAAAAAACGTTGGTCATTTTAATGATGGCTCAGTTGTGCATTACAAAATTAATTACTCTTATGATTATTAAGTGCTGCTGTAGTTCTTATGGAATTTTGTGGGAACACTATAAACTGCACCTTCAGAGCAATATTTTAAAAGTAGAAGTCATCTATGCTTTTCAAACTTGTGAATTTTAACCTGAATTATCATCTCTAAATGATGGACTCTTCAAAATTACCACAGTGCTCTGTCAGTATTGTTTTAGTTAAAAACGAATTAATCCCTGGAGTTAATTGTGTTGAACTTTGTTAAGGGCAAATAGCAATCCAATCTATTAAATCTGAATTTAAGTAATACCGTAACATTAAGTATTAGGTTGGAACGGATTTATATTCCAAATTCATACAGAATACAGTGAATTAAATTGTGTGTGTGTGTCTGCATGAAATACCATTTTTGTGAATATTTCATGTGCATTCCATGGATGGCCTGCATGTGAGATTAATGGTTAAATCTAATGATGGCCTGTACATATTCTCTGCTCTGCTCTGCTCTGTACATATTCTAGAGATACGGTGGAGATAAGTCAGTTCACTCCATTCAAAGTGAAAAAGAAAACGCAGACCTTGTTTGGAAAGGTGCAGACCAAGACCGAAACTGAAAAAGAAAGGTCACACACTCTTTTTCGTCCGATGCAGTTTTTAGTAGCCAAAGTTTTGGCAGCAAGCTGTCTTTGTCAGGACTTTTTTTCAATCCTCTCTATTTCCTGTCTCATAGGTGTGTGTTCAGCACATGATAAAACATGAAGACTGATAATCAGAGTCAAAACAATACGTGGATCATCTCAACTTAAATCATTCTCACTGGCATCCTTTGCTGCAAATGGCACTGCCCCTTCCTGTCTTCAGAAACCAACTTCTCCATATCAACCAGACCTCTCCGTTTAGCACCTTGGCTGGCTGTCCCATCTCACTGACCACTATCACCTGTGGCCGTGCCTTCTGTGCTCTTGTCCCCTGATGGTGGAATGATCTTCCCCAATTAATCAGAAAGGCAGACGTCTTGCTCTTGCAACAAGGAAAACAATTGCACTGTGTTGATTACATAGCAAGAAAATATCTAAAAAAGCTCATGAGTAAGCATCATGATGAACAAGAAGAGCGCTGAACAAGACACGCAGGTGATGATATCATTACATAGTCTGTCCCAGTGTGGAATAAATGTGCACTGAAGCCCCAGCAGATTCGGAAACATATCCATAAATCTCCATCTGATTGGTTATTTAAGTTTCCACATTGATTCCCCAGGAAAAGTGAACTGAGTTATCCAATAACCTCCCAGGTTAAAAGCTGAATAAATTATTGTCTACTCATGCAATCAACGTGTATGCATTCAGATGTAAATTTTACTGAGAGATTTGGAAGATAGAAATGCACCAAATTCCCACTTTTAACTTTAAAATGCATGTAAATAATGATACACTACTTATTCTGTGAATGAAAAAAAACAATATTTCATCTGTGAATGGAAGCATATTAAGTTTAATTTCTAAGAATGTTTTTAATCACCTTTTGATTAACATGATTTTTAAAAGTATCTACTGTATTTATTTCATATAGAATGCATATAGTAATTTAAATGTACTCCTATGATCTTCTGACTGCAATACTTAATTTAGATCAATTATATGTATCTTCTGACAGATCACAAAAAGCAATTAGTTCCAACCAGAAGAATCTAAGATAAGGTGTCTACTGATATATTATTAATTAGCTTCCTTTCAATCAAAAGCAAAGAGGAGACATGTTGATTTCTGTCAGAATATTGATTCATTTATTACAGTATATTCATCAATTGTCAACGATTGATTCAATATACAAGTATGTGGAGCTATTGGATACATATAAAATGTATGTATTTAATATCAACAAAGATGTTTATTTATTTATTCAGTTCATTTTCCTGATACTGTCTCCCAAAAATGTGTTTTCTCCAAACGAAGCACAGAGTCTCTGAACCACTTCCCATTTTGAAAAAAATGACCTTAATCTTTTTTTTTTTTTTTTTATTCTGAATCCATATGTCCTCTGAAAAACAGTGTCTTAAGTATCTTGGGATTGGGGCAAAGGGAGGTGTAAAAGTGCATCAGGATGAAAGTATCTTGCCTACTGAGATCTGACAGTGCCTCTGAGCCAGACAATAATGGTACAAGCACCACTGCGGTACAAAGGCAACCTGAGTCTTTTCTTTTCCAGATTTATCTGCTGGATAAAAGGATAATGCAAAATGTCAAATTGGTATTCATGTATATGTGTGTATGAAGATGATATGCATCAACTGTAACTTTTAATACAGCGGCAGAAACCCTTGAGATGTTTAAATCCAGGCAGACCTCACTGCTAGACAATGTCTAGTCTGAACTGCTGGCACAATGCCAAGCCTAGATGAACTGATTGCGTTCCTATACTATTTTCACTACATAAAAAGGTGCATTTACAGGGTGGGCACAAATCAGAAAATGGACACATTTCCTGCCATGTGCGGCATGTGTCAATGTCAGAAACTGACATTATTTTGTGCACGGAGGTGTTCTTCTCCAGACACTTGCCGTAAATTACCAAACATGACTGTCCACATCTTAGGGCATGTCGTGAAATTTCAGGGCGAGCAGATTCTCATGAATTAATCAGGAATATTCAACTCTAAAAATTCCCAATCACAGTGTGGCACAGGAGTGTGCAGAAGTTTCCATAAATGTGTTGACACAGGGAAATTATCGCTCATGACCAGCATATCCAAAATTTCACTGAAATTTAACAAGTCAGATGTCTTCCTGAAAATCATGCTCACGCTTTCCTGCAGTGTTTCGTTATTGGGTTTCTAATGTGTTCATGGCTACGAAAAACTGTCACAACTATGAGTATTGTACCTAATCAGACCTGTGGTTTGTAGTTGTTCCAATGACCTTTGGTATGAACTCCAAGGAAACAGGACTTGGTCCCTAATTTGACTACACATTTTAAAAATAATTCAGCATCACAATAATGCACGACATACACTGCTAATATAATGTTGATAGGAAGAAAGCTTTGGTGCTCTTCCTATACTTCACTATTTAAACCTCCTCATTGAAAATTTAACGAGGTAGTCTGTAGTTTCCTGGAATTAAAATGAAATTAGTCAAATAATGTGGACATCCTTTTAACCACCACCTTTCACAGATGCTTTCATGAGTGCCTTGCTGCAGTGGAAACAACAGTGTTTATACTGCTAACGGCAGGGCCATTACAAAAGCTTTATAGAGACAAGAGAAAGCTCTCATTTATAAACAGTCAACTCACACATTTATCTCGGGTTCAAATTACCATCATCTGTTTGTTAAATCCTATCTTCTTTGCAAGCTGTGGAAAACTAAATGGACTATTCAATCCTTCCACATTGGGCTTTGTCTCTCATCAGGAGAAAGAATGCTGAGCAAATGTGACTTTTTACATTACTTTGTTTCATTCAGCCCCTGCAAACATAAAATGCAAGAAGCTATAGTTCGTGACACGATGGTCCATCTGAGTTATACATTCACTTTTTTTCTCTCTCTTTTCTTAGCGACAAGCATGGCTTGGAAGTTATTTTATCCACGTTATTGTAGCCTATTTATTGGATATAATCTATTAAGAGGTTGGATATCAGACAAGTGACCTGAAAAAGTTCTATGGCAGCACAGAAGTCACTGCAAAAACCTACTGAAAAAGGACCTTTATTGCTCCATTCTACCCTTAGGCAGTTGAGTTTCAGTTGGCATGCTTCAGCCCTCTGGTCTGCATTTATTCTATAAAAGTGTTTTTGTGTGCCAGGTTCTTGATCATTTATTTCTTCTTGTCTCAATGTAATGGATGCCGCATGCTTTGCATTAGTCAACAGTGAGAACAAAAAAAAAAATGATATGATGAAAACAGACAGCAGTTGACTTGGAAAAATAACAGGTCAGTACCACATTCTCAGCAGAAGAGAAGTAATATCAGTGGAATTCTTGGGTCATTAGGAGATAAAATGAAAGGATATTGGTTTCAACTGAGAATAGTCTCTGTGTGCCATCTCTCCTTTTGTCTGGATTAGTTATAATTGAACTGCCATGCACATGGTAACGCACTTTGAGGCCATGAAAAATTCATATGAACTTTTTTTTGCTTTGTCAACTTATTCTTATTTATTTTTTACTTTTTGTTTCTGTCAGGAAATAGACTATCACTGGGTAATTGCACTGTAGAGAGCATTTTAATTGCACTCCTGTTGTTTTCTGCCTGATAAGGCATTTCAAGAGTATAACACAAATCAAATTATAAAGTATAATTAGGGGCGCCATTTTTCTCCAAATCAATTTTCTCACCTGCATTTCAGTCATCCCTCAGCATGAGGTCAGTAGAGCCTTTTTTGATTGCACATCTCATATGTCCCCAGTCACTCATATTGATAAATCAATTACCACTTAACAGTGACTGACATCAATATTGTCATGTGTTGCTTCCACTGTGGCGACTAGAACAATACACATTGGCATTAGGATATTTTCATCTGTGCAAAATATGAATAAATAAAAGTGGATGGTTTATATATAATATAATATAATGTGCAGGAGTTTGAAAAAGCAGCGGTACTTATTTTGTCTAATTTACGTCAAATAATTGCAAGATTGAATCTGACCGCTTCTGCAATCCAGAAATGTATCATTCAGCTCTTGAATCTGTTCCCACCAGCTAGTTTGCCAACTTGGAATCAAGAAATATACTATAATATAGTGACTAATATTTTTATTATTTTTGTTTAGCACTCAAAAGCTAATTTGATTAGTTACCTTGCCAATCAGATGTTTTTTTTTACTGCCAGAAATATAGTTTATATATATATAATTTAGTAAGCTATGTGATATCAAAAATTATATTAGGAATATGCCTCACATTCTATGCTGTCTTCCCCACACCTACAGGTAATTGAACAAGAGCCAGTCTTCTTATTACACCACTGCCATAATAAACTACTACTCGGGAGTCACAATACTTGCAATACTTGATTTTGACATTTTACTGCTGATGCTTTATCATACACTGCCAAGACTGCATAATGGCCATAAGTAGCCCATTGTGTATTTTATTGAATCCCACCTGCTGCTTTGGAAAGGCAACTGTACAATGAGCTTCTCCCATTTTACTCCTCCTTACATGCAAGTGATGAATGACTGCGCCTTGTCATAGAAATACATTGAGAGGATTATTTGGGTTTGGATGTGCAGTAAGGGCCAGTACCAATCCAGTTAGACCCAAACGTAACTCAGGCTCTAACCACTGTCCTCCTGGCTTACAGATGTGGTGTCTGCATGAAGGGACACAAAGTACTACTGAGGTGAAATTGGGAGAAAGGTTGCACATACAGAATCACCCACGAGAGGAATGCTTCAGCTGTGGGTTCCCTGCACCTTGTATTGCTCTAAAGACCCCTTTGGTACATTGGGCAGTTGTATTCTGCCTGCTTGTCTGTTAAAGAAGTGCACTCCTCCAGTTGCTTCACTGCACAGTTGGTCTATAGACAAAAAAAGAAGCTGCGAATGTCTGCATGTGACTTGGACGATGCAGATGAACATCTTTGCGGTTCTGGTCTGACAAAAGATTCTGAAGTAATGAGACAGGTTTACATCTGTTCCTGGTCAATCTAAATTTGGAAGAAAAGAAAACCAAATGGGAGTAAGCAGGACACTCTTTCCAAAAACAATCTTTCCAATCTTGACAAGTGAAATCTGGAAAGCTTTTTTGAAATATTCAATTTTTCCTAACATTGCAAATCAACAAATAATTAGTCATGTCAGTGGAGGAGGGAAGTGTGAGGGAAGATCTTCTGGTCATCTGCAGTAAGAAGACTGTTTGACCCCATGGGGTGACTCACTGATTACAACCCGTTATCTAGAGGAAGGTGCATGCACCACTTTGACACAGGAATGATATCCCTGCTGTAAACAGAAGTTACTTCTCCACCCCCATGAGTCCTCTTCCTCCAAAGCAAAGCACCCCCATGCAACACTTGAGGGGGATGTTGATGTCTTCTAACCCAGAACAAACATGCTGGGAGATGGAAATGGCTCCCTGAATGCTTCATCGGCTTGCTGTGGGGGACACATTAAAGCACTTTTTTTCTTCCCCGGGAAAAAAAAAAAACATTGTATAGTAGCATAACTAATGGCAAACGCTCTCTAAGTGAAACAGCCAACAACAGCTTTTACTCTAATGATCTAATTGTGTTCATTTAAACAAATTCACAGATGACCCATTTACGTCCTGAACAGCACAATCCCCAGTGGATACAATTATCACTGACAGTTCTAGGATAATATATTTTAAGGCACACTTTTAAAAGTACAACAAGAAACAAGGAAGATAAGTGCTGACAAAATACTGTACATTCTGTTACAGTACTCGCAGTGTTTTGCTAATTCTGTAGTTAAATTTCTTGGCCACTTCTTCAGCTCTTTACAAGGTGACATGAGCCATACACCATACTAACATTGTTAAAAACACCCTCTGTGGCTGGATGGCTCATTTGGTTAAGGTACCATGCTTTAGTGCATGAATAATTCTCACAGCCTCAGAACAAATCTGGACCTTGCCACTGCCAACTGTGCTGGTAGCTCCACAGGGCGACACGCAATTGTCGGTTGCATTGCCCAGAGAATGGGAGTGTTCAGTTGGATAGGGTTTTGAATTCATCGCTATCTAGTGACAACTGCTGGTCGATCAGGCACCCTTGGATTGCAGTCAAAGCTGCATATGAGAGGTCTTCTTCTGACTCCACTCGATGCAAGCTTAGATCTAGTCTGCGTTGTAAAGAAGCAGCCGGGGACACCAATTCTTTTGGAGAACTATAGATGTCTACACACTCAAATCAGCAGTGGGGTTTGCAGTATAAATGTGGTTGCTGTTGCAGACAGTTAGCCATTCCAAATTTGTTTGGGAAATGGATATACTCAGCCCCACATTGACCATCAAAAAAAACAAACCCAGCCTCTTTAAGGGCTTTACGCTTGGATATAGCAGGGAGGGGAAGGACAGTAAAAATGATTGCTTGCTTCACTATAATTGCAGGAGAGGAAAAATGAAATGATAGTGTCGGGCGTCAGGAGCAGCCCCACGCTGCCTCCGGCCACCTAACAATGTTTTTTTTTTTTTCAGGAACCCACCCACCACCAGGAGATCAGGACAAGGCAGGTAAAAGGGAAACTTTTATTTAACAATTAATTCATAAAACAGAGCACGCCACAATCTCGCACCAACCCCGCCCTTCCTTCTTCCCCCCGGCTTCCTCTAACACTTCCACTCTGGCCCTCCCCTTCCCTTCCACGGAGCCCCCGACGCAGGTAAGAGCAACACCCCTCACACACCACACACTTTTATGCCGCTGGGGTTCCCCTCACACGTGCCCACACTCAGCAAAAAAACAGTGTACCCACTCTGGCCCCCCTGCGCCTCAGCCCCGCTGCCGGAGGGGGGGAGACCTCACCCTGCCGTCTCACGGGGGGAGCCACTAACACAGGCGGGGTCTCACGCACACTCACACCTCTCACTCCCACACGCACACCACAAACAATCAGCCAAATCAAAGAAAGGATGTAGCTGGCCCACACCTCACTGCTGGGCCACTCTACATCCAAAAAAAAGAAAAAAAGAAAAATAAATCAAACCCCCAAAGGTCTGCTGTCTCCCACTGTCCACGTCAGTCTCTAGTCTGCTGGGTGGCGCCCCGGCCCACTCTGCTGTCCGCTGTAGGTTCTTGAAGTTCCACTGGTTACCACGCAGTCCCTGCTGCGCCCTGTAGCTGGAGAGTGAGTCGGCGCCGGCTCCGGTCCTGGTCCGCGCTTTACAGTCTCGGAGTGGGAGACTCACTGTTCCTCCGCCCTCGTCAGGGCTTGTCCAGAGTCTCCCCTCGCGGCGTTGGTCCTGGCTGACGTAGCGCAGTGTCCTTGCCACCGGACCAGTCCGGCTCTGCACAGCGCCGCTCCTCCCCGGATCCCACCACGTTTTCCGCTTGGTCTGGGCGCAGCTCGCTCCTCGTGGCACCAGTGCAGCGTCCGGGACCGCCAGCCCACCACCAAGGACGGGAGACAGCTCAAACAAAGAAAAACAGAAATAATAACCAAAGAAACGGAAACCCAACCCAACAAACTTAAACTAACTTAAAGAAAAGAAAAAAAGGAAAAATCCTCTTCCGAGGAACCAAACACCCTCCCCGGCGTCTCTCTTGTTCTCCCTCTCACCTGCCTTCTTATCCCTGCAAGGCTGTTAGGACCAAACACAAAACAGCTGTGCCACGCCCCCAACTCCCGCGACCGGCGAATCGGCTTAGGCCCCGATCTGAATGTGCACCCAGACTCCAATAACCAATCCCCCAGTGAATCAGGCACAGCAGTCAGGCTACCTCCTGACAATAGTTCATGTTTTATGTGCAGATACAGTCACTTAAGGAAGTGGGCAGGTTTAATCACTTCGCACAAGCACGTAGATACTTTAGAGCACTAAGCTATATTCTATTAATAATTCACTGAAGCTCATGTATCCACTGTGCTTATGGCAGCAAATGCACTACCCAACAAGAGAGTCATAAGGGTTCTTCTCCTAGTACATTTCACCAGTTCAATGTACTCTGAGTCTAAAATTGAATATGGTCAGTTCTGATTAGTCTGAAAGCCCAATTGGACTCTTTTAGCCAAACACGGTCTAATATCCAGATATGATAAATGCATTTAATGGAGATGAGTCATGAGCACTGGAACAAAAATGGATAATCGGTAAGGACAAGGGATGATGTATGAGGTAATTTCAAATGAGAATGTGGCCATTTCAAATGAGGATAAAAAGCTTTCAAATGAGGTGAAAGAGTTTCAAATGAAGATGAGAGGAAATGCTAACCCAGGAGGAGAAATATCCAAAGATGGATACAATGTTATAGGACATTGGGTATCAGCCATCAGCCTTTAAGCATCAGCCAAATAGATATCAACTCATGGCAATCTCCAAACGTCTCATATGCATGTGCTGCTTTTGCTTGATGACCTCCATCCTACCACCTGTACAGGCCTGAAAGTAATACCCAACCTGGGTGCAAACATTTGCTTTATAACAAATGTTATAAAGAAAATACCCTGCCATTTGCATATTCACTCATTCTCTTCTGTTACTTCAGTTTCATCAATGCAATTGCCTGCTTCTTTGCACATTTCAGGAAATATCTCACCAACAGCCCCAACACCCTCAAGGAGCAATAACAAATCACTAAATAAAGCTATGGTTAATTGTTGATATCAGAGGAAACTAGGCATTTCTTCAAATAGGAAATAATGACAACTACAAGAATCGATGAGAAGCTGACATGTGATGCCAATGGGAGCTGCTTTATCCATTGCTCATGTTTTTAATTGTAAGTGGACAGTGCAATTCTGACTGTTCTAACCAAAATGCACCTTTTTCTCTTCACTTTTGTCTTTAATAATTCCACTGCCCACACACTGGTTGAGTCATAAATATCACAGGCTGTAACCGACGGCTCAAAAAAAAATAACAGGGCCACAGCGATCTCCAGGCCATGGGACAGTCTCACAACCTTTTTTTTTTTATGCCACTCATAGCCTGGAGGAACAAGAATAAACAGATGGCCAGGACAACCACAGGCATCCCTGGGTCACCTATACCCACATTATGAACTTGAAGAAAGCCTTACATGTATGTGCATGTAAATAACTTGGGATGAAATGCAGGAGATACGGGGTACATAGACAATCATAAGATCACACACTGCTGTACAAAGCATCTAATTACTGTCACTAGATTATGGAGGAGTATACTATGCAGTTTCTCGTCCTGGAGGTCTCTTGTTGGTCAGTGTTTCAGGCCTGTTCCTGTGTAGACCTTATTTTGAAAAAGGAAAGGAATCAGTTTGTTATTTTCTTCCTGTGAAAAAATTCAAATCCATACATAAGCAATTGTTAAAAGGTAATTGTTAAAATTAGAAGGGACTTTATTTATGCCAGGATGCACAGGAGTTGTGCAAATACAAAATCTATAATGCAGTATGGAGACATCTTACCATGATGTGTTCTGCATTTTTTTCTACACCAAACATATACCCTGTGTTATGTACATATATCACATTTTGCATTAACTGTTTAGAAATGCTGAAAGTTAATATGACACAAACCCACTGTAGCATCTTTCAGACTGTTGATGCTCTGGTATTAGTTTGTAAATCTGTCGGTGAGCTCCTTAGTAAAGTCATCTGTTGTCTTCTGTTGAAATTCCCATTAATCATTAAGATTAGGAATCTGATTATGACAAATGAGCAGCAATTCACTTAGCTGCCTGCAATTATGTCATTACTATTCAACTGATTATGAAGATGGTGATGTAGTGGGTGGGGATATTAATTATAGAAACATACTCAATCCAGTTAGAGTAATGCATTGTCAGAGGATTGTTTACTCATGCAAATTAGTTTCATTTGTTAAGCCTTCTCTGGCTCCATACATTCCTTAATATAAAGGGGATTATGTTAGCCAGCATTAGTAAGCTCCTGTCATTAGTACAACTTTGTTTCTGTTTTACCTAACATCTTATCTGTGTTTCAGTTTGCAGTGAAGTCAATTATCCGTTATCGGACATTTCCCCATGTATGCACAACCACATAAACTTTCAAATCTTTAGCTAGTTAAACTGTTAGTATAGAGAAACTTTCATTGTAAAACTTCCATTGTCAGCCATGTGGCCAGCTACTGAGTTTTGAGCTTTGCAAGTGTACCTATCTAAGCAGTTTGTGCTTGATTTTATTGTGAAGATTAATGTGTGGATTCATGTGTGCTTACCTCAATGTCTGATCGCTTTCTTCTAGATTCTGTAGATGAGAGGAAAATTTGTGCTGTCACTTCAGATGCAATTCTTGTGAGACTGCCATCAATGGAAATGGCGTACTACTGCACATGGCAGTTGAGTTCGAATTATTTGTGTCTTGTACGTTGATAAGATGTACAACACTGCTACTGTCAGCCAAATGTATTGTATAATTGGAACTGTTAAATGCACATACTTTACCAAGACTCTACAGTAGGAATCCAAATGCATGTTTTATTGAAGTTAATGGGGGAAATATTTTCTTCCACCAACTAAATGGCATTAAAGGGGCGCTCAGACTGTCACTGGGGTTTGTTGGATGTAAGAGCAGGTGATAAGAGCCAGGTCACAGCAAATTCAGAAAGTCAGTTATATTTGCTATGTTATTTTTGTTTAGGTGTTTTTGATTTTTTTTCTGGTCTCATCTGGAAACACTGAGCACCTTCCCTGGGAAAAATAAAGAGCACGTGATAGCATCAGTCTGTTGTTAGTCGCATCTTCGTCTTTTGGCCTTACAACATGACTACCTGGCCAGTCCTCTCACACAGTTGATGTCAGATAGCAGCACTCTATGCAATTTTCCAAAATAATTGCAAAAATAAATACAATGATAACATGACAGGTAATCTGAACGGATATACTGAATGGTGACTGGACAGCTGTGAATATTCTCCAGTCACATAAGCTATGGAGAGTAAGCTTGAAAGTTACAATTGTTGTATTTTGTAGCTTGAAATCAACATGTTGAAATTCCTTCATTTGTGTCAACAAATTTCTAAAGGGAATGCGGGGAAAATGTGTCATGTTAGGTGTTCCGAAAGTGAATCTCACTGTGATTTTGTTTTGCAGGGAAAACGCCTCCAGAGATTGTTGGAGAGAATGACAAGAACGGCATATGAATATTGAGGGTCATAACATTAAAAATAAAAAAGCAATTTCATAAAGCTAGTACACTCATAATACAGCTGTACATGAACCTAATATAACAATTGAGGGAATGAGGCAATTAACTGAATTTTTCATGATAAGAGGAAAGTTATCCAGAAATTGTATTCTTTGCTTTTACTTTTCTACTTTTCCCAAAATGACAAGTCCTGCCAGGAATGTTTAAACATGTTTCATCTCACACAACTCAACAAAGTAATTTTATTGACAACAAAATAAAGTAGCGTGAATAAAAATATTTATATTAAAAGAACAATGGCTGCTGTGCTCCATTAAGTGGTGGTGGCAATCCATTCCTTAATTAAATTCAGAATACACTTTCTGAAAATAAAAATAAAAATCTGAAACCATTTGAAATGAAGTAAGGAGTATACCAACATTGTTATTTCCAGTAGCAGGGAGAAATCCACCCCATATGGATAACGATGCAGAGGTCTCTGCAGACAGGTTTTAAAAATATATTCCTGCATTAGGTCTCCACAAAATTTCTGTTGTTTTGTGCGTGCCACAGCTGAAGAACGAATTGAAATGAGGAAAGCAGCAAAGAGATTCCACTTTAGTGAAGAAGCTAATGAAGTACAGAATTCCCCATTAAAACATTTCAATTACAAGGAGGACCTAACTAATGATTTTCCTGACTGGCATGGAAAATGAATAAAAAGAGGGTTGATGTGTGGGGCACGTGTGCATGTCTGTGTATAATGATTGTTTGATTAAGAAGAGTCTGGATCCATTTCCAGGAGGCAAAAGCAGTGTAATATGTGTACCCTCACTAATCAGTCATCCCCAAGTTGAGGGGAGGCCATGCATTTAAAAAAAAAAAATGTTTTATTTTACTTCACTTTGCTATTTTGCTTGGAGAGGTGTACAGATTCAATGTTATTAGGCTTTGAGTATGTTTTGCAATTGTTACTTTATCCCTAAGGTGTCTGAATATGTTTAACATCTTTGTAAGGCATGTCATATCTTACGTGTGAAATAACCAGGGATAGAAATAGACCAACTGCTCATTATACGAAAGTACTAACAGGAACCGATTCCTTTGACATTTTAATAGTACATCATACAGCATTTTTTGTAATATATCAGTGAGACATCAGCTTTTAAAAATAGTAAAAGCTGCAAGGCTTCTGGCTTGCCCTCAAAGAGGTGCAGGGAAGTGTGTGTTAGTATATGTGCATTCTAAAAAAGTTAATCCCCATGGAAATAGATAGGGATTAAGGTTAAAGATGTTCTACAGTAAGAATAAATAGTAACCCACAATGGGGAAAAATAAACAAAAATAAAAATATACTTTACTCTGTGGGGTACTGTAACCACAGATGAAGGAGTAAAAAGTATATCTAAAAGGATTCTGGTTTCAAAACCTTCCTACCTGCAGGCAACTCAAAATGATCCTTGGGCAGAAGCTTGAGCACCTTTTATAGCATACTCAGAGCTGGCTGCTGGCATAAACAGTTGTTTAAGGCCACAACTATCCCTGGGCCACACAAGTCAAGTCTTTCTTTTTATTTTTTATTTTTTGGAGCACTTTGGGGCCACCGAATCCCTACAGCCAGCTCTGGGCTCACTAAAATACCCAATGTTGTTTGAAGTCTTCTTGTTCTTAAACAAAATGCTTTGAGGGTAACATGATTCATGTCAAATGAGTGACAAGATTTTGGTTTCCAAGATTTCATATTTTAAATTTTGAGATGGCTATGGCTCTGGATGGAGGATTTACCATTGCTACTTGCCTCCAAGGAACATTTGTTCTTAGTACATCCGTATTTGTGTCATAAACATACAAACTCAAACTGAAATATTTCTGATAAGAAAATAAATGAGATATTATGGTTCTATCCATTCATTTTTATTATGTAATATAAAGTATCAAATGATTTTGGGTATTCATGGCATTTAAAATGGTGCCAATTGCCAGAATACTATGTAACGTATCACATTCATGACATTGTCCATGTAATAAAGTCCAGAAAAAAACATGACAGAAACTTATGGTGGGTCATTGGAAGCCTGCCTTAAAATCCCAGACCAAACATTTTTAGACTCCCTTCAACCTTCGCTACTCTCCCTACACAGAGGGACAGTTTAATCGATAGTACATTCTGTGACTTATTACACAATGACATCTACGGGAAATAAATTCTGATCAAGTCAGCCTGTATATTTAACTATCACCTGAAGTCAACCAAGTTCAAATCGTTCTTCCTCTTCGATCACAACAGGTTGTAAAGGTGAACTCAGCAAGAATAGGTTGCTTCTGTTTGCATCCATTCCTTTCTCTGTCCACTTCATACATCAAGGCGTGCAACCTCATGCAATGGGTGGCACTGTTGTAGGGAAATAGACCATAACTGAAAGGTCATGGGTTTCATTCCCAGCTGGAGCACTGCTAGTGTACCCTTAAACAAGACACTTAGCATAAATTGCCTCAGTACATGTCCAGCTGTATAAATGGCCTGCATGTAAATAAATAAATAAAAATAAGAAAGTATTCTGTGCAAAATCACTCAGGATAATAGTGCCTGCTAAATACCAAATCAATGAAGATGCTAATTATGAGTCCACATTTAGATTCTGGGACTCCTGCTGGTTTTCACTCTGGCTGAGTTTAAGTGATTGGGCATTAAGGCATAGTTGTTAATTGTTTTCAAATATGAAATTAGCATTTTTCTTTCGATTGAAATCACTTGTAAAATAATTAGGTCATTGTTGGTGTGTAAATCTAATAAGTGATTTCAACTTTTGTCATTCTTTAACAACCTAACATGTATAAAGTTCATGATTGATTAATTCTTCAACAAATTAGAACAATGTGGCAATCATAACATTATTCAAATTTTGAAAGAAAAAAAAAATGCTTCAGGAGTACTTCTGTCCCAGAGTTGGAAAAACAGAATAACCTCTAGAGTAGTTTGTCATATGACTGAATATGTCATATGACTCATATGAGAAATTTGTGAGTTGCCTCTCTTCCGATGGGATTTTACCTCGTCATTTCCCTATATCAAAGCTGACTTGGTTATTTTGTCATGTTGCTGTATTAGCCATGCTAAGTTATTCAGTGCTACCACAGCGTGATATTGTCTGCCCATTGTGTTTTTCATCATCCATTAAATGCGTTTTTCTTTTTGTTTGTTTTTTTTTCCTGTACCGGAGTGGGTGGCGGTGGGGTAGGGGGCTTCATGTAGGTAGTCATGATTAATAAAACAGTCAAAAGCCATGTGCAATGTTTTCAAGGTGGGAAAAAAGGAACAAAATTAACAGGTTTTTTATTTCATTCTAACCAGTCCATAAATATTACGATACAGAAGGAACACAACAACAGAAGCGTTGAAATTCAGATTCTGTTTGGAACGAAAGGATAGGAAAAAATAGTTTTCAAGCCCTGGTTATACTTAGCATCGTATCCAATAAGGGGTCGATATGTCAAATGACAACTGAACCGTAAACGTATGGATGTCACCAGTGTCCTAGCTGCAGCCAGCACAGATGTGTTGCGGTGTCTGTGCTGTTTGTCTGTAATAGTGAAGTCTCATCGCAGGGCTAGTCCATGACAGGGTCATAGCGAGTTGCTTCAGTTTTTTGTGCATTGAAGTTTTTCATTTTGCTGTATTTTTTTAACTCATTCTTTTACTGTATTGTTTGTAGCATTTTTTTTTCTTAAATGCACATGAGTGAGTTGATGTTTTCAATGGTCATTTTATTTATATTCCTTTTGTTTTCATGCGAAACAAGTGATTTATTAAAGAAAGACAATACTTTCATTTCGAGCAGAAACGTGTACTTGAAATTCAGCGTTCATACCTCAACAGATGGGGACTCCTGAAACTGGCATCTTTCACTTTATTTACAATGGCTTTTCTGTTTCCTGCAGATTGTTACTATGGCAAGACAATTTAATGTAATCACGGTGGTGATAATGAGACGAAATATGATGATAAATCCTAATATAAACTTCATGATCAGGTCTTTTCAAAAGGAAGTTTACACAAAACAAAGAAAGGGCCAAAACCAAGCATACCTGAATGGATGGTGTCACTCTTATCAATGTATTATTATTATTATTATTATTATTATTATTACAACTATAATGATGTGCCATAGCACTCATGTGTATTCATGGGCTGTATAAAGACAATTGCATGGTGTTAATTTCAGCTGATTCCTGAATGCTTAGTGATGGCTTCAGTAGACTGGTGTAGATCCAGACTGCTTGCTGATTTTTTAAACCCTGCAGATCTGGCTAAAAATTCCAAGAGCAAGGAGCACAGCCTCATTCATCAAATTTGGCACTCTATGACTAAGAACATGCGATCTCCTGCACTGTAAGGCAGGCCAAAATCAATTTACATTCAAAGCCATCAGATGAAAATGTGTCTTTGTCCTTCCATACCACCACCTGTGAAAAGTTCAGCACAATCATTCCTCATCACAGCCTGCCCTGATGCCCAGAGCCACCAGCAAAGAGACTTATCACTGAAAAGTTACCCTGGCAGACTCTGGGTGACAGTGAATTATTTTGTTTTTGTGAGAGGACCCATTGATTTCCAATGGCAGCTTTACTCCACCAAAGTACTTGCAAGATACCCACATTTAGCATCTATTCATTTTCAGTCAGATATATATTTCATCGAGTTAAGTTAGTTTGATTAATTCATTAGATGATCATAAATAAAGTGTTTTTTTCCAGGGTTTGCAGTAATACTAGTTTAGTTAAGATCTTTACTTCAGATCCTGTAAAGTCTTCATGCAGAGGTAGATAAGAGAAACAAAGTGCACATTTCATTTTATACTCCAGAAGATGGATGCTTTCCTTTTCGTTTTTGTTATTTGGTTTGTTCAGCCTTTCCAAAACCATCATCTTCTGGTTCTGCACAGTGTAGGATTATGGTGAAGCAGGGAACAAAATCTGCAGTATCCTGATTAACATGCACTAATTGCTGACTGGAGGCATTGTAGACTTGAATAGCTTATGTGCAAATACTATTTATGGGGTGAGTAGATCATTCATAAAAGCCACTGAACAAATGCAATTACAAAATGGGAAAGTAAAAGGTACAAAGTTATGTTTGGCTACATCTGTGGTATAATGAGACCTCTAAAACTACACCAATAATTGTGAAAACACAATGTGATTATATAGTCCAAAGGTGGGCAATGAGTGCCAAATCCGTTTCTGGGTTTCATGCCAACTTCTGAACTTCATTACATAATCAGCCCTAAAATGATGTATTTACCAACATTTCTTGGTAACCACATGAATGACAACCAAAGACTGTTCTTGTGTCCCTTTAAAAAATGTTTTTCTGTGATCTAATTTCAGAGTGAACCAGTTCCCCTGACTACAGTGAATGACGATATATATATATGCACACATACACACACACAGAGTGCCATAATGTTTGGGACAAAGACGTATTTGTTTTTTCTAGATTTGGCTCGGTACTCCACAAATGTAAAGTTGTAATCAACAATCCACAAGTGGTCAAAGTGCACATTCTCAGCTTATATTTAATGGCATGTGTGTTCAAATGCTTCCTTAGCGTAGGTATGAGAGCTTACAGTATTCCAGCCTGTGTATCTATATACACACAGTTGTGCGTGACGGCACCGCAAGCCGTCACACACAATTGTAAGTTCCCCCGTGCCTCACACTCACTCCACACAGTGCTCATTCTCTGACCCTCTCCGGGGTCTGCCCGCGCGGCACAGACCGGCCCCCACTTGGCCACCCCAGGGAGGGTCAACACACACAAGGAGAGGGAGGTCACACACTCATGCACACCAACTGAACAAAAAGGGTGGGACATGACTCGGCCAGTGCCAAGAAATGGCAGGCCTCCTCCACATCCCAAAATAAAAAAAACAAAACCCAAAGAAAAACAGGGACTGCCCCCACTTCAGCTCCCTGGAACCGCTGCGGCCGGACGTCATCGTTCTCCCGGGTTACAGAATCCTCCGGACGGGGGAACGGGGCCGTACTAGAGAGAGGAGAAGGCGCAGCACCAGTTACCCCACTGTGGACTGGGCAGGACAGAGCACACTCATGCTTCACAGCGTTCCTCGGTGCACGTCCCTCACTCGGCCGGGCTCTGCCCCCGCTCGCCTCCTGCCCAGCCCGGGGCTCATGGCTCCACTTCAGGTTGCCTTCTCCTCCCGCTCGTGTTTTCCCCTATCCGCCACCACCGTTCCTCTCCTCACTCAGCCGCCAACATGGTTCCAGGTCCGCAGTCCCCGCTGCCACGTACGCACCACACACACCTAAAAAGAAATCCCCCCCACGGGATTTCTCCCAAAAGAAAAAAAAAAAAAAAAAGCAAATCCAAAATACTCAACAGAAAACCGGCCACAATAACTAAAGGAAAAAGAAAATCCCCCAAAAAAAAAACCCCCCCCACGTTAAAAAGAGCCTGTTCCTTCCTGGTCGCCTGAACACAAACTGCCGCAATCCCCGCTCTTTTATCCCTCTCCCTGCGTCCGAGGAAACAAGCGGAAGCTGTGTGAGCTTGTTCACCGGCGAAGTGGAGGAAACCAATTAACCCCAGTCCACATACACACGCGTGCTCCCAATTATCAATTAAAGGAGTGCTCTTACCAAGCAGGCTCACCTCCTGACGTGTGTGTGTGTGTGTGTGTGTGTGTGTTTATTCACTATGCACTGCACTATGTAGAAAAGATTGGTAAGGTCTAGTTGATTTAATACTGCTACTGAGTATAATAATATCTCATCATTGGTATATATGGTTCATCTGTGAATTTTTTGAAAGCTAAATAAAATAATTTCTCTGTCATTTTTGGGTAGTTGATTGGCCAGGGGGTGGGGCTAGTGATATACTGTAGAGTTCCCCTCCTGTCATGTGACATCTATCCTCCATGCCTGGTTCAGCTATCTCCTTCATCGGTGTCTGGGCTATAAGCACTGCGCGAGCGGGGAAAAAAATATTCGTACACTATTGAATTCATATGATACAAACAGGTAGAATTTAATTATGTTGCTATCTTCCAGTATCAATACTGTTAAAAAGTATTGTAAGAAACTGTCTCATAGAAGTAACTGTCTGTTTCTAAAAACACAACCAACATTCATTCAGGATTCTACACGGGGTGAAAGATAATACATATGTGCATCTGAAAACATCTAAGTAATGAAAGGATTCACTAAACAACTCCCTCCACCCCTACACTCACTCATTCCACACACAGTGGGAGACCAGCTTCTGCAACCATGGGAAGCATGTATTTAGGCCAAGACTGCCATTCAATGTACTGTAATAGGCCATGACTTCATTCACTGGTACAATCATATCGGATTTTAGAAACACAGGAATGCAATGTTTCCATTATCCTCAGCAATCAGTGCTGATACATCATTGAACATAAAAGGATTTGTAGACCGTGTTGAGATCTTAATGAATATTGACAGGGTCAGGGGACAATGGAACCTTTAGGTTCTTAATTGATTTTGAAAGCTTTCACATCACTGTGCACTGTGAAAACACCTGCAGGCTTTGCAGTTTGCGTTCATTCATCATCATGGATTGCCCCCGTAAAGCCTTATGAAATATAAGACCTGGCGATCAATACCTTTCAATGATAATAAAAACAAAGAAAAAGAGAACATGGATAAAACACTAATATTTTTTTCACCCTCTCCGACAAGATAACATTATAATTATAATTAGAATAGCATTTAATCACAAACCCTGCAACCCCAATACCGTAAGTGAATGATCATTTTAGATTATCTCATCCACAAGTCATACATACGGAATGATTTATAAGGAGCAGGTTCATACCCCCACCCTTTCCTCTCTCTGCCTGCACACCCAGCCATCCCATCACTCTTCACATTAAGTTCCTTTTGCTATTTTTCAACCACAGTGACAACACCATCTTATCCTTCCCACCAACTACACAGACTCTTTTCACTATATATTAATCTTCATTGATGTCAACCACATAAAAGGGAAAGTCTTAACAAGAAAGTGTATCATGAAAATCTTTATTATTTCATTCAGCTGAGGCCAATTACCAGCTCATTAATATGACTTGTGGCTGCCACTCTGAATTGTAATCTTTCCCTCAACTGCAGCACATTGTGTGATATTTCTATGGATCTCTTTGAAACTTTAGATATTTATCTTCTTTATAGACTTTGGTTTATTAGACAAGACCCTTAGAAATCAGTACAGTCTGTGAGGTGGTGGCACCTCTCTCTCTGATTTCTGTGGGTTAATTGACCCTGACGAGGGGCAGGTGTATGAGTACTATGGTGAGGTGATAGCACCTCACAGGTATTTGTCTGAGCTAATTATCCCTGATGAGGGTCAGGTGTAGGAGGCCTATATGTAGCCCCTGATTTCTGGGGTTCAGCGCAGACTCATTGTTTGTCAGACTCTTAGTGTGTAGGGGTGTGAGAATTGGCAGAAGTTACCGTGTTGATCCTATCTGCCTGATTTGATCACCGTTTAGTTTCTTCTCGAGTTGGTTATCTCTCTGGGCTGTGGAGGACATTTTGCCCTCGTCTCTTAGTTTTCTTTTTGTTTTCTACCCGCCGGGCTGCGAATATCCTTTTTCTTTTGTAAGTGACCCCACTCTGTTTTTTCTAGTGGGGGTTTTCTTTTTGGGCAGCTACGCTGCGGCGGTGTTTAATTTCTTTTAGTTTTCTGAGCCCGCTGACAGAAGTTTCAGTGAGTGGAGAAAGCGATTACTTCGCTCTTTATTATTTGGTTTTTCCCCTTCCCTTTCTATCGCTCAGCGATTTGGTGGTTATCCCTCAGGGTTAACTTTTAGATCCCCTCGGTCCGCAATTGCGTCCCACCCTCCTCAACCGTGACAGTCACCATACTTTATTTTCCACCAGGTCAACATCTTCAAACTAAGCACTAAATGATGAAGTAATTGCATTTTCTTTTGAATCACTGACTGAGGACTGACGAACAGCATCCCCACAGTCAGCAGTCACTTCCTTGCACGCTTGTGTAAATTAAAAGCACAACAAAATATTTAAGGAAATTAGAGTGGGGATATGAATATTTGAAATTAACCGGTTGAAATATTCAAGGTGATCATACCATTCATTTTAGTTTTAATTTGTTTATAATGAATCAGTCATGGCATAGACATAATGCACAGACTTTTCACCTTGCCTAATGGTTTGTGAATTCCAACTATACTGAATGCTTTATTAAGTTACCATGTGCATGATGATCAGGTAATTCCAATACTTTTCTATAACTACCATCAAAAGTTGACATGAATAAAAGTACATAGGTGGGAACATGCCACAACATAATTAAAGAAAGAATCTAACAAATCCCTCTGCAGTCTGAACAGTCTGGGATAACTATATAAAGATATGGCAAACTATAATGACATATGGGAACATCTGTACTAATCTAATTAATTAATTCCCTTCACTCTAGACTGACAGAGATGCAATGAAAATTGTAACTCATAGGCACAGGTGTACATTCACAGTGACAAAACAGGGCATGTCATATCGACGTTCTCAAGCAATTCATGTAGTGTGCTCGGCATCACAAACTGATGCACCTGTTCATAAATTGTTGGGCCTGGGAAGCTGCAGTCATGCAGCTGCAGTACCTACTGTAGAACAAGGCAGAGCTTTAAAAATATTTATATAAAAATAATAAATTAATATTCATGTTTCCCAGCTTGCTATTATCTTAGGGTGGCTTGAAAAGAAGATGAATGCTAGCAGGATAGCTGCATCAATCATTTTGTGTTCTTTTACATAATTTAAATAAAATATACAGATTTATCAATGATGAATGCCTGGACACTCAAAAGTATGTTCCTTTTGGCCTCATTTTTTAGTCTGAATAAATGCCATAAATGCAAAATGTAGGTGAGACAATGGCAATGATGTCAATGTCTACTGTCTTAAATACTTTGGTTTGCAGTAATAGTAAAAAATCAAGCCTGTAGTAAATTTGGATTTGGTCTCTTCTCCAATTATTATTTTTATTTTTGTTTCATTTTGGCTGGAGGACTGCAAATGTTGAGGTTGTTTGCACAACAGAAGATAATTCAGCCTCATTAAACTTCAAAGCTACACAGTAAGATTTGAGTTTGCAACAAACACAAGGCTTTGATTTCAGGTATTACTTTGTATAAATAAAAGATGAAACATATGATTTGTGACTTCAAACATGACTAGAATAAACTAAATTCCCCTACTCTACACTTCCCCTTTCCCACCCACAAGCATGCTCAAAGCCAGCTAGACAAGATCTGAACATATGGCATAGAGAACTACTAACAAGAGGGATGGCCTGAACCCAGTGCCTAATTGCATCTTCAAAGGAATTTGCACCAGTTTGGAAGGAATATTTACCACAATCAACATCACAAACGTCACCCTTTAAAACCAATATATTAATGCTTGTTCTTCAAGAGAATAGCAAGTTCACTTTAGTTAAAACTAAAATAAACAAGAGTAAACATATTTAATACAAAGACCTAAAGTTGAGCTAAAATGTAGTTATTGTTTACATGTTAGTTAGTTAGTTACAGAACACAGTCAGTTACTCTTCAGGTAATTATTAATACCTGAAGATGTTTCTTCATCATTGCTTTGTGAGAAGGGAGGATGTTTGAATCAGATCTGTTGGAAAATTGCAGGGCTGTGCAATATCATTTTAAACAATATATTCCCCTATTGCTGGTGGACGAAGATTTAGTGCTAGATTGAGGTGTGACCCCCTTGTCATTTATTTCTTCATTATTTCACTAAAACATTTCAAATCTCATCTTAACAATGGTCAGTATAAATAAATAAATAAATAAATAAATAAATAAACTTCTCAGACAACCGATTCATCAAAAGGTTTAATATTACCCAACCTGAGCTGAAATCAATAACAACTCTCAATAAGAGCTTTTAAATTGACTGATGATACTAAGTGATGGGGACATTCTGATAGAGGAACAAAATTGATTTGTTTCTCTTCTGTTATAGGTTGTTGAAAACAAATGGCCAGTGCCTTAGGCTATGATGCTGACCACTGATTCAAACTGCATGTATTTCTGCTGATGAAATGAGCTTTTCACAAAATAAGAACATGTTAAGCACCTGGAGGTATAATGTAGTGTTTATACAAAAAAGAGGCAATGCAAGATTCATTTTTAAAACAGGACAGCTCAATGACTGAAGGGATGTTCCAAATGAACTTAAGGCAGTTCTGGGCAATCAGCAAACTCTATCTGGACTCAGCAGCTACTATCAAATCTTAGTGATTGTTGCCATTTTGTTTATTTGCAGACTATTTCACATGCAAATTCTGGGCATCAGCTTCACTCAGCTTCACTCCTTGCAGTTTGTGGTTGTTAGTTTAATGTGACAGTGGACGTTAGGGAATTTGTATGAGACAAATTGCATATGAGACCTTGCACACATACATAATTTCCTGTTATATTTGTTGCTTTAGATATTTACAGTTGAAGTATTTATAAGCTGGAGGCTCTTGAAGTTAAGTGGTCTCAGTTGACAGGTTAGAGAGATATGAAGATCGGATTATTCATGTGGTGAAGTGGGATAGGGATTTTACAGTACCACAGACATGCATGGATTGACTGGATTATAAATGATCCCCTATTGTTCTTTCTTTCTTTTGAGAAAGTAATAAATCACCTTCCACTATACGTTACGGAGGTTGTGTTATTGGCTGAAATAATAATTTGTAATGGAATAGGAGTAGTTTGTGCCTGTAGATGCCATCTGACCAGTTGTATTATCTTACAGAAGTCTTTATGGTCGTGAATGTGTTCAGGAAAATGTTAGATGTTGCCTTGCTCTCTTTAACTTAATTGTCTTCAACCTTTCCCCCCTTTTAAATAAAAAGGACCTCTGGTGTTTCAAAACAAACTATAATTGTAAATGAGAATGCTATCATTATTTTATTTATGTGAACACAACACTTAGCAATACAAATCATGGTAATTTAGTCTTTTAGAAATGTATAATTTCACTTGAAAAAAAAAATCTTAATTTAGAATTACTTTCATACAGTACATTACAGTAACTTGTTTGCTTGAGACACCAGACACCACTAAAGCTACTAGTTTTTGTCCAATCATAAGGAGACATTTTCAGCATGTTAGGAGAGTAGGGGAAAGTTGCCATAAATGTACCAGTTTTAAGCTTTTGGTATTGTATTCTGAAAATATTTATCCTACTATGAAATTTTACTTAAAACAGCTTTAACATATCAGTAGTAATTAGCCATTTCAATTGCATTCATAACACAATGGAGTCGGATACAATGAATACCAAGGTTCACACAGTCTGATGTTACATTCGTATCACATAGTCGATATTGTATCAGAGGTGTAGAATAATTTCAACAGTAAATGAAAATGCCTCAATGTGGGTACGCAGGTTTTTTTTCTCTTTTTTTTTTTTCTTTCCAGCACATACTAATGTTAATCAAGGAAACACATTTGCAATTGTAACATGCGACCAGCCTCATCCACAGAAGCATCGGGCTTAATTCATGTGAGAGACTGCACATAAATATTGGTGCACAAACAACTCCATAACGTACCGTGAGAGTTGGTAATGTCCAAATAGATAAAGAAAGCTGCTTTTGTTTGCAGAAGAGCCTTTAAAAAGAAAATAGCCGACCATACAGACCAATCTGGTGTATGCTTATCATAAATGTCTGTGACCAGCTGTTTCTTAATCACTTGGAGCATCCAGAAGATGAGGCTGTTAATACGCAAAGCAAATTAGCTGAACACATTAAGCTTTAACATTAAGCACTGAACTAACTTAAGTCAAACACATTGATGTAATTTCTTTAATAGATATTAAATATAATTTTGGGTACCAACCCTCTTGAAAGGAGAGAATCTTTTTAAAGTTGTTTTAAAACATGACTTCTTCATCATTTGTAACATTTGCCTGTTAGAGCAGTTGAGAGATGGTGACTCTGGAGATGGACAGCTATTCTCCACAGAATTAAACTTGAAATATTAAAACTGTGTTCTTAAGTTTTTTTACTAATGAGACTTGTCAGCATTTAAAGGTGGCAATGCCCATTGCGTTCATGGATCCTGACACCTGTCCAAAACCCAGCTCAACCAGAGATGGAGTGGTAGAGCAATGTTGCATTCCTGCAATGCGCAAGATGCATTTTAAATACCGACAGTGCATTTCAATGAACTAGATGTGTCTGTGCTCGTACACAACCAGTCTTAGTAAATGCCCCTCTAAATTTAGCGACACAAAATTTTGCTGCACTGACGGCGATTTTTCAGAATGCTTAGTAAATACGGCCCATTGTCTTCAAATTCTCCATGGTAACAGCTTGCAGACAGAAGAATGTTAGTTTTATGCTGTGCCAGTCAGATGTAAGTACAGCCCTCTGGAGATCCTTAATGATTCACAATGTGCATATGAGTCACCTTATCTAAGAGTAAGAAAAGGTTAACCCAGCAAATGTAGTGGCTGTGATTATCAAATTCATTGCCCCCTAATTTCTACTTGGAGTGGTACACACTTAATTAGCTGTTTAGATTTGACATTTTCATTAGTATGCCCATTTCTACTGCAAATAACCACAAAATTTCATTATGTTCTTGACTGCCACACATTAGTTATAGTCCAGGACTTTATGTGTAATAACTGAGATATAATTAAGCTTTCGATTTCTTTGGGCTCTCAAATTTGGAAAAGATTTTGTGCCATGTTAGTATGCAAAGTGTTTTTCCTTAAATGCAAAATGGCTCATTTGTTTTACCATACCAACTTTTTGTTGGCTTCTGCAGTTCATGTGGAGAACTGCAGAAATGAATGATCTGGCATAACCAAATTGGGTAGTAAAAAGGGCACAGTTCTCTTGCACAACCCCACTGATCATAACTGTTCAGACCAGTTAGATAGCACTGCAGAGATTAGACTGAGAGCGTGCAGGCCAGCTGGATAGTTATTTGTTACAGACCAGAAACAGCACCTACAAAGGCACTGTTTGAAGTGAAAGTGAAACGAAAGTATTTGCTTTTGCTACACAAGCAGTGTAGTGATGTCTCTCAGTAAAGCACCACTGCATCCTTTATCACATCCACTATTCCCTATTTTTTTCCACAACCATCCATGCATACACATTTCTCGTTAGCTTGTTTGACCTTCTAACCAACACAGAGGTACAGTATATCCAAAAAAAAGGTTGATGTCCATGGAGATTGCTGCATCTATTTTTTACCAAATAAAATAAACCTATTACATGAGCTGACTGCACTAGCTGTTTACACAAGTTTTACACAAGTGTATATATACGTATATTATTTACACGTTATTTACACCTCAGCACGGTATTTCGTCATGTTTCTGTTTCATTCTGTCTCATTGTGCCCACAGTAAATTTAATTTGGGAACAAAACTGAGACTCGTTGCAACTGCTGCCCAAACGAAAATATATCAAATACAATTGCTTCCACAGGTGCTTATTTATTGGTTAAGTTACTTGTTTGATCACTAGGTTGCTGTGACACAGTTAATTAATTGGAAAAAGAGTGGAATTTGGGTTGGGAGCTGCTGTCCCTTTGGCTCTAGGGGAATGATGTCCTTGAAATGAAAATAAGGTGATTAGTGGTCTGGGTCATCCATGGGAATACCTGTCTTCATTATTGCTACTTTTTTGCGACCACTTTATAGAAATATACGATGTCTAATAGTTGGTAGTGTTTTTTTAACGTTTACATTACTCAATGGACTGATCCACTTTTACCCTCCATACTCAAACACAAAAATGTTTGCTATGTGCTGTGCTGTAAATTCTTTATTATCATAGATGACCATGACCATATGTCAAAGAAACTTAGGCAGGCATATACATGCACAAATAGCATGACTTAACTGATGTGAATGTAATTTCCATTGACACTCAGGGCACTGTGTTACTTAAAGGACTTGGGTCACTGCTACTTTGTTTGATGACAAACCTAAAATTGTTAAGCCAAATCAAGAAAAAAAACATGACTATCCCAAACATTACAGAGCTTACTGTATGTATTCAGGCCACTGCTTTGCCAGTGGAAAACATGCAGAATTGAATACTGTAAGTTGTGTATCAGTGGTGAACTATGAGAAATGATTGTATCTGTGTATGTATAAGAGTCTTTACATTACATTTATTTAGTAGACGCTTTTATCCAGTCTTACAGACTGAAATCAAATACATCAGTAAATCTGAAAAAATAGTATATTGAATGATATGCATACATTTTAACTGTCACCCTCATCAGTGCCAATTACTGCATTTGTTATAAAATGTCATTTTCACCACTGATTTTCACCTCCGATTATTCATTTTCATGCTAAAAATATGGATGTACCATATAATTGTACCATGAGTCCTGGAAAAAATACCATCGGCACTGAAACAATAAATTACACAAAATTACATCAGAATAACCTCAGCATATGAAAAACCACAGAGATTTATTTTAAGGGCTTGAAAATGTAGATGTAGAGTTAAGTGAAAGCCACCATGACCAGGGTTCTCTGATTTTTGCATGGTAACATCAAATTAGACTTAAATATGCATGGAACAGCATCTGTCAGTTATTACAGAGCTTCCAAAGTTCCCAAAACGGTTGTCTGTATTCAGGTTCCAGAAGTTAAAAGCATGTCAATTTTACAGCATTAAATTCGGCCCTCATACACAGATATGCATAAAAGACTTAGCTCATTGGTAATCTCCACTTCTTTCACAATTCATGCCCTCCCTGTACCAAATATTGTGTGTGTGTGTGTGTGTGTGTGCACGTGTACACATTCTTTTGTTATTTTATTTATTTATTTATTTGTAGTTGTGTGTGATATAGCCAAGATATGGTTGTGTTGGTTGGAGATAAATGCTGCTTTTCGTATTGAGCAAGTCCCAATAAGGGCTGATTCTGTATTAAGTCCCATCTGTTTTATTTTAAAGCTGGGCTGGTGCTCTTATATGCAGCCAAATCCAGGGAAGCACCCTACCCATTTTGTTTTGGCATGTGGGACACTCAGGCTTGGCAGTCTTCACTGGCAGAACTCTGGGCAGTATATGGAAGAAAAAAAAATCTGCTTTTCAATTTTTTTGTATTTTACCAGGGAAGTCGCATTGAGATTTACATCTCTTTTACAAGCCCTGGCTAAGACAGCAGCATATATAACGTTACCAAACCAAATTAACATAAAATACAATCAGAAGACTTCAAAGAGCAAAATGACTGGATAAAAACCTAATTAAAAGCATATATGTTCTGTTTTCAACAAATCTAATTTGTTTTGTTTTCAGAAAATCCAATTAATCAGAATAGAAGTCACAAACTATCCTATTTTTTTTTTTTTACTTTTGTGATTTTAAAGTGTAAGTGCAGTGACACATGAATTGGGCTGATGCTTTAAAAAAGCTTTGGAACTGAGCTTTGAGTAATTTGAAAAATATGAATATTCCTGTTTAGTATTATGATGTATTATGAATGCTAATGTTATCTTCAAAGAAGCGTAATGAAATATTCCATTATAGGGTTGACATGTATTCTCTGCAAGAGAATTGGTCTGAAAGGCCAAATTTAATCATATCTAAAACTATTTTGCATCTCCTTCGAAGCAGGCTGGGGAGAGAAAGCAAAGACACTTTCTGTTTAAGGAAAGATTTCAGGGACTTTTGATAATCAGCAGTACAAGCAAATTGCATGGAACTGATCAGATGAGGGTTACCTTTGGACTTTCATTAGGCTTACCTTCACCTCTAACATGATACTCCACACTTGCTGTTATAGCCACCCAAACAGTGAAATCATTAGCTTTATATGAGACTCATAATTTTTAAAGGCCTATTTTATTAAAACCTTCTCATATACACAGTACCTGTTCCTTTTTTTCCAGTTTGATCTGTAGGATTTCAATGGACAAATAAGGAATAAATGGCTGGATTCAAATTTAAAAGAACTGTGTAATACTGTGCTTCAACACTGGATTCATGACTAGAAATCACTTTGTTACCCATGAGGAGAATGCTTAGCGGCAGGAATATAGACATGAGGTCACAGAGCCTTGTAATGGGAAATGCCGTCCACATACAGTATTCAATTTATCTGGTATCAGAAAAGAGAGGGATTGTCACACCGGTCAATTTGTTTGCATCCAGCATCGTGCTATACACACCGTTCAAGCAGCTGTCAGTATTTCTTGGCTTTGTCTGTGCTCAGGCTCTCAAGTTCTGTTGACAAAGTTTGATTACCTGTACTAGCATTTAATAGTTATTTCATTTGTTTGGGGTGGCTAAGAAAATCTATGCTGGCAGATGCCTCCATTGAGTTCAGGTGTTTGATTTTTTTCTTCATGATTTTTTGTGTCTGAACTGAACCATACATTATATATAACTATACACTCATTGGCCACTTTTGGGTACACCTAAATAGTACCGTATAGACCACCATTTCCCACCCGAGCAGCCTGCATTCTTCACAGCATGGATTCAGCATGGTACTGCAAACATTCTTTAGGGATTTTGGTCCATGCTGGTTCGATAGCATCATGAAGTTCCTGCTGATTTTTTGGCCACACATTCATGCTGTGAATTTCCTGTTCCACCTTTCAGAAGTCGCTCTTTTGGATTGAGATCTGAGGACTGTGCAGGCCATTGGAGTAAAATGAAGTCACTGTCATGTTTGTGGAACCAACTTGAGAATAATGTGTGCTTTGTGAAACGGCACATTATCCTGCTGTAAGTATCCATTTGAAAAAGGCCATAAAGTAATGTATATGTTTAGTAACAATGCTTAGATATGTGGCATTCAAGTGATGCTCATATATCCAAAGCTCTGCTGCAAAGATGGAAATAAAAATCATAAAAAAGAAATTTAGTAGCACCTCTAACCAGTTAGATAGCTGGGCAAACTGAAAAAATTTTAAATCACAAAGAAACAATGTTTACCTTAACAACAGCGATCGAAGAGGAACATCGGATGCAGTTTTCATTTCATGGTACTTTGACAGATACAAATCAAAACATATGAAAGACATTTTATCCACATAAAATAGTTTTTTTTAGAGCAGAGGGTTATTTTTGCCATTAAGCTGCAATATATGTAAAAACAGGATGTTTAGAACCATGTCTAGGCAGGGACTTCATTTAGCAAAGCTAAAAGTGAAATATTTTACCCACCTTTCCATAACAGCTAGATATATCCTCTAGCCTCATGTGGATATGACTTCTGGCTATAAATTGTGCCGGGTATTAAACTCAGAAGTTCCGTTATAAATGTATAAATTATTGATAGTCTGGGGGAAGGTACTCAGCAGCATTGTCCTGACCTTCAAAAAGCTAAAAGTGGGTTTTTAAAAAGACCTTCTCCTTTCTCTTAGCTTATTCTGTCTGATGAGATTCACCATCACTTAAACCATACAATTACTAGAATAGACTGCCCTTGCCAAAGCCTTTCCTGTAATGTTAGTTTTGATGCAAGGCTATTCATTTTGCTTTCACTTATCTTCCAACATTGTGATATATATCCTCAGGATTCCATAACATATTGTGAGCACAAAAGGAGTTACATTTCTGTCAAAAACATGCACTGTATGTGCATATGTCCTAAATACAAATTAAATAATATCTATTGTTGAAAATCTACCCCATGCACTATTGGAATACTGGAATATCTTACTGTGACTAGGTAAGACAAGAAATGCATGAAAACATTATTATGAAAGTGAGTAGTATTATAGTATTATTATTGTGAGTGCACAAAGCTTTGTACAACAAATAGTCTATGAAAAGTACAAATGGCACCAAACAACATCTACCAGTTTTCAAACAAGAAAAACAAACAATCACACTCACACACACATACGTGATGAGGTCGTTTTCTCCTTTTGAGTGTTGTCAGGAAAAGGCAGGTCTTCAAGTCAGGAAGCATGGAATACAGATCCAAGGGAAACCAAAGTATTGCTGTTTTTACGTTTACAAAGGGGGCAATGTTGTCAATGCACTGAATGACAAAGACGTCCTTGTTGGGATGGCAGGTATGCCATCTGCCAAGTTATGCCATACCTATACTGCACCAAGAATTTGGTCATTTTCAGGGTTAACCACACTGACTATAGACTCTGGGCTCTTTAAGAACATTAATTTCTGTAACTTCTGACCTATGTAAACACACAAAATTCAGATACAACTTCACATGTCCATACAATAAAGCCCCAAACATGCATTGTTTTGAATTTTCTTCTTTTTTTCCTGAGTTCATCAAAAATGCTCCAGTCCCACATCAATAATTCTGCCCATTCAACATCTGCCAATAACAATATCTGATCAAAGTCATCTGATGAAGTTGAACTTTAGCAAATTATGATTAACACTGCAGTTCACTAATCTCTGCTTAGAAACGGTTGCTATGAATGACGTCCTCTGACATCCAGCTGACACTGAAACGTAACTGATCGCACAAAAACTGTCTCCCCTCTTTCTGTCGCTGCTCCCTGCTATCCTAAAATATGGGTCATTATCAGCTAGCTTTGGGTTTAGCACAGTTGTATTGAGCAGAACAAAAGAGGCCTATAAGGGAAAGCATGTGCCTCTGGGATCCTAAACATTTCCCAAATCCTAAATAATGCATAGGACCTTCTGGACTTCTAGTTACACAGCTGCCCCTGATTGTGCATCACTAGACAAAGACTAGTGACCAGCAGGCAAATAAAAAAAGACCACCCTCCTACTTCTCTCACATTCAAAGGTTGGTTCTGATTACAAAAGAACTTAAGAGGTAAAATAATGCATAGAAATCTGAAAGCAAAAAGGGGGTTGTTAACCACTAAGAGATTTTCCCCCTGGCTCCTTATTATCGTATGAGTCCTTCATCAGCTCCTGTCAGCGGTCCTCAATGCAGAACACAATTGGCCTGGGTGGAACAGGCCCAGGTATATTCCAAGTTTTATGCAAGTATTTAATTAGCTTGCTGCTGGTATGGGTTCTTGAAAGCAAGAAGAGTAAATGACTTAAGTAAAATGTAGCATGTGAGTAGTGAAGGGTGTTAAACTAAATTTCCAGGGGGGTGCAGTGTCTGTGCTTTTTCTGGGTTTCCTTTCAATCAGCTGCCAGTTATGGGGTTGAGAATAAGGTGTGTGGATTGTTAGCCAATCAATGAATCAAATAAACCACTACTGCCAAGAACACCCCGGAAACCAGCAAACACTGCGGACCTCTAAGACTGCAGTTTGACACCTGTGGTTTGATCACTTAAAAATAATTTACCTTTTTTTATGTAATCGTATGCAATGTTGCACAATAAGCACAATCTTTTATTCTTCATGGCATGGCAGTTATTTCTGACATAATGTGGTTTTAGAGGGTAAATAATCCCTCTAAATATGAAAAGCACCTAATAAATAAAAATTAACTTGTTGACAACTTGTTAAAATTCTTGGATTGTAATTGTGGTTGGAATGAAAACCAGCATACACAGTGGTACTCCAGGACTGAGGTTGGGAACCACTTCAATAGAGAAGTGGCAGGTAACAACATAAATAAAGGAAACTCTCGGGCAGGGATACTCAAATCTGGACCTCAAATTGAAATCCGACCCTGGTTTTCTCCCCCCCCCCAGGTAATTAACTGAACAATTGGTGCTGATTGGCCAGACTGTATTCACACCTGACTCCCAGGTCAAGGGAGGGTGGAAAACCAGCAGTTCTTGGACCTCGAGAGCTGTGATTTGAGTAACAGGGCTCTGGGGATTAAATGCATAATGAAAGCTGTTGCTTACACACAGGTGTGGTCCTTGAGTTAATTAAGCAATTAACATTCCAGCATCTTCACAGTTGTGCATAAAAATTTTGGGCTGGGCCAGTTTGCCATTATTTTGGCTACTGTTGGTGCTGTGACTTTGAAAGAGGGGGGTGGTTATGAGATTTTTCATTTTTATTATTATTATAAATGCATTCTTCAGTTTTTAAGACTTGAACTTGCTCAAAGTAATCCAACAACCAACAGGGCAATTGGGCTAAAAGTAGAAACACCTCAACCATAATGTCTGCACATTAGTTTGAGATCCGAGGTAAAACAGACAATGAACCCTGAATCCCCAAAATCAATCTAGAGGATGAGCAGGCCGTTTAATCAAGAACAATTTTTTGTATTTCCTTTATTTTGGTAGTTGCCTGCATTTTACACAAGACTCCGATTTTCAGGAATAGAATTTCAAAACGAAAAAATGTTATGAAAGATTTGACAATGATGCGTATAAATGTTGAATGAAGGACAATGCCACTCTGTAGAGGACCTGTTACACACCTTATTTTTGTCATTTTACTGGACAAATACAAAAATCTATTTAAAATGAAGCTATGTAATAGACTTTATAAATGTAGTTCAATGCTCATTAGGGTAGTTTGTTTCCTGTTAATATGACTTGTTCAATTGAGTAGATGACACATTGCCAATGAAGTCTGCACCTCTTGTGCTTGCAAGAAGAAAATTCACCACCCTACACACACCTGCACTGTACTTTGATCACTGATCTTTGCATTTGGAAAAGAGGGTGTGTTAAATGCTAGTAAAGCAAGATACAATGCTCCTTGTGTTTTATGTAGTGTATCTCTTCCTTGTGTAGTCCTGTTAAGTTGATGTACTCAAATGAGTTTCTGATGTGAATCATAGCATGAAAATTGGGATGCTGGATGGGTCTTTCTGCTAAGATCCTGTGCCAGAGAATAGATGTGCCCAATAGCCTAGTCGTGCCAGAACTGACCATGGGAAGCATTTGTGTGTAATCATAATTTTCTTCACAAATCAGCTTTACGTTATCACAATTTTATTATAGACGCGCTAAGACAATGAACAAAAAAGAACATTCATTGTGATTAAACAAAGGAAATCCAATGTGCAGTGTTCATTTAAGAGAAGGATCTTGTGATTTGATCATAAATAGGAATTAATTGACCACTGCTACTATTTATAGTTCTGTTCATGCCTGGAAACCTAATTGAAATTTAGGATACAATTAAATATTGCTGCAGGAAGGCTATTGGGAGGCTAATGGGAATTGTGAAAGCTCTGGTAAGACCATGAACCCATAAGGATAGAGAAGGGACCTGTCTTGAGTTTTCATTTCTTCATGGTATTCTTAGGCAGCACACAGGTAACTGTGAGACCTGGAAAGAAATCATCTGCATGTAAAATAAGGAGAGAAATATGCTGGTTCTCAAACTCCCCATAAGTATGCATTCTGACTCTGTGCAGGTGGTCAGCCAAATGCACGACGGAAGGAACAAGATGAGCATAGCCTAGGACATGGTAAAGACTACCAGTTCAAGGTATATTTAATTGTAATTTTAGTAGTTTTCATACAGAATTAGCAGAATACTTTCTCATACAAAAGGGAATTTGTTTCTATATGCATATACCCTAAGTTAATTTAACTACATAACAGCTTATGCTCCAGAAGTTTACATACAATGTTCTACATCTGATTGTTTAAAGGGGTTCCATTTCATCAATATTTCTGGAATTACAAAAACCTCCTCATTAGAATCATCCATTATAACCATCCTTATTTAATGCTATTTTATTTCGTTCCTTTTTATTTGGGCTGGTGATTTTCTGTAAGCCCATATCTACTAAAACCAAAATAAGTGTTAGGAGTTTGTAGGAAGTGCAATGAAGCAACATGTTAACAGCTTGTTCTCATGTCCAACATGGAGAGGGTTTTAGTTTAATTTGGGGAGTTACAAAGAAAACCCAAACCACTGCAACAGGAGTTTTATTTCTGAGTGTAATTTTTCACCAGTGTCACAGACTGTTATATTCACACTTAGGAGGTTGTAAAATAATAATAAAAAAAACAGTAGCAATTACTGTGAGCATCCAAGAGTACAGTTCATTTTTAATGGGACAGTGAAGCAAGGCTGTAAAATGCAAGGTGTGTAAGCAGTGGCATGGCTTGCAATGCTTATACTACAAAATAATGTGTACACCTGTTCTCACTCAGCACATACAACGTCTTATTATTTTTATTCTTATTGTACATAAACACCAGTAATAACAAAGCCCTGACGGATCAGGGAAAGTAACTTTGACAGCCATTCAAAAATCATCTGGCACAGTTAATATTGTCCCCCTGATTCTTTCAGCCAATACCTTTAATCCATGGCTGGCTGATGCCTTTTGTAATGGCAAATCAATTTACCACTGTTACCACTAAGGTACTACTGCATTTTCACAGTCAATAATGTTGCTTTGCTGCTCTACTTATGGGATCTTCACATCCCAGTCATGAATACTCATATTATAAGTTGCAACAAATTGGAATGTTCCTCAGAGCTTTCAGTGCTAATTCATATGTTTAAGTCCTGTGTCAATTTTTTATTTTTATTTTTCCTGATGAAAAAGCATGTTGTATTTGCTAGGGTAGATGTGTTGTAGGCCATATTCATGACTATCTCTGGTGAAATGATGTCTAGCAGATAAAGTTAGTCAGGATGCCTCAAATTCATCTGGCTAGCTACCTTAACAAGCAGCCAGCTAGAATTTGTGTTTGCCATAATTGTATGTTGTCGTAATGTTGGCTAGCTACATCTCTGAATATTTTCATTTGTCATTCCTCCTCACTTCAAGTTCTGACATTGTACTGGGGTTTAACATCAATACCTGCCACACTAGGAACCTCTTCTCCATGTTCTGTTGTAGGCCTACTTGTTCTCTTCAAATAGCACAACACGTTGCATTGAGAAATTATTTATACACAAGGAAGTTCTTCGGAATAAATTGTGTTGACATTATTTTCATGCCTCATGTTTACTGTCTGTCAGTGTCAACCAGAGTGTCGGCTATTGGCCAGTGAAGCGGAGGTGGGTGCTCCATTTGGTTCAATCTGAGTAATCTTACAAATGAGGATGGTGGGGGAAAGAAAAAAACAAAACTTTTTTCCCTTTTCATTCCAAAGGTGTCCCATGGGTTTCTGTTTAAATGTTTTTTATTTTATTTCTTTTGTATCACCCCCGGGATGTCAGGACACTGTTAGTCTCAAGCCCTGAGGTTATGCCTCTAAATTTATACTGTAGTTGTTGGTGAAGTTTGAATATGCAAGGAATTCACATTTAAGATCCATCATACAGGCTCACACTCCTTTTAGGCTGTACATTTTATTTGCTCATGACACATCTTGCCTGCAGCACTCACAAGGAAGACATTCCAGCTGGCAATGGTTGCTGCACGTTGAGCTTGTGGGTCAATGTGATTCTAGATTAGACTTCCTGACTCTGCTGTGTAAGAATGCTTGAGCAAATACTGGTCTGGTGGGCAGCATACCATGTCCTTTCCTCTTTTGTCAACATATGTCCTGCTGGATGTCTACCACTGTCCTCTTTACTCATTGGTTTAGAAAAGGCTGTCTGCACATAAAGGGGGGAGCGACTCAGAAACGATTTCTTGGGCCATGAAAGGCTACCAGATTTCAGTGTTTACTCAGCTGGTTTTCCCATAGTGAATGGTTGCTATTGCTGTTTTAAACTATGCTTTCTTTCCTCCGGAAGTCGAGAGGCTGTAATTTTCCCTGTCTCCAAAGTTAGCCCAAACAGCCTGTTGCCAGTACTTGTGGGCTTTTAACTTAAATGCATAGCCCTAGTAGAGATGTGAGGTCTGAAGTGCCTTTAACAAATTTATGGTCTGGGGAAACCCTATATATTGTGGAATTGTACCTTTTTAAACTACAGGTATTTTTGAAAACAACACCATCCCAAAATCATAATTGTCTGTATGGACAGCGAGGTCTGATCATAATATATTCAGTTTATAGTTGTGTCAAATGATTTGGATCTGATTTACTCAAACTTACTTACATTTAAAATGAACTAGTATATTCAATATTTGTCCATTTGTTTAAGGTCAACAATTATGCTACTTTTAAAAACAAATTGTTTTAATACCTCTTGAAATTCAAAGTTAAAGACATGAATGTATTGGTCATGGCTGAATTCCTATTGCCCAGCTTTATATGAAATGTGGATAAAAACATAGAAATAAAAAATAGCACTTGAACATATTTAAATGTGTATTTCCACGAATACATATCTGTGTTAATACTTCTGTTCTGAGGAACCTATTTATGTGTAAATGTGCAAATATGCAACTATGCAAACCAATGCAAGCAAAAACTGATAAAAATGTAATAGAAATGTACCACTGCATAATTTTTTGTTTTTATTTAGTGATTTTTAAAGTGCACAGGAATATCATGGGCACACAGACAAATAAATAAACATGTATGGACCTGTCAATTAATCCCTAAATGCCAATTTAATGATTTTCTTTTTTTTTTCCATTTGCTTTTCAAGCAATACATTTTGTGTTTTTTTTGCCAGAAGGCTTACTGTAAGAGCTAAGTCCATATGGACAACATTGTACTTTTTCCAAACTAATGAAAAAAAAAACAAAAAAAGAATAAATACCATTTGAAGATTGGAAATAAAATGAAGAATTATATAATCTTGTAAGGGTCCATGTTAGACCATCTGGAGATACTGTATGTTACTGAGGAGTGTTGGGATAATGGAGAATTACACAGAAATGTTTTTTCTATGAAAATGGACTACAGCATTCATCCATCAATGGCAGTACTGAGTCTCACTGAAAATACTGTAATTCCTGAAGATGTGACCAAACTGCGGCTGATGCCCTAAAAAATGCATGCATCACTCAAAGGACAAAATAACAAAGATTTTCTTACTGGAATTGTACACACAAAGTATCACTTGTATCAAAGCTGAAGGTATTCTAAAATCTCCTGATGTAGATCTTATGTATATAGTAAATTCTTTATACATGTACATGTCATATAAACCACATTGGTTTAAAATACAATGTCTATGTGGGTGCATGCATGTCTATCAATAGATGCATTTACAGTAGAGTATAGCTGTTTTCCTTTATCATGTTCACAAGATCCTTAAGCTTAATTTGCTTAAAGTACATTTCATTAAAAAAACAGTATGGGGACAAAGCACATGGTGATTCCTTTCAAAACATCCAGGATGTATTGCTACCTCTCGCCCAATGAATACTGGTATAGATAGAAGGTTAGATAATGGATGGATGATCATAAACCATCCACATTTTTGTTTGAGCTGTGCCCCTCAAAAGTTTTCGGTGCACTAAGCCCCTGATGATGCTAACACACAGAATAAGCTAACTGGCTATGTAGCTGTTTCGGCTATCTAACACTTGGAGCTGGATATTTACCCAGTTAGCCAGTGTTAATTAGTATAATGGGTGAGTGAATATTTAAAATGTCTAAATATCTAAAATCTGAAAAATAATGTTCATCCCCAGTTACTATCAGTACATTGTGTGTGCCACATCTTATTGAAAATACAATACATTTTTCATGAGAACCTAACTATACCAATGTGTTGGAATGAATTGCTCAATTATTTTATATTATATTTATTTATCTACCTTTCATCACTGTAGTATAGCCCTTGAGCAGTGCCTTTTCATTTATTGTTTAATTAATTAATTTTGCTCAAAAGATAATAATAAATTAATAAATAAATAAATAAAACTGGTCCGCATTGGAAAATCAGTAACATGCATCACAAGGATATACCAGGTTCTCTTATTCCAGCAAGTATCTTCTAACCAGCAAAACTATTCTAAATTTAATCAGATACCATTAGCATGCAGAACTGTCCTCCTGAAGTTACACCTTGTTATTAAGAGCTACAAGGGTATATGTTTTAATTAGCAATACCTCTAGTGAATTGGACTTGTGAGACACTGAAATTAAGTAAAGTTTCAATTAAACTGACAAAAGGCCTAATTGTTTCCTCACAAGCTCTCCTTTGTGGGTCTAAAAATAATCATGTTAAGCTTTCCTTAACCTTACATATCTGGATGTCCTACATAGGAAACCTTTTATCATCCATCGGCCACTGCATATAGGAAAACTTTCTGTATAGTAAATGTTCTGTTGCAGCAGTGTGATCCATGTATGCCACAAACATACATTTTAGAATTTCACCTGCTTGATCATTAGATGTACAGTACATCTGATTATTGAAGAAGGTTAAGTTAACATTGATGGCATCTGTATATCCAAGTGAACAGGCACAAGGTTTTTCTTCTTTTGGAGTTGCTGTAGTGCTATAGTGCCAGCAATATGGGTTTAATGTTAAATTAGCTAAGATGTGTATATATAATTTAAATCAAGAAAAAAAATCATGGCTGTCAGAGTAGACTGTTAAAGTGACAATCTCGAAGATTTCAGTTTTGTTCTCTATGGCGTTGCCAATGGCGAGAAGCGGTAATTGCAGGTGTGTTTTTGGACCTCACTTCCCATAGATCCAACCGGATCCAACCAGTGTCGCCTGTGTGACGTCAGTCAGTTGGCACGCCAACTATAACACTTACTATTTACTGAATAAAAAACGGTTGTTATAAAAGTAATGTTATGTACATACTCATTCGTTGCCTAACATTAGGCTAACTCAAGATGTCTTTACACTGCCGAGCCAGGTTAAAATGCCATAGCAAACCTGGGGTAGAATTAGTGATGATCAATTTCTGCAAACGTTCTTTATCCACCTTTTGCCCAGTATGAACATCTTTACACTGCAGAGAAGAATTTGCGGGATTCGCTGTGGCTCGTGCAATTATGTATCTCGTGCACAATAAGCAGTCTTTTTCGTGAATGATTTTTGTGTGGTATTTTTGAAACAACTGCCTTGCAAAATGTTACCCCTGGTGTTTCTGGTTTTGCTAGCTAAACTGTTCGAGAATAAAGCTGAGCTGGGTGTTAAATTAGCAATCAGAACAAGAAGAATAAAACAAAAACAAAGGAGATTTCATCAAAAAGGGCATAAAGGCTGAAGGAACATATGAGGAAGCGTAATAAAATAATAACAATGCTAATCCATACTGCCGTATTCTTTTATTTAGTTTTCTCCTGCATGACGTCTTCAGAAATCAGACCCGGCTCTGCTCCACATACCCCGGATTTGTTCCGATCATTATAATATATTGATGAACACGATGGCAATGTAAATAACGATAACGTTAAGGCCAGTTCAGATCAATGATTCGCAACGAGGCGAAGCAGTTTTAGAATGTTGCAGAGAAAATTGCAGCGGTGTGAACTGGCTAGTAGCAGAGCCGTTGCCTGCCCTGAGGTTTTAAAAGACTGTCCTTGTCAAATCACCAAGTGCAGTTTTAGAACGTTTACAATCAGACATCTTGGAATTTTGCAAGTTGCACACAGTCTTGTTGTGAATCATTGATCTGAACTGGCCTTAAGTTAGCTACACTGCAACGTTGCAACAAGGTAGCATTGCATTCGAGAGACGGTTTGCGAGGTTTGTACTGGTCGGTAGCGTTAGCTAGCGTTTTTTTTCTAATTGTTAGCCGACATTAGATTGTGTTAATTACATTAGCTAGCTAGCTAATGCAACGTTACCTGATATGAGAGATGGATACTGTGCGCAACGTCTAAACTAATGTTGTCTTTCTTGACATGGTCCGGTAGCTAGCGTTAGCTGTGCAAATAGCTATGTAATTTAGTAAAGTTCGTCATTAAATGTAATACGAAAGCTACATTAACAAATAATATGATCTCTCATGTTACACAAACTTTTTAGGGTTACATAACTCCCCCAACCCCCCCTTTCTCTGTTATTGTAACGCATGCAGACACCGGAAAAAACAGTACGGCGCTCACACACAAGTGAGTTGAAGAGCGAGCCTGTTGCGTTAGTTCCGCCTACCCTCTCTGGCGGACCAACCACTGATGGGTGATGAAAAACGCGTCACTAACTGTGCGCCACTTGTGATTTTTTCCCGGGAATGTCACCACAGACACCAAGTTTTTTAATCATGAATTATGATAATAATAATAGTATAAATGAATATAAAAATAGGCTCAATCACCATTGTGTTACCCAATTCAGCGATAGATAGTGACTTAAAAGAAATTTATTTTAATGAAAATCTTCGAGATTATTACTTTAAAGAACAGGAAACATCAATTCATTTTAGGAATTTGTAGCTGCTACTTATTTTCCTACATTGCTCTAGATATTATGTTAGGATGATTATTAAGTGATCGTTCAGTAAATGGACCTAGATCGCAAAACCAAGAAATGTACAAAATGGCAGAAATGATACAGAAAAAGTAATAATATTGCTTAAAAATAAAAGAAAATGACAGGATATGACCACCAACTGTTGAAGCAATGAGTAGTAGGTACTGTACCTCTGGTTGAGGAAGAAAGATACCCTTTTAGGTCACAGAGTGTAACAGTATGAAAACAGAAAGACAAAAGGATAGTAAAGGCAGCAACAGTTCCTCCAGCATGATGATTATTTTTATTTTTAAGGGCTCCATTACCATTGTTGATTGTCTAATATACTGCTGAATTTTTTGTGTGTTTAGTGGGGATGCACCGATTGATCTGCCACCGGCCGATAATACTGAAATCGGCCATTGACCGATAGTTTGAAAACAACCCACGGACAGATTTGATTATGTCCTATCAATCAAAAGAAAACAGTCTATTGTTTATGTATAATTCAAGATTTGGTTTTCATTTTCCTGTCTGATACAAAATTATTGCATTTTGTTTTCCATTTTCAGTGTTTCCCCCTCGGACCTAATTGGCTGCCAGGCATAAAACCTTTTCAGAATGCCGAAAATTACACCAAATTTCTTTTCATTGGGATTATTGGGATCATCAATAATCATTATGGCATTTGAAATGTGAATCAACCTCTGTGTTGTTGCCTGGGAAATTTGACGAGTGATAGCAAGAGTGCTGACTAGATAAATGTATAATGTGGTGCGCTGTTTTCCTTATGTGGTTTCACATAGTTGCCAGGTCCCTTCCAAACCGAAACTCCAGCAAATGGTAAGGAGAAGAAATGGGTGTTTCTACAATTTCAGAAATGATTCCCCTGATGTAATGCACAGTATAAATTCCATCCGCATTGCCTTAGAAGAATACAACGAGGAGAATACATCTCATATTTACATGCATGCGCGCACACACACACACACACACAGGTATCAAAACCAGCAACACAGAAATAGGAATTAGTATGTCACACAGTGGCTCTCTTCAGAGCCTTTTCTTTCTTCTTCCTGCCTCAGATGCAATGCAGACACCACAGTAAATGTCTGCAGAAAGATACTATTGATTTATGGTTCCCTGGGAAAATTCTGACACTTTTTATGGATCAGAGAGATAAGAAACAGCCAAAAGACTGCTGGAGTGCATCACCTGTTTCTCCGTGTGGAGGAGATGCAGAGGTCAGGAGCACTGTAGGAGCCAAAGGAAGAATGTGAGAACTAACCTGGGGGGGGGTGCCGGGATAGGATACTCACAGGCATGCCTCCGCTAAATAAAAATAAGGTTCAGCAAGGAGTGTTCCCTGTTGAATTGAAAACATAGACAGGGGGCCCAGGAAAGGTGCCACCCAAACGCCTGTGCTAGGAGACTGTGAGTAAGGCTTGCATTAGCTGACACCTCATTTATTTTGATGGGTCTAACAAAATGATGGATATATTCAGTTCTGCATGTGGTAGAGCGGGAGTCTATACCCTTGTCCCGGGGACCTGCAGGGTCTGCCAGTTTTTATTGCTGCTCCTATCTGATCAGTTAACGTAGTTCATTACCTAGTGAACTTGTTGACTCACCTCCCTTTTGTGTATGGAAAATGGTTGATGATTTTAAGATTAAGTCAAAAACTAGCACACCTTGTGACTCTCCTGGACTTGGAGTGATGATCCTTATGTTTGGAGCCTTCAATTGGAACATTATTTGTATCCATAGTACTAAGTATCCCCACAAAGGGACCTTACCGACTGGTCAAAACCAGGACTGGCATTCATTTCTTAACAAGGTGCAGCCAGAGACCACCTGTTCCTGCTGAAATTATGCATTATTTTTCATTGCATCTAAATAGATAAGTCTGCAGGGACTCTAATGTTGATTAGAAATAGCAGTAAACTCTGAGGCTATTCTACAAAATTAAATCCTCATGTTAAAAACCTCATCAATCCTTTTCTTGGTAAGAAAGGGCTTTGCAGGGATTAGCAGAAGAACAGGATTGTAATGCATCAAAAGCAACGGCCAGAAGCACAAGCCTTTTCATTCCGGGAGATATCGCCGATCTGTACGCATTACAGAGGTTTGCTCCGCCTTCACTTCAGATTGTTTTCCTGTTATCGGTCATTTTGACATTGTTACAATGCTTTATGGCTTAAAACAAGCACAGCACAAGCAATATCGCTCTGACTAAATGTTTGTGCTGCTATTTTAAATGTGGATATGTTTGATTTATATTGCTATTCTCTGGTAGATAAAATGAGTCAAAGACAACATACTCTTGCACTGAATATTATCACTTATTGCCAAATGCTTAATGATAAATCAAGATATATTTATCCTAAATAACTCAGGTATTTGTGGACCTTTACAAAGGCATTGCATTGTCTTCAGGGTTAATAAAAGTGTTTGGTACAGAATATACCTGTATAAAGGACAGCTAACAGCTGCTAGCATTTACTGCAGGCAGGATTACATGTAAAGTTGCTCAGGACAATTTCAGTTGCATCTTGTGACACATGCATATATTAACACATGTTACAAAACATCATCCAATTCTTGACTGCACATTATTATTCATGGAAAGTGTGAAAGACATGCAAGACAAGTAAGATGGATGGAAGAATCTGTGTATGTGTAAGTGAGTGTCACACTTAAGGTGTATTTTAATAGCATGACATGAGAACATGAGATGAGATGCACTGATAAGAGGAGCCAGTAGAATGTGACCAAAACCTTACGAGTACCCAAAGGGATAGCCCCACTATCCTTTTAATTAATTGTGGATTAAAATACCTATTGTACCTTTAGGGCATACCTACATGCAGGCAATAAGCCATCGCAAATTACACAAAGAAGGAGTAAAGCTGATGTGGTGGCCATTCTCACTGTGTGAAATTATGCTTTTGGGAAACATCACCCCAGTTATATGACATTAAATGCAGAAAAAGGTCCTGGTTTTCTTTTTCTTCAATAATAAAATGTATATTTTTGTGCTTTTGATCTTTAATACAGCACCATGGCTGGGACAGATTGAGAGGGAGGGAAGTATGCCCTCCCTGTTTACCTCTGCTTTCCCAAGGGAAATTGGTTGCAAGCCTCATTCAGGTGCAGTGAAGCTCAATTTTATTCTCTTCTTCCCATTTTTTTTTCCCCAAAGTGCATTGTGACCTTTAGCATACCTTGGAGACTGAGGTTGAAAAGCTCATATATATATATATATATATATATATATATATATATATATATATATATATATATATATATATATATATATATATATATATTATATATATACAGTATACATGCACAGTGAGCTCCACAATGTTTTGGACAGCGCCATTTTTATTTCTTGATTTGGCTCTGTACTGCATTTTAAACTTGTAATCAAACTATTCTTGTGTAGTTAAAGTGCAGATCTCAGCTTTGATTAAAGGGTAATGTAATATATTTTGGTTTCACCATGTAAAAATAACAACACTTTATACATAGCAAACATCATTGACATGTAGTTAAATACAAAAGTACTGGGTCAGTTGTATCAAATGCATTGTTTTCCCTCCGTACTAATAAAATTTGTACTTCAGATCAAACAATGACTATGAAGCAAAACGTGTTTGCTTTTATTTATGGTGTTTTTTTTGTTGTTTTTTTTAACAGACAAACTAATAATTACATCAGTGCAATTCACTGTGTCAAGTCAGCATAAGTATTGGGACAAATGACCATTGGCTGTTTCAAATGTAATTGATTTACCATATTGCTCTATTTATAAATGGAAAGCTGTGAGTGTCAGGGCATGGGTTATATCCTTATAAAGTAGATTCTTCAAATGCTTCTAAGGTAAAAGGTAAAAGACAAGAGAACTGAATGTGCAAGCCAGAGAACTGTGTATGGCAACCAAGAAAGCTATTGTGCGGATGAAAGAAAAGATAAAAATCTAGTGCAGAATATTTATGTATTTCAACGTGAACAGTATGGAATGTCCTTAAGTAGAAACTGAAGAACCTGGGAATCACCAGCGATCAGGCTGTCTGTGGAAGACATCAGATGACAGGGTGATTATAAGAGCTGTGAAAAAAAAATCATAAATTGTCTCCATTGGATTGGATTATTTTCCTATCTTAGTGATACATTTTTATTGTAGCAAGTTAAGTCTAGCTAGATCTTCTAATTTTCTAATTTTAGATACGATAGCTAGCATAGGTCAGAGCACCACCAAGTTATTCACAAAATGACATTAAGATTGCTTCTGCAAATGAATGTCCAAAGTGAAACTGTATGATTATGGTCAGCTAGCTAATGTTAGTCAACTTTTCATAGATGGTAATGTAGCTGACGTGGTTATTTACCAAGGGATTAAATAAGATAGGAGATATCACGGAATGATCTCTGAGGCCATTGAGTTTGACCATTTTTCCATCATTTGCTCCTTGTTTCTCCTGTTTTATTTAGCAGCTTTTAGGACACACCATACAACATAATTATATAGTTTACTGCTAAAATATTGGCCTTGTTTTACAGATTTGTTAACCCCATTGATAATTTTATAAAAAGCATTTATTTAAAAGTATTCCGCTTCTTAGACTGAAGCACATATTAAAGCAACAGTACAATGTTCTTAAAATATAAATTTGATGTAACATTTTCTTACATGTTGAAATACTGGTATTTGTATGGTTAAAAAAAAAACTTAAGCATTTGTACCAATAGGTACCATCAAATTGACAGAAATTAGGCATTTGCTGAAACAAGACAAAACAAAATTTTCGCATGAGGGAGATTAACATACAGTAATAATGAAGAAAGACAATTAAACAACAATGATAATCAGTAATAGCATTATCACAAAAAAAGAATCAATGGGCACAGATCTGATCCCCAAGGGACACTGTTTTGTACATGTTATATGGATTTTACCTTGCTTTAAGATATTTTCAAGTTACAAAAAATGTACCGCGCAGCAACAGTGTCCATTATTTAAGGCGATTTGAGCTCACAGCTTGTTACTTGTGATCTGTACTTCATTTGGCGGAAGTGGGGATTTCTTTTGAATTTGACAGAAGACTGAGAAGAGTCTTCATTTTCGTTAAATCCATCATTTTGTGGTTGTTAAAAAACTTTGTCAAAAACTGCACTGTTTGCAAGTTGGACGTGCTATACAAGTGACCATTCTGTTTACTTTTCCATTTTTTTTCATATAAGGCAACCATTTTCCCACTGTTTCAACAATTCCAAGTCATTCAATGAGCAAACCACCACTCTGCACACATTTTTGTAAAATCAGACCTGTAGCAACAAAAAATAAAAGAAAATGCTGAGCATTAAAAAAAAAAAAAATCTTTCCGTAAAAACTTTCTTATCTGTCAGATTTCCACTTGCCACTCCAGACCTCAAAAGTGTCTTTGTCTTTTGGCTTCCTCTCATCACCTGGTCCAAATTCAGTCCCCTCATAAAAATATAGTATACTATAAGTATACATAATACAAAAAAAATGAAAAGTTTACTATAAATAGATGAAATTGTGGTATACTTATAGTAAACTTCACACACTACATGTTACAGGGGCACTGAATGATATATCTGAGGTGTTAAGAGTTGTCATCATTAGAGTCTTTGGTGCCATAGAGATCTGCCAGCTTCTTGAAGCGTGGGCCCCAGCTTTGGAGGTAGTCGTAGTCCAGGTCCGAGTCTGTGGTGACTGACTCCAGTGAGCTGAGCGAGCCGGCAACAGAGCCACGCCCTTCATAACCGTAGATCTGGATCGAATCGTAAGGCGGAGCAGTGGGGTCGTCGTCCGCATCTGAGATGCGGGTCTTTATGAAGTCGTCTACGTCCACACTGCTGGCCACTGCTGGCCCTTCTAGCCGGAGAGGGTACTGCATCTCAGGCTTGATGTCCTTCCTGGGTAGGAAGCCGTTGGCACCATCAGGGTTCTGCAGTGTGGCGATGTCAAAGGCCTCCGTGTCCTCCTCGCCACCACCCTCATCATCGTAGGTGATGATGTTCTCCCGGATGTCCTCCTCCTCAAACACGATTAGGGGCTCCTTTTTCTGACGGCGCAGAGCCACAAACAGCACCACGATAGCTGCCACGAGACAGAGAGAATAAAGGTCAATTTCACACCTTTATTTATTGAAACTATTTGCAAAAAATGTACCACCAGAGGGAAAACAATCAGGTGTGAGTTGGGTGAGGTTGAAGAGGAAATACTGTTTTATTTTACAATATCAAGATCTCTGCACATATTACATTTTTTTAAGTAGGTATCCCTGTCTATTTGAGCAAGAAGATCACTAAAAGCTCCAGTGAACTTTTTTAAGGAATGTTTTTTTTTTTTGCATTATTTTTATATAGCAATATTACCTATTTACAATTTTGTACATTTAATGGTCAGCTTGTTTCCATGACTATATGTATGCACAATGCGCCTGGTGAAAGTTTTACTGGTATTTTGATGATTTGTGAATATGGAAATAAGTGTGTTTGAGTGTAGTAGCCCACATACTCCTAATAAAATACTAGCAAATGTATTTGGCAGTTTAAAAATTCTACTATTTTAGTTCAATCCCTGTTGAATTGTATTCATTTACCACTGAGTAATGTATCTGAATTAGTTCTATAAATGCTCATCTGTGTTTAATGCAAATGCATCAAGCTTGCAGTCACTCTGGAAAAGGGTGTATGGCAAACAAAGTTTATTCAGTTATACTGTAAAGCAATGAAACATCCGTCATGTAAATGCTTCATTTACCTTTACCCAATAAGAATACTATCTAATGATGTGAATTGTCTAAGAAAATGAAAATATATATTGAGACAAATAAATACCAAGTCCAACTACAAAAAGTGGCCTCCTGGGCTTTTTTCTGGTGTTCATCAACTGGTGTTCTTGGAGGGCTGTCATGTAAGATGATGTTTCTTATTGTACCGCAGGACACCATGAATCACATGCATATTCTATGCAGGGGTCAAACCCACTGGACCCTTATTCCAAGTTGTTTAAGTAGTAGTGCTCACCCAGAAGTATGACAATGCAGGCCAGTATGGCGATGAGGGCTCCCGTGCTGAGGCCCGCTGGCAGAATGTAGGGCTCCACGTTGCAGGAGAGCATAGTTTCCCTGCTGTCGCAGCTGCACACGCGGATGGTCAGCGTGTTGGTGCTGCTCATGGGAGGGCTTCCGCCATCGTCAATCTCTATCGGCAGCAAGTAGATGTCCTGGGCCATTCGGCTGAAACCTTTCCGGGTCACATAGATACCGGCAGTGTTGTCTGTTGAGAGTGGGGAAAATGTGTGGATTGTAATTATGTATTCAAACAGGTGAAAAACACAGTAATTATCTGTAGACTACAAGACAAAGGAGCTGTTATTTCTAGTTCGTATGGGTATAAGAGAGACAAATAAGCATATATAATGGGTGAAAAACATTAAGATTTGAATATCTTAATCTTGTAATCCTCTTTAAAATGGTTACAATTCATATAAAAGTATCAAAATGTATCTTGGATAGTTGTATTTGTTTTATCTTAGGTTGTGAGAGGATAAATATACTTTTACTTTTATACTGATACTTTTACACTTTGGTGTACTGAAAGCATGCGTTTGAACAGCTTCTTTTGATGCTCAATACACTAAGTACATCAGAAATGTGTCAAGATTGACTGGAGAAATAAAATGATATGCTGAAATAGATTAGGTTGAAAATCCCCTACTGAATGTGAGTGAGACATGCATCTCTGTCAAATAGAGCTAAAATGAGCACCAATTTGAAATGATTGCTCCCTCCAGATAAAACCAGCGAGGCTGGACAGGCCTAATCACTCTCACTCACATTGTTGGATTTAGAAATCGCTTCCGAAAAGCCCTCATTTCCCTTCTCATTAAACAAGATCAAATGGCGGAAGAGACATCTCACAGCACAGACACCTCTGCAAACACAGTGGTACAACTTGGAACAGCCTGAATTGATTTTACTTCTGACCAGCACATCCCCTTTAATGGCAATTAGGGTGCATTCTGGGTACTCAGAAAAACACAGATACAGAGCTGGTTTTTAACTATTATTTAAGTTGGAAGTATTTTCAAAACAGGATTGAACCATGTATGACGAATGCACCAACATGCTTCCTTTTATAACTTTCATTTTTGTCAGGACTTCATTTTAGAAACAATTGATTGATGCACACCATTATGAGATTGCATGTAATTACCAGCCTAATGATGACGGTACATAATTACCCTCGGCAGCTGTTAAATGTCTCAATCAAAGTCAACAACAACAGAAATGCATTCATTCTAGAAACTGCTGACAGTCTGCGGAGGGGTTTAGGTAAATGCATGCAGTGCTATGCAGACGGAAGGGACTATTTTTTTAATGTATAAAGAAACATTAATTCCATCACTCAGCAGGAAATCCCTGTATCTCACAAAACCCATGTAATCCAGTTCATGATCATGCGGAGGATTCTGAACACACACGGAATGTACAATATTTATTAACTGTCATTTTTTAGTCTGACAATAAATAAATAAATAAACAGGTGCCTAATTTGAGGTTTGATATTGGTATCAACTGCAGAATGTCTTAGAACAAGGGTGTCCAATCTAATCCAAAAAGGGCAGGTGTGAGTGGAGGTGCTGGAATAAAACTAAAACCTGCACCTACACCAGCCCTTTTCAGATAGGATAGGACACGCCTGCCACAGAGCATTCAGACCTTAAAGAAGTGACTGTCATATACGATGCCAATTGTAACCTACAACTACAAAGTGTTGGACACACACCTCTGTTGTCTTTCAGAGAGAAGTTCTGGTTGTTGGCAGCTTCCAGTGCGATGCTGAAACGGAACAACTGTCTCTGAGTCATCTCATCCTTGTCCACCGCGCTGACCGTCTGAATGAGCTGAAACACAGAGTACGAGGAAGGTCTTACTAACCTTTACCATGGACACATTTTAGCTACAGATAACCCATTATCTGTTCACTGTATAATTTTGGAAATACACTAAAACAATTCAGGTGTATTGCACTGAATTATAATGGTGGAGCCCAACCTGGGAATTAAATTTAATTCTTGTAAAGTTCCTTAACCATTAATTCACACTGTGTTTGAATATAAGCATTACAGCAGACTTACTTTGCCAGGTGAAGCATTTTCACAGACAAAAACTTCATACTTGGTGGCAAATTCAGGAGCATTGTCATTCATATCTTTGACTTTGATGTTGACACGAACTTTAGCATCTTGGTGATGCCCTCCTGTACCGAACAACAAAAAACAAGAATTCCTGAATTTATACTTTTTGTCTTTCAGACACTTTTGATGGTAACCTATAGCAGTTAAACGAAGCATTTACTGAGATTATATGAAACACTTTTGTATCCTATTTTGGAACCAAACTCTCATACAGAATAATTAACGTTATTCAAAATTGATATGTGATGCTATATGCATTTTCCAAAATTGCGGCGTCTTCTTAGAGTAAACACTAACAAATCTGAGATGATTTCCTTAAACATGGATGTACTGCTTTCTTCACATCGGCTTTCTCGGAAGTGTTAGTCATAGAAGTCTGAGTCAAAAGCAAACAGCAGTGTGGGCGACACTGAAACCGCACAAGAGCCGCGCGGCTGCCCAGTCAGGAGCCACAGAATGTGAGGAATGTGGGCCCAACCAAATTGCGTCCCCAACCCCCCTTTTGAAAAGCCAGACGTACCAATTTCTGTGGCGCTGACTGAGATGTTGTGCCAGGGCAGGGCCTCACGGTCCAGAAGTCTTGTTGTTCTGATGACGCCGTCCTCGGGGCCGATGCTAAAGAACTGCTCAATGTCTGTATAGCGAGGAATTATGTACCTAAACGGAGAGGCATTGCATGGAGTTGCAGGTGTGTTTGCTTAAATTTACTGTAGCAAGTTTTAGTAGTAACACACTGGCCTAGCCATCTTGGATTATTTTTTTCAAAGTTCAGTTTTTCTGTATACAATTCTACTGCTAAACACTTAGCTCATACTTTCCATTACAAATACGAAGTAAAATTATTTCCGCAAATAAATAAAACAAAGTGCAGTCAATTAAATTTACATCTTAGTCTTGCATTGATCCATGGTAAGTTCATCACAAAAAAGAAAAAAAAGTCATCCAGCCACTAAAACTAAGAGAGAATCCACAAATGGACAGAGATGATTTTTCATGTGTTAAACCATTGAAAGTACCAGGAAATTTATTTTTTTAAATCATCGTGTGATTCACAAAATGCCTGCAGTGGGTGAAAAGTGCATGCAACTTGAACTACCAGGGAATGTGGGTCATGCATATTTTAATTATGTCATCTACATGCATTTCAGCACCAAATTAACTACTTATTCTGCTAATGGGGCTCAATACAGCACACAGAGTCTTAAAGATCAGAGCATGTTTTAACATGACATGAAACCTTGTAGTAATGTAGATCTTTCATACAAAAGATAAAAACAGACATTATTTACCATTACAGGCTGAGTATTACAATAAAATTACAATTTGCCCCTTTCATTTGTATTGTTCTATGATTTACTGTAAGTAGGCTATTTTCATTGTATGGAGACATATTTTGACAGCAGTGCTACTTTAATAAATATTGTTTATTCAAATGGTCCAGTTCTATGAACAGATACAGTAGTGTTCTAATAAATATTGAAAAGGATCAACTTCCGGTTCAACCGATCTCACCTATGGCTCATGTGTTCCTTTTTAAAAAAAATAAGGACACAGTTGAACATAATTTAAATGCGTGTCATGAGATTCACGCTTTATAAAGTAGCATATGTGCCCCACTGTGTGTGTGTGTGTGTGTGTGTGTGTGTGTGTGTGTGTATTGGGGATATTGTCTGATATCAGGAATGATTAATTACCAGTGAAAAGATTAAAAAAGGCACTGATGTGTAGATGTATGGTAGGCAGCCAGTTTTTCACACCTGACAGGACTGTTGGCAACATCCGTGTCTTTAGCGTGCACCCGGCCCACCACTGTCCCATCGGGGGCATTCTCCTCCACCTCAAAGCTGTAGGCGGGTGCAGTAAAGGCAGGTGGTTCATCTGCATCCTCCACCATGATCTTCACGGTGGCTGTGTCCTTGTACGGTCCCCAAGCAATGAAGCGTGGGTCCACGTGCACGTTGGAAGCCTCCACCTTCAGGGAGTACGCTCGCTTGGTTTCAAAATCCACCAACTACAACCGAGAGACACCAGGATAAGTCAATCCGTACCATTCAGTAATTGTTTTTTTTTTCTTTTAAACAAAAATATGGTAGAACTGCAAACTGAAATATGTACATATTCATTCATTGATTATATACTCAGTGTTTATCAATTAATATATAGGCTGAATATTGAAATATTACAGTGTCAAGCAGTTGAGTTGTCAAAAAAATAAATAAATCTGTTGATCTCAGACTTACGTGCACTTATTTGTATAAAATAAAGAGCTAGAGGGCGCTGTTGCAAAAGTAATGTGCACTCTAAAGACAAATATCCTTTGGTGTGCCTTTGGAGGCTGGATTCACATGGTCATATTTATTTATTTATTTATTTATTTTAAACTAAATAAAATAAATGTTTTTACCACTTCAAGAAAATAACATAAAAATATGTGGAGGAGAAACATCCCTCAGAAATGATTGCGCTTCTACACAGTGGACATTTTGCATGAGGAAACCTCCCTCTCCTTTCACACAACGGCTGTGGTCTCTGATTACCAATTTAAAAGAGCTTGCTTTCTCATGCAGTCTCTCACTTGCAAATTACAAAAGTGAGAATGAAAGTTGGTGTGGAGAACCATCTCCAATTTATCCATAATGATTGGTTAACAGTTGTCTACCCTCCCCTATTTTATTCACTTTTTAAATTTCTGTAATGAAATTGCCTTCACTAAAAACAAATGTGACCCAGTTCTTTCCTCCAACAGGTTTGGAGAAGCCTCTTCTGACAGCATGGGTCCCCTCTTCGATCCTTTACTTTGGCACCTAATAACTCTGACAGAAACTAATCAGCAGTAGATAATATCCACAATAATGTCTGCCCGCCTCTTAATATTCAGGCTGTGCTGCCTGCCCGCAGTTGAAAGAGAATACTTGATTAAAATCCCCGCAATTCTGTCAGTAATTTCGACTTTAATTTTCGACAAGCTTTGAAGAGCAAAAGGTGATGATTTCCCAAGAGGTATTTCAGAGAGGCATTATGTTACTGAGGAGAGCAGCCTGGTATCAGAGTGGTGGTAGCATCAGAGCGCTCTGTCTGTCACATCTCCTCCATCAGTTGAATTGGGCCCTGCTGGGATCTGGCCCTCATGTCAGAGAAAGAAAGCCTAGTGCTGTTAACAATTACCACACTTACTCATCTACCCAGTGCCCTTCTGACGTTCTGCATCAAATTATTACATCCTCCCGATACAATTATATGCCTCCTTCCTCCTGCTGTTTTTATTGCTCTGTGTACATAGCACTTATTTTTATTGTTGCAACTCTATGGACTGCGATGGACTCATCTGCTAGGTGGCACCAGCAAAATCTGCTCTTCTTTGCGATACGTTAACAGAGTCGGATGAGAGACATGCGTGAAAAGGCCATCTCTGCCCCATTCCCCTCTTGCCTTTTTCAGTTTGATGACACCCTCGCGAGTCTCGGAGTCGGTGGTGATCTCAAAGACGCCCATTCCGTCACCCTCGATGAGACGATACGTGACTAGTCCGTTCTCTCCGAGGTCGGGGTCCTTGGCCTTCAGCCTCCCTACCTCCTCGCCCACCACCTTGTCTTCTGCAACAGACATCGCATAGACACCTGGGGACAGGGAAGGACACATTTAATGCAATGAAAAACTTATTAAAGCCTATACTAAATAAAATATAACAAGAAATATCTTTTAAACAAAAATATATCTATCCAACCATCCATCATCTATACCCACTTATCCTGAGCAGGGATGCGGGGGGTGCTGGAGCCAATCCCAAAAGAATATATATAATGTTCCCAAATATTCAATGTAATTTAGGATTTTAATTTACATAGATTCTAAGCAATGTAATTTTTTAATTGAAAATGTGTAAATCTGTATAAGTACAATTTATTGTATGATGATTAAAAATTGATGGAAATATACAGTATGTTAATGTACAAGATAAATCATCTTTAGCTGTGATAAGAAAATAATTTCTCCAGTATCTAACCTTTTAATCATCCAATTTCATTTTTGTAAAGCACTTTCTCTTTGTATGTGTAGTATGACTATTTAAGCCTACAGTAAATCAGACAGTGGAGTGCTTAGACCAGAGAACCCTTCAGCTGCCTCACACATGTAAATTTCAGCCAGTGAAAATGTAGCAGGAACGCAGGTCTGCAGACACCTGCCTGCAGCATTGGCAAAGCAAGAGCACCATATGGCTCGCTACCTCCCCTCTTCTTACTGTGAAAGTGCTTGGAGCCGAAAGGCTGCAGCCTCATGTAAAAATACCTTGGATGCAGTAAAGGGGATTTTTAAATGTGGCAAGCTCAGTAAAATGTTTTCCCCTAAGATTATTACTCAAAAGTAGCAAATGCTTTTAGGCCATGTGATCAAACAAAGCACCCTCCAAGTATAATATGACCAATTAATATACTTGGACTGTTGTTGTGGTGTGAATGTCGAACAATATTGTGTAGAGGGAATTTTAATTTGAAGTTTAGCTTCAAATAAATGAATGATGCTACGGACACCGTTGAAAGCTACTTCATTTCATGCTATTGCTTTTGACAAAAAGCTTTTCATTTAAATTAGTCCCTTACATGAATTAAACTAACATTGATTTGCATATAATACATCTGCGGTCCTTTTGTCTGTGGGCAAAGGGCAAGGCATAAATTTAGTCACACAGTTCCTGTTCCATAGCCAATAAGGGTCTGTTTTGTAGAGGGAGCACGCAGGCCCTCTTTATTCCCAGAAAATGACTGCAACCCTGACTGGAAATGCTTCTCCTTTTAAGATTTTTTTTTTTTGTGAGATAATGGAAAGCGAGAGCTAACAAAACAAAAGAAGTGAGAGAAGTTGATGAGGGTGATTTTGGAAGGAAAGAGGCACAAAATATATATGCTCCTACATGCACACACACACACACACACACACACACACACACACATATGAACACACACACGCAGATGCACTAACTTGCAAGGCATGCACAAACAGACACATACATACACATGTGCATGTACAAATTGTCTCTCAGCTGTGTACAGTGAGACCCATCATAAATATTTCACTGGTTTTGTTTTGTCGGTAGTTATTTGCTGTGGAAACATGCATTAATACTAAATATGTATCCAATTAAAAATCTCAGTGTAGCACCCAGCTACACTTTGACATTTGTACAATAGTATCCCATCTATTCCCCAGAGAAGGTCTGAGAAGCAGGATTTCACCACAGGATATTTCATTCAAAAATGGGGCAAGTCACCCAACAGGTGTGTGGACTGTATGATCAGATTCAGGGGGAAGAACCACAACTCTTGGACACTTACTCTGAGGGAACTTCGGTGGATTGTCGTTGACGTCTGTCAGGGTGATCTTCACTTCTGTGGTCCCAGACAGTCCTCCCATGTGCCCCCCCATGTCTTTGGCCTGAATGACCACATCATACTCCTGCCGTGCTTCTCTGTCCATGTTAGGTAGGGCTGTCCTAATAATCCCTGTGGACAGAAGGCATGAAGTCAGAGGGACCTAGACATCTTAAACTAGCCACCATTATCAAGACCACCCTTGAGCCTTGGCTGCAGCTAAGAGGGACTGGGCAAGTATTTTTTATAGTGGACCTCCCAAGAAAATACAATTGCCACTGTAAATTGTATGGGATTAACTTGTGCTTCAAGTACTTCCAGTACCAAATGCAGTAGTAAGAGCACTGTGCTGCCTTTTAAAAGAGATTTTAAGTCAGGCTCCTAAATCACTGTGGTCATTGTACTTATCAAAACAGAGGATGTGTTACTCTATCCAGACCCAACGGCCAGCCTATCCACCTAAACATCTTAGTTTAGCACTACAATTAATTGGCTAGTTACTGTACCCCTTCTCATTCATTACACGTCTTGTTTCAAGAGATTGTAGTTCTGAGAACAGAGCTTTCCCTTAACCCATCTTGGTTGAATTCTATTAAATTCAGTTCAATTCAATTGTATTTGTACAGCAATTTTTACAGAGACACTGTCACACATGCTTTAGAGAAAAACAGGAAATGGGAAAATTGAGAGAAAAAAACTCCCCAGTGGCAATACAAAGCTCATTGGAAAGAAATCTTGGGAGGAACCCAAATATAGAGTAGGAGGCCCTCCTCCACTGGCCAGCCCAGTGTCAATAGTTAGACTGGCTAAATACTAATAGGGCAATAATGGGAAATTAAACAAAGCATATTAAAAAATAGAGGTTAAGAACGTGTTTAAATAATGTTGCTGGGAAAAAGGAGGAGGAGAGGGCTGTCACTACAAATCATACAGGACATTATTATAAGCGTTTATTTTCAATAATGAATCATTAATTCTTGAGTAGACCAGAACAAAACTAGATATGTAATGGGCATGATCCACTTTGTGGTTGATGACCACCTGTATTTATTTATTTATTTATTTAATTTTTACAGAAGTATCTGTTTAATGCACAGGGTTAGGTGTCTTTCAAGCAGTTGATTATAATTGTGTTGTCACTGGAACGGTTATTATACCCAAGCCATTCTTCCTACTAGCAGGCTGACAAAACTTATAACTTAGGAGAATTTTCTGAGAACAGTTGTAGAGTGATTTTTAGCTTAGCTTTATGCTTGAATTGCAGATAAGCCCAAAGCAAATTTGAATTAGAATTTTGGAGGCAATCCAGCAAAATATCTACTGTAGGATTGGTTTACTTGCAGGATTGTCCCTCTCTGAGCTCTCTCCCTTTGTCTAGCAGTTCTAGATGCTTTTTTTGAAGTTAAATTGGTCTAGCAGTGGGCAGATACTCTCCAGCATAACATGAAAAGTATATGAGAGCATGGAAGGCCTACTCTCACACACACTCTCTCACTGTCAATCTCTAATGAGAGAGTAAAATACATTTGATACAGTTAAAAAAAAAAAAAATCCCAATGTCCAATATGAGTAATTTGGAACCACGTGCCTGTTTGTGGCTCCACTGAGAAGTATGGTTGACCCTGCAGGATACTGTAGACCAGCCTGGCGCTGTTCCCGTATGTTGGGTCATCTGCATCTGTAGCAGTCACCTGCATCACTGAAGTACCTTGAAACCAGAAGACCAGAAGATGTGATGAGAGCATGAAGGGCTGCTTGTGAGTAGCTGCCATCACTTGATGCTGGCTTCCAAAGCACCTCTTGGTGTGTGGCACACCAAGATCAATCTGAGACTCGCTACTGATTATTAACTTGTGCTGACATTACGCTCTGGGTTATGCATTGTAACAGTTGGCATTTTATCTGAGCCAAACAAGGTCAGTGGAAAAACAAGCATGTTCAAATATGAATTTATGGGCTGAGAATATGGCAGAATCATTAGACAACACTGATGCATCGTGGTTAATATTCCTCAAGTTCAGACAATGTCCTCCAGAGCATTGCACAGTTTATTGCTTATCAATGAAAGGCAGAAGAAATTACAAGGAGTGAAAATAATTCCCAAAGTCTTGATCATTTCAAATCAATTCACTAGCAGTGTTTACACCAGCCAACAGATCTAAATATATTTGAAATTGGCCTGGCCTAGAATCCTATCCTGAGTCCACAGCAGCATCATTTACATTGTCAGCCAGTGGAATCGCACGGTAACAGATCATTACTCAGCGACAGGCCTGCATTAAGGATGATGTATTGCAGGCAGTTGGGTTCGTACAGCCTGTACTCACACACACTACCACCGTGCTAGCAGCTTAGGGCTGACCAGGCCTGGCTTTTAAAGACCACAGCAATAACAGTCCTTTTTTTGCTGCAGCCTGATTTGAAAAATTCCCACTCTTAAAGGAAATTGCTGACAGCCTTCCAAAGACGCACACAAAACTTCCCAGTGTCACCTATCATCAATGTTGTCACAATCTATGGCCCAAGTTGTTTTCTAGAGTACAGTGGATTTCCCATAACTTTCATATTTGAATGAGATGTTATTACTGGCCATAAAATGGAAAGATTAGAGAATTTTTTGGTCTGGATTCACTCAGCATTTGTCCTTAACTTTGATTTGGGAATACATTAAAGTGTTAATGTTTTTCTTCAAAATATAGTTTGGAAAGTTCAGTAACCACCAAACTGGTAGTAAAGGAAACTTTTGAGACTTGCATTTATTGACTTGAATGTCAAAATTAAGAAATCATTTTAGTTTTATCCATGCATAGGATTTTTTCATCATGGGCAAAACCATACTCACCGACATTGGACATCTCTGGAACCCTGGCATAGTAAGGGCCATGGAGGAACTCGGGTGGGTTGTCATTGATGTCCTGCACCTTGACAATAAATTCTGAGGGGGGCTCCAATGGCTTGTTGGTGTCCCGAGCCACTGCCTGCGCTGTTAGTGTGTATTGGGCCTGCTCCTCCCTGTCCAGTGTCTTTGTGGCATGGATGTTCCCAGTTTTGTCATCAATGACAAAAATGGTGCCCGCGCCTTCCCCTGAAAGAATGTATTTGATGTTCCCATCGCCAGAGTCAACATCTGAATGAAGCTGGAAAGATGGACAGCAGTCAGTATAGACAGTATTGAAACATATGCATTAGTGCTTAAAGAACGACCAATACAAGCCTGGATTCAATCAACATTCGCCTATGGCTTATAAATACAAACGTGTTACATTCTGGCCAATCAGACAGTGATCATTTCTGAACTGGGTTTGTGTGAAAAAACACTGAGCACCAAATACCAAGGTAAATGTTGAATGAATCCAGGCCATACTCAGAAGAGAGTTGCTCAAAGTACAGTACAATAAAATCAAATGGTTAGCTGAAATGCATAACAAAGTGTAAGAAAAGTCATTTTATGTTGCATTTGAACGCCACATTCAACAGTTTTGGAATCAATGTCCATTGCCCTAATAGTTGTAAGGCTATTGGGAGATTCTATTTATTTATGAAGTTGGAAGAAAATGGACAAAGTCAGCGTGTCTTACTCATTTCATACTGCACTTACAATAGTTTATTGATTGATTGCCAGAAGTGGCTGTGAACAATTAAAATGTAATACAACAATAGAACCTCTTGACCCTGTATAATTCTATCCAATAACTGGTTGTACCAGCTTGGCCTAGGAGGAATTAAGGAAGAAAATTCATAATCATTATTTCTTTGGGCCAATAAATCACCCTCTTTCCCAGATGGCAGTGTCTTTGGGGGGACTTTCCATTATTAAAAAGAAAATCCAATTTATGACCTTTAATCAACTAGGGCACTGATTGCTTTTGTGGAAGGAATGGAGGATACTGCAAGGACTCTGTGAGTAATGAAAGTCCCGGTGACTCTACATAAGTTAACCTGGGAAATAAAGGTTACAGTTGTGCTTACCCGTCCCACCAGGACTGGGTCCGGTCCCGTGTACTCCTCGATGACAAAGAACTGATTCCAAACCCAGCCTCTTTTGGAGCGGTGGAGGACCTGCCCTTCCTTGCCCCTCTCCCTGTGACCGTGCAATGAGAGTCTCCGTCGGTGGGCGTGCTCCGAGGGCAATGAACCGTGGCTGCACAGCGCCACACCCAAGCACGTCAGCAGCACCTGCAGTCCCAAACCCTGCCGCATCCTGCCGTCGTCCGCTGCCCACGACTTCCTGCGTGTCCTTCAGGGACCCGATTACAACCCTGGAGACTATCCAAAGACCTTCCTGACGCTCGCTGGGAAGCCGACCCTGACTTCACCCCCGAATTCCGCTGTCTGCTTTGTGAATCATCGCTGCTCCCTTTCTCACACGGTCGGCTTCCAGTTTAGATTCTGAAATGTGAAAAATGAGAGAGGTCCATCATCAATCACAGAGAACACTCTTTTTTTCACTCATTTTTCTGAAATCTAAATTTTAATTGATTTCACAAAATCTAAACATATTAATTTATTTTATACACTGCTATGCTTTTATAATTAATGGAGAGAGGTAGTAAGTTCAATTTACTGCAGCTTAATTAGACATCAAATCAGTGTTGTCCTGAAATATAAATTGAAGAATTCCCCACATTCTGACTGCTTAGGCAATGTCACGCATATCTAGTTCTCTAGAGAACCAGAGAACCAAAGCAGAAAAAGATACTTTTCTTTTCTAGAGATTATCCTTCCATCTTTCCCTCTCAGAAGTATATTACAGTACATCAAGATATCAGCATAAAATATCATCCCCTGAACTTTTTGCAAGGCAAGGGTAATCTCTTGAATAACTGAATTTCAACAAGAACCACGAGGATATTTTACATTTAAATCCAACAGGATATGCCTAGTGAATCTTCAATGCAGTGAGAAAGACACTTAATTCACATTTATCATAAATCATTGCAATCAATAGATATTTGTAGTTCTGTGAAGTGATGTTGGACTAATTAGTTTTATTTTACTTTTTATGATATTTTCTTTTAAACATGTACCGAGTGTGTTTCCCTACAAAGATATGGCGCTACTCCATACACAACTATCCAAATGAGGTGTCAAAATCAATTCCATAATAGGCTTTCATCAGTTTTTGGTTGACCAATCAATGATGGACTGAGTACCAAATTAGTCTGTAGGGGATTTTCTTATCCAGTGAACCGCTAATAACCTTCAGCTGCACTAACTGCTATGCTCCTAGTGCTGGGAGGCAAGAGTTTTGGAAACTTAAAGACAGAGCGCTCCCAAGTCAGTAAATGGGTTGAGTGCAGAGAAGCAAACCAAATCTTCACCCTGTGTGTCACACCAATAAATACAGTGTACATAAAGTGCATCCACCAGTGAAGTAGGGTAATGGCTGTCCTAACTCAGGCTTGCTGCAATTCTGCCAGCTCCCATAATAAGGCCTGGTAATGCTTCTTGCTTTTCACAGCACCAGCTGTAAATTGGCAGGCATTCTGAAAAGAAGACATTTCTCTCTTCTTAAATTATTGACCAGCCACCAGAATGTCAGGGCTCCATGCTATGTGAAGGAATGTTTTTATTGCCTGAGGCCTGTGTCCTGGGAGGCACATTTCCTGTCAAAATACATCACAAATAACAAATGCTGCTTTCTTTGCATGTACAGCAACACATTCTCAGCCGAGGTGTTCTCAGAACAGACACTGAGTCAGAACGCCAGACAGAAAAAGGGAAAAAAGAAAACTGACACAGTTCTAAGCTCTTGTCAGCAAATCCCTGGGAAAGGCAAATTAATTTTCAATCCACGTCAAATCAAAGGACAGAGGTAGAGATTAAACGAGCCTTAGACACACAAACAGAACTTCCTTGTTTGAGGTTAACTTGACATGACTGACATCTACTGGGCTAAGAACCCTTTGATCTGAGCAACAGTGTTTCATTCTTGGCGATTCAGGGTTGACTCTCTTCACCTTCAAGTCTGTGTTTATTAAAAGATGTGTCATCCTTTTTTGTCAACCCTTTGAAAAAATAAATTAAAATAAAATAATCTGAGTGCAACCTCTCATCATATTCATTTATAATGAATTATTGGATTCTTGGATCCTGCCTATATTTTCAATGTTTGCAATGTTTGTGGTACACCCTCAACTCCCAATTTGACTCGACATCCGGTCATCACACAAGCTACAGCAACAAATAAATAGTTTATGGTTTAGCTCCATATTGATCCCAATTTGTGCTTGACTGAGACATATATAAGCAGTTTATCCCAAATTCAGTCAGGGGTGGTAAGTGATACACCAGAAGTGCAAAGTCCCTCATCCATTACAGTTATGTAGTGATTCTGAATCATGCATGCAGTATTTCTCTGTACAGCTAGACAGCTTTGTTTAAAGGCATCTCCACTGTGATCTTAAAAAGGACACCTGAGCTTAAGCGAATGGGCTAAACATATCAACCCTCGATCGCATTTTGACAGTATCAAATTTGGGATGGATGTATGGCCTGACTATTAAGTGAAAGCATATGAGCATCACCCCAAAAAGAGCTGATTACAATACCCCTGTGGAAAACAATATTACACAGAACGATATAATGAGATATTGGAATACCAGAGGCAGTATTAGAGGCAGTAAGCATTTATACAGTCACATATCACATAATTACAAATTTAGAGATATTGTGCCATTTCCTTAGGATCCTTTGCCTTGTCGAGTGTCAGGCAAAAAGATAGTGTCAAGTATTATACCCATAATTTTAGCTTGCTCTCTCAATCTTATTTGCTGTTTTTTTTTTTCTTCATCTTATGTGGCCAGAGACAGTTCAGGTAAAACACGTCTGGAGAAAAATATAGTGACCTAGTCATGCAGGACAAAGAAAATCATTCCTCTGGAAATTTAGAGTAAGGGCAAACAATGCCAAGGAACAAATAACCTTGTCAAAAATGAGGAAAAACAATGTACAAAAGTCTGATTCATTTAGCATACCACAGGACCAGGTTTTCATACAGCTAGCTATACATTTAATGTGCCAAGGAGTGGCTGGGTTCTGTATTAATTTAGTTGTCAGAGGGGAGTTCCTATTTTGGGAGTTTGGGGCTGGAGTGAAGTTTCTAGTGATAAACACCCTATCCAGCAGTAATGTCAAAGTTTTTTTTTTAGTTTTTTTTTTTTTTTAGATTTTTTTTAAACCAGGCAAGTGAGCCCTACCATACTGCAGCCATTCTCATTTGGAAGTGGTTATAAAAATAAAAAATATCTATAAATATATATATATATATATAAAATAGTATATGAATAAAATATCCCAATGTGAATGTCCCAGGCTATATTTATCAATGTATGTGTACAGACATATAAACCTAACAACACTGATTTTAGATTTGTGGAAAAAAAATAACCTCATAACCCCATAATGGGTAATGACACATCCTTCTGTCCAAGGTTCTCCAAGAAGGTTGTTTTATTAGCTCTCACTCCATGACTGACAAGGTAGATACAGGACAGGTCTATTCTTTATCATTTTCCCCAGCATATACCCTTGTTAAAATAAAGATTTACACCAGTTTGTTTTTATGGGCGATCCGTGTTAAATAATCAGAAATGCAAACACATATTTTTTGAACACAACCACTTTGTTCTTTGGTATGCAACAGGTAATTGCATCCACTCCTACAAAAGCCAGTTCAGAGAGCAGCAATTCTGCAACTCACTGATCTGCACATGACAAATATTGTCTTTCAGATGAAAGTTATGACAAAAAGAGGCTGGCTTGTAGCAGCCTGAATATTTTTCTGAACACCTCTTTCACATAGAACCCTGATGATCAGTATCACAAAATGGATATATGAATAAAAATCACATCCAAATAAACTTAATAATCTGTGATGGCAAGCATAATAATAAGAAATTCTAAATGGGTATTTATCAAATTTACTGGAAGCAAAGATAGGCCTTGAAGACATAATTGAATCTACTGTAAAGGACAATGTTTTTGGCTTCTCGTGGCTAAGGTCCTTCCTGTGGCCATTAATAGAAAACCTGCTAATTTTGCACATAAGAAGGAACCTGACACTCAATTAGAGAGATTAATTGGTGTGGGGGTTTGCTGGTTTTTTCTCCCCTTCTCTTCCTTACTACAACAGCGCTGAAATAGATATGTACTAACAGGTTATTGATATGCGGGATTCAACTTCAGCCTGGGTTTCATAAATATGCTAATAATCTCATCCAAGTATTGTCTAGGACTGCTACAGCTGAAGGGACACTGTACAGTGGTTGCTTCTTGTTTGCTGCTCCTATAAGCAGACAGAATCACCACAGAGACTGTGGCTTCCATGGACAGCAGCTGGTAATTGGGCAACCGAGCAGTCATGAATCATTGTTCTGGGAGCAATGTTGGAGGTCTAGTTACTGGCACAACTGCAAGATGGAGATGGTGGGAGCATCACTGAGGACTAGCACTTTAAGTGATGTTATTGCAGAATAGCCCTTGGCTCAGCTCTTCCCCAGTATTTGGAAGGCAATATGTGCCCTTGGAGTTGAAAGCTTTATGGACACATATCACCTTACCATGCTAAACGAAGCTCAGCAGTCAGTTTCAGTTACCTTGAAGGATGTCTAGAAGAACAACACCAACAGTTATATCTAAGCATCTTTTCCCTAAATACCTCAATCATCAGTTTTGGTTCCACTGTATTAAATGGTTGTTACTGATCAAGCAAATAATGGTTTATTATTTCATTTCTTTAATACAACATGCATGCACATACAATACATTTATAAAAAGCCTGAAAAGGGTACAATGAGCAAGAATGAAGGGAAAGAAGGGGCTCAAAATTACTACATTTGGTTACCACTCTATCAATGTGATTCCAATATAATGGATAATTAATACATTGTGTACTTCATTTAACCCATTTTCCAATGGTTTTGCCTCTGATGGTTTCCATAACATGGTTGCCATCAACATCATGCATATTGTTAGGATATTAAATGTTAGTGTCACCAATTTGTCAAGAAGACTATTGTGAGTCACAAATGGCATAATAGTGCTAATAACCATTAGATAATTATCATATGTTTTGAAGAGTTTCAGCAATGTTAACGCTTTGGTCTTAAAAAACAGTCATCAGAGGCCTCTGCATTAATGTAGGTTTTAAATTACTTAAAAAACATGAGATGTATAATTAATCCTTTGAGGTTAAAAAGCCCATGTTTCTGGCTTTCTGCTGGACATAAAGGTTTGTATTTCTTTCACATACGGAGGAATAGCTGCTTCTATTTTTCCACATATTCAAAGGCTCCAACATCAATACAGTGTCTGCAGACCTAAACTTGCAAACCTTTTCATTTCCTTGTGCAAGGCCAACTAGAGGAGTGGCCTCAGTTTCAGACGATGGAGTCCCAAGGGGACACAGGGAGGAGTTAACCGCCAAGTCTGGAATCGATTTTTGGGAAAGGGGAAAATGAAATGCCTGGAATTCTGAGTCTGAGCCAGAGACGGGGCCAGAGACTGGGCTAAAGCGGTAATCACACATGTATTCATGGAGCGGAGTGAGACACATGAGAAACGAGAAATGCAAATGTAAAGCTGAGGTCAAATCCAGAGACACACACTGGGTTAACTCAGTATTCGTGTGCAGGATGGAGGAGTTTAAGACAAATATACGGCACTCTGCTGTATCAGATCTCAAATTTCTCCACACTGCCAGACATAACATATCCCAAAATGTCTCCCAGTTGAATTTCATTCTTTGCCATGTATTTTCCCCCATTAAAAAAGTTCTTCCTGCCAAGTTTTTCTGTTGATTGATGGTCTTGTTGTTTGAGATTGGCAGGAATATGGGATGTAAAATTTTCAAACGATCTGTCTTAATAAGGAGATCTACTAAATGATTAATGGCTAAATTTGTAATTGATTTTTAAAACCAAATGCTACAGTGGAGAGAGTGGTAAGTGGTAAGCGGAAATATTATGCCTTTTATTAGAATTTAGACCCTGTGACAACTGTCAGCCAACCGTGCTGTCATGTCTGAAATTCTGACGGGTATTCTAGTTCTTCAAGAGTAAAAAATAAAACTGAATACAATTTTATAGCCGCTGCACAGTTATTATTCATGGGCGAGTTCAGAATACCTGAAACAGTCTCTGCAGCTGTTAAACAAAAAAGATGCCAAATGGATGAACAGGTAATCAGCGCATTAATTTAGTCAAAAAATGGCGAGCATTGTTGATGTTATTGTGGTAGGGGGGGCGTGGTTTGTGCGTTGGCTGCAGAGGGAGAGAGTGGGCGGGGCGGCTCTCGGACTCTGCGCCACAGCTGTTAGAGGTTGCTAATCAGCACCGCTCTTTAAATGTTTAATTGTTTAACAATGTGCTGATTACCTTGACAGCGAGCATGGGTGGTTTTAAAAGGCGTTCGCCGAGGCAGACGGGGGGACTGGTGACGGAGGAAGTACGGCGCTACAGCAAAAGTAACCAGTTAAATGAAAAGCCGGGTGTGCGGCAACAATAAAAAGAAGTGATTACTTCGAACTCGTCTCTCTCTCTCTCTCTCTCTCGATACACGAGCGGTGGCACGCACCTTGCTACAGTTATGTTATGTTGTTATGTTATGTTAAGAAAGTAAACCAGGGAAGGAATGTGAAATCATAGTAGAAAATACTGACACTACAGCAGGTATTCCTTTGTCTCTTTATTAATGATGAAGGTGAGATGGCTAAATCTACTATTCACATTTTGGTGGATTCCTCTGACATTTTATCTCACATAAAAGGTAATTCCACTTTCTCCCTAATTTCCTTTTATTCCACTCCACTTATTTTCAGGCCATTCATAGTTGTGCAGTTATTGAGCCAGAGCACTGCGCAACTATGATATCGAGTTACAGACAAGCCAAAAGCCAATTCATCACCCAATGTGTTTGCTATTGCTTGTGCTGGGGAACACACTGAACAAACTTAGACTCTACTTGAGTGACAGTATGGCCAATTAACGGGAATCTATATTCAGTTTTTGACCATGGAGCACAACATTGTGTTAAGTAAAAGTATTGTTCAGAAGTGCACAGAAAATGCATTGCATAAAGATATAGTTTTGAAGTTGATAAATGATACTTTGAAGATTGGATTTGTCTGAAAAATGAAATAAACAAATGTAGTTTAGTCTGCACAACAAAACACACAAATTAATGCATTTTGACACACTGGCAGATGCATGTATTAAGTAACAGTATGAGACAATAGATAGCCACCCACCTTACAGATTAGCTGTTTGTAAGCACCCCCCCACCACTCCAGATACATATGCTGTCTCTGCACACCCCTACTGTGGGTTCTAAATGCCCAACTCGGGTTTCATCCCCGAAACATGCCAAATAACAGTAGGCATGAGAAAATGACAATGAACAGCTCATGAACAGACAAAATATTTCACTGTAAATTACTAAGGCCAGGGTGTTAACTTCGGAAAGGCAATCAGAAGCTGCTTTTGGAACATCAGACCATCAAAAGGGACAGGACAGCATCTCCCAGCAAGGCAATATCACATTTATACCTCTATTTTATTGACGCTTAAAAAAGCCTTCTGAGGTTCTTATAATAGGAAGGGATTGTTTTTACCATACTGATAGGCTGCTGAATCAGCAAAGGCACATTGTACTTCAGAAATAACATCTGTTGATGACAGCCTACCAGCAGGGAGCTCTCTGAAACAGGCTTCTGCAGTGGCTATTTGAAAATCTTTTAATATGGGCTTAGTCCTGATATGCAATTAGAGAACTGTAAGCATTTGATGTAATTTTGTATTGGAGCTACAAAGGAATGGAGCAATAGTGTCAAGCAAACAAGGAAAAGTAGAGATACTGTACGATTCACTTGTCCATCATCTTGGGTGCATTTGTTCAGGACATAGTTAGTAATGCACTTCACATCCAAGGCTAAAATGTCTTTTTGTGAATAACATAGATTGTATTGTACTGTCAGTTCTGGAGACTACAGTTATTGAGCCATATTACGGCAACTAAATCTGCTCTAAAGCTTTGGTGGTCATGGCACCTACATATCACACTACGCTGTACTGCACAATGCTGGGGAGGGGGGCTAATTGGATTCAATAATAAAGTGTACATTGTTGTGAGCCATACCTCTAAAGATTGATTTCAGCCTGAAATTCTGTTTTTATTCTCTTTAGGTACAAGATTTTCCTGAGCAACAAAGTTCAATTCTTCATTAAAGATTAAGTGTGAGAATGTGTTCTTGCGCTTACAAGAAAGTTCAATTGCTTTCTTATCTAATTGATTTGAGGTGAAATCGAAAGTCCTCAATAAGCAATAAATTATGTGATTTCATAAGCTGGCTTCAAGTGTGTCTTTGAAGTCCCATAACATCAGTTACCAGTTACATTGTTCTGATTTATTTAAAAAGAAGCTGCAACTTGGTATGAAAGGGCTGCCCTGACAATGTTACTCAAGTATGCAGCCTTATTTGGCATCATGTAATTAATTTCCCTCCTATGACAGTAGTAACTAATCATGCTAGCCTATCACTGGGTCAGAGTTTCATACATATTACAATTATTTATTTATTTATTTATTTTCTTTTCACCGAAAATGTGTGCTATCAATGTACCATTTAAACAGCATATGGAGGATAAGACAGGCAAGTTGCCCAAAGATTTTGTAATATGAAATCCAAATTCTAGTGCACTGTGTAATGTTTTCTCTGAATTTTCATAAAATGAATGGGATATTATTGTGACACATCACAAGGAGGTTGGGAAATCTTATTTTCTTCTGAGTGGAAAAAATTAGATTGTTAATCTTTCAAGATTTACTTTTGTTTTCTGTATCACCAAATTTGACTTTGTTGGGCTTTATGGACTGTGCTAATCCAATGGACAGAGACTTCCACTGCAGGGCTTCTGACAGCATAGCTTTAAGCTGTGTCTTCATATTGCCAGGGAAATACCTGTGGGAGGATATTTTTTGAGCAAAACACTGGAGTTTCTTGAGACCCCTAGTATTAGGAAATACACTGACGGTTCCTTAATGTTGAGTCAGCCTTTCTTTTATTGAGGTGAAATACTAATTTTAAGGTTTATAGCTACACAACAGAATTGAGAGAGATAGTGTGTGTATGTGTGCAATACAATACATTGGTCCTTCTGTGCTAGCTTTGCAAACCTCACAGAACCAGATGCATTAGTGACAAAATAAGCATTTTCCTGTCTTTTTCCATAGCAGCAATGCAATAAATCTAGCAATTCCATAAAATTTCTATGAGTTCATCTGCTGGGAAACAGTACATGCTGTTCTCTTGATCTATATTCCCAAAATTAAAAATGTCTGCCCTTAAAAAATTAAACAACAACAACTGGGGTTCATGTGCCACACAAAATATCATAGATTCAATTAAGGCTGCCATACCCAGTGATTATTTGAGAATAGGGTATAGGGATGCGTATAAAATCTAGACTGTGACTATATAGTTTGTTGACAATAACAACTGGGGTTCATGTGCCACACAAAATATCATAGATTCAATTAAGGCTGCCATACCCAGAGATTATTTGAGAATAGGGTATAGGGGTGCGTATAAAATCTAGACTGTGACTATATAGTTTGTTGACAATAGTTTCCAGCTGCACACTTGAGTACAAATTAGCATCACTCACTTTGTTTTTCCCATTAGTAATGAATGATGCAAATGAAATAATTTAATTTCAGTGCAGTATTGACTCCAGTGAAAACAAGAATAACCAAAGACGATATTCAGAAAAATATTACACTTAAGTCATTTGCATTTAGAGCTTTATGTGAGAACAGATTGATGAGCCTCCCAAGACAGAGCAGAGGTACCACAAACTAGAAGTCATCTCTGAATCAGTCCTTAACAAAAAGTGACTTAGATTGATTCTAAATTGCACAGAGGGAACTAGCTGCCAGACACAATTTACAGATTGTTTTATTTTACAAACACCTGGAAAGGCCCAGTTCTCCATCTTAAAGCCATTATGCACTGACAAAATATGAACTGTATGCCTATGCAAACTCAGACATTTCTTGGTTGTTCTAGAGCTATCTCTGTCTATTCATCGCATACATTAGCGGGATTTATGAGCCAATCATTCATGCTGCTACAGTATAATGAAGTCCTCAGATGCAAGTAATTCTGAACTCTGACACATTTATAAGAAATCCATATAAAAAGCACATTCCAGGTAAATGTTTGACAATAGGACTTCATAGGCTTGGTAATGCCTCCAAGCTGAGCAAATGAAGTACATATGATGTTCCATTATTTCCTTGTCTCCCAGTGACACACTCTCTTGCACTAAGTGACACACAAAGCCATCACATGCAAGACTAATCTGTGCATGCCAACATCACTGGTGCAGTGGTCAGTGAAACTGGATTAATTCATATCTTCTCCATTGTAGAATAGTTGTATTATTATTAGTAGTAGTAGTAGTAGCAGTAGTAGCAGTAGTAGTAGTAGCTACAAATAATACTTCAAATTTGGAGAAAAATCGAACCAAGTTATCACTACAGATCTGCCTATAAAATAATATTTCACATGACAATGATTTAACAGTAATATGCTTTTCACTGTGCTTCAATAACACACTAAATATCAATAGAACAACATAGTAAGAGATAAAATGTGCTTTACAGTAGACTCAATTCACATTTTCAAATACACAGTCCCTTGCAGTCTGCAATTCATTTCAATTGTTTTCTTTGATTGTGAGAGACATACTTCTTGTGCAGACATACAACTCAAGAAAAGTGTTGAATTACGGGTTTTCATTTGATATTGCAGCATACTGCCTGTTTAGAAAGATCTGTAAGAAACACATACACACACTGTATATATATATATATATATATATATATATATATATATATATATATATATATATATATATATATATATATATATATATATATATATATATATATATATATAAAATGAGAAATTATATATAGTACCCATAAATGCATGTGTTTTTATCAGATGTTCTAGTTACATTTTTTTGTAGCCTCTGATGTGTTGCAAACTGCGTAGATTGCTTTTTGGTAATGTCTTTTGCATCTGTTTTCAAGAAACTGTTCTGAACGATTCCTGTATTGTAAAAAAAGCATGAAATCTACTTACATATATGTTTGTGAAACATCCCTGAAAAGTCATTTATTTAAATGAGGAGATGTCTTTTCATGCTTCTTTACAGAATCCCCACCAACAGAACAATAGATTCTGTCTAAAGGACACCAAGGCCGTGTTAAACTCAGCGCACTTGCTTACTGTTGACTATAGTTGTTGAGTACACTGGATGAGAAAGCTGATGAGTAGGCAAAAATCTTCTCGAAACATACTTAAAAAGCATACTTAAAATACCATTATATATTATAATTATTTATGGGGTTTCACTGAGTGTATTTGGGAGCATTCTTTTCAGGAAGTAAACAACGATTTTGGTCCCATAAATATGACACCCAGCTTCACTTACAAATGAGGTGCAGGTTCACTGACGTGTTCCTTCAAAAACAACAACACGTGAGCATGGCCGTGAGGGCGGAATGTCTTACTACACTTCCACAGTATGGTTGTAAAATAATATTGATGATATTTTCTGCATACTGACCATAGCATACTAAAACGGTATGCAGTATGCTTAGTAGGCAGTACATATTTTGAGGACACAGCCCAGGAAAAATCTGACCCCAAATGTCTCATCTTGGTTTCTGTAATCCATCCTTGGAGACAAATTTCAGTCTTTGCTTAAGACATTAAACAACTCCACCTTGACAATTCCATAAACAGCATTTTTGCATTTTTAACATCAGTTTCTCCACATCCAGACTGATTCCTATAACAAATGATATTCCATGCACTATACTACACATACGTCTTCTCAAGAAAAGCATGAAAGTTGTAAAAACACACCACCTTCATTGTTTGGTTTATTTACATCGGAGGCATAATTACTGAGAAATGTATATGGTTAATAGTCTGTCATGAAATATAAATGAAATTAGAAGAGCCTGTTATGAAACATTATACATACAGAATTAAAGTTCTTTATACTACTAGGGAAAAGGGCAAATTTTTTCACCTGCATAAAAACCACACACACACAGTACTAGACAAAGGTGCAAGGTGATTTGCGAGTGGATAAATTATACAGTAGCTAAGGTGAGACTGTGAGAACACCATGAATCAAGAGTGAGGCTGCTTGATGTGATAAACCATGTCTCACATCATGTGATTCATAATTTGACACTGGTGCAGTACATGGTAATTTGAACATGCTAATTTGAAAAATCTGCTCATAAATGTATTTACCGTCAGCACTGTGCTTCACATATACGAGTGTAATAACCTACACAGCACTGAAAATACAGCCTTGCACTAAATAAATGGCAGGATGCAATCAACATTTGCCCTCATATTTGCCATTTCTCAAATAAATTATGATTTTGTCTTTTTTTCATAAATGCAGTCCAGTGTGTTAATTTTGCTACATGTTAACATTTGCATTAATTGTGAGATGAAGGACAAATATTGAATCAATCAACAAAGGTAATAGTATCAGTGACTTTCTGTTATTGCAACTTTGAAATGATTACCTGTGCAAAATGTTTAAGTCATGTGAAGGGAAAAGACTGGTAGACAAAACTTTATTATCCTTATAATTACATATGACAGAGATCTGGGGTATGTCAGAAGTTTTAAAATCCCACTATTTATTTGATTTATGACTGCTTACTAGAGTTTCCTGCACATTCAAAGGCTTCCAAATATGCAAGGATGAAAACATAAACAGAATGGTCTCAGTCAATAAACATTCAAGGCTTAGTTGTGGTTTTCAAATGTTAAATAAGAAAAAAACACAGAAATTTCTCTCTGCAGGGAATAGCTAAAATAGCATAGAAGCAATAAACCACAATAAAACTATGACTCAGCATGACATTAATTAAGTAAGCTGTTATAGCTTCGTCCTTAACCTTGAGCAGTGGATTTCAACAAAACAAAATTTGGGCACAAATGTTTCTTTTTTAAACTGTGTAACTTTTTTATAAGAAACTTATTTATGAAGCAATGCTCTTATTTATTTGTTTATTTATCTTCTGATTTTCAGAAAAGAGGATTCCACTTTTTCCAGATAAATAAGGCCTGGTACCATGCATACGTGATGGGGAATGTAAGGGAGACATGAAACCGATGAGTCCAGATTAGAACGGCTTGCACAATGCATGAGAGCCTCAGCTGTGCGTTGCAATCTGAGTGTGGAAACAAGGGGTTTTCATCCTTCAGATTCACAGCAGACATGTCCAAACAAGGCCAAATTAAATTATAGCCAGCAGTGACAGGCACAATGTACCCATCATTCACTGGGTTCAAGTGCCATTCCACCAACACATACAAACTTCCTCCAAGACAAGCATCAGACCTCATGGGTCCATAGCTCTTCCCCTGGCTGGCCTGCATGTGTCTGTATTTGTGTCACAGTAGATTTCAATACCCTGCTCTGATGCAGTAGGACATAATCACATCTGAATTTTAAAAGTGTGACGTGTGCAAACATCATTCTTGAACTGTTCGGTCATTAGTTGCAGATATTTAACCTATTTTCCCATCATTGCCATATTTTTAAGTTATCAGAAAAAATGCAGCAATGTGGACTTAAATCAAAGTAACAGGGTCTTTACATGTTATTTACGCACACTCAAATTGTTAAAAAGTCTTCTCCAAAGATTTAATTGGAGAAAATTTGCTAACTTGGACAAAACAAATAATAAAACTATCATCAAGGCAAGATATGATTAATTAATATAATACATTGTTGCTCTAAACCACTGCACTGTAAATTAAAAGAACTGCAATTGCCCTGCCATGATTGATTTCCCCCTTGAAATAGCACGTAGAAAAGCTGAATGACGAACCATCCAAATGGCCCACCCGGTGTGTAAATACAATGAATGTAACCTACCTATTAAAATGTAGATTGATATATATTCAAATATGGACATATTTGGTTTTGTAATATCAAAACAAATGCATTTATAATTTCTTTTGTGCAGTTTCATGCATAGTTTCATTTTATTTAAATTAATGTGAATGTTAATGTGTGTACGGTATAGAGCAAGTTATTTTTGTGATTTTTCCCTCATGATATGCCTCATCACCTCCCATGACCAATCACTTAATCCCAGCCCTAAGCTTGGGAGCCACCTCTGTTTAGTAACAGTGCATCTATCCCCTATCATTCTTCTGGTTCAACACATACCCCCCATAATATGCACCATTATCTCCCTTGCATTATAAATGTAGTGACTGAGGCATGTGGTTGTTTTTCTTGAATAGCTGTCTGTATTATTGTGGATTTTTGTATATCATGTTGTATATGTTGCATTTTAATATTTTGTGATTGTGTACGGCTGCTACCTTGGCCAGGTTTCTCTTGTAAAAGAGATTTTTGATCTCAATGGGACTTCCTGGTAAAATAAAGGTGAAAAAAAATTGAAACAGGTTCCTTAAGAAATCTGAGTTTAAGATTTGGAAAACATTATTATTACGTTGCATAGGCACCTATTTTAATTGTTAGAGTTTTTTCACTACTCTGATATGGGAGTCTACGGCAGCCAACAGAACCACATGATGGATTTTTTGAAATTTTGCACACAGATAGAGGACCGGCCATGATATCCAGTCTCCAAGTTTGGGGTCAATTCTTTCACTGCTCTAACAGCACCAACAGGAAAGATTTGATGCTCGATTGTTGCCTGTAACTTTTGAATCATTTGGCCTAGAGCCATGATGTTTTAATCTTTGATTCTTAGGTCCTGCTGAGTTGAATGTGCCCACCCCCATCAATTTCCACCATATTGGATTTTCTGCCATTTAGAATTTTTTGAAAAACACATTTTAAACATCTCCTCCTAGATCGTTGAATGGTTCACCATAAATGAACCCATAAATTTTCAGGCAAAGATGCCAAACAGGAAGCAAGTCATATCTATGCAATGGTTTGTTGTTTTAACTCAGTACCCTTCTTTGCCAGGGGGCCTAGGGGGAACACAGCAGGTTGCATGAAATTTGAGCTCTTGTGGGTGCGATACCAGGATTTTTATTTATTTTTTATATGTGGATTTCTCTGTAATGAAAGCAGATATTTCAACCAAACTTTTTTTGTGGAACCACTGCAGTAAATGATTTTAACTGGCAAATCATATGCCCTGTGTATTGGCAATTTTGTTTTGCAGCCATCTTGGATTTTGTCAAATAATATTTATGCTCTCGTTATTGATTTACAACATTCAAACTCCCATTGATCAACTTGAACTTTTAATCAAATGAAACCTGCGGACAGCAACTGCTTTACGGTTTTTTCCCCTAAATTTCTGTCACCCATTAAAAGCTTCTGCTGCCATATTTTACATGACAATAAACAGATATCGCACAATTTTCTGAAAACACCGCTTTGTTTTTTGGCCATTGATATTGACCCCAACTGTATTAAAATACAAAGTATGGCAATATAAAAGCAATTGCATACAAGAGTTCCAAATGCAAACCCCAGGAGACACAATAAAACAGACTCTAGGTGCCTGCATATGAGAGAGATTATCCAGAAACATAGAACAGAAAATACAATCAATGAAATTGCCTGCCTAAATAAAATGGATAAAGTACTCAATAATTCAATTATCTCAGCAGGATTTCTGTCACCTGGATTGCTGTTTTGGAAACTTCCAAGGCCTATAAGACTCCCACACATTGGGCAACTCTTTTTTATTCAGTTTCACTGTATGGTTTTACTCAGATTCCACAATCCAGTTATAGTATATATTTGTTTCACTGAAACCGTGCATGACTAAATTTTCTTCAAGATTAACTGCCCAGGCTGATTTACAATGGGAGTCATTATCAAGCTGCAGTATAAATGGTTTATTTTAGATGTTCTGTCAAGCACCTTAATATCTGCAGCCACATTATGTCATTTAAAAGCCAGCTCTGAATATGGTGACTGGTTGTGCTTGCTGGATGTTGAAAAGAAAAACAAGACAAAATAGTTCTTGAGAGGCCTCAGTCAGCTTGATTAAACTCATTTTCAAGTTGGAGGCCAAGGCCAAGTTAGAAGTCCTCAACCAGAATATATTTTAGACAACTGTTTTGTTGAACACAATCAGGCAATTGCAACCCATGCCAACACACTCCTTGATGTGTATTTTTGAGCAGTTTTGAATGCCTTGTGAAGGTTCCATGGACTGGCTGCAAGGCAGGATTTTTGGCTAAGGAAGTAAAATACATATATTTATATATTTTTTAATTAAAGCTCATTCAAAGAAATCAAGCTATATATGGCATATATTACCATTCAAATAAACATAAGTAATAATATCTGCAGTTAATGGAATGGGATGATTTTTCTTTTCTCTTCAGAGTAAACAGTGCCATTAATTTGCATTGAAAAATGTTAACCCATAACACTGCTTATGACTGCAGTATCACTACTCAGGAGTTTAATGGGCCACCATCACCAGTGCATAAATCTGTATTTTAGTGCTCTGCTAAAATTTAGAGACTGGATATGCACCAACAAATTATCCTTTCAGCTAGCTCATCACTTGCTGCTCCATAGTCCTGTAGCCTTTTCACATTGTACTGCTCAGATTAACTTTAGGACTGCTTATCAATGGAGTAGCCACCTGGGACATTTACAGGAAGAGTCGTGGATATTTTATTACAGTTAAAAATCTCTTATTTGTTTCACTGCAAGTAGTTTCCATGGCAACCTGTCTAGCCAAAACATGAGATGGGAGCTGATAAAGGTCTCCAAGGATGGGTGTACATGACATGTCAACATTCCCTCGGAGTACTACAATCTAACATAGCAAGGCACACCTTCCTTTCAAGGTTAATTGTCATGGTTTTGGCTGATACCACCATTTCTTTTCTTTCTGCGCCTTTTCTTCAGTTATTACGGCCATTGAGTTCTCCATTTTGTTGATTGAATTATACACATACAAATTTCTTTTTACAATTTGCACCTGTTGGCATTCTATTTAAACCTCGAACAAGCCGATAAGCTTTGCTTTAGTGTCACTTACGTTGCATGAGAGCCGGTAATCTATCGGTAAAGGTAAAGGTAAAGGTAAAGGTAAAGGTAAAGGTAAAGGTAAAGGTAAAGGTAAAGGTAAAGGTAAAGGTAAAGGTAAAGGTAAAGGTAAAGGTAAAGGTAAAGGTATTGAGATTTGCGATACTGGATTGTTGTGGCTATAAAATTAGCACAACAGTCTTTAGCTAACAGGTTGTTGGTAACAAATTAGTGCCACAACCTAAACTCAGAATTCTTTCTTTAGGGTGTTCCTTTTCAGCCTCGGATCGAGGTCTGTTTTCTTTGAGTGGCTCCGTTTTCTGCTCAGGCAGTTTTATTTTCAGAAAGTTCATACTCCTTAAGCTTTAGTTTTTTACCCATTACGTGGGTTGTTTCTTTGGGATACCCTTCCTTAGGAGTATTGTTTTCCTTTCCGTTATTTTTCCGCTGTCCTTTTGTCTCTTGAGACTTTGTGGTTATTCTACCTTTGGTGAATAGCTTAAAGAACCCCCTGTTCAGTTGCGGTTGGTCTCCCAAAACCCCCACTCCCTCACATTGAGTCACAATTTTTAACATTTGTTGTTGGACATTTGCTTACCCCTTCTGCGCAGATGCAAAATATGACCAATCCTCACCATTTAGGGGGTGTTCTACTTGAGGGTTTATAACTCCAGATGTGAGAATCACAGAAACTTGGAAAATGGGTTAAATGGGTGTAAAGAAACTTTACACCATTTACAATACTACTTAGATTAGATTAGATTTATAATTTAGGTAAAAATGCAAAAATGAAGTTGTTCTCCAGTTTGAAATGAAATAGAGAGATCCCATATAAAAGTTAGCAATTAAATCAGAATGAAATGAAAGGGGAACCCAGTGTAAATAGAGAATGGGGTTTGAGAATGCTTGCCCATTTTAAGTAACAACCTCCAATTTCAATTTGCATGTTTATTTCTCAAATGGATTATTCAAGACCAGTAAATTACCACTGAATCTTGAAAGAGGCATCTTTACATGTACAACCAATGGTAAGAATGTATATTTATTCTACATTTAGCTGCAGGTATTGATAGTTGAATGACATGGCATAATTTTAAAAAAGGTTCCTCTTATTTCTCTCTTCAGTGAGCAGTTTTAGCTATTGGGACATTTATCTTGTTGCTATGAAAGAATACCAATTTTTGGTGGTGAAAGAATTTGTTTATTTTGAACTCCCAGATAGACACTATCTGGGAGTTCAACCCCACTATCTGGGGGGGGGGGGGGGGTGTAGTCACAAAGGCTGCAGGGAGGGGTTGCTTGTTAAATGGACCACCTATGTGGCAATGGTGGCACTTAGAAACCTCGTATTTAGCACAGTTGTCATGTATTGTCTACTAATAAAAGCTAGAACACAGAGTTTGTGGTTTCCACACATAGCTTGGCTGCTGGAGCACTGAATGTCTGAGTTGAGCAACCTCAGGATACCTGTGTACTGGCCACTAGGGGGCTTCCACAAAGGGGTTAGTCTCTCAGATCATAGAAATGCTGAAATTCTCCTCAGAACAGCACTGCTGCCCTCTGAAATTGTCAACTACTGAAGATATTCACTCCGTGACCAAACAGGCTCCAGCTGATTGAATTTGGATATCTAATTATTTTACAAGAATACAGAGTTGAATACTTGTGTTATGTCTTTTGTTTAATTCCATCATGTCTATAATCACCCCCCCCCCCCCCCGCCCTGAAATTGAACTGGAGCATGAATAAAACAAATATTTCTGTGGACTGGAATGCAGTCCTGGTGTTCCAAATGAAGAGAAAAAAGAATAAAAGAAACTGCTGTCATCTGACCAGTATTGACACATCTGGGTCTCAAGAGAATTGTGGGTAGGCTGTCCATGTAAATAAATAAAATATGAAGAAAAGGACCGTGGGCCAAGAGGACCGCACCAGTGGGACCTGGAAGTCTGTTTATATGGCAAATGAACAGACAACAGTTTTTTTCAATACGGTAAACAGAGGATGGATCCTGTTTGTTCTCTGGGGGTGGTGGACTGGGAAGAATTGCTTAGTAGGGTCAGTTCCCTGTAAAATCCTGAGGCCCCAGTTTTCCACACATTGCTGACTATCATGCTAATGAACACACTCTGAGGGGGTGGCTTTGCGACAATAGCTTCCTTGCTTTGTCACCACCACGCTCTCGTTAGGCAGTATTGCTGTTCCAGCTACAGTTGTATAACAACGGCAGCAATAAAAGAGGGAAACAGTTGGTTTCCTTAATGGCTCTACCCCATGGCCACCCAGAAAGTCAAATGTAAATGAATATTTAACCACAAAATTAGTTTAAAATTTTGTGGTATCAGAAATACAAAGGTAGCTGAAATAAAATGTAATTTAAAATTACATACACACACACACACACACACACACATACACATACAATCTTTCGAAATGTATTTATATAACTGAAATTATCATTTGGAGTCAATTATGGATGCAATTTTAAACCATGAAGAGAGATCTCATGGTGAGAATGCTGACTTCTCAAGAAAAGTGATTCATCACAGGAGGGCAAACAGTGGCAGTCAAATCAAAATGGCGACACAGATATAAGGCAAGAGGGCTATAATAGGTACATATATCTGGGGTGTGAATGGGTTCACTGATGCAGAGCTACTCTGACAGTCTGCATCAAATTAAGCAGGCTACAATGGAGGCTATGGTAAATTCTGTAGAAGTGTATCTTTCTTTTTCCCCCCTGTCATTTCTTCCCTTGGGTTTTACTTGCCAGCTGTCTTTCAGCATGATTGAAATGGGAACTGACAATCTGAACATTTTTCAAAGTCCTGCATGCTGACAAGGGGTAGCCTATGGTCACATAGTACCATGTCCCTCCCAATCTTGTGTGGTGAAAGGCAGGCCCTGGAGAAGCAGAGCAGGACTGAATTCTTCATTGTTGCCATCTGATAAAGAGATTAGGAGCACTGAAAAGAGGCGGGACAGAATCTCACCGCATCTGAGATTCTTGGCTGAAAGGTCTATTGTGGCACCAGTACATGTCCTGCCTACCCTAAGCACTTGACAACCAAAACAGCAGACAATAGTATTTCTGTGTCGGACAAAATGGTCCTTGTCTGGCCAAAGGTTTATCGGGCTCATTTACAAATGTATGACGTTGTAACAAATTCTGTTCGAAGCAGAACTGAATAAATGTATTCACTGATTTTCTCTAAACCATATTAGATAGTCTTAAGTTAAAAACCTTCATCCATACGCACATGGATAAAAATATTTTTGAAGTCTATTTCAAGCAAGAAATAGAAACTAAATTTGATGTATGGAAGTAAAATGTAATGCCAAGAGAATGTTTTCTCTTCTGTGTTATTTTTCTTTCAGGACTTGTTTTGTTTGGAAAGAATTAGAGTAGAGTGACAAAAGGCATGGAAACAATTAGTAAGATACCAGATGTTCCAGTCCAGTGTCTTATTTAAGCAGTCTGTTGACTGATTTTCAACACCTAATTTAATTTATTAGTTAACACCTAATAAGTTGCCGGAGCACTTACTTTCTCTTGAACATAAAAAAGTGTAAGTACATTTTCTAATTAAATACATACTGTACATACATAAATAAATGTTCAAATTTTATTATATATATTTTTTTTTTTTAGTTGTGAGTTTGTTAAATAAAATAGATATATTTTATTTCTAATGTATTTTCACCCTAGATTGGACTGATTAAGATCAAAGGTCGTCTGCCTAGGTCTTTCTACTATCATTACTAAATCAGGATTAGAGCCATTTTTATTGAATTTTGTCGCATCCTGACAGGGCAAGCCAACCGTAATTTTCAACTCTTTTGTTATGACAGAGAAGCATTTTCCATTCAGCGTGACCGCCCCCTGACCCTTACTCTGCTCCAGCAGCGACTTTGCGGAAGGCCCCGGGAAGGAAAAGACCGTGATTATTCAAGCATGTCTGTTGGCTTCAGGAGAATTAAACATTAGTGTGTGTGACACAAGCACCCGAGCCTGTGCGAGGCACATGCACCTAATTACAGGACCTGCACAGATCACTCTCAGGCTGCGCATCTGTTTGATCGATTCAGCCTTGTGAGGCGGAGCCTAACTGGGTCTCACTGTATGGCCCGGTTTGGCCTGCTCTCACAAAGCGCTCTCTTGGATTTGGAGCAATGCCAATGCACTCTCAGTCTGATTCCAATACAGTCCCGACAGCAGACATGACAAACTCTCCTTTTTCTCCATTACTGTGAGAGAATCCATCTCTTACAGAGCCCTGACGCTTCACTGGAAGTGAGGGAGTTTCCTTCCCTGGCAGAGAGTAGGAAGACTCTTGACTGAAGAGAAGAGGGAAGAGGAGGGCGTGAAAAAGGTAGCTGGAGACAGACAGGGAAAGTTCAGAATCCTTCATTACAGCCTGGCTGACATTTAGATTCTGACTCTGAGGAGGAAAGCGAGCCACAGCTCTTGACCTCACCTTCATTACAAGTGCAGCAGATCTTCCATTACATGAAATATTGAGAGCAAGAGAAGCTATGTTTATACAGACTCTTTGGGGAAAAATGCGTATCGCAAAAATTAAATATCCATTGACCTATGTCGACTGCATTGGAGGATGACTCCCATTTAATTTAATGTATATCTATGCAAGTCCTTGTATGCCGACAGTACCAAAGATTATCTGATTTTACTGATGTACTAATACGGCAGTTAGCCTTTCAAAATAAAAGATTCAGGGCTGGTTTCAAAGTGAATGCAGCTGTAGAAAAGCATGAGACAAAAGTGGAAAATGTGTCTGCTCAAAGTCACGGAAGCATGCCACAATGCCAAGCAAGCAGAAAGAACCTGATGTGGTGAAACGCTTTCCATGCTTAGTAATCTCGCTTTTTAAAATTAAGGCAATTTCACAAACCACCAAAGCTAGATAAATATTTAAAGAGGACACACCACTGAATAATTAAAATGGGCTCTTTCAGTCAAAGCAGATTTGAAAATGCATACAAAAACTGTGATAGCAAACAGGTTGTGATTTTTTTCTGTCCCCTCCGTGTCCTTTATTGTGTGCCAAGACTTAATTAGGATACTGAAAAACAAATAATGCATCCCTCTGAAAAGTTTAATTATTCTGAATTTCAAACTGGCAGTGGAACAAAGAAGTATAAATGGGAGAAAGGTGAAATAAGCTTTGGCTTATGCAAATGTATCACAATATGGTACGAGAAATTGAACAATCCTCCTGTACTAACCACTGTGATCATAGACTATGGGTAATTTGTAAATTAAAGGGATGTCAGTTCACAATTAGAGTTAGGAGGAAGGGTTTTGTAAATGCTGGCCCCATTTGATTGATTCATATGGAGAAATTAGGCCAACAGGATTTTTCTTCTTTTTAGTTTTTACTCCTTGGGTGGTAGGGGCAAAATGATGCTTTGATGCCAGGTTGTATGTAAAATTACAGTTAGTGATTACAAATGGAAAAGGAGGGAACTGTATGTAATTGCTTATCAATTCCTACTCTTGTCCTTCACAAATCTGACCACCAATCCTGGGACGGCATTATGTATTATGTACTTTTGCTGCTACTGAAGCAACATCATCAGTTCTAAAAAAGTACAAAGTTATGGCAAGGATTACATCAATTGTCAAGATCAAGTATCATGTGTTAGCTGTATTCAGCCAACTTAGATCAAATCTTTGAAAACTTTTGAAACATCTGAAATTTTGAAATACAAGTTAATGCTGTTTTATTTCTTTGCAATACAAGGAGTTTGTCCTGGATGTTGCAGAACTGACAGATTTGTGTTTATGAATAAATATACTATTCTCACATGCTTGTGTGTGTGATATTTGGTGTATAAATGTTAATACAATTCAGGCTAGGCTTAATTTACAATAAATGAAAAGGTATATATTCACACTCTTTCAATGATCAGGTTTTCATGAACAAAGAGTGCAATGAAGTATATAAATGCTCCATTAATGAGATTCTGGGTGCACTACAATCATATAAAAGGTCAAATGTAGTATTGTATTCATTTTCAGCATCCTCACTTCAGTACACTGAGTTAGCACACAAGATTACCAGTGGTATTGCAGAGAGTTTTGTCTCGTTTTCTTTTTTTTAAAGTCATTTCTACCATACCTTTTCGAGGAACAGGGTTTTTGGATTGCTTGCAGAGAAGATACCGGGGCATATAGATCACTGTCTTATCAAGGAATTTCTATCTGACAAACATCAGCAATGAATGTAAGCATGAAAGTCCTAGATAAGCATCTAAAATATTCCTGCTGATATAAAAAAATAAAATAAAAAATGCCCGGCATAATTAGTTCTGGCCTAGGCATACCTAAATCAATAAAAATACAAAGATTTGTCTAGGCAGACAACCTTCTTATGATTTGTATTGTATACAAAGATACAGATGCTCCTGCAAATAATCTCCCAATTGGACATTTCGATACATCAGCTAATAAAAACATTGGATGCACACATAAAATGACATGTAAAGAAGTGCTCTCATTTAAAAGAGCAAAACTTTTCTGTTTCTATGTCTCCTTCATTAGTATCGCAACAGGTAGCGCATCTACCTGCGACACTTTCGTTGGATGAGTGACGGTTCAAGGTTTGAATCTCCCGTCGGACTCATTAAAACCTCTCACTCATTACATTGCCTTGCTGGGTAACTAAAAATAAAACATTTCAACTATTGCTTTTGCATTTGTATAATCTTTGCAGGAAACTCATTTATAATTTCTGGAATACAAATAAAATACACCCACATTTTAGAGTTCCGCTTTCGGCATTTTGACCGAATTTAACGTTAGCTACCTTGCTAATGAGATGTAAAACCAAGTGTATAACGTTAGTAGTGCAGACGGCTGTGAAATTAATAAGTACTATAATACGTGTTGCACTTCGGTCCTGTAGGTAACGTTACTGGTCGCATAGAAACTGGTGCAAGATAATGACTTCTTCACGACAGGTATGTCTATTTTCTTAAAGTGACAATGTCAATTGGACCGCTCTGCCATTTCTACTGTTCGATTCTTTTTAACTAGGCTACTATCGCTACTCTGCAATGCCACATTTCTAAATTAATGTTAGCGAGCCCTATATATCCTCTACCAACATACAGACAACTAGTAGGTAGCCCATTAAAAACGCTTCCATGTAAAAATCTGACATACACTTTCATTTATTTGTTATTCATGGTAAAGGAAAAATGATCGAATCCATGCCTACATGTTTCTTTTAGCTAGAATGTGTGTTAGCTAGAATGTGTGTTAGCATGTATGTGTATGTATGATGTATGTGTATGTATGTCTCTCAGCCTACATTTATATATGAATTACCATTATCACTAACTCATAACAAACACAGTACAAAAAGAAATATCTGATTAAAAACATTTTTTCAGCATACAACAATGACAAGTTACTCACACATACAAAACACTGTTTATAAGTTATTACTTCAAGATCAAGAAATATATAAAAATAGGTCTTTGTCCCAAACATTATAGAGCTCACCATATATCCCACTTCATGGTAGGCGGTCAGAAGAGTTCATAATTAAAAAGCAGGCAGTTTATATGAGGCAGCTCCCACACATTGAGTGCAAACATTATCCATAATACATTAAAGGTGTCAGCAGGAAATACTGGAGAAGACAGAACTCTCTTTGAGCAGCTCTCAGTGTAGCAGTAGTTTATGATGTATGATAAGTGATTACAATTATTGTTTTTTTTTTATTCTTAGGTGCACAGTATTGTCTGCCACTTCAAGCAAACGAATAATTCCAGAAAAACGTAAATAAACCACCTAGCTTATACTTAATAATAATAATAATAATAATATTAATGATTAGTATACATAGAAGGATTAGAGCTATAAAAATAATTTTAAATCTTCATTGTCAAAGCTTTTGAAGATGAATAGGGTCACACCAATGTACCCTAACTATACTGATTTCTTAAAATAAGGAAAACTATATGTTTTGTGACAAAGTATTTGTTTTTAAATTCATATGCAAGAGATAAATATGCACTTTCCACACACTGTGTGGACTGAGGAGACATTGTAATTTAGAGGATCAGTATGATGTACATGTGTTCAGGTGAATCAGATTTATTTCAAAGTGAAGAACAGGGATAACCATGAGAACGGAAGTCATTTAAATGAATCTCAGATTGAATTTCAGTCCTCTTCATCAAAGAAAATCAAGCCACAAAAAACCTGGCTCATGGGTCTCTCTGTTTCTGGCTTCAAACTTCTCTTCAGAAAGTTCAGCACCATTCTGTCTACAAAAGCTTTATTTATTTATTTATTTGGCATGTTCAATCCCCACCATATTTGGAATGTCGAATTAACTATTTGCATTCACGTTCATGTCGGGATCACTGCTGCTGATTACTGAGAATGAAGATGTCCGTGGTCCCCCTCTGAAATTTATGGTCACCCGCCTGCTTCTTTTCACACTACAGCCCACAGCCAAGCTTGCACTGAGCTGAGTTTGAGTAAGACACCTCAAAGAAATCCAAACGTTTGAAATACAAACTGATTTGGCAAAGGGAAACAGGCTTTCTTGATGGGATTGATTAATATGTCAATTTGAGTTGTTTAATTGTTTGGATAAAAATGTTTTGCCAGTTCTAGAATATTGGTAAGCATTTGTATCACTGTTTTCTTTATGGACACTTTTTTTGTTTTTTTTTTACAAACATGTAATTGTTAGTCATGTAATATCAACTATGGCTGTCTTTGGTCTGAATTGACAAATTGCTTGGATCTGTGCTTGTTAATTATGATAATCTGTGTACTGATGGCCATCGTTCATTTGGTCTAACAGCCAATAATATACATATATTTGCTTATTGGATATGTGTGACTAACTTCATGAATTTATTGAGACTGCTCATTTTCTAATTGCCAGTTTTAACCAATTATGCAATGTAGTCATCTGACACCAATTTCATTAAGACTGTATAGGACCTCAAACAGGCATTGTTTTAATTGTACTAACAACTGAAAGCTGTTAACCTGTTTGCTGATATGGTTGCCTTTCAGGGTTTTTTTTTTGGGGGGGGGGGATTCACTTGAGGACAATGTGCACTATAGTTGATTAATAGATCATTTTGCTTGTCCTCATCTATTGCAGTGTGCCAACATCATTTTATGTGCCTAATATATGTGGGGATGTTAATGTTTGTACATATATAAAGGATAACCTGAATAAATGAGTGGAGAAACATAACAAATGCAGGTACATCCATACAGGTGTAGTGCATGATACAATTAAACAATTAACATCCTATCATGCTCTGTGGCATGTATAAAAATGCTGAGCAGGGCCAGTTGGCCTTGATTTTAGATCAAGATGGCAAGAGGAAAAGATCATAGTGCTTTTGAAAGGGGGATCATGGTTGGGGCACAGATGGAAGGAGCTTCAGTCCCTGAGACCGTTTAACTGGCTAGAATTTCACTAGGAACAGTGATTGCAATTGTGGTTGAAAGCTCACGTTTGATGACCATTATGCTTTGTGCATTTGTTTGATATGTAAGCAGAAACAGAAGAGCAACTCTTCCTCAGGTGGCTGAAAATGTCAATGTAGGGTGTGTTCAGACTCTTTGCTGACAGACTGTCAGCAAAGAACAGTCTGTCAACAGCTTCTTGGAGAGATATTACAGTAGGTAATGCTGCAGTGCATAAACCCATCATTACAAAGACAAATATGCATTTGAGAGTTCATAAGTGCAAAGCGTACACCAAGATAACGGTACAGGCCTGAATGCTTGTCACAAAGTGAGGGGGTCTGGTGGCTCTTATGTTGTGGGGGGCATTTTCCTGGCATAGTTTAAGTCCACTTGTCTCCTTAGAGGGAAGAGTCACTGCAAATCAATAAAAAGTTACTGAGTGATCCCTTTCATTCTATGATGAAACATTTCCATCCTGATGGAAGTGGTCTCTTCCAGGATAACAATGTCCACATCCATGAAGGGTCATTGAATGGTTTAATGAGTATGAAAATAATGTGAACCACGTGTTATTGGCTTTGAAGTCACCCAGTCTCAACTCAATTGAACACCTATGGGAGATTTTGGACCAACGTGTTAGACCGCACTCTTCACCACCATCATCACCAAATGGGAGAATGACTTTTAGAAGAATGGTGTTCCATCCCCCCAGTAGAGTTCCAGAGATTTGTAGAATCTATGCCAAGGCGCAGTGTAGCTGTTCTGGTGGCTCGTGGTGGCCCAACACCTTACTAAGCCACTATGTTGGTTTTTCCTTTAATTTGTCACGTGTGTGTGTGTATATGTGTGTGTGTGTGTATGTATGTGTGTGTGTGTGTGTGTGTGTGTATGTATGTGTGTGTATATATATATATATATATATATATATATATAATTAGCATTGTCAAACATGTCCCAATCAAGCTGGTGAAATATTAAATGTCCCTTCGTTCTTGAACCAGCTCCTGTTTCTTCTTCATTGCCACCCATCCCTTATAATTCAGAATCATTCCGTACTGAAGAATAAAATGGTGCATTCCTTATTAAATCAATATGGGATACTAATTATTTGTATCCTTATTTGTCTGCATTGAAGGTGGCATCCCCAATGGTGTAATCCCAGTCATAACTTTTGGATGCCATGTTCACTTTTTGAGCAGGATTTGTGTGGGCAAGAGATGGGCGGGGTGCTCCTGTCATTCCTGGTCACGTAACCAATCAAGGCACAACATCTGAAAAAAAAACTTTCAACACCCAAACTAAAATAGCCCTTTCAGCTCAAAAGTAGAGATACTCAGTAGATACGTTTTTGCAATGTTTTGCAATTTTTTTCTTAAAAAAAAAAACAAACCTTGGTATATAAAATGATTGGTAAACCTTGCGGAATAATCTAAAATTGCCTGAAATATAATTATTCAGGAGCCTTAAAATCGCACCTCAGTGGCAATGCAAATCTATACATTTCCTGGAAATTACTTTTAAAAAAACTGTGTGGATTGTCAAGCATCAATTGTTAAGTGGTCATTTATATGTTGTCATGAATTTTTGAGAACAGCCCTAAAAGCCATAAACATGGCCATTTGAATATTTGCATTTATATTATTCCATATACAACCAGAAATCTAGTCCAGAAACAAGCATATTGCATCAACTTTGCCAAACTTATCTCAAGACTTTGAAAATATACAGTTATGATGTGTATTTTAATAGATATTCATTTTACCTAAATGATTCAGTACGTATTAATGTCCTGTTGGCAACCAGGCAGGCATACTTTTCAAATAAAAAGTTCATAATTAGCAGAGTAAATGTGCATTTAGTCCAGGACTGTGGCCAGTAAGCACCCTTTTGGACAAAATGTTTGTATGCCTGGAATGGAAATGAAAGCATTGAAATATAATTATCTTTGTAAATTGGGAGTGATCACATATTGCTTCCAAAGTGGCATAAGGTTGTAACTGGGAAGGCTGGAGGACTCCATCAGTTGAGTGGGCACTTTTTTTATTTTATTTATTCATTTTTTTTAAGAAGCTGCCATGGGAAACAGCTCTGTGTAAGCACATATGTGAGAGTCTATTCCTAACCCATGTACATCCTTTTTTGATTAATTCCAAGCACAGACTATACATTCATTACCTTCTCTGCTAAAACCACACCAGCGTGCATATTTATACTTATACAGAAAATATGTTTAACAAATATGCTCAATGTCTCAGATGAGCCTTTTAAAATTGGTGGGTGCATTTTAATTGAGGCAGGTATACTTAAAATCACACACCTCCATCAGTTAAGTCTTAAGTAGCATTTCACAACAATGTTACGCTGGTCAGGGCTCTTGCACGTGCATAAATGTTCACAGACGACCATACAGAAAACTAAAGCATGTGTTTTACACTGGTTTCAGTATGATTTTCCAGAGAAGCCATTGCAAACATTCAATTAGGTCACAATT